>NC_133508.1:124552500-125154166 GCF_049354715.1 Callithrix jacchus
GTCAGGCTGCTGAGCTGCAGAGGGAGGAGTGTGGGCCTGGAGGAGGAGGCAAAAGCTAAGCAAGAAGAATGCTCAAAATTAGGAAGATGATGAGGAAGCGTGGCTAATGTGTAAGGACCTGCAAACACTGACTCTGAATGAAACACAGGGGCAAGGGAGGACAAAATGAAACTGGAGAGAAGATAGGGTCAGACCAGAAAAACAGTCTTGTCAACCAAGCTGAGGAGATTGGACTTAATCCTAAAGGCAATAGGTTTCTGATGACACCATCAGATTTCTGCTTTAGCTGCTATGTGGATGATGATTAAAGTGGGCAAACTCGGAGCAGAAAGACAAGCTAGGATTGTGACAAGAATCGGGGAAGAGATGGTGGTGGCTTGGAGCAGGGTGGGAGCAGTGCAAATGAGGAAATTTAGTTGGTCTGAGAGTGGATGAGGATATGACTTAGAGATTAACTGTATGTGGGGAAGCAAAGGAGAGTGGGGTTTGGGAGGTGCAGACTTCTCTGACCCTCATGCTTTGAACACGAGAGGTGGAGGGGGGTTCTGGGGCTTCAGTGAAGCAATCTCTTTTGGTCCCTCTGTCCCAGGTAATACTCCCAGGCTGTAGCCAGTGTTACTGGACCTTGAGGAAAGAGCTGAGAAAAGAAAGTACGGGCCTTTTCCTGAAGGAGATAGAGTAAGACAATTTTCCAGTATTTGTGTTTGCAGTGCAAGCATTTACAGTTAAATCTACCTAGCTGCTAATGTTTTCCAGCTACTAAATCCAGTTCTTTTCCAAGAATCATCATTAATATCCCTAGTCTAACAGCAATGTTTAAAAGAAAGACTTTTACTTTTGTTGTCTTCAAAACCTCAAGTCCAGCATCACTGTGCACCTGCTCTCTGCCAAGCCCTGGAGAGGCAAAGAGGAGCCAGGAGCTGCATAGAAAATCTCCCAGAAAAGAAATACCATTTGACCCAGCAATCCCATTACTGGGTATATGCCCAAATCATTCTGTTATGAAGATACATGCGTATGTTCACTGCAGCAGTATTTCACAATAGCAAAGACATGGAATCAACCCAAATGCCCATCAATGATAGACTGGATACAGAAAATGTGGCACATATATACCATGGAATACTATGCAGCCATAAAAAGGAAGGAGATCATGTCCTTTGCAAGGATATGGATGAAGCTGGAAGCCATTATCCTCAGAGAACTAATGCGGGAACAGAAAACCAAACACTGCATGTTCTCACATGTAAGTGGGAGCTGAACAATGAGAGCACGTGGACATAGGGAGGAGAACAACACGCCCTGGGGCCTGCAGGGGACTGGGGGGCCGGGGGAAGCATCAGGATAAATAGCTAATGCATGCTGGGCTTAATACCCAGATGATGGGTTGATAGGAGCAGCAAACCACCATGGCACATGTTTACCTGTATAACAAACCTGAACATTCTTCACATGTACCCTGGAACTTAAAAAGTAAAATGTAAACAAAAGGAAAAAGAGAATCTCTTGGAAAAGCGCTCTGTTTTGCTGATAACCTCCTTCCCATCCTCCCTCTCCTGTCCCCCCACAGCATCTTGTCACCCTTCTTCTTAATAGTTTTTGAAAACTTAACAGAGTGAAAAAAACAAGGTTTAGGCACACATCATGAAGAAAGCATATATGTCTTGCAGCTTCAGCAACTTGAGTTCATCTCAATTTTCTTCAAGTCAAGGAAACAAAAAACAAGAGCAAAACAGAGAAGCATTTCTCAGGCCAACCCTCCGTCTTGTTTTGAGAAAATTCTCTCTGATTCTGGAGTTCAGAGACTACAAATGAATGTACAAGAGTGGAGCTCTTTGACGTTCATTGCTTATGGCCTTCTTAAGATCTCTATCTTTTTCAATGCATGGCCAGCAAAACTAGAAAATACTTAAGGCAAGTTTTTTGTTTTTGTTTTTTTCAGGCTTTGTATAAGCTATAACCTAGTGTTCTAGGGTAGGGTTTTAGAAATAGACCTCATTTTAAATCCCAAATCTGCTATGACCCAGCAGCTGTTTGACATCTTGGGTAGTATTACTAAACCTGTCTCAGCCTCAGTTCCTCATTTGTAAAATGGGGATAACTATGGTACCTACCTCATAAGGGAGTATTTAATGGTTAAGGGTACAGACTCGGGGAGCCAGACTGTCTCAATTCCTACCTTACCTAGGCCACTTACCAGGTGGCCTTATGCCATTACTTCACCTCTCTGACCTGTGGTCCTCATCTGCAGAATGGACATAAGCATGATGCCTGCCTCATTGGGTTGTTATGAGGATTGTAAGGCATTATAACCCACTCGTAGGAAGGGGTTCTCCCAAGAACCCCTAGCGCTAGGGAAGCGCTATTCACATAACAAGTACTTTTCTAGTATTTGCTAAATAAATAAAAAGGACATTTGAGAAGATTAAATAAGAAAAGATATAAAGCCAGATGGCTACCTTAGAGTCAGTGATTGAGGTCTGCAACCCCAGTCTGTACTCTGACCTCAGCCTGTCTCAGGACTGGGCGCATGGTCAGTGTTAGGCAGGTATTCACTGTTGAGACTCTAATCAATTCCAAGTGCCTCTGGGCCTCCAGGTTTATCTTCTTTTTTTTTTTTTTTTGAGACGGAGTTTCACTCTTGTTACCCAGGCTGGGCGATCTCGGCTCACCACAACTTCCGCCTCCTGGGTTCAGGCAATTCTCCTGCCTCAGCCTCCTGAGTAGCTGGGATTACAGGCACGCGCCACCATGCCCAGCTACTTTTTTGTATTTTTAGTAGAGACTGGGTTTCACCATGTTGACCAGGATGGTCTCGATCTCTCGACCTCGTGATCCACCCGTCTTGGCCTCCCAAAGTGCTGGGATTACAGGCTTGAGCCACTGCGCCTGGCCTATCTTATTTCTTTGCAAGTATAAGCTGGTACTGATTTCAGAGCTTGTGAGGGGAGATGTGATTTTCCTTATTTACTAACATTTATTTGAACTGGTGTCTGGGACACCCAAAATATGTTATGAATCAGTCAGAGGATAACAAGATCTTCAGTACTGTACAGATTACTCACTAATTTGACATTTGGGGAATTTTTGCAAAATGTTAGGCAACATTTGACAAGATGCAAATTGCTATATCCATAAAGTACATTTGACTCTGAGGATGGGTGGCACTCTCCCCTGATGTGGTTACATCCATTCCTAGCAGCAGCTGTTGCATTCTGAAAAAAGTAGCTTGTTTTATTTTCCCTCCTTAAAAGAGACAGTGCTGGAATTTTGCTCTGACAACGTTCATTGAGCAAAAATTCATCAAGCACCTACTATGTATCAGGTGTCTTGTGTCATTTAAATATTCACAGTAACCCTGTGACCTACATACCATTAGCATCTCTCTTTTTCCAGTGAGGAGTCTGGGATTCAGAGAGGTTAAGCAACTTGCTTAATGACACACAGCTCTGAAATTCCTAAGCTAGAATTTGAATCTGGGTTCAAATCTCCAAAGTCTGAATTTCAATCCAGCAGCCTGTCTCTCACACCCCCAGAGAGCATCATCACGTTCTGACTGGGTACTCCTACAATTAAGAGGGATAGAAGAGAGAAAAATGTCTTGGTAAGTCTTAGTTGTAAACAACTGGGCAGCAATTGTGGTCATAAATATTAATACTTGTTCTACACTGTCTTATACCGAGACCTGAATTCGTTGGTAATCTAGTGCTTTGAAGAGCTTTCTCTCATTGTGACATTGTTTTCAAAGAGGAATAATGAAGACTGTGTTATGGGAACAATAACTGCCCACCCAGGCTTCCAACCTCAAGGCATCGTTTTTACTCTTGCATGATTTTTGGCACTTTACCACCTTATGAGGCTTACCATACCCTGTGAGGCAGATTTTCTCCTGGCTTCATATAGGTTCTGGAAAAACTAAGGGGCATATGTGTAGGATCTGGGTGTGAGGAATATAGGATGCCCAGATAACAGGGAAAGGGCTCTTGGGAACACTCTGGTTCCTGGGGGTGGGTCTTGGGGGAACCCAGATGTGTGGAGCAGCTATTCCAAGCAGAGGCTCTTAGAAAGGGACTACACACATCTAAAGCACAAATAAATGCCTCCTTGCTCCAAAGCCATACTCTTCACTTACCATTTTAAATGAAAGAAAAATGTATTTTGCAAGAGGTAAGAAACTCCTAGGAGTTTTCATTTGTTTCTTTCACTGTTCTCCACTATCTTTGTAGGTATGTCAGGCCTACCTAAATGAATGGTCAGTTTCTCAAGACAGAAATAGAATGCTCTATACCTTGTATTCATCCCAAATTGCTTTGTAGTATTGTGTATGTGGTAAGTGCTTAATAATTGCTTTTTGAAATGAAAGTGACCCTTGGAACAAATCCATCCAATGAATTTTAATTCGTTAGTACTTTAAGTATTGATAGTGACTAAGTTCTTTCTTTCCTACTTAGGAGCACTTAGAATAGTTATTTTAAAAAATGCTGCAAAAAATGAAATAGAGATATATTTCCAATATCTGGAGCAAAAAAGCTAGAGCAAAAATTCCCCATCTTTTTGACTATGGAATTCCTTTTTTTTTTAAAGTATGCTTTAAGTTCTGGGGTACATGTGCAGAACATGCAGGTCTGTTACATAGGTATACATGTGCCATGGTGGTTTGCAGCATCCATCAACCCATCATCTACATTAGTATTTCTCCTAATGCTCCTCTAGCTCCCCATCCCCAACAGACCCTGGTGTGTGATGTTCCTCTCCCTCTGTCCATGTGTTCTCATTGTTCAACTCCCACTTATGGGTAAGAACATGTGGTGTTTGGTTTTCTGTTTCTGTGTTAGTTTGTTGAGAATGATGGTTTTCAGCCTCATCCATGTCCCTGCAAAGGACATCAACTTATCCTTTTTTATGGCTGCATAGTATTCCATGGTGTATATGTGCCACATTTTCTTTATCCCATCTATCATTGATGGGTATTGGGTTGTTTCCAAGTCCTTGCTATTGTGAACAGTGCTATAAAAAACATATGTGGGCATGTGTCTTTACAGTAGAATGATTTGTAATCCTTTGGGTATATACCTAGTAATGGGATTGCTGGGTCAAATGGTATTTCTGGTTCTAGATCCTGGAGGAATCGCCACACTGTCTTCCACAATGATTGAACTAATTTACACTCCCAACAGTGTAAAAGTGTTCCTGTTTCTCTACTTCCTCTCCAGCATCTGTTGTTTCCTACTTTTTGATGATCGCTATTCTATCTGATGTGAGATGGTATCTCATTGCGGTTTTTCTTTGCATTTCTCTAATGATCAGTGATGATGAGCTTTTGTTCATAGGTTTGTTCACTGCATGAATGTCTTTTGAGAACTGTCTGTTCATATCCTTTGCCCACTTTTTGATGGGGTTGTTTGTTTTTCTTGTAAATTTGGCTAAGTTCCTTGTAGATTCTGGATATTAGCCCTGTGTCAGATGGACAGATTACAAAAATTTTCTCCCATTCTGTAGGTTTCCTGTTCACTCTGATAGTTTCTTTTGCTCTGCAGAAGCTCTTTAGTTTACTTAGATCCCGTTTGTCAGTTTTGGCTTTTGTTGCCATTGCTTTTGGTGTTTTGGTCATGAAGTCTTGCCTATGCCTATGTCTGAATGGTATTGCCTAGGTTTTCTTCCAGGGTTTTTATGGTTTTAGGTCTTACACTTAAGTCTTTAATCCACATTGAGTTAATTTTTGTTTAAGGTGTAAGGAAGAGGTCCAGTTTCAGTTTCCTGCATATGGCTAGCCAGTTTTCCCAACCCCATTTATTAAATAGGGAATCTTTTCCCCATTGCTTGTTTTTGTCAGGTTTGTTGAAGATCAGATGGTTGTAGCTGTGTGGCATTATATCTGAGGCCTCTGTTCTGTTCCATTGGTCTGTATATCTGGTTTGGTACCAGTCCCATGCTGTTTTGGTTACTGTAGGCTTGTAGTACAGTATCAAGTCAGGTAGTGTGATGCCTCCAGCTTTGTTCTTTTTGCTTAGGATTGCTGGCTAAATATTCTCTTTTTTGGTTCCATATGAAATTAAAAGTTGTTTTTTCTAATTCTGTGAAGAAAGTCAATGGTAGCTTGATGGGAATAGCACTGAATCTATAAATTACTTTGGGGAGTATAGCCATTTTTATGATATTGATTCTTCCTATCCATGAGCATGGAATTTTTTTCATTTGTTTGTGTCCTCTCTTATTTCCTTGAGCAGTGGATTATCGTTCTCCTTAAAGAGGTCCTTCACATCCCTTTTAAGTCATATTTCTAGGTATTTTATTCTCTTTGTAGCAATTGTGAATGGGAGTGCACTTATGATTTGGCTCTCTATTATGGAATGCTTGTGATTTTTGCACATTGATTTTGTATCCTGAGACTTTGCTGAAGTTACTTATCAACTTAAGGAGATTTTGGGCTGAGATGATGGAGTTTTCTAAATATACAATCATGTCATCAGCAAACAGAGACAATTTGACCTCCTCTCTTCCTATGTGAATGCCCTTTATTTCTTTCTCTTGCCTGATTGATTGCCCTGGCCAGAACTTCCGATGGTATATTGAGGGCATCCTGTTCTTGTGCCAGTTTTCAAAGGGAATCCTTCTAACTTTGGCCCATTCAGTATGATATTGGTTGTGGATTTGTCACAAATAGCTCTTATTATTTTGAGATATGTTCCATCAATACCTAGTTTATTGAGAGTTTTTAGCATAAAGGGGGGTTGAATTTTCTTGAAGGCCTTTTCTGCATCTATTGAGATAATCGTGTTTTTTGTCATTGATTCTGTTTATGTTATGGATTACATTTATTGATTTGCACATGTTGAACCAGCCTTGCATCCCAGGGATGAAGCTGAGTTGATCGTGGTGGATAAGCTTTTTGATGTGTTGCTAGATTCAGTTTGCCAGAGTTTTATTGAAGATTTTCACATCAATGTTCATTGGGGATATTGGCCTGAAATTTTATTTTTTTGTTGTGTCTCTGCCAGGTTTTGGTATCAGGATGATCCTGGCCTCATAATCTTAGCAGTTGTAACTCTATTAAGAGTGCTAATTTCAAATGCAAACTGGTGGATACATGGGTTTATTTTTCTGGGACTTAATTACTCTAGAAGTGGTCCAAGTAAAGCTGGCCTTGTTTGAAGTCTCTTTGTACACTGTCCAAATGGTCTTCTAAATGTCCTCTTCAGAGGAAAGGAGACCGCATGGGCTGGTGAGTCTAGCACTGCCTGGTTATCTGTAGGCCTTGGTACTAAGTCCGGATTTGTTTCTAATTGGCCAGTTAAGCTGATTCGGGTCTCTGGAGCACTATGAACTCATCTGTAAAATGGGGAAATTGAATGAGATGACCTCTCAACCCTTTCCAGACTTTGTATTCTTCAGATCCCTGATAGTCTCAAGGTACAAGCTGCTGCCACGCTTCTCATGATGCCCAGACACTGCCCGTACCACCTGGTTCTCCAAGGGTTATGCTTAAAACATTGCTTTCGGGCTTTCTGGAAAAGGGGCTTTTGTTTTTGGTGTCCTATTATTAACCTTTTTCCAAGCTCTACTTTCCAACTTTAGGTTGGCTCATCAGAGTTGAACATGGACTGTTTGGATTTTCGCCCAAGCTGTTCTCTGAGCCTGATAGCACATTCATTACTCCCTGCCCATGGTTTCTGATAATGACCTCGTTAGTGCTCTAATTACATGTTGCTCTTCAGAAAGTTGGGGGTGGTGGATGAGTTAAGAAAGGCTGAGTACTGAGATGGAGTACATTGTAAACACACTGAATGACACCTACCCTTCCCTGGCCTGATTACCCCTGGGGAGTTGGAAGGGAAGTGTTATGCTTTTCCTCTTCTCTTCCTTTTTCAGTACATATCGAAAGATAATAATAACACATACCAAATGTGTTGGTAGTAGTTGGTAATACATGAATTTGAAAGCTGGATGGTGATATTTTTACAACTTAATTTATGTGGAACCAGAGAATTAAAAAAACACGCACACACACACACAGAAAACCAAAACAACCTGGAGGAGAGTGAAATGAAAACAAATGTTTTTTTGAGCACCTACCATGTGCTCATGGAGATTTTTGTTTGTCTTGCCAACAACCCTATGGGCTAGTTATTATACTAGTACTGATGGAGAAATAGGGTCACAGAGGCTTAAGTATTTTTCAAGGTGACAAAACAAGTATGTGGCAGCATTGGGAACTGAGTGTCTGATATCAAATCTCAGTATTCCATTCTACCTCTGCATTCATTCATGCATTCCTTTAACAAATATACTCTGATCTCTATTCTAAGACTAAATATAATCTCAGAGTTAATTCTACAAATTCCTCAGATGAATCTAAACTCGTAGCCGTATAGTCTTCCCTTGTGATTTTCTCCATCCATTGAGTTTTCTTATACTTCTGCCTTGGAGATCAGATCACAGATCTGAGATGCAGGACCCTGAGGGGCATATTTAAAGATTACACTGAGCAAACTTCTTATTTTTCCATTAAGAAAACATGTTCAATGACTCATTGAAGTGGTAAACTAGGGCCTGTTCTTTTCACTATACTATTTAACAGGGATGCCAAGAGCAGAGTAGAATTTACTTGGGGCACAGAGAAAGGATGATTGTGTGTTATAACAAACATGAAGAATTTCAAATGCTTAATGGGACAGATGTGTGCACATGACAAGGGGTTCTGTACCCATCACACATGGAGACTGATTAGCAAGTGACTGTAACCTAAGCCTGTTAACTGCAAAACCACAAGGGTCAAATTTTAGTGAAAGAGAACTTGTCTTTCAGACTGGGTATCTTAAGTGTGTATTATTTTGTTTGTCTGTTTGTTTCTGAGGCTTCCTGTTGGGTGATGTTAAGGTGAACTAGTAGAGTTAAATCTTTTACTTGTCTCTCCCAAATTCTCTCAGCCACATTTTTCTAAAAGTGGCAAATGCAGTATGTTGAGTGATGAGAGATGTTCACACTTAGGACAGAATAAATGAGGTGATAGTAATGTTAACAGGATGCAACTTTAAACACGTGATGAACTTTCTTAAAACAGGGATTGTTACTCGTCTGATTACTAATTAGTATTTCCACATAAAAATTGGAATTTTGCAAACCAAACATCTTAAAAAATGTGAATATTGTTTGTTTGACAGACTGTCACGACACGTGTGCAGGCTTAAGGTATTAGTTTATTCTGTAGCAATCAAGTTATTATAACTATAAGAAAACAGGAAAAATAAGACTTTTCACAGTCAAATCATCCATTGGAAATAAACTTTAAAAAACCCCCAAAGAAAAAAAACTTCGAGCTATACCCTCGATCTATAGTATGTTTACTGAATCGGGGGTGGGAAACAGCAGGAAACCATTACTGCATGTGATCGTCGTTGTAACGATTCAACTAGAACATAATAAACCTGTAATATGTATGCCTTGAAATAAATTATAGATCCCATAGTAAAAAGCAACTTCTTATTCAACATTTATCAATTGGGAGAACTGCTAGTTTCTTCTGCAAAGAAGTCATTAAGCTGGATGTTTCACCACAGAATGACTTTTGGAAGAGTTATTTAAACCTTCGAAAGAAATTCACTTGCGTTCCTCTTCTATTTTTAATAACCAAAAACATACACAGGAGATGCAAATATACCTCTAGAATTTTTGAATGACTGGACAAAGCAGTGTTAAAAATTCAACAGCACTAATTACTAGCTGAGCAGTATAAAAACCTCTGAATAAATGTCAGCCTAGGAGATAAGCTCTTATCTTAATCTAATGACTCCACAGACTTAATTTGTCAGGCCAGCCTAGTTGATGAAAAACAGGTTTCTATTCTCCAGTGTTAGCAGGAACATCTTTCCAAATCTTTGAAGTTGGGTAGTAATACCATCAGTGTCATCCCGTAAAAATCTTGTGACCAAGCCAATTTAATTCCTATTGTCCTGTTACACTAATTAAAGTTGTTCCACTCCTCTTGGACCAATATCTAAAAGTGAAGCCAGTGTATTTTTAGATTTGCTACATTTTGAACTAACCCTCAAGTCCCCGTGTTTTTCTCATAGTATTGGATCATCAGGGACCATCTATCTTATTTTGAGAAAGATTTCCAGAGAAATCCATTAATTCAGCGGAATCTGTTAAGTGAGGCGGGCGGGGGTGTAGCATAGTGGTTGCAAGTACGGACTCTGAGACAGTAAAGGCCTGAGGAAATTTTTGCCCTGTCATTTGCAAGCTGCGTGACTTTGGGTAAACTTTCTAAACTTTCCTAATCTCAGTTTAATCTTCTGTAAAATAGGTGATAATTATAGATATTGTGAGGGTTAAATAATAAAATCCCTGTTAAGAATTTAGAGTGCCTGAGCCTTGTACTTAAACAGTTATTCATTCAATAATTCATTCGTTCATTCAACCAACAAATACATACTGAGTACTGACAAGTCTATAAGACATGCTAGGTGTTATAGGACATAAGAAGAACCAAAAGGCAAGTTCCTTTGCCTTTGTAGGACTTTGAATAAACTTGCTCCTTGAGAAAGCCCAAGCCTGACGTAATGATCTGATCTCACTACACCTGGGATAGGATTGCCGCAGATTTATCAGGACTTCCCTCCTAAACTCCATTGTGAACCCTGTGGCTGGCTTTTCAGTAAAATGGGGATGTAAATTTCCATCTCCAAAGTCTATTGAGGTCATGAAATATATGTGGGACAGCCAGATGTTGGTGGCCTTTCAGTTCCTTGTCTCTCATTCCTGTGACCCAGAATCACATGCACGGTACTCATGGTACAAACATATCGAGTGAGTTCTCCCATTTTGTTTTATCCTAGTCTCCGCAGTCAATGTAATGTCCCTCGCAGCCGTCCATACCTGCTCTGCTCAGTCCCCTCCTGGTGACTCCAACTGCGCCTTCTTGCTGCCATGTTTTATTGCATGGCACTCGAAGATATTTGTTGATCTTTGTTTCTTTAATTTCTCATTGTAATAGAATGTGATGACACAATTTCTTTCAAACCTCTTGAAATTCATGTATATACTTAAAAAGTGGCATGCGCCTGTAGTCCTAGCTACTTGGGAGGCTGAGGCAGGAGAATCGCTTGAACCAGAGGGGACAAAGGTTGCAGTGAGCTGAGATTGCATCACTGCACTCCGGCCTGGGCAACAGAGTGTTACTTCGTCTAAAAAAAAAAAGTATATACTGAGAGGCTATATTAGGAATCTCACTAGGTATTCGGATACCCAAATATGTAAGATGCAGCCCCTACCCTTTGGGAACTTGGCAGTGTGAGTATATGCTGTGACAGAGATGCCTAGAGTTCATGGGGAGCAGATTGGAGAGTGGGAAGTGGGGCATTCAACTCAGGGCACTCCTAAAAGGTTCTCTGGAGGAGAGGAATAGGGCTTACCTCTGAAAACTCAGTAACAGTCCACTGCGGAAAGGGGTAGGGAAAGGATTCCAGGTTGAGAAATCAGTGTGTGCACATGGAAGAAAGGGGTTCAGTAGAAGAGTCAAGGTCCTGGGTGGCAGTGGGCTGGGAGGTGAGGTGAAAAGGAAGGATCATAAAGGCTTATGTGTTGAGGAGTTAGAATTCCATCCTGCAAGCAGCAGGACCCACTGATACATTTTAAGGCTGTTAATTTTCATTAACATGTGTCTTGGGCCCAGTAGGCAGTTTGTGTCTGTGTTTTGGGGTTTCTCCTCACCATTTCTATGACCTCTGATTACATTACCTTCCATCCAGCTCTCAGCCAGTCCCTCTCTTTCTGATCTGTCTGCCCTGCTACATCCAGAACTGCTTCTGCTTTGAAAACTCCAGCCGCAGCTTCCCATCCCTAGTCACCATCTCTTACTCTCCACCTTGTCCTTTCCGTCTCTCCTGCAAAGACTGCTCCCACCAAGCCTCAGGGTCACAGTTATTCCTTGCCCCTGTCTACTCTCCTGATCCTCTTGCCCTTTCTGGGCTTTATTTCCCACCTTACCTGGCAGGATCCCCGGGCAGTTTCTCTTACCACCTTGTTAATCCCATCCCACCCCCGATCTTTAACTTCATCTGTTCCCTTCACTGGCTGGAGGAAATGGAACAACCTTGGCTATTAATTCCACTTACCATTTATGGTGTCCAGTTTTAAGTTGAGTTCTCAGTACTGCCCTTTTCCTCAATTCTAGTGGACTTCCATTCATATTCCATTCCTGACACACTGTTTTAGGCTATTACTGTTTGTAAGAGACAGGTTTGGTGGCCATGCTTAATGTGCACTGGCAACTGTCCTCTACATAGCTACATTCTTCAGTGTGTAACCCATCCCCTGCCCCAACCCTGACACACAGATATTTGGACAAAAGATGGACACTTGATGCCCAAATCCCAGTGAGGTGATCTAGTGACTGACCGTTGGCCAATCAGATTCTCTCTTGACAATTTGTTCGTCTGTCAGTTACACAGTCTGCCTGTTACTTGAGTTACCTTCAATGGGTCTATTACTTTTGACTCAAAATGGTTGGCAAGATCACCCCATCTCTGAAGTCTCAACCCTACACCTACCCCCATCACTCTCTCCATTATATTTTAGGAAAAAACAGAGGCTGTCTATCCAGAAGCCCCTCTGTTTTTTCCTGGCTCTTACATTTCTTGATAGTTAACCTTGTCTCAGAGACTTGCACCTGCTTTCTTTCTCAAAATAAAATGATAATTTATCTATATTTATTAAGACTTATTATTGACATTTCATTTCATGCTTTCTATTTATTAATGTTTTTCTTTTGTTTTCTTCCTTTCTTGCTATTTTGGGGTTGAGTTTTTTGTTTGTTTGTTTGAGACAGAGTCTTGATCTTGTTGCTCAGATTGGAGTGCAGTGGCGTGATCTCAACTCGCCTCAACCTCTGCCTCCTGGGTTCAAGTGATTCTCCGGTCTCGGCCTCCCAAGTAGCTGGGATTACAGGTGCCCGCCACCACAACCAACACTTTTTAGTAGAGACATGGTTTCACCATGTTGGCCAGGCTGGTCTCAACCTCCTAGCCTCAGGTGATTTGTCGGCCTCTGTCTCCCAAAGTTCTGGGATTACAGGCGTGAGCCACCTAGCCCAGCCTTGATTGAGTTTTGTTTATTCCTTCTTCTCCCATTTGTTTGGAACGTATTCTTATGATTTCTGTTCTTTTAATAACTTTTCCTAGAATTTTAACACACGTTTAAATTTACATTTTTCTCTCCAAGCTTAAAAGTATCTCTATCATTCTCTAGCTAGAAGCATTAACTTCCACCTGAATGAACTTCCATCACTCCTATGCTAGAATTACCTAATATTAGCATTCTTCCTTGTTTCTAAGTATAGAAATCACTTGTATTATTATTTATAATTAATATTTATTTAGATTTGCTAACATGTTTTACAAAATTTTCCCCATACATTTGATTCTTTCTTCAAGGGTACATATTTTTCCTTACTAAATACATATTAAGTAGGGTTTTTCTTTTTTTGGTTCTGTTTTTAAAGAAAGATTAATGGTAAATAATTTTTTTGAATCCAACCTGTTGAATGGTAGTTTGTAGAGAATTTCAAACCCAGTGTTTTTTCTTGGCACTATTATTCCACAGACTTAAGAATTTTTTTCTTGAATTTCTAAAATGTTTATTGTAGGTTCAGGGATACATGTGCAGGTTTGTTATATCGGTAAATATGTGTCATGGGGGTTTGTTGTACAGATCATTTTGTCACCCAGGTACTAAGCCTAGTTCCCAATAGTTATTTTTTAAATTTCTCTCCCTCCTCCCACCCGCCACTAGTGTCTGTTCCCTTCTTTGTGTCCATGAGTTCTCATCATTCTCTCCTACTTAGAACTGAGAACATGAAGTTTTGGTTTTCTGCTCCTGTGTGAGTTTGTTAAGGATGATGGCCCCTAGCTCCATCCATGTTCCCACAAAAGACATGATCTCTTTCTTTTCAATGGCTGTACAGTAGTATTTCATGGTGTACATGTGCCACATTTTCTTTATCCTCCCTGTCATTGATGGGCATTTAGGTTGATTTCCTGTCTTTGCTATTGTGAATAGTGCTGCAGTGAACATTTGCATGCTTGTGTCTTTATGGTAGAATGATTTCTATTTCTCTGGGTATATATCCAGTAATGGCATTGCTAGGTCTAATAGTTCTGCTTTTAGCTCCTTGAGGAATCACCACACTGCTTTCCACAATGGTTGAAGTAATTTCCACTCCTACCAACAGTGTCTAAGTGTTCCCTTTTCTCTGCAATCTCACTAGCGTCTGCTTTTCTTTTTTGGACAGGATCTCACTCTGTCACCCAGGTTACAGTCCAGTGGCATGATCTCAGCTCACTGCAACCTCCACCTCCTGGGTTCAAGTGATTCTCCTACCTCAGCCTCCCAAGTAGCTGGGATTACAGGTGCATGCCACCACACCCGGATAATTTTTGTATTTTTAGTAAAGACAGGGTCTCACCATGTTGGCCAGGCTGGTCTTGAACTCCTGACCTCAAATCATCTGCCCATCTCAGCCTCCCAAAGTGCTGGGATTACAGAGATGAGCTGCCACATCTAGTACATCTGCTATTTTTTGACTTTTTAGTAATAGCCATTTTGATTGGTATGAGATAGTATCTCATCGTGGTTTTGATTTGTATTTCTCCAATTATCAGTGATATAGAGCTTTTTTACATATGCTAGTTGGCCACGTGTGTGTCTTCTTTTGAAAATTATTCATGTTCTTTGCCCACCTTTTAATGGGGTTGTTTGTTTTTCTCTTGCACTTTTGTTTAAGTTTCTTAGAAATGCTGGATATTACACCTTTGCCAGATGCACAGTTTGCAAATATTTTCTCCTATTTTGTAGGTTGTCTGTTTACTCTGTTTAAGTTCTTAAGTTTAAACAGATCCCATTTGTCAATTTTTGCTTTTGTCGTGGTTGCTTTTTGCATCCTCGTCATGCAATCTTTGCCCGTTCATGTGTCCAGAATGGTATTGCCTAGGTTGTCTTCTAGGGTTTTTATGATTTTGGGTTTTACATTTAAGTCTTTAATCCATCTTGAGTTGATTTTTGTATATAGTGTAAAGAAGAGGTCCAAACTCAATCTTTTCCATATGGCTAGTCAGTTATCCCAGCACCATTTATTGAATAGGGAGTTCTTTCCCCATTGCTTGTTTTTGTCAGCTTTGCCAAAGATTAGATGTTTGTAGGTGTGTGGTCTTATTTCTGGGCCCTGTTTTATGTTCCCTTGGTCTATGTATCTGTTTTTGTACCAGTACCAAGCTGTTTTAATTACTGTAGACTTGTAATATAGTTTGAAGTCAGGTAACATGATGCCCCCACCTTTGTTCTTTTTGCTTAGGATTGCCTTGGCTATTCACACTCTTTTTTGGCTTCACGTGAATTTTAAAATAGTTTTTTCTATTTCCGTGAAAAATGCAGTTGATATTTGATAGGAATAGCATTGAATTTGTAAATTGCTTTCGGCAGTTTAATGCTATTCATTCTTCCTATCTATGAGCATGGAATGTTTTCCATTTGTGTCAGCTCTGATTTCTTTTAGCAGTGTTTTGTAATTCTCATTGTAGAGATCTATAACCTCCCTGGTTAGCTGTATTCCTAGGTATTTTGTCCTTTTTGCAGTAATTGTGAATGAGATTGTGTTTCTGATTTGACTCTTGGCTTGGGTTTTGCTGGTGTGTAGAAATGCTAGTAATTTTTTTACACTGATTTTTGTATCCTGAAACTTTGCTGAAGTTGTTTATCAGCTGAAGGAGCTTTTGGGCCAAGACTACTGTGTTTGATAAATATAGAATCATGTCATCTGCAAACAGGGACAGTTTGACTTCCTACATGGATGCTCTTTATTTCTTTCTCTTGCCTGATTACTCTAGCCAGGACTTCTTGTACTATGTTGAATAGGAGTGGTAAGAGAGGGCATCCTTTTCTTGTGCCCATTTTCCAGGAGAATGCTTCCAGCTTTTGCCCATTGAGTATGATGTTAGCTGTGGGTTTATCATAGATAGCTCTTATTATTTTGAGGTATGTTCCTTCAATACCCGGGTTGTTGAGAGTTTTTAACATGAAGGGATGTTGAATTTTTTAAAAGCCTTTCTGCATCTATTGAGATAATCATGTGTTGTCTTTAGTTCTGTTTACGTGATGAATCACATTTATTGATTCGTATATATTAAACCAACCTTGCATCCTAGGGATGAAGCCTACTTGATCACGGTGAGTTAGCTCTTTGATGTGCTGCTGGATTCAGTTTCCAAGTATTTTGTTGAGGATTTTTGCATAAATGTTCATCAAGGATATTGACCTGAAATTTTCCTTTTTTGTGTGTCTCTGCCAGGTTTTGACATCAGGAAGATGCTGGCCTCATACAATGAGTTGGGAAGGAGTCCCTCCTCCTTGAATTTTTGGAATGGTTTCAGTAAGAATGGTATCAGGTCTTCTTTGTACATCGGGTAGAATTTGGCTATGAATCCAACTGATTCTGGGTCTTTTTTTTTTTTTTTTGGCCTGTAGGCTATTTCTTACTGATTCAATTTTGGAGCTTGTTATTGGTCTGTTCAAGGAATCAATTTCTTCCTGATTCAGTCTTAGGAAGATATATGTGTCCAGGAATGTATTAATCTCTTCTAGGTTTTCTAGTTTGTGTGCATAGAGGTGTTCATAGTAGTTTTTGACGGTTTTTGTTTCTGTGAGGTCAATGGTAACATCCCCTTTGCCATTTTTAATTATTTGTATATTCTCTCTTTTCTTCTTTATTAGTCTTGCTAGCAGCTAGGCTAATGTTGTTAACTTTTTCAAAAAACAAACTCCTGGACTTGTTGATCTTTTGAATAGTTTTTTTTGTGTCTTGATTTCCTTCACTTCAACTCTGATTTTGGTTATTTCTTGTCTTCTGCTAGCTTTGGGGTTGGTTTTCACTTGCTTCTTTGATTCCTTCAGCTGTGATATTAGGTTGTTAATTTGAAATCTTTCTTAATTTTTTATGTGGGCATTTAGTGCTATGAATTTTCCTCTTTACACTGCCTTGGCTGTGTCCCGGAGATTCTGGTATATTGTATCTTTGTTATTGTTAGTTTCAAAGAACTTCTTGATTTCTGCCTTAATTCCATTATTTACCCAAAAGTCATTCAGGAGCATGTTGTTTAATTTCCATGTGATTGCATGTTTTTGAGTGATTTTTTAAGTCTTCTGTTTTTATTGCAATGTGTTCTGAGAATGTGTTTGATATGATTTTGGTCCTTCCGCATTTGCTAAGGATTGTTTTATGTCCAATTATGTAGTTTACTTTAGAGTGTATGCCATGTGACAATAATGTATATTCTGTTATTTTGAGGTGGAGGGTTCTATAGAGGTGTATCAGATCCATTTGGTCCAATGTTGAGTTTGGGTTCTGAATATCTTTGTTAATTTTTTGCCTTGATAATCTGTCTAATGCTGTTAGTGGAGTGTTGCAGTCTCCCATTATTATTTTGTGGGACTCTAAGTTTCTTTGTAGGTCTATAAGAATTTGCTTTATAAATCTGGGTGCTCCTGTATTGGGTGGATATATTTAGAATACTTAGGTATTCTTATTGAATTGAACTTTCTACCATTATGTAATACCCTTCTTTGTCTTTTTTGATTTTGGTTGGTTTAAAGTTTATTTTGTCTGAAATTAGGATTGCAATTCCTGCTTTTTTTCTGATTTCCATTTGCTTGGTAGATTTTTCTGTATCCCTGTATTTGGAGCTTGTGGGTGTCATTATGTGTGAGATGGTTCTCCTGAAGACAGCATACCATTGGGTCTTGCTTTTTTATCTAGCTTGCCCATTTATATTCTAGCATTTAGCCCATTTATATTCAAGGTTAGTATTGAGATGTGTGGATTTGATCCTGTCATCGTGTTGTTAGCTGGTTATTATGCCAGTTTGCTTGTGTGGTTGTTTTATAGTGTCACTGGTTTGTGTACTTAAGTGTATTTATGTATTGGATGGTAACAGTCTTTCTATATTTAGTGCTCCTTTCATGATCTCTTATAAGGCAGGTCTGGTAGTAACAAACTCCCTCAACATTTGCTTATCTGAAAAATATCTTATTTTTCCTTCACTTAGGGAGCTTAGTTTGGCTTGATATGAAATTCTTGGTTGAAGAGTTTTCTCTTTAAGAATGTTGAATATCGACCCTCAATCTCTTTTGGCTTGTAAGGTTTCTGTTGAGAGGTCTGCTGTTAGCCTGATGGGGTTCCCTTTGTAGGTGACCTGCCCTTTTTCTCTAGCTGACTTTAACATCTGTCTTTCATTTTGACTTTGGAAAATCAGATGATTATGTATCTTGGAGATGATCTTCTTGGGTAGAATCTTGCAGGGTTTCTCTGTATTACCTGAATTTGACTGTTGGCCTCTCTAGCAAAGTTGGGGAAGTTTTCATGGACAATATCCTGAAATACGTTTTTCAAGTTATTTGCTTTCTCCCTGTAGACTTCTTATTGCCATTTTTGTTGCTAGTGAGAACTCTGACATCAATATGATGGTCATTCTCTTACAGATTGACTTTTTTCTCTGACTCTTTAGTTTTGATATTGTGCTCTTTCACTACAGTGTATCTAGGTGTAGATTTTTAAAGCTTTGCCCCTCTTGGCACTTGATGAGCTCTCTCAATCTCAGAACTCATGACTCTCTTCAGTTTTGGAAAATTCCCAGCTACTCTCACACACCCCTACCTTCAACATTCTCTCTAGTCTATGCTTATGAAACTATTGCCAAGTATATGTTGGAACTTTTCTTTGTCTGAACTTTTCCTTCTTTTTTTCTTCAGCTTTTTATCTTTTTTGGTAGTTTTTGGCTGATTGTTTCATTTCTTCCTACCACTTCATTGATGTCTAGTCTTTTAAACCTATCTATTAAATTTTGTTATAAGTATTTTACATTTTAAAGATGTTTTCATTTTCTTATTTCCTGGTCTTTTATAAATGTTATTTCTTCGAAGATGTAAAAAACTATATATATATATATATATATATATTTTTTTTTTTTTTTCTTTTTTTTGAGACACATTCTCACTCTGTCACCAGGCTGGAGTGGCGTGATCTCAGCTCACTGCAACCTCTGCCTCCTGCATTCAAGTGATTCTCCCACCTCAGCCTCCTGAGTAGCTAGGACTACAGGTGTGTGCCACCATGCCCAGCTAATTTTTGTATTTTTAGTGGAGACAGGGTTTCACCATATTGGCAGGATTGTCTCGATCTCTTGACCTTGTGATCTGCCCACCTTGGCCTCCCAAAGTGCTAGGATTTCAGGTATGAGCCACCGTGCCTGGCCAAAAACTATTCATTTTTAATGTTCTTTTTATATTGCCCAAGTATCTCTATTTTCTTGGGTTTAACTTCAGTTTTCTGCTTTATTGGTACTTTCTCCTTGATATGGAATTTAAAAAATACACTTTGTAATTTTGTTTGTGAACTCATCTTTTAATTTTATTGGGTCGTGATTTCCTCCTTATGGGCATGGTTTCATGGTTGCTCCTGCCCAAGCTCTACAGTCATGGCTTTGTTGGGTCTGTCACCCTACAGAAATGATCGAGTTCTAGGCCCTTCCCCTGAATGTACTATGGACTCAAGTGCTAGTTTAGTATGGGAACTCAGTGCTTGCTCCTGTTTATGGGTAGATGACTTCTTTTTTGCTGTGATATAAATATTTTGGCAGCCATTAATGGCTATAAAGCACTATCCTGACTTCTAGCTTCATATGGGTGGTTTGAAGCCATGTTAGGTATTGAGTATTCAGCTTAGGTTTCATTTACCTGGTTTTCCATCTATTTGTTTTTCTTTTTGAATATATCCTCTTAGGGAGATTGGAGTGGTTTTTGTTTGTTTGTTTGTTATGGAGTATGTTCTTATTTTTGAGCATGAGTACAATGTTTTAAGAATGCTTTCATTTTTTAACTTTGCTAGTGTATGAAGGATCTTAATATGACTTTTTACTTTGCTCTTGAAAATTTACATTCACTGTACTTATACATTACTTTTTACTTCCTTATTTATAATGTCTTAATATTTTTATGTTTCTATTTTATTCTATAATATAGCTGTTTTATTATTCATTTAACTTTTACTTTCACAAAAACAATATTTCAAAAGTCATCTAGTACTAAAAAGCTTACAATGAACCAGAATAGTTTTCCTTCTCTCCCTGAATCCTCTACCCTAGTGACAACCACTCACAATTCGTCTCTTTCCCCTGATGTTTAACTTCATATTTTGAATAATAGCTGACATTACTTACTATGTTATAGTCATTGTTCTAAGTACTCTAATTCATGTGATATAAATAATGTGATTATTTATTAACTGACACATTTTAGTAATATTTTATTGCATTTTTGATGTAACAGATAAAAATTGAACTCCTCCATGTTCTCGTCTTCTCCTTTTACTTATCTGTTTAAATAAAACAATTTCAGTTTCTTTGTTATGCACATGCAGGCTTATGCCAAATAGTTCATCACCACTGTGTTTTCTTCCTTGCAGGGCCTTTTATTTCTCCTGGAACTGACAATTGCCTCATTTATTTTTAGTCTGTAAAAAAATTTTTAACCTTTTTCTTAAGATGGGGTCTTACTCTGTTGCTCAGGATGGACTTGAAATCCTGGACTCAAGAGATCTTCCTGCCTCAGCCTCCAAAGTAGCCAGGACGATAGGTGCATGCCACCATGCCCAATGCCTACTTCATTTTTTATGCCTCTTGAAAAATATGATTAATTTTTCAAATGTTCTAATATTTCTACTATATTCCAATTTTTAAAATTTGCCCATGGACTCATATGGAGCAGCTCCGACTTTTCTAGAGAACTTCTCCAAGAAATGCTCCTCTCCTGCTCCAATAGAGACTTTTTCCTTCCTGGGAAATTGAACAGATATCATTATATATTAATTTTGCCTCTCTCCTAGTCTATTTTCTGGATTTTATATCTTCATTTTTCTTGGTGTATTTCTTGTTTTGTCGAGGCATACATTCTAATAACTCTTTAAAACATTATAATGTTTTAGTTTTTGCATGGACTGACAAGCTGGGAATAGAATTATAGATTGGAAATCATTTTCACTTAAAGTTTTGATGACATCACTCTATTTTATAAATGAGTCTGATGCCAACTGGGTTGGCTTCTTTGTAAGAAATCTAATTTTCCCCACCTGGAAGTTTTTAACATCTGCACCTTAATCTTTTATCCCTGGTATTCTGAACTTCTACAGTAATGTACTTTGGGGTCTGTGTGTGTGTGTGTGTGTGTGTGTGTGTGTGTGTGTGTGTGTTTGGCAAGATGGACACAGCAGTGGAGGGAAGGGTGGCTTGGGAAGATTAGTGCTGGTGTCATTATTGTTTTGCTTCCTGGGGCTGCATTCAAATTTCATGTTAATTGTTTAATTCTCATCCATTATCATGGTTCTTTCCAATTTTTTGGACTTGTTTTATGGCCTAGCATGTGTTTTATCTTAGTGAACATACTATTGTACTTGAAGTTGTTGGACATAGGAGTCTATAAATACCAATTAGGTTCAGTTATTCAGATTCTCTATGAATTCACTGATGTAAAAAAAATCTGGTTCTTCTATGAATTGTTGAGAGTGGAGTGTTTCAATTTCCCAGTATGATTGTAGAATTTCTCCCTTTAATTCTGCCAATTTTTGCTTCATGTATTTTGAGGCTCTGTTATTTTTCATATATTTACCAGTGTTATGTCTTCTTGATAAATTTACTCTTTAATCATTATAAAATATGTATGCTCATCTTTGGTAATACTCTTTGCCTCAAGGTCTGCTTTATCTGTTATTATAGCCACTTCAGCCTTTCTGTAGCTTACTGTTTGCATTATATATCTTTTTTCATCCATGTACTTTTAACCTATGAGAAAGCTTAAATACACGAAAAGGGGGAGGAGACATTCCAGGTGAAGGGGACAGCATAAACAAAGACTTAGAGATAGATATGAGCTAGATGTCTTTGCAAGATAGGCATGGCTGGAGCTGGGCTTCCTATAGGAATTTGAGGCTAGGTTATGGATAGTGGCCATTTAACATCAAGGCTAAATGGTGGAATTATAAAGAAGCATTTGGGACATTGTCCTGTAATCCTGTAAGAGCTGAAGAGGAGACATTCATGGCTTTTTCAGCAGAAAAGGGGCATGCCAAATCATAATGCCGAATCAGAATACTGTGTAGGGTGAGTAGTGTGATGTTTGTTATTCCCAGGTCTTCTGCATATATGTGTAGTAGACTGTGAACAGGAATCAGGAAATCAGCAAGGGAAACAAGTTTTTTAAAGAAAATTTTAAAGGTTCTCAGATTTTAATTGTACTGAATTCAGTTTCAGGGTTTGCATATAGAAGCAGGAAATTTCAAGAAGAAACAAACAATGAGCTAGAGAGAAGTCCAAGAGATTGGAAGAGCATCCCAATGTGGAAAATGGAGAGGGAACAATTTCAGGTCAACATGCAGTCATCCTTGCTTCTGCAAGAGTGGGTGGCAACTTTAGAAGGAGGCAGTGATTTAGTTAGAGTCAGCACTCGAAATTAGGGACGGACCAGCTGCTTGTCAGTTAACACCGTGCCTGTTCCATTTTCTTAGATGTACCACTTCCTACCCTGTGGAGCTCATCATGCTATTTTTTCTCTCTCTTTTTGAGGACCATCTTCCCTACTCCTTGAAAAGGAACATTCACTTATGTCTTAAATTGTGGCAAAGTCTTGTACCTGTTTACCAGGCTTTAAAATGGTTAAGATTGATTTTTTTTCCTATTTTCTTGAATTGTGCTAACTCCTCCTACTTCAAGGAAAGCAATTTTGCCAGGAAAAAAATGTTACTGACAAGTTCCAGAAAGGAACTGCAATACAGTGTTGAAAAAAATTAAACCCATTTAGTAAACAGAACTAACATATTCAAATGAAGACGCTCTAGTTTTCTGTTCCACCAGAGTCTTTGCTACACATACATGTGAAAGTGATTCTATTTCCCACCTTGGTTTGTGAACTTTGCTAAAGCTTTTCTGTGTTTTTAGCAGTAGCCAGTCCCTCTTGATTGGAGCCTGAGAAAGCCAGCCTTACCCTCTGGACATGTAACTTCAGCAAACCGCTTTGGCTGCCAGGCACGCTGGAGATCCTGTGGGTGCAAATCCTCAGAGAACAAGAGCAAGATAATCAGTCCAAGGAGACAGTTAATTTTAGTACAAAAGAGGTTAGATGTGATTTATTTCCAACACCAGTGAACCAAGAGAGCTAACAATCATCAGGACAAAACACAGAACCATCAAATATTCCATGTTAAAATGGCTTGTGTCAGCTGAGATCTGTCTCGTCATTAGCAAGGGAGGCGTGCTTCAGGTGGCTCAGAAGCGCCGGGGAGAACATTTTCAGGCTGTCTCTACAAGCAAAGGGGTTTGAATCATCAGAGTTTAGAGAAATGGGTTTAGAGACAGGAAAGAGAATAGGAGAAGAAAAGCAGGAGAGAGAGGACAGAAGGGTTTTTATAGGAATATCATAGATCATTCGTCATTTCCTTCATTGTCATTATCTTCAGAAGGCAGAATGCTAGGAAAGGATCCGTAAGACTTACGCTGCCTCTTAATCATCTCTTTTCAACTGCTGCAGAAAAATCCCCTCCATGGCTCTGCTCATGATGGAGCAGAATTCAGCGTGCCCATTGCCAAGCTTAGCAGCACTCCCTAACATCATCTCCACCTAGGCAGGTGTATCGTTTTGTACTTGAGCAGTGTGTTACCCTGCATTTGAGCAGAATACGAAGGCCTGTCAAAGGCTGTTGCGCATGGTCTCCTTGCGGATTTATTCAGCTCTGCAAAAACCTTAAACAGCTTCTTTTCCTGTTCCTGGGACACTCACGTTGCACTGGAATCCCAGGGTTTGGAGGAAGACCTATAAAAATGCTATTGACAGCAGGGTGAGGGCTCAAACAGGGATGCACAGTCTTAGATTCTTAAGCAAACAAGGGAAAAAGCCTTAGACCCTCTCTGTTCTTCTTTTAGGGACCTTACTTACCAGAACACTTTGGGTCTTGATTCCTGTCCCCTCTGTTTAGTCACCCTGTCCTCTCAGCAGTCACTACATCATGTGCATACTTCTGTTATTGCCTTTATGTATGACACATTATCCAGCCTTCATTTGCCACGGACTGGAACAATAGCTTAATTATCTGTGAATCTCTTAGACCTGGATCGGTACTTGGTATTTATATATTGAGTGAGTAAGTGACTGAATAAAGGAAAGAATGTCATTTATATTGAGCAAATAGTAATTAAATGGAGAGTGAAGCTGTCTACATCCATCCCTGGCAAATAAGATGGGAAACATTATGAGACTCTTGTATTTGTCAGAGGAAAAACAGGAAACAACATCTTTCATTGTGCTTAAAGAGGAAAAGACTGTGAGGGTATTGCTCAGGCTACTCGAATGGGATCCAGGGCTGGAGGGGTATTAAGATTTAAGCTCCTGTGTGTCTGTGTAGTGCATATTTGAAAACAAAGGTTCATATCTCACTTTCTACCTGCAGTTCCCTTTCCTGACTTTTCCTTATTGCTTATATGGACAGAGATCATAAGGCATTCTAATTGACCTCAGTTCAAATAGTCTGTCCTCTTATCAGCTCAAGGGCCCAATTGTAGGGTTCAGAAAAAGCATCTCTACTTCTTTAGCTTTTCTTTAAGTGTGTATGAGTTTAGATTGGCTGTGTTACATGCCTAAAAGGAAAAATTACTTAAAAAAAATGTCCCAAGGTGTGTTTGTCAAACAGTAGAGCAAACAATTACATTTGATAGTGGTTGGGGAGGAACTGGATTTTCCCCAGTAGTCCCAGTATCATAGTAACTTCTTTCTAGAACACCTGAGACTTCTGTGGTTACCAGAGAATGGTCATTCAGAGGTCTGCCAGGAGTGTCTGTCTTGCACTGCATTCTGTGAAAGCCTCAACATACATCCCTGCACCCTCTCTGACCTACTCATTTTTATGGCTACAGAGCTGGGAAGCAAAGCTGGCATCATGTGGGGAGTTTCCATGTGCAAATGTCTACATCCTTCATTCATGTCCTTCAAGGGTTTCCTTTCACATTTTCTGATTGTGTTTCTGAGTACATGGTGTCAACAGCTCTCAGAAATGTTAAGTTTTCTATTTATCCTCAGGCCAGGAAAAGGCACAGATCACTGCAGTGTAAAATTACCAGTGGTTTTGACAGTGACCTGGAAGAACTATGGAATGAAGAAATTTAGCCTTGAGAGCAGAGGTTCAGCCCCAGGCCCATCTTAACCAAGAAGTTCTGCTCAATTATACAGGTCACAAGAAGTTCTGCTAGTCTTGAAAATATTGAACTCATCAAACTTAAGTTTGGTGTTGTTGACAAATCTTGGTGTGTCTTGGACACAGCCTTGGACACCAACTACCGTATTTACTTGTTTATTCCCTCCTTTGTTCCATTTCTACTCAACTTTAATTTTGAAAAGTAATTCTGAGTTTTAAAATTTGCTTTTTATTTCTTTTGCAAGGGCTTTCCAAGTCAGCACAAACTCTTCTGAAGGTTTGAAAAACGAGGCAAAATAGTAAAAATGGCCATATTTGCTGAAAACAAAGAGGATTTATTTCTTTGGAACTGTTCTGACCAAGCGTTTAGAGAGCAGATGTCATAATGGTTAAGAGCTCAGGCTTTAGAGCTGGACCTTCTGGGTTGAACCCCAACTCTGCCACTTCCCATCTATGAATCTGCGGGCAAGTTACTCTCTGTGTGCCTCAGTTTTGTTTGTTTGTTTGTTTGTTTGTTTTTTTGAGACAGAGTTTCGTTCTTGTTACCCAGGGTGGAGTGCAATGGCGCAATCACGGCTCACCGCAACCTCCGCCTCCTGGGTTCAGGCAATTCTCCTGCCTCAGCCTCCTGAGTAGCTGGGATTACAGGCATGCGCCACCATGCCCAGCTAATTTTTTGTACTTTTAGTAGAGACGGGGTTTCACCACGTTGACCAAGATAGTCTCGATCTCTTGACCTCGTGATCCACCCGCCTCGGCTTCCCAAAGTGCTGGGATTACAGGCTTAAGCCACCGCGCCCGGCCGCCTCAGTTTTATCATTTGCAAAATAGAGATGGGAGCCGTGATACCTACTTCTTAAGGATGTTGTGAATTATTAGGTGTAAAGCAATTAGAATGAGATCTGGCTCGTAGAAGGTTCTCAATAATCATTAGCTACTCTGTTAGTCAGCTTGGGCTTATAGTGAAATACCATAGATTGAGTGGCCTGAACAACAAAAATTTATTTTCTCCCAGTTCTGGAGGCTGAAACTGTGAAATCAGGGCGCCAACATAGTTAGGTTCTAGTGAGGGCTCTCTTCTTGGCTTGCAGATGGCCACTTTCTTCCTGTGTCCTCTCATGGTAGAGAGATCTTTCTCTCTTTTTCTTATAAGGTCACCAACCCTATAAGATTTAGACTTCCTCTGCCTTAGCATGACCTCATTTAATCTTAATTAAATCATAAAAGCCCTATCTCCAAATATAGTTACACTGGGGGTTAGATTTTAACATATGAATTTTGGAAAGACACAATTCAGTCCATAACAGCTACTATTTTTAATTAGCTCATAACTTAGAACTGTTGCAGATGTCTTGTGAATGTAGAATCACGAAGTTACTCTGGGCAGTATAGAAATATGTACTTAAAAAGGGAATTGTGTGAATAAATGGGGGATAGCTCAAGATAGTTGTGTTTTAATTAGAAGACAATTCTCATGTGTTTCTTTGTCTATCAAGCTACCATCCTAGTCAGAGCCCTTAAATATGATCCTGAGGCTTCTATTTCTTCTTCTGCTCTTAGCTTGCACTAACCTTGGTGACTAGTTACTTTCTGAGTGTGGTTTATTACCTTACTTCCGAGGGCCATTTTAGCTTCTCCAGATACAATTGAGGCAATGATGACTTGCTTTCTAACTGCAGGAGATACGCACTAAGGTCTCAAAAACTCCACTGACATTCTTTAGAAGGGTGGGAGTCCCAGAATCCAAAACACTTTTCTAAAATTTTTCTCACAAAATACTTCCTTAATTTTCTCTTTCTGGGCCCTTTTATATCTTCATTGAGTGACAGATTTCAAGGATTATGCAACTGGTTCTTCTATGTTTCTCTTTTTGGAAATTCTGCATATGGTCTAGCACTTCCTTTGGAATGCAGCATCAATTGTATCTTGGTACATCAGTCAAAACTTCCAATTTAACATCCTGTTACATTTAGAAATGCATCCTTCATATCTTGTCATGGTACACTGGATACAGAACATTTCTAACTCTCCAAGCCTCGATGTTGAGCCAATAGTTAGGGGTAGGTAAGGAAGGAAACTAACCTTTACTGAGTTTAAGTAATTTGTTTATTTCATATCACTAGAAACTGCAGAGCCAAAATTGGTCTCTAGGTCTGATGTTCTAAAACCCAGGGTCATTTGCTATATGACCAAGCACTTGTGCAAAACCTATCCATGGAAACACTTCCTTAAGCCCTTTCAACTTTCAACCTTCTTGGTTATATTCATCCATCTATTAAAACATGGTCAGATATTTTTGAGTTTCTGGTAAATCAAAGAAAACATAAAAAATAAAGTCATTCCCTTTGCTCCTGATATAGCCTCTTTTTTCTACCTCATAAATAAGGAAAGGATAACCTCTACTTTTATAGCCTTTGAGGGCTTTTTAGAAAACTATAAATTAGTGACTTTGGCATTGCCCCAAGAGGATGTGTTTATTAACTTGGTTATAAATACTTGAACTCCACACTCTAAATTTAATTTGTCAGATAAGAGAATATTATGTTAACATGCATTTATGATTTATTACTTCCCTAATATCAATGTGAGTTTCAGAAACTAAAACATGGCTTTTATTTTCCAATTCCTAACAGGGAAGACAGAAAGAAGTGGATCTTTCTGTTAAAAATCCTTAAAGCCAGCTTTAATCCATATTTAGGCACATACCTATGAAACTGGAAGCACTAAGGAAAAACGGAAACTTCTAAAAGATCCTATGGAGGAAAAAAAATGGTTACCTCCTAGGGAATCAGAATCAGAATAGCTTTTGACTTCTCATTAGCAACATTGGATGCTAGAAGACAATGGAACAATGCTTCAAAGTTCTGAGGAAAAATAATTTTACCATAGAACTCTATTCCCAGCCAACCCCCTGGCCAAGTAGAGAGGAAAAAGCACATAAAACATGGCATAAATTATAGTTTATAATTCTGAAAAAAATAATTGAAGATGAACTCCAGCAAAATAGAAACACCATGAAAGAGGAAGGCAAGGATACCAGGAATAGTAGGTCTAACTTAGCAGAGAGAGAAGTTTCTGGATGACCGGCTAGCAGCAGCCGAAGAGCATGCTGTCTAGATGGGAGCAGAACTTAGGAGGCACCTGGGTGGATGTCTCAGGCAGGAGACTGGTCTATGAGTGAAAACATTTATGTAATCATAGAACCTCTGGTTTTAGGTTTGTATATTATTTTTTACCATTAATCTTTAGACAAATCCACAGAAGGCTTAATTAGTATTACAGAAAAGACCATAAATGCTATCCATTTTGACAATGTAAATGTATAAGCAGGCTTGACAGATACTGGGATGTGAAATGGGGGCATGGACGAAGAGTGAAAGATAGAGACAACAATATTCTTGTCTAACATATACAAATACGCTGAAACAAGAAAAAAGCATTGGATATATTATCTGATATTATAAAGGTAACCGATAAGACAGCCTAAGCTGTAAGTCGTAGTGACTGGGAAGAGGAAAATAAAGTGGAAGGAGAACTGTAAGGTAATTAAATATTATTCAGAGCAGGGAGCAGTAGTGAATAGTTATTGTTTAAAGTTGGTAGAAAGAGAAATAGTGATATAACCCTGGGTTGGAGTTAAAAAGGCAAGTGCCAGAAAATCACAAAACAGATAAAAATTCTTAAAAATGATTAATTATGGGAGGGGGCTGGGCATGGGGAGAAAACAGGTGGGATTGTGACATTTTATTAAAAGTCTTTATTCTATCTTTTTAAAGACTGTGTCTTGCTATATTGCCCAGTCTGAACTCCTGGACTCAAGGGAGCCTCCCATCTCAACCTCCCTAGTAGCTGGGATTATAGGTGTACCACCATGCCCAGCCTATATGCCCTTATTCAAAATCTGAAATACTCCAAAATCTAAAATTTTTTTTGTTTTTTGAGATAGGGTTTGTTGCCCAAGCAGAGTGCAGTGGCACAGTCATGGCTCACTGCAGCCTGGATCTCCTGGGCTCAAGCCATCTCCACACCTCAGCCTCCTGAGTAGCTTAGACTACAGGCGCACGCCAAAAGTGTCTGGCTAATTTTTATTTTAGTTTAGTTTTTATAGAGATGGGGGTTTCAGTATGTTGCCCAAGCTGGTCTCAAATTCCTGGGCTCAGGCCCTCTTCCTGCCTCTGCCTCACAAAGTGCTGCGATGATGGCATTAGACACTGCACCCAGCCCAAATCTGAAATTTTTCAGCACTGACATGACACCACATGTGGAAAATCCTACACCCAAGTTTAGGTGGTGGATTGGTCAAAACGCAGGTACACAACAAGTAGTTTATTCAACATTCCCAAGAGAAAAATAAAGTTATCTTCAGGCTATGTGTAGAAGATGTGTATGAAACATAAATGAATTTTGTGTTTAGATTTGGGTCCCATCCCCGAAATATATCATTATGTGTATGCAGATATTCCAAAATTTGAAAAAATTTGAAATCTGAAATACCTCTAGTGCCACACATTTCAGATAAGGGATACTCAACTTGTGTATATATAGTATATAGACAGTCCCCAACTTACGGTTGTTCAATTCACAATTGTTTGCCTTTACAGTGGTTTTATTGAGATATTAAATGCATTTTAGACTTATAATGATTTTATTGGGATGTAGCCCCATCCTAAGTCTAGGATCATCTGTATATATGTTTTATTTTTACTAAATAGCCCATTTTAGTATGTTGGCTGTTCAAGCGTTTCAGTCTGTCCTGATGATGATAGTAGATTGTAATCAAAGAAAACTGGTTGCCTGCAGGCAGGTGCAGATCAGAATAAAGGTGGGGTTGGGTGCTTGTCAGAAAGACCTTCTCAGCTAGAGATCAGAATGGACTGCATTTTTCAGGGCTGTGTTCTACATATTAAGGATATGTAAATTAGCTTCTCTATCAATTAACACAACCACAGAAGTTCAAAGAGGCAAAATCTGGAGCAGCAGGTGAACAGGAAGGGGCATAACTTGGAGCAAACCAAGGGCTACCAGAAGATGGCTTGTAGTTATCACAGTGCTGAGCAGGAGATGTAAGCCAGAAATATTTACCAGCTGGTTAGTCTAGCCTTAAAGGCTACTGACTGTCGGCCAGGCTAGATAGAAACAATCTGGGTTAATCTACTCAATTTAAATCCAGGCAGTGGGGGAAATAGATACTATTATATTCCTCTTTACTCAGCTATAAAACTTTTGGTTCTCATGCATCATTTTCATTTTGCCTTCTCGCTCCACATACCAGTGATTTTACCAATTGCTCTTGTAATTGACTTTGCTTCTGGAAGAAACTCTTAGAATGTTGGAATTTCTCTATTACACACTTTGCCCCAAAGAATGTGTCAGTCAAGACTAAAGCAATAGTCTCAGGGAAGACAGCCAACCTACATCTGATGACAACACTGCAGTAGAGTAGTCACAATATGCTGACTTCTGAGCAAGCCCATGGCACTACCCTGGAAGGTCCAAGCGAGGTACCTGTCTCATAGTTTGACCACTGAGTGGAAAGCGCTTCCTCTTTGTCCTTTCTGTTTATTCACAAGTGGGTGAAATGGATTTCTGAGTCTCCTAGCCTAAAGCAAGTTTTAGCTTGATGACTTTTATGGGCATTTATGTTTACTTTGTAAAAGTGGAAGCAACAATAAGAGTTGTAGTAATATGGAGGAGTGGAAGGTTAGCGGTTGTTTAAATCTTTTTAAAAAGAATGCATTTGCAAGAGCCTAATGTTTATGAGTGGCTAGGACATTCAGAGAGCATAAAGTGCTTTTAGGGTGTGTTGAGATGGGGAGTTTTCAAATGAGCCCAGAGTTTCTGAGTTCCTTCAAGCCATCCTGAGACTTTCCTTGAAAGAACACTTGCCCCTGTAAATATGTTCACTGTGTGTCTGTTCCATCATTGCGGGACTTGTTCTAACATTACATCAGGAAATAGAATTCTTGGGCACCGAAATAATAGAGAAGTGAGTCACTGGATTAGAAGGTTACCTATCCAGATGAATCGGTGGGAAATTGGTTCTGCGGTCTGTTTGGTTTGGTAATAAAAGGAAGTACATTTCTCCAATCAATAAGGTTCCTGGTTCTTTAAAAATTTCTCTCAAATCCTTGGTAGAACATACTTAAGACTATACGAACTTGTCATTTTCTAGCTAGGGAAGATGGTTCCTTAGAAAAGATCTTATTTGTCACCACCTCATGGACACTTTTTTGAATTCTTCATTTTAAGGGCCTTGGAAACCATTTCATCATGAAATGAATACATATGAATACATAAGGTTTTCTACATACCGAATCATTTTTCTTCATTCTAGGGGCCAAGAGGTGGCAGTTAAAGACAGGCTGGGAATTGCTATCAATCATCATGGTGGCCTGAGCTTCAGAAGGGCTCTATGTTCATCTCCTCTGACTTTTCTTCTCTGACCTCTGTGGGGAGCTCATCTGCAGAAATCCTTCTGTGCCATGCAGTAGACTTGGCATCAAGCAAGACTGAGGTTTTCCAGCTCTGCAGTGGCAAAGACCTGGGCTGTCACTGGGGAGGCTGCACCTGGACTGGACCCGTTTGTACTGATGGCACTGGGTCCTGCACTATCTGTGCAGCCCTAAAAATAGCTCTCAATTAACATTGCATTTCAAGAATTGGAAAATTTCCCAGAAGTCCATTCTTTCTTCCTTTTCTATTTCATTACATTTTGCAGTAATAATACACAAGCCTGCAGAAAACATGACGGGTAATGAAAAAATGTAATTAATATAAGCAGTGTAAAGCATGTTTTTTTTTTCTCTGTTGTCCTTGCAGAAAATTGCTGCTTTAAACCAAGCAGGATATGAAAATGCATAAACCCCCCCTAATCTGCTGTGGTTTGTAAATATCTTATGCAAAACAGTTAAGTCAACTGTCAGATTTTTTTTTCTAACATTAAGCCACATATTCTTGTAAAATTTCTTTCCCCTGCAGGACAAATGGAGTGATTTGGATAACTCTTTGTAAGTGGGGAGAAATGGCAGTGATGGTAAGGTTTTTCAACCATAAACCTAAAAGCCAAAAGAACCTCCTTTTTGGATGGCTGCTCTGTGCATTGGTTTCATCTGAATGGCACCATAGTACCTCCTCTCAGTACAATCAGTTCTGGTATAGTACTTGCGAAGAGGAATGTCCGTGCTACTATTTCACACCAGCACACCTTATCCCATTAACTGAAATAAAGTGATTCAGAGGCCAAGAGGCTGTGGTGTATGCCAACATGCCTGAGACCATTTTGGTTGACTTATTTGAACCACTAGTAATTATCTATAGGTGTTTGACTAAGAAGTCACAATGGAATTTCAAAGTGGAAATAGAGAGCATTATTCTGAAAGCAACTTCCAAGGCCAGTGCTTATGGTTTGCTTGCATTTGTTTTTTTCTTTGTCCTTTAAAAAAGAAAAAACTACAGTTGATATACCTTATGGATCATTGTTAATTTCTATCTTGTCCTGGGTACTAAAGGTTTTCCATGGCTTGGATGTGTGTGAACTTTCAGATTTTGCTCGTGTGGAAACTCGTGGCCTTGTCACCACTGCTTCACTAGGCTCCCTCGTGAAGGTAGGGTCCCCCCAGCTGAAAAGCGGCGCCTCTCTCCTGTGGCCTTCTGAGCAGCCGTGTTGGAGTCCCAGATGTAAGAAATGAAATAATCCACGCTCAGACAGTCACAAAGTGCCCATCTGGCACCGAGAAACCTTGTGAGATAGAAGCACACAGCCGTGAGCTCACTTTTGCTGTGGCATTTCATAAACAGAGCTGCAGCCTGCTAGAGAAAGACTTTGGGGTGATAACAATCACTTTCCACTCTGCTCCCTTTTGCCTGCTACCTTCAAAACATGCACAAACACGCACACACAGAGGACGTTGGCTTTTTTAAAACATAGGGGCCAGGGAGAAAAAAATAGAGGACCATCCTCAAATAGGTAACATTTTTTTTCAGAGGGTCTGAAGGAGAAATTTCCATTAACAGCTAAATCCCTCCCCACCACCTCTCCGGCCTGTATGCACAGGCAATGGTGTAAAATGTGACGAGTCAACTCTTAGTTAACTCATTCCTTGTACGTCACCCTTAAAATAAGGAAATGTAGCAGTGGGAGGGATTTCATAAATCACACACTACTGTACTGCTTTCTAGTCCTGAAACCAGATTCACAGGAGAGCCTAATAAATGACCTCAACACTTCCTCTTTGGCTTCCTTTTATGTATTTGTGCCAAAGTAGGAGCAACAGAAGCCTGATCAAGGGGGTGTTGGTCAGAAAACACCTCAGGATGAGTGTGTTCATGTATGAATACAGAAGGGTGACCGTCCCTACAAATGCTTGCAACTGACATTCAACCCCAAGTTATAATTAAAGAGCAAGGCAGATGTGTAAACTTAGCCTGCTGGGGCAGGGTGTAATTGTTATATCAGATCCCCATTACTCTATGGTTCTAACTCTATTATTTTTTAAAAACACAGATTTCTAAGAAATGTAGTACCCAACAACAAGAGTGAGACCCCTAAAGTAACAGGTGACTGTGGACACTGGGAAGAAGTCCAGCGCCAAGCATGGGCCTTCAGTGAAAGACTGGTTAAGTCATGTTCTGATTTGTATTATCCTTGCATTAAATCGAGGAATAAAATCACCTTAGACATTTCACTTGATGTTGTTCTGAACTATAATTTTAAAAATTCAGGTTGCATTATCCTCCCGAAATATCATTTCACATTCACATTCACTCTCTTAGCAGGTCCAGTCTTGCAAGGGAGATATTTTCAAAGAAATCAGAGTTTTTGGCCCCAGAGCAGAGAATGATCACCGTAACACAGGCAGCGTCCATCCCTGGCCCCTGATGACCAAATGGCATGCAGGAGTGATGAGGTGGCTGGAAGATATCTCTGTGGAATAAAGCTTCCTAAACTCCTGAACCTTCGGGAGGAAGAAGCAAATGGCTCTCTCCTTGGGGAACTTGCTCACTCCTCTCTGACACCCCTCCTGCCTTTCCAGAGAATGGGGTCTGCTTGTTTGCAAATCCAGAGTACCAAGTGGGTAGCACAATGCGATGTTTGTAAATATGATAAACCATTACAATATTACAGCTTTTCATTTGGAAAGCCATTTAGGCAAGAAATGATTACTGACCCATGATATGTAAATGATGGAAATGCAGAAATTAGTATTTGGGTCAACTCATGTATTTTTCAACCATGAAATGAAAATCTCAGTGTTCACATTCCAATTCATACATGAAAGCATCACGGTGCTATTAGTTGACTATTGTGTTAATTTATTATTGTCTTAGTTAATGTTTTCAGAGCCACCCTGAAGTTATACCTCTACTTTCAATGCACTAATATTGTGGCTAAGAGAGGGGTGCATGTTCCTCTGGGCCAGTGGGTTTCCTGAGGGAATTCTATGTTAGCTGAGAAGAAAGAAAGTGATTTTGAAGGAAGGTAAGGGAATCTCCACCCCAAATATTTCAAATATGGGATCAGTCTATCCCTCCCTTGTTTTGGGTTCACAAAATCCACAAGAATGTGTTACTCACTTCTACTACTGTGACAAGTTCCTAGGTGCCCTTGGGGACACAAAATAATCCAAAAGAGACCTTGGTCTTCAAGGTTAAAGCAAAAGAGACTCACCATGAAAATGGCACAAAAACTCAAAGGGAAAGAATTTAGGAAGGCTTCCTGGAGGAGGCCATATTTAAACTGGTTCTGAAGGGCTGTTAAGGCTTGAATAGGCAAAAAGATGGAAAAAAGTTATCCTAGGTGGAAAGCAAGAGAAAATATTCTAAAAATGGAGTAGATGCTACGTGTACAGAGATCTCACCTTACAGAAACATGAGGTGGGTGCAGCAGACCTTAGCAGGTTGCAACTAAACCCACATGCCATGCATCTTGGAGACCCCTCAGAGTTCCTTCCCAGAGAGTACCAGAACAAGTGATATGGAAAAACAGTCTGGCCTACTGCGATCATATAGACATGCAGCAAACAGTCCTGGGGCTGAGAGACCGAGGCGGGAAGGCAAGTGGAGAGGGAGAAAGAGCAGTCTAAAGATCAGGGAAAGAGAGTCTGGAGTGGGGCTGTCTCGTGTTTGTGCATGTGTGTTAGGAGGGATGCAATGGAAAGAGGGGGTCTGAGAGACAGGAAATGAAGTGTTAGAGATGAGTCTAACTGTATGCAGAGGGACAGATTTACTGTCAACCCTTAAATGGAGTAAGGAAATGCTGATGATTTTGCTTTTTAATCTAATTAATTGGCTAGAGGGAACCTTCAGTATTTCCACCGTGCTACTAAAACTCCTCTTCCTGTAACCTCAGTACAGAACAACCCCAAGATTGGGTAGTGCTGAGATCTTTGGGTCATCCAACCTCGACCTTGGGTTGTGATCTGGGTTGTGCCAGCACCTTCACGAAGGGCACTCACTCAAACCCTTTACTCAGGGTGTGAAGGTCAGAAGAGATGCTCCACCTTCAACAGGTTCTGAATGCAGGACAAGACAGTTTTTAGTAGGTAGATTAGACCAGTAGCTCTCAATGGAGGCACTCTTGCCTGCTACAGAGTGTTTTGGGATTTTCTGACAGCACTTTTCATGTGCCACAAAACCACGTGGGAGCCAGAGATGTTGGACTTCTGCTATTCCCAGGACAGTCCTACTCAGAGAAAAATTGTGCATCATCCCACATAGCTTTTGAATGCACTGCCAGGCCTTCCTGTAAGTGAAGCTGTTTCTGATTGATCTACGCCTATAACCTAACTCCGATTGACATATTTTGCTGCCCAGTTTTAATACACACTAAAATTTCCGTGAATTTACAACTACCTTGTAAATTAGGGGAATATTCTGTTTTGTTTGAACTTTGCCAAGAATTAGACACTGAGAAAATCACATCACTGGCAGCAATGCTGCTCTGATATTTGAGTGGCATTTGTGGCTGTGATTTCACAAATAGATACAAGCATTTGACCACTTCATCATGCCTTTCATAGGTACATATTTAATTACACATTTTTTAATGAATTCATTTCTTTTTGTTTCTCTTATATATTACATTTTGGTCATTATATTGATCTTTTAAAAATATGCGTGTGGGTAATATGCTCTTATAGTGCACGTGTTCAGGATAGTAAAGAGGGGATTATACATGTTGCAAAAAGGAAATGTTGGGTCTGATGGGTGAGAATCACAGAGTTCGAAACACAGGAAACTTAGATATGACCCACTACGTGTTGTGACCATCTTTTATCTTATTTTTAATGCTTGGTTGACCAGTGGATCTTTACGCAACTCCTCTGATAAGCCTACAGTGGTTTAAGCACCATACCGGTATACTGAAGACAGAAAGACATGTGAGTCACTGAGTCTCTTTCAAGTTTCAGACCTGTGGTGGCTTCCCAGAGGCCAGAGTAACCCAGAAGAGAATGATTAAGGCATGACATTCTGGGAACTACAGTCCTGGCACATAATTGTGACTATGACACAAAATGAGGTGGTGGGTGCAGCATCTCATATCACTTTTGAATGCACTGCCAGGCTTTCACGTAGGCGAACCTGTTTATAATGATCTATGAACCTAAAGTGAGGGGCTGAGAGCAAATGCTCAGGCAGGCAGGAGACTGTCAGTAGCAAGAGCAGGTGGGTGCAGTTTATGTAGCCCCAGCACCAGGCTGGGATGAGAGATGGGGCTCCATCTTCTGTGGAGGGACAAGGCAGAAGCAAAGCCTGGACTCAAATCACCAAGACTGGGGCCCAGAAATGAAGAAAGCTGAAAGTCAGTACCCAAAACATAGGTAAAGCAGGGACCCTGGGCTCAAGGTAGCAGGTCAGGACTCAGAGGGGCTGACGTCCAGGGCAGACAAGCCCCAGACCATGTTGGGTCACGGTGAAAGAGTTACAGTGGCTTAATATGTTTTGCTAAAAGAACAGATAATTTTTGTGCCAGGTTTTAAAGAGGAAGCCAGGTGTGGAGTCTGGGACCCATGCTTGAGCTGACACTCAGGCAGTTCGTCATCTAACTGGAAGAACCGAAATATGAATACATAACAAATGAGTCACCTGAGCCGTTGTTAACTGAACGTGGAGCAGTATTTCAAGAGTACCTGAAAGCTTACATTATGCATTGCCTGGCTTGGTCCAAGGAGGGCATGAGATTCCAGGACACAAAAGAGTCCTCTGGGTTGGAGTGGGTTCTGAAGGCTTCATGGAAGGGCAAAGGCTTAAGCTCGCCCTTGAAGAGTAGATGAATGGATAACTGCATTCATTCAGGCACTCATTCATTCACCAAATACTTAGGAATCCCTGCAGCGAGATAGATGCCAAGAATAAAGAGGCGAACAATAGGGACACTGATGTTGGCTGCATAGAAATTACAGGCTGATGTAGGTTTCAGAGACGCAAACATGCAAGCAGGGCTGGGCAGCTTTTGGCCGGGGACTGGAGGAAGTATGTAAGGCCAATGAGGCACACCTGGGGCCAGCTTCTAAGGCAGTGTTCTTCCTGCTAACCCGGGCTGCTGCCAGGCCCAGCATTAACTGTGCATACTTTCTACCTGCTTTAAGGCTTAATCCTAAAGAGAACTAAAAATACGATTAACATAAACTCTTTGAGCTAGAAGGTGGCAAATACTTTCTGTAAAGGCCCAGATATTAAACACTGTAGGCTTTGCAGGTGTGTCATGAAATACTGTTTTTGTTTTGATTGTTTTCAACCATCTAAAAATGTAAAACTCATGTTTAGCTTACAGGCCACATTTGGCCTGCAGGCTGCAGTTTGCTGACCCTGGTCTAGGCCAATACAATTACTTTTGTTCATAGACCAAGATGTTAAAGTGCATTGGTGGATGGTAGTAAGTACTATTTATTATAAGTAACATTTGTAGAACAAGAAACATTGTCCAATGCTTTTCATGTTTATATATATATTTACATACATCCTGCTTGGTCCCCAAAACAATAGAATTGGAGTAGATAAGCCATATAACATCAATGTCTTTATTCCTCATTTCAGAGATAAATAGATTGAAGCTCAGAAGAGTTCACATGTCACATTAAGTCACAGAGCCACAAAAGCCACTGGGTCTCGGATCCAGTGATTCCAGAGCATGTCCTCCTTTGACAGCTGCTTTGAACGGGCCATACAGCCAAGTATTCACAACTTTCACAGGATGCTTTAGTTTCGACTGTGAAATTAGAGGCTTACACTTAAAAAAACAAACAAATAGTGGATATGGTCTGAATTATTGTCAGTGCTATCAAGAGAGAAGGATTGAGTAGACTCTTCTGTATCCAGGCACTGGTCTAAGTGCTGGGAACACATCATGAAATTGAATAGACACAACTCTTCTTTCATTAATAGTTTGCTTTCTAATGAAAATTATTCTAATGATAATGGCACAGCAGTAGAAGTAGCAGCTACTTAAATGCCATGTATTGTGTCTGGAGTTATAAATGTCTTATCACTAATCCTCAAAATAGTGCTATAACGTGGGTCTTATTCTCCTCATTTTATAAATGCATTAATAACAATAGCTAACATATGGAACTTACTCTATACTGTCTATACTTGGAAGGAGCTGTGCAGAGGAGATAAGGGAGCAGGCAGGTAGCCAAGGGGGATTTGAACTCAGGCTTATACACCCTAGAGTCTAAGGCCTCTCCTCTTGGTGCTGAAGCAAAACCCTAGGCCAGTTGACTGCATCAACTCACCTCCACTTGTCCATGCCTGGTGGATTTCAATCAGACGTAGTGTTCCTTCATTTTAGTAGTCTGTCATTTATGAGCTAAGGCAGCCAGAGAGCACTTATTCATTAGTGCTTTACACAGTGATGATTGCTGAGATGGCACTTCCGGAGTCATATAATGCTATTTTCTAAAGCTTGTAACTCTGAAGTAATTGCCTCAACGGATTACAGTTTCATCCGTGTTCCTTTTGTCATAGGTGTAGTGGGGGGAAACACTGCCGTTGACGTGTCGTTGGGCAGTTTTGAGGCATAGGCATCTACCTTACGGTTTCAGGGGACACTGAGTTTAATTTAAAACTTAGAAAGAAGACGGGAGTGATGTGCTGGGTGAAATTCTTCCCGTCCTTTGCTACGTTCATTCTCTTTTTACCTGCGCCATTCAAAGTGAGGCCGTTGACGGATACCACTCCCTAGAACTGTTAACATTATTATTTAACTGGCATGAATGTAGCAAAATTCAAGCTTCAGAATCAAATGACCTTTCTTCAGCTTCTCAACTTATTGTGGCACAGGTGCACAAAGGAGGTTTTGTAAGCACCCTTTCCTTCAGTCTTTAGGAAATCACTGAAGCTTAAGCGTAGAGGGGGACCCTAGCAGGCTTCATTTTGAACTTCCCAAATTTTCTGTGATTAAGACTTTGGCAGAAAATAGATTCTTTTTTGTATGTTAAAAAGAAATCCTGAATAACGTGTAAATGGGTTTTCCTTATAAATACGTTTATCTGAAGAACTTCATCATTGCATAAATTACTTCTTCAAAATTAATTTCTATTTTTTTTAAAGAGCTGAAACCCATGTTTTCAATGTGCCATTAGGAAAGCTCAGTGATCACATATAACAATATATTAAAAGCCATACAGAAAAGAACCTATTTTTTAAAACCCATAACTCAACAGACTAAAAAAATGACAGACTAGCCATTCATGCAAATTAGCTAACTCACATTTATCAGAGAAAATATTTCATAGCATTAACAACACTGTCATTTAAGAAAAATTAAATGGGGCCCAGAACCACACATTTATTTTTACTGCATTCATTATTCATTTGCATGTTTCTTTCCTCTCTTTAAAAAAAAAATATGTAAGTTTTGAATTCAAAGTTCAGTAGAGGAAGAAGCAGATGATTTTCTCATTTTAGTGACCCTGTGGTTAGCAGCAATAAAGCAACAGGAACAAATCTGGCTTGAAATGTGTCCAAATCCACATCTCCCAGTGTGCACAAAAGGCAAAAAAGTAAGATGTGCAGCGGATATTAACATGAGTAATCTTGGAAATCTAAATATTAAACATATGTCAAAGATTATCAAATACACATCCACATGTCTTATAGAGATGTCTTTCATCTGAGGAGCTCCAACCCATTTCAATGTGCATAGGCTATTTTCTAGCCCTGAAGTCCTCATCAAAGCTTGGCATATACAGCAACTACAGCACAGTTTTTTAGATGGGTCCTTATGAGGTAATAACTCCTTAGCTCCCACATCTTCCTGAAAGACAGTCTTATTAATTTCTGCCCCACCCAGGGATGTTATTTTAAGTCAAAGTTGATTAAGTAATTTGCCCAGTAAGCTATGCAATTGGGGAAATTTCCTGTGGTCTTTGAGTTGTGTTCTGATGTTGAGGTCACTTGAACCCATGTTCGACTCCATCTTATCCTAGCAATCCAGAGAAGAATCTTCTAGATGAGAAACTGAGAAGTCTTATTGTCTTAAGCTCCTGGGTACTGTGTGAAGACTGTGACTTAATTCCTCCCATCCATTAGTAAAATATGCTTATAATACTTGGCATCTTCTTCCCTGTAAACTGTATTCTTTGGAGTAATTGAAGATATATTTTGGAAGTACTTACAGTTCCTCCTAAAAGGGTATAATATTATAATAGGAAGCCAGTTTCCCCCCCTTCTTTTTTTTTGTATATTGGCCATTGAATAATATTATTTTATAAAATATCTTAGCTCAATGTGTCCTTACTTTTTTTTCGCCTCAGTTTTGTCATCTGTGAATTGCAAAAGACGAGCTGACTCTCAATATTTCACAATGAGGTCATGTATATGAGAAGAATTTGTAAACTCTACAGCTTTATACAAATGTAGAAAGGCACATGTTCCAGAAAGAGGCCCCAGCCCCAAGTGATAACTGATGCACTGAAATCCAATTTTGTTTCCACATTTGTCCTTCCTTGGCAAATGTCACAGCTTGGTGTAATTTGAAGAGTCTTCATTATTAGCTAACTGTGTTGTCCCATGCAGACAGGCTGTGAAGCAGAAATCAGTTTACAGTACTTGCCTTTGTGTTACTGCCATCTTGGGGAGTCTGGCATGTAGTAGGGTCTCAACAAATGTGTGCTGAATTGAACTGAATTGTGCAGAGAATATGAGGACTTGAAGTGAATGAGACAACTGAATGCAAGATCAACTACTAGCCTGGTTGACCCTCTCCAGCGAGGCAGGGCTCTGGGAGGACCATCTACAGGACTCCTGGCAATCCAGAGAAGAATGTACCAGATGAGACACTGAGAAGTTGTATTGTCTTAGCTCCAGGTCTCCAGGGAGACAGGTCACTTGAGGACTAGGGAAAGGACCCAGTCATTCTCTATAGCAGGGCAGAGTGTTCAGAACAATTGTAATGGTGAGAGTGTTGCAATCTTTCCCCTTCTCTCTCTTGTTGGCCGAGTGGAGAAGTTGTTCTCCTGGGTGGCTTTTCTTCTGATGCCCTCTCTCACCTTCCCTTCCATCTTTTATCATTTGGAGGAAGGAGAAATGCTGAGCCTTTTCTTATTTGTTGCTTATAGGCTTTTTCTCACTCTGTGAAAGCTTAGATTCTTTGGGCAAATAGCATGGATTCCCTAGCTCTTTTCTTTAGGGAATGCGCAGGGGCTAGAAAATGTGGTCTGCAGATTATGTCACATGGTGAGGGTTGGGGAGAAAGGATGGCATTTTAGGGAAATACATCAGCACATTCTTTTGGGAGGAAGATTTGCTTACTGACTTTGTCGTTAAACCAAAGCATCTGTTTTGGTCATTAAAGTAAAACATCTTGGATGATAAAAAATTGCCCTATTAATTCATTTTAACCTATATATTCTCCTAGACCCCATTTTGAGAAATAATCAAGAAAAATGTATCCTCCGGTAATTTTACTTGTTTTGTCAATGTGTTCCCAAATATGACGACTTGATTCTCCCTAACCCATTTGATTACCTTCCTTCCTGCCCTCACCGCCTTTGAAATAGAAACTACTGTTACCAGCTAAAGAATCTCAAAACAGAACACACTCTTCTGCTGCCTGATCAAAGGTTAAGCTAGGGTGTGGTTTACTTGCTATCCTCTGAGTCATGGAGGGTATAGATACACTCATCATTGTTTTTTCTGTTCCTGACTACTTATCTTTCTTTCATCTTCATCTTTATCTGTAACCTATATCTCAGAAGCTGAGTATGCAAGATGCTCAGTCCCTCAAAGCATCATCTACCCTGGGTAGAGACACAAACAGATCTGGGGCTGCAGCTGTTGCCTGAGTCTTCTCCCTCTGGACTAAAGGAACTGTGTTCTGCAAGAAAAGCCTAAATGCAAAAATCACATTTGAGCTGCTCCGTAATAATTTCCTTTTCATCCTTTTCCCAGCCACTTTCTCAAAAACACATAGTAAGCTTTGCTTTTGGTTCTAAGCTATAAGGAATGAAAGGAAGAAGAGAGGAACGACAGAAGATCTAGATGTGGGCCATTGAGGTAGAGCATTCGTCTTAGCTGATTCAGGTGAGACTATCAAAAACTAGTGAAAGTTGCTGAATGTGATGGCAGCCCGGCAGTCAAACACTTGTACACTTTCTTACCTCTATTTTAGGGTAAAATGTTAGATGAAGAAAGAGCATGAAACTCTAGTGACTTATAAGGTCACTTTTTCAGAGAATGGAGTATATTTAAATGAAAGCATTTATAAAACATTTATTTGAATATATCACATTCAACCCTTGACTCATCAAAGCCCCAAAGTCTGTTTATACTGAATAACTCTTTAAAACAAGTCACTTGTCATTTGAATATATCCGGACATATATTTACTGACACCAGCCAAAATAGTAAACTGTAGCCAGTTGGAAAGTCAGAATGTTCATTACTAGTTTATTAAAAATGTGTTTCATTCTTTAGAGACACCATATGAAGAATACCATGGCAAGTGACAGGCATACATATTTTTGCGTACGGCTTCATTACTGTAATTCAAGTAGCAATTGACCCTTGAACAACATGGAGTTGAATTGTGGAAGTCCACTGAAATGCAGGTATTTTTCAACAAACGTTACACAGAGTGTGACTGCCTCTCCTGCTTCCCCTTCCATCACCTCTACCTCTTCCACCTCTGCCATCCCTGAGACAGCAAGACCAGCTCCTCTTCCTCCTCCTCCTCCTCCTCCTCCTCAGGTGACGCAATGGGAAGACGATGAGGATGAAGACCTTTATGATGATCCACTTCCACTTAATGAATAGTGATATGGTTTGTCTCTGTCTCCACCCAAATTTCACCTTTTATTGTAATAATCCCCACCTTTCATAGGAGGGACCCAGTGGGAGGTGGTCAAATTATTGAGGTGAGTTTTTTCTGTGCTATTCTCATGTTAGTGAATAAATCTCACTAGATCTGATGTCATTCCCTTGCACATGCCCTCTCTTGCCTACTGCCATGTAAGACATCCCTTTGCTCTTCCTTCTTCTCCCACCATAATTGTGAGGCCACCCTAGCCATATGAAATTGAGTCCATTAAACCTTTTTCCTTTATAAATTACCCAGTCTCGGGTATGTCTTTATTAGCAGCATGAGAACGGATGAATACAAATAGTACCTATATTTTGTATTCTTTATTATTTTCTTCCTAACTTTTTTTTTCTCTAGCTTACTTCATTGTAAGAGCACATATATAATACATATAACGTACAAAAGATATGTTAATCAACTGTTTAGGTTACTGGTAAGGCATCTATCTGGTCAGTGGTAGGCTATTAGTAGTTCAGTTTTTGTTTGGAGAATCAAAAGTTATACTCAACTCTTGGCCAGGCACAGAGGCTCATGTCTGTAATCCTACACTTTGGGAGGCTGAGGTTGGGGAGATCACCTGAGTTCAGGAGTTCGAGATGAGCCTAGCCAACAAGGGGAAACTCTGTCTCTATTAAAAATATAAAATTTAGCTGGGTTTGGTGGCGCATTCCCGTAATCCCAGCTACTTGGGAGGCTGAGTCAGGAGAATTGCTTGAACCCAGGAAGCAGAAGTTGCAGTGAGCTGAGATCTTGCCACTGCACTCCAGCCTGAGTGACAGAGCAAGATGCTGTCTCAGAAAACAAAAAAAGTCATACCCAATTTTCAACTGTGTACGGAGGGGTCAGCACCCCTAATCCTTGTGTTGTTCAAAGGTAATTGTATTTCAAAACTGTTATTCAGAACCAATAAGAAGCCATAGTTGGATCTGATCTTTAGAATCTTTGAAGTTGGAAAGAATATTAAAGATCATCTAGTCCAGTACATTCCACACTCTCCTGATCATACTAGTAATTCCTGGTTCTTATTCCATTCCTATTGAATTTGAATCTCTAGGGGTAGGCACTGGGAACCTATTTAATTATTGTGATATTTTTATCATCAAGGCAGTTTTAAATATTTTTTTAATTTTTAAATTATTTAAATAAAAATACATTATATAAATAGAGATGGGGCCTTACTTTGTTACCATCTTGAACTCCTGGGCTCAGGTGACTCACCCTCCTCAGCCTCCCAAGGTGCTGGGGTTACAGGCGTGAGCCACCGATACTCAGCCTTATATATCCTATATATCAGAATTATCTGCAGAGGTTGATAAAAATGCAGAAGGCTGGGTCGTGGACATCATGTCCTTAGATTCTAATTCTATCTTATGCATCTGCATTTTTAACAAGCTCCACAGGCAATGCCAAAACAAGTTTGGGAATCAGTGATCTAGTTTGATTTCTCACACGTGAGTAACCTCTTCCAAAACATTCTGCTTTAACATTCAAACTCAAAAGCCAGGTGATTTCATTGTTGGGGGATGCCTAATTTTAGATATTACTTCCATTTATTGGACCAAAGTATGACTTCCTGTAACCTCTACCTGCTGGCCTCAGTTTATCTTCCAGAGCAACAGAATAATTATTTCAAGTGTGTAGCTTGCAGATGGTGCTAGTAAATGTCAAATCTGTTCCCCTGTTTCTACACAGTTGTTGTACAACAAACCCTATACATGACCTACTCCTTCACATGTGATTACTCCATAAATTGTCTCTTTTCATACACAACATCTCCACTTTTAAAAGCCCTTTTTATGATGTTTATATTCATAGACTCCTCATTACCTGACAGCAGACATGCTGCAACATCTGTATTAAAATTAATCTATTTCACAAATGTTATTGAGCACCCACTGTATGTCAAACTCCGCTTTAGACACAAGGGTTACCACAACGACCAGAACTGATCCCAGGATGCCAGATGGGCTCTTGGTGAATCTGCTGGGAATACAGTTCTGACTCCATCGCTCCAGCAATGCAGCACATGACTATAGTGGCTGTTTCGAAAGCCGTTTCAAACTGCTGCTTTACTCTGGGTTAGAATTTAACTCACTAAAATCTCAGGACTTCATATAAGTTACTGTTATTATTGCTATTACTACCATAAGTATTATAGACAATAACTTTTGCACACTGATATATAGTTTGTAAAGTTATTTCTACATACCTAATTCTCACAACATCTCTGTGAACTTGTATTATTATTTCTAGGTTATGGATGGTGTTATAGTCAGTTTGGGTGGCTATAACCAAGTGCCATAGACTAGGTGGCTTATAAACAATGGAAATTGATTTCTCACAGTTCTGGATGCTGGAAGTCCCAGATACAAGCATGGATGGGTTCTGGTGAAGACCCTCTTCCATATTGCAGGCTGCCAACTTCTCACTGTATTCTCCATGGCAGAAAGAGAGTGAGCTAGCTCTGTGGTCTTTTCTCATAAGGACACTAATCCCATTCATGAGTGCTCTAGCCTTATGACCTAATTACCTCCCAAAGGCTCCACCTCCTAATACAATCACATTGGGGATTAGATGTCAACATACACATTTGCATGGGGGAGACTACACAAGTATTTAGCCTATAAAGACAGAGAAACCAAAGCTCAAATAAGTTTAAAGTAATGCTTGGAATTACATATCTATGTCAGCCAAGCTAGGACTTGAACCTAGGCCTATGACTCCAAATCTGAAACATTTTCTATGGCCTCATAATGCCATAATAAGCCAGGGCTTCCCTGCTTGTACTTCAGCAAGTGGGACAAATTTGGTGAAACATTACTTTTTCTCATTTAATTACATATGATTACATTTGAACCTTTATTCTAGCCTCTTAAAATCTTTATAAATTCTTGGTGGATCTGTTGGTATACTGGCTGTCATTGCCTTCAATTTGTAACATGTATTCTCTGTGTCATTATCCAAGTTATTCCAAACTTTGAACTGGATGCAGCCAAAGAGAGAACCCATTGGCATATCCCTGCAACCTTTCTCTGGGCTAACATTAACACAGTAATGAACACATTGGGGACCATTTTTCAACCAGCCAGGATTTTATGTACCTGCACCATCATTCTGCTCACGAGTCCCAATCTTGACATTCAGAGAGATCATGAAAGCCTTAGTTAAGGGTCTACCGAAGATGCATTATGTCTACAGAATTCTCCCAATCCACCAAAGAGAAAATGGTCACCTTTTAGCTGAGTGGACAATTTTAACTGTTCCACAAATCAAGTTACCTCATCATTCAAAATAAAACAACTCAAGGTATTCTTTCATGTCTTGGAAAAGCCCTGTGAGTGCAACCATTCTTTAAGATCCAGCTCAGATGTCACCTTCTCTGGGAAGCCTTTTTCGATCCCCTAGGCACATTCAGCAACACTCATTGCTCTGTCCCAGCATGATGGTCATGCTGACCTAGCAGTTTCCACATTACCTGCTGTTATTTGCCTCCTTTTCACCCCCAATATTTCAACTTCTGAGGGCAAAAACTGCATTTATTCACCTTTGAAATCTCCTGAAATATATAGTCTAGTGATTGGTACATACAAGAAATTCATAATGAATATTTGCTGAATGAATGAATGTGTGATTGAATACATATACGATTGGGAAATGAAGTTCCCTTGTAACATTTTTACAAGATAAAGAATATTAACAAGAATCACATTTCAATTTCTTTTGGACTTTGACACTTCTTATTGAGGATACCTAAAAACAATGGACAGAGCCTGATCAAAAAAAGTCCAACATTTATCCAATGTCTCATAAAGAAGAAATAATCCTTTGGCCTGCTAGAGTGGTTGTAGTTTTAAGATTAATCTTAACTCTATTTGTAGCCTATAAAACAAAACTAATTGCAGAATTCAAAGCTTTAGAGCATTCTTAGGTGGCTTGATGGGAAAGCATTGAAATAAATACAAACATTTAGATAAAACAACCATTTTAATAGTATTAACTCTGCCAATTAATGATAATGGAAGAGCCGTCCAATTAGCTAAATCGCTAATAGTTTTATCAAGCAGAGGTTAGTAATTTAAAGCAAACAAATTCTTTCTAATTTTATCCACTTGCACACCAAGATATTTAAAGGATAACAGGGGATCCAATAAAGAGTATTGCTCAAGAAGAGCTATATTTAAATCTCCTAATGGCTATAACACAGAGTTACCCCAATTAGTCAGAGAATCCAAGCAGTCAGTAAATTCTCTCAAGCTTCCACAGTTTGGGGTAAAAATAAATGAGATACAAGAAAGGTGCTACTTGTAATCATTAGCATTATTATTGAGGTACATTTGGAAGATGGAGAGTGCCCTGAGACAGTCAGGGGTATAAATTTAACTCATCAAATGCAGCGATTGTGAGCACCCTGCACTCATGCTCAGCCTCACACTGGAACATTTCTGAGCAGTTTTCTTACAAGTTACTGCTCAATACTCCGACTCAGTGCAGAAGGTCAGGCAGAAGTTGATTCCATACCAAGTTTGGGACTGGGACTGCCCCTGCCAAACCTCCACAGAGGCACGTAATTTGGATAATTCAAGATCTTCTTAGGTCAAAAGTGATGTTACAATACCTGTTTGTTACAATACCTGTATTCTCAAGAGAATAGACTCTCAAAAACATCTGTGTTATCTGGATATGTCAACTTCATCAGTAGGGACACGGTCAGTTAAGGACAAATGGCAAATGATTGACTAAAAAAAAAAACCTTTATGTCCTTCTGCTTGGGTATAAGATAACCTTAGAATTTTCAGAACTAATGATGCTGTTAACCCCACATTAGAGTACTGCCAACCAAGCCACTATGCTTAGATGGACAAATGTTAGAGAGAAAAGAACATAATGAAGAGCCCTTCCAAAGCACGATCTTTGCCAGTTCTAGCAGGTAGAAAGTATTATCTGACTGTAACTTCCTTTTATTGAGCTACTTACTAGGAGCCAAGCACTGTGTCAATATCTTTATATTCTTATTTCAATAAGCTTCCCATCAATAAAGTGAGCATTTATCTATGTTGTATAGATGAGTTTACTGAGGCTTATAGGTTAAGTAAGCTTGCCCACAGCTATTAGTCTGGGAGCCAGGATTCAGCCTAAGGGCTCTCTCACTACAAAGACCTTGCTTTACCTGGATCCTGTCCTGCCGTCCTGGTTCCGCCGTCTGGCATGTTGTCAGTGTTCAGTGTATGTTGCAGGAGGATGATGGTCTCCATGTGTTCCAGTGGTACAGAGAACAAATACCCTATGGATAGCCCTGTGGGGTAAATAAAGAATGAACTGGGCCCAGCTGGGCATTTGCATCAAAGTGCCTCACCAGAGCTCCCAGCTGCTCTGGCAGAGTGCCCAGGCTTGCCCCAGAGCCCAAACAGAATGCTCTTTGAGATGCCTCTGGTTTTCATTTTCCAAACCTTGCCACACACAACAAGTGGGCCTGGGGCTGGCCTCAGAGTCCCCACCCTGCCTCACTTCTTTTAGGGGTTGGGGGAGGGGTTGTAGAAAGGAAAAGAATTGGTGACACCGGTATCTTGGTATGAAGAACTAACTTGTCTCCAAACTGTTAAAGGTCTTGTCAAATCCAGGATCCTTAGATGAAAGGTTGTCAGTGACATAAACCACATGGAACTTGTGTTTACCACAAAATAAGAGCAAAGGTGTATTTCTTACTTTTGTGTTTACCAAAAAATACAATCAAAGGTTAATGGAAAGAGTTGAATGTAGTTGAGTTTCAGGACTGACAGCAGGATGGGCTGAGAGAACACTTCCTAACCCAGACACCCAAGCAGGCAGGCCAGCCTGAGCAACGCCTGGTCAGTGTTAGGAAACAATCTTAATTTCTCTCCCTTTACACTGTCTGCTGTTTGGTTTAGGCAGTTTCAAATATTTTCCTTCTTAGGGAGGCAACCTTAGAGGTGGGACAATATCTGCCCCAGAGCTCAGAGACGAGCCCTGCCACTTGGCTCTGAGAGCACGGCCTGGCCATTTAGCCACTTTTCAGGGACAATCTCATGGAAAAAAAGCACCTGGCAGGTCATAGAGACTCAATAAGCAGGGGATTTTTTTTTCTTTCTTTTTAGTTCTACTTTTTAGTAGAAGTTTTCTAGTACTTTCTTTACCACTTGCAGAACAGTGTAAATGATAGGATAATTTTGTCCTCAGTAGAAGTGGTACTTTGGTTTAAGAAACAATGCGGGTAGGGAGAACAGCTGAAAAATACTAGTCATTATCTGTTTGGCCTCTTGACTGGTCCCAGAGATTTTCACAGCAAATTCTACCCACCATCAGCTGGTGTGAAGGGAAAATACTAGGCCAGGAGTCAGGATCCTTGGGCTTCTTCCCACCTGAGCCACTATGGTAGGGTCGATTTCCTGAGAAACAGACTTGATGACGGAGGTTTCCTTGCAGGAGGTTTACTGGGGGAGCAACACCTATGAGGTGTTGAGAGAAGCAGGCTTGGGATGAGGGAGAAGATGAGCTATGATGTCACTATAACAAAGGCCTCAGCTGATCCCACAGGGAGCTCTGGAACTGGGTGGCCTTTATAACTGTCTGGAATGCAGGCAGGGGGCTGGGCCTTTCAACATGGCATTGATCAGTCACTCCATGTAGGCTGCTCCTGGGGAGACACCATAATCCTAGCTGAGGCCGGTTCCTTCCTCGGAGGCACTTCCTGCAGAGGGTCTCAGCTGTGAACCATCAGCTGGCAGCACTTCTCACAGCTAGGAAAATGAGTGCCTTCATCCTGAAGGGAGGAGGAGTCTGGGCAGTGCATCAAGCATCCACTATTGCTACCAGATGGGTGAGGCACCTCACTCCTTTGGTCCTCACTACCCTGATATCCAGCGATCCTTTCACCAATACCCATGGATACCTACTTTGAGCCTATTGTTTCCTTCGCATAGAATGTCTTCCCTTCACTCAGAACTCCCCGAGTGTTACTATATCACAATTCTGATAAAATGCCAGTTCCTCTAATCACCTTTAACTATAAGGCACAATTAAGATGCTGTCTTCCTTATGTCTGTACCATCAAAGCATTTCATAAAAACTTCTCCTAGGACTTATCTCACAGTATTAAAGTTACTGTTGACAGAAAACTCTATCTTATCTCAAGTAATCCTGACACCCTGGCCTCCCAAGTGCTGGGTTTACAGGTGTGAGCTACCATGCCTGGCCTAAAGTCTAATGTTAATCAGTACTTACACTGTTCTTCTGCAATGGGTATAAGGACATTAGAATAAATTTTTTTTTTAGATGGAATTTCGCTCTTGTCTCCCAGGCTGGAGTGCAATGGTGCAACCTCGGCTCACTGCAACCTCCACCTACAGGATTCAAGTGATTCTCCTGCCTCAGCCTCCTGAGTAGCTGGGATTACAGGCACGCACCACCACGCCCAACTGATTTTTGTATTTTCAGTAGGGACCAGACGAGGCAAGAGGATCACCTGAAGTCAGGAGTTCAGGACCTTACAATAAAACTCTGGAAGACATACCTATTACAGCTTTTAAGGTCCATATTTATGTTTACCCACATAGTTACCATTTTTAAAGTTCTTAATTCTCTCTGTGTCTCTGATCCTTTGGCCTAAGTCAGTTGGTTCTAAATTCTCTTAATTCTTGTTTGTCCAAAAAAGTCTGTATTTTACTTTCATGCTTGAAGGATATTTTGCTGGCTATAAAGTTCTATGATAGTCTTCATTTTCTATAAAAACATCGAGATTATATTCCCATTTTTTCTTTGGTTTTTGTTTTTGTGCTTTAGTAATTTAAATTAAGTCTTTTTTTCTAGCTGCTTTAAAGATTTTTTCACTTGGTTTGATTGTTGCCTTCTGCAGTATCACAGGATGTATCTTGGTGTCGACTTCTTTTTTCTTTATCCTGTGTAGAATTCTTATGTTTTGTGACTCAGTCCTCCAAAATTCTTAGCCATGTTAGCCATAAAAATTTAAGTGTTGCCTTTGCTCCATTTCTCTCTCTTTTAAAACTGCAATTAAATATATGTTAGACTTTTTCAGGATGTCCTCCCTCTCTTTCTTATCCTCTTTGCTATATTTTCTTTGAGATAGTTTTGTCTCTTTGTGCTATAATATGGAAGGTGTATTCTGACTTATTTTTCTGTTCAATAATTCTCTCTTCAGCTATGTCTAATATGCCATTAAACTCATTCAATTAATTCATAATTTGTTATTATATTTCCCATTATCAAAATTATGTCACTTTTTCCCCTCAGTTTCTGTCTAAAATTTTGAAGGTTTTCTTTTCTTTCTTTCTTTTTCTCTTTCTTTCTTCTTTTCTTCTTTTTTTTTTTTTTTTTTAGGTTTGGTAGGCATAGTTGTTTTATAGTTGGTATCTAATAATTCCAGTATATGAAGTATTTGTTGATCTCTTTCTACTATCTTCTTGTTTTGACTTGTTCTTGCTCATGGCATGTTTCCTACATGTTTTGTTTTCTTTGTGTGCTATGCAATGTATTTTAGGAATACTTGGAGACATAAAATGATAGTGCCTCTTACAAGAGAGTATTTTAATTTGTTTCTGCCAGGATTCTAGAGATGCTATTAATGCAGGACTATCTTAATCCAAGTTAAAGTCTTCAGGTTCCCTAAGAGAGCCAAATGATGAGAAGCTAGGCTGCAAGTCTTTTGAAGGGCTGGTTTAATTCTGGTTTGCCCTTACCCTTAAGTGATAACCTTACTATGTTCTACCATAGTAATCAATGGTGGCAGGTGGTTTATCTGAAACTTAAACTTCAGTGGACCCTGCACCCTGAAAGACCCTCACTTGCCCTAAGCAAATACAATTTCGCAGTTATTTCTTCGAGATAGGCAAATGTCATTAGAGTCAAACGGATTTGAACATAAGAGTTTTCATTTTGACTGGGCAATTTCCTATTTGATTAACTCTTTGGTGCTTTTGGAAGGTGTGGATTTAAAAAAATATATTAAAAAATAGATTTCCCCAATTTTATTTTACTTTTTCTCAGCAGAGGAATTACTCTGAGATAACTAATCTACCACTATAGGAAATAATAGAAATCTATTTTTATATTTCAGTCTTTGGCACAGTCTGGTCATTCAATATTTGTTAAAGAATGACAAATTCTTTAACGAAGAAATTGTCATTCATATGAATGGCCATGGGCATTGGAATCAAGCCATAGAAGCTATGGTTTCTTTCTTCAAGGAGCATATCATTTAGTATGTGAAGAAAAAAATCACAAATAAAACTTAAATAATGACTGTACTTTCTTAGCAGAAGTGTAACTTAATATACCTTTTTGGAGAAAAATTTGGCAATGCTTATCAAAATTAAATATACCCTTTGGCTAAATACCACATCTAAGAATTTATCTGACATATACTCCACACATACTTGGACAGGTGCTTAAAGATGGGTATATGAGTACTTTTTATTAATAACAGCATGTTTGTAATATAAAGGACAAAATGATCTAAATATCTACTCAGATGAGACTGATGAAATAAATTATGATATAATGTAATGAAATAATGTGTAGCCATTAAAAAGAATAAGAGAAGATGAACATGTATTGATATGAAATAATTTGCACGAGATATTGAAGTGAAAACAAAGAAATAAACAAGAAGCTTGATAGGATAGTTGACCCTTGAACAATTGGTCATTAGGGGGCACCTACCCCCTCAACACAGATGAAAATTTGCATATGACTTTTGACTCCTCCACAACAATTAATAGCCTGCTATGGATTGGAAGCCTTACTGATAACATACACAGTCAACTAACATATATTTTGTATGTTATATGTATTATATACTATATTCTTAAAGTAAGTTAAAATGTTATTAAGAAGCCATAAGGAAGAGAAAATACATATACCATTCATTAAGTGGAAGTAAATGGAGCATCACAAAGGTTGTCATTCTCATCACGTTCATATTGAACAGGCTGAGGAGGAGGAAGAGGAGAGGTTGGTCTTGTGGTCTTGGGGGGTGGCGGAGGTCGAAAAGAATGCATGTATAGGTGGACCCACGCAGTTCAAACCCATGTTGTTCATGGGTCAATTGTATACATAATATGCTGCACACCTGCAGGCACACATATATACACTTTCTTAGAAGTTCACAGAGTATCTCTGAAAGACTACCAGAGGAACTGCTGACAGTAGTTATAGCCTGGCCACAGTGGCTCACAGCTGTAATCCTAGCACTTTGGGAGTCCGAGGTGGGTAGATTGCTTGAGCCCAGGAGTTCAAGACCAGCCTGGGCAACATGGTGAAATCCTGTCTCTACAAAAATATAGAAAAAGTTAGCTGGGCATGGTGGTGCACACCTGTAGTCCCAGCTACTCAGGAGGCTGCGGTGAGAGGATCGCTTGAGTCCAGAAAGTCGAGGCTGCAGTGAGCCATGATCACGCCACTGCACTCCAACCTGGGCAAGAGTGAGACCTTTTCTCAAAAACCAAAAGTAAATGAAAACAAAAAACACAGGGGTCATATCTGAGAGAAGAACCAGGACTTGGAGTAAAAGAATAGGAAGTAATCTTTTCCCTGGGAGTTTTGTGTTTTATATTTATTTTTTCCATGCACATTTTTAAAACCATTACATTAAAATACAAAAGTGTGAGGACAGTAGTGTATTAGAAGGCGTACTACACTGGTAGTCAGTTGACCTAAGCAGTAGCTTGGTTTTGTTATGAAGTCCTATGATCTTTCCAAAACTCAGTGTCCTCTTCTGTGAAATGTGGACACTGACTATCTCCAAGGCCTTTTTCAACTTAGCATTCCCCGATTCCACTGACTAACACAGAGATACTTTTATTGCAGAAGTGCTTTGGTCAGGCAGTATCTTTGAAGATAATTTGGCAAATGAAAGCCCTGGTGTTGGATGAAAGTGCTGGCTGCTGGGAATGCTACTCCTCCTTTTGGTTCTCCTTCAAGTATTACACTGTGCTTTTGCTGAGACAATAAACTGAAATAACTGATTTGTTTAGCTTCACAGTTTGAAACTGTGATTTTTAATATAACCTCGCATTTGAAATATTTTAGGCCTGTTTTTCTTTAGGATCGGGTAGGCTTAAATCTCTGACAGATTGACCAAATCTCATTACCCCTATTTACTGTACAACGAAAGCTTATTTCCTAATTGTTTCCACATTTTATGCTCACATAGATGTAAGTGGCCAAAACATTTAATTAAATGGACTATTCATACAATCTTATTTCCTGGCTGGTCATCGATGTCAATGATAACAGTGGCATTCATCCCATGGCTATGAATCTGAATCTTCAAAAAAAAGAGAGAGAGAGAATAATTATTTAAATCTAAACTATGCTCAGACTAGTGATTTAAAAGCTTTTTTAATTATAAAAGTAATTTAAGTTCATTTTCAAAGGTTCAAACAATACAAAAGTATATAAAGTAAGAATTGAAAGTCTCTTTGCTGCTCTAATCTCACTCTTTAGAGGTGATCACTGTTCAGCATGGCATATATCCTCTTAGGTATAATCACACACACACACACATACACACACAGAATTCACATTTATAATAATGGGATTATACCAAACATGCTGTTTTACTATTTGTTTTTGTACTCAGCGATCTGTTGTTCTTGGGGTACACACAGCTCTATCTCACTCTTTAAAGGACTATAAACTATTCAGTCACACTGATGTACCGTCATTTATTTACATATTTTCTCAGTGTTGGACATCTAGAGTTAGTTTCCATTTATGTGTTGTGAGAAGCCATGCTGCATTGAACTTAGACATTTGGCTAGAAGTTTTATAGAATGTTTTCCTTGAATTAAGATTCTGGGTTACATGGCACTTCCTATGTGCCAGGCACCAGTGTAAACCCTTTACAAATATCAACTTTTAAAATTGCCATGACAACCCCATGAGTTATGGGTACTATTATTATCTCAGTTTTGCAGATGATAAGCTTAAGCCCAGAGAGGTTAAGCAACTTGTTTGAGGTCTCGTGGTTCTAATTGGTAGATACAGCATTGGAACCCAGGATCTCTGAATGCAGAGTCTGTTCTTAACTCATATACATTCTACTGCCTCATAGGATAGGTATATTTGGAAGCTTGATAGATACTGCCAAGTTGTCCCTGAAAAAGGTTCTATCAATTTCTATTTCCACAAACTATTTGAGTGTTCACCTATTTTCCCATTTCATTACCAAACCTTATGTTCTCACTTTTTAGAATTGTTTGACAATTTGTGGTTGGAAAAATAGTATCACATTATTGTTTAAAGTTACAAATTAATGCACTATTAACATTTGTGATACTTAACTTTTATTAGACCTGTACTACAATAAAATACATAAAAGAATTCTTCATCTTTTCCAGATTATCATCCCAGAGTCTGAAGCCCACACACAGCTTCTTCAGGAAATGCTGACAACATGGTGTACACATGGCTTCCATGTTTGCAGTGGTTCCAAAGTTTGCTTTTGAGTTTAATTTCTTTCTTTCTTTCCTTTATTGGCTAAACTTCTCCCACAGGACCTGGGTGAGCAGAAGGCTTTTCAGAATTACAGCCTGAACTATTTCTTGAGCAATTTGGAACTCATTTCTAAAGCAGTTCCTCAGATTCACACAATGTAGTTTGTGAGGGGGTATGCCCAGAGCAGGTAGGAAAAGCAAAACAGCATTTTGACACTGAGGAATTTAGCAGAGAGATCTGACCCAACAAGTAAAAACTCTTTTAAAGGTTCAGTCAAGTTTATTCCCATCACATTCCTTTGGCATGCCCAACAGGCACATGTTTTGTCAATGAAAATTATTTTCAATCTCATTGATGTTTTGTTTGGCAAGAATCATTTCTTTGAACAATTTCTTATTAATCATCTATAGTTTTATACTTCTGACAGTGTTATCACCAGTGCTTTCAGTAACTGCATATTTACAAAACAGCCAAACTTCAACCTGTATTCAGTTTTAATCTGTTTCTTGGGAATGTAATTTGGAAAAAAAATTACCAATGTATTTACAACCAAATTTCAGATCTTCAACATTACAGAGGATAAGGAATGTGAACACAAAGGAATTCTTTTATCAACCTTATTTTCTGAGATCTAATTACTGTATACTCACCTTTCCAATCATGTCACATTAGCTTTCTCCCTGTTTTTGTGGCTTGTAGTTTTCTGTCTCCAGGGGCATGGTTTCCATTGTGGTGATCCAGATATGAATAAGGCAACACCCAGTGTCTTAATGGGGTCCTGCCTTCCAAACGAGTAATTCGCTGTGGCTCTAAGATTGTATCTTTCTGCATATGCCAACTTAAGCTCTTTTAGCCAAACCACCTTCTAGGTTGGCCTAATAAAAATACCTTCAGGGCTAGATGAAGGTGTTTGGCATGTATTTTTTTCCATGGTGGGGGTGACATTGGGCAGAGCTGCCTCCCTGGCTGTGAGCAGCTTGTGGGTCCCCAGGGACCATTTCACTGGGCTTCAGCTTAAACATTATTTATACATGGCCATCGATTTCCTTTATCAAAAGCTGCCAATCCAGTGGAATTAGCCACACCTGCTAAGCACTTCCACCCCCTCCTCAACCAGGTAGTAAGCATAGGAGATGAACTGGTGGTGGGAGAAAAAAGCCATCCTCACAATCTAGGGCAGTGGGATCACAAGGGAACTTGGTAGAAATGCAATTCCCTGGCCCCACCCTACGTCTCTGGTTGATTTGGGTGTAGGCCATAAAGTTTGAGAACTGCTGCTCTAGCTTAATACATCAGAATCTTAAGCTTTATTATTTATTTCTATATTTGTATGTCCCTCTCCCTTGGACATTTTCTCTCAAGGGTTTGCTTTCTAAATGTCTTTGAGCTGTCTTGTTGATGGGGGTGCACCCTGACTAGTGGTGTGCTGGAAAAGGTTTAATAACAGTCTCCAGAGTAGGGGGGCTTGAAGTAGAGCCTTCAGGGGCAGGGCGACGGGTGCTGATTTCAAGCAACCCATCTGGTATTACTGAACATGAAGTTGGGAAGAGATGTGCATAATTGAAGTGGATGAGAGCCAGTCCAGCACCCTGCGGAGAGGTATCAATAATTCTGTAGGTATTTGCTCAAATTTAACTCAATGGGGATTTAGATTGGGTTTAGATTGAGTCATTATTTGCAGGTCATTTGTTGAATCATTGAATACTTTTGGTTGTTAAGGCGACTGAAATATTCAGTTGATATTCTTTAAGAAAATATTTAAAACCAGCTTACATAGGGCATTTTGGAAATGCCACATACGTAATAGATTAAAACCCACAACTATATTTGCTGTCTTTCCTATGCACGTCTTGTCAAAATTAGTTTTTGGTGGACTGTAAAGCCTAAAACAGCATGGACTTTGTTTTGCTTTCCATTTTATTCTCATGCTTATACTCAGTGCTGTTTAAAAAAAGTTTGTTGATGTAATAAATGTGTAGCTGTCTGCTAGTACTGCTGTAATAAAATACCACAGACTAGGTGGCCTAAACAACATTTATTTCCTCACAATTTTGGAGGCTAGAAGGCCAAGATCAAGGTATCTGCAGGTTTGGTTTCCTCTGGGGCCTTTCCCCTTGGCTTGTGGATGGCCATCTGCCACCTGGGTCTTCACTGTCTTCACTCTATACCTGTCTGTGTCCAAATTTCCTCTTCTTATAAGAACACCAGTGGTATTAGTCTGTTCTCACGCTGCTAATAAGGACATACCTGAGACTTGGTAATTTATAAAGGAAGGAGGTTTAATGGACTCACAGTTCCACATGGCTGGGGAGGCCTCACATCGTGATGGAGGGCAAGGAGAAGCAAAGTCTTGCCTTACATGGATGGCAGCAGGCAAGAGAAGAAAATGAGAACCAAGCAAAAGGGTTTCCCCTTATAAAACTGCTAGATGTTGTGAGACTTATTCACTGCCACAAGAACAGTATGAGTCCAGGCGTGGTGGTTCATGGCTGTAATCCCAACACTTTGGGAGGCCAGGGTGTGTGGATCACTTGAGGTCAGGAGTTCAAAACCAGCCTGGCCAACATAGTGGAATCCCATTTCTACTAAAGTACAAAAATTAGCTGGGCATGGTGGCACATGCCTGCAATCTACCAGGAGGCTGAAGCAGGAGAATTGCTTGAGCCCAGGAGGTGGAGGTTGCAGTGAGCTGAGATGGCACTGCTGCACTCCAGCCTGGGTGACAGAGTGAGACTTGGCCTCAAAAAAAAAAAAAAAAAAAAAAAGGAAGTGTATGAGGTAAACCACCCCCATGATTCAATTATGACTCACCATTCACCAGGTCCCTCCCACAACATGTGGGAATTATGGGAGCTACAATTCAAGATGAGATTTGGGTGGGGACACAGCAAAACCATATCAACATATTGCATTAGGGCCCACCCTAATAATGTCATCTTAATATATTACTTCTTTAAAGACTTTAATCTCCTCATACCATTATATTCTGAGGTACTAGGGTTAGGACTTCAACATATGAATTTGATGGAACGGGAGACATAATTCAGCCCATTATAGTAATGAGCAAATCGTCTATATTTTAAGGCTCTAATAGCATGAGAAAACAAAACATCAGTTGTGAATTAGAAGTATATTATACATGTACATTTATATTTACTTTGATATGATAACTTATATCGATACAACCTTATCTAAGGAGTGACAAACTAATATTTTATAAACTGCAAAAGTGTCTCTCCCACCTCTCCCCTCATCTCATACTGCCTTATTTTTGATGCTTGAGGTTTTATTCCTGCCAAATGAGTTAGAAGAGTGGAAGAGATGGAAATGTAGTTTGCATATACAGAAAAATTAGGTATTGAAATGTGTGCATACATACTTTATAACAACATATATGTATGTTGTGCTGTAAGAATAAAGTGTGGGAACTTTATCCCAGCACATACTTTCACTTTAAGAAAAATATCATTGGGGAGGTTCAACAGCAAAAGTCTGATCTTCTCACATTTCTGAGATTATTTTTTGATCTGATGACTATGAGAACAACAGAGAAGTTCAGTGTGGAAAGTTTATGGAGCCTTTGGGGTGTCATTTTCTTGGAAGGAGTAGGCTCCAGAGAAGATGGAACTTTCTGGGTTGAGACATAACTCCATTTAGTCTTCACTCTGACTAACTATGAAGAGGGTATCATGACACCTGACTTCAGGTCAGCGTGTTTTTTCCTTATTAACACTCTGTCATCTTAATTCCTGTGGTAACATGAGTGAATCATTATACAACATTTTGATTTTACACTATAGGTTGTTTTTTTTTTTAGGGTAGGTGTTTTTTGTTCGTTTGTTTCTTTTTGGGATTACTATCAGACTTTTAAAAATTATTTATTTTATTGCTTTTTAAGTTGGGGTTCTCTTTTTAATAAGTCAGCTTTCCTTTAGAGATCCCCAGAATAATTTCAATATGCCTTGAGGGCATATGTTCTTACAATATAAGAGCATGACTAGGCGGTTACTGGCCACCAGCCTAGCACAGTGAGGCATGCTGTTATTACACAATTACACACATCCTGGTGTGTGTCTTGTTACGTAATTGTAATTCAAAGATGCTGCTCAAAGCAATTACATAAGTCCTGTTCATTTCACAGGGAATCAAACAGGCAGAAGTAAAGCAGAGCCAAGCTCCTAGGAATCGAGGGCAGCCATTCTTTCTTTCTTTATTTTTGAGATAGGGTCTCACTCTGTCCCCCAGGCTGAAGTGCAGTGGTACAATCTCAGGTGACTACAACCTCCATCCCTGGGACTCAAGCGATCGTCCCATCTCCGCCTCCCAAGTAGCTGGAACCACAGGCATGCACCACCATGCCCAGTTATTTTTTTATATTTTTGGTAGAGATGGGGTTTTACCATGTTGCCCAGTCAGGTCTCAAACTCCTGAGCTCAAGGAATCCACCTGCCTCGGCCTTCCAAAGTGCTAGGATTACAAGTGTGTAATCCCACTATGCCCGGCCAGACAGGCATTCTTTAGATGGTATGTCACATCTCTTGATAGAAGATTAGGTGACATTCTCAGGGGATTGAATTGGCACATTTTGACCTTCTTATTCAACATCTTTTTTTCCCAGGCAGCAAGCAACAGTAGCAGCACCTGTAATTTGTGGTTTTATATTTACTTTTAAGGTTTTTAATAAAGTAAAATGGAGTGATACAGTGATGATATTCTCTGCCTCTCTAGGAGGACTTTGAATTCTGATTCTGTGTGGCCAGGGGTGTGGCACATCTTGAAATAAAATAAAGCTTACCTCTCCAAGTATAATAGAAAGCTAGAGGACAGGGCAAGGAGAGTGGCTTGTATCACTCAGTGCAGCTCTCAGAGTCAGAGATAGCAAGAGCCACTGGTTATACACATTGGGATTTCCTAGTGTCAGACTCTTCATGAAGGCTCTCTTCTGAGGCAGGTTTTTGGGTGGGTGTGCACTTCTGTAGAGGAGCTGGAAACTCTGCCAGGTAGTGTAGGAATTTTTCAACCTGCTCTATGGAGGTTTTCCAGTTGAGGATGCATTTGTGTGGCTCCTCCTAAAACATATCTAGAAGCCATATAACAGGAGTCAACACTCATTTGTTTTTTTAATGAATGACTTGAGAAAGCAAGCTGTTTCCTCTTTCCTCTTTTTCCAGTTTCTCCTCAAATCTCAAGGGAGCTTTGAATATCACTGAGCTATGTGGCAGGTTAGTGTCAGGTGAAAATTACAAGAATTTGGTATGGAAAGAGCAGGCTGTCTTCCCATGTGATAAGGAGTCCTTAGATACCAGTGCCTTCTCTTGAGAATGCAGCTAAGCATACCCACCAATGTGCCTCTGTGCAGGGGATATCCCAAGTCACTGAAGAGAGAAAGCAAAGCATGGAACCAGCTATTGATTCTGTAATTTTATTGTGAAAACTTGGTACCAGTGTGATAGTAGATCATAAGTTTCTTGAGGACAAGGAGTATATCATTAATTTTGTATCACCAAAGCCAAGCCCAGGATTTCATGTATAGGAGATCTTTAAAATATGGTGCCTGCAGTGGTTAATTTTATGTGCAATTTGGCTAGGACTTTTTACCCAGTTATTTGGTCAAAGATGTCAGGATATTGCTGCAAAGGTATTTTTTAGAAAAGATTAACATTTAAATCATAGACTGAGTAAAGCAGCTTACCCTCCGTGATGGTTAATATTATGTGCCATAATGTGAATGGACCTCATCCAGTCAGTTGAAGGTCATAAGGAAAAGGCTGACCTCCGCTGACGAAGAGGGAACTCTGCCAGCAGACTGCCTTTGGACTCAAACCGCAACATCAGCTCTTCCCTGAGTCTCCAGCCTGCCTGCCTACCTACCCTGCAGATTTTGGACTGTCAGCCTCCATGATTGCATGAGCCAGTTCCTTATGAATGAATGAATGAATGAATGCCTTCAACATCTTTGTTTTATTCTGATCGTCTCTCCTACCCCCATAATTCCAATAAAATGAGAAAAACTATTTTTCTAAGTCAAAACTTTGGATCTTCGCCCTAAAATCCCAGAGTCCTCCCTTTAAATAGAGAGTGAAAGCCCTGATACTGACAAGGATAAGACAGAGGAAAGAGGATTTGGGGGGTAAGAGAGGAGAAGAACTCACCAACCCCCTCAAAGTCTTTGATTTTATATTTACCGTTAATATCCTATGTAAAAAGCATTGGCTTGATTTAAAGGTCTTTGTTGGTTTCCCAAGCCCCATCACCACCACCACCACCATCAGCTCGCCCTGCCAAGGCCCGAGAGGCTGAAGACCACTTTTCAGCCTGATGTGATTTCTAACAGCTGAGATATTAAAACACTGAAAAACGGGGTTTATAATGGAAATGCTGACAGACTATTAACTATAGCAGCACTGCTCTAATAAATGGAATGGCCTGTCATAATCTCTAGTTCATAAATATGCAAATACAAGACTGGGGATTTGCTCCAAAGGATGTCTCTATAATTTTAACTGACCTTTACTGATACCAAATGAGCCTGTTGCTTCTGTTTTTGTACATTGGATATAAAGTACAGGAAATCCAGCCGCCTGTCGGCCTAAAGTATATAAAGTTTAAACTGCCAGCTACTAAACTCTGGGCTCAGATTCCATTTCTCTTCACATTCACACTCTTTATTGACATTTTCATTTTTTTTTTCCCAGGAGGTGGAAGCTGAGTCGGGGGGAAATCAAACATTGTTCATCCCCTTCCCCCCCCACCACATTACTTCCACATGTCGCAGCGCCTGCCCAGCCAAAATTCATGGATTGCCTCAAGGACAAACAGGCCATCTACACTGAATTATAAATTTGAGTTTTATCCAGTTTTCTGCTTTTGGACCAAATGGGCAGCAAATCCAGTGACTTCATATTTAATAACCTAGATGTCATTTGTCCTGTGTCTTTCAGCACAGAGTAAAGAATTGGATGGCTAGCAGTTTTGCAGATTTTTCCCCCTAATTATTTTAAGCTATTCAGCCTGGTATCCGAACTATTGATGCAGAGCCAAATTGCCAGCAGGGGAGAGATCTGTCCAATCCAGGAGCTAAATGAGTCACTGAGAGTCAATCTGTTTTTCCCTTGCTGCTGGGGTTTCCTCCGGCCCTGGCCTCTCTCTCTCCGCTCCAGTCACACACAGAGCTGCAGGCTCGGCCCTCGTTGGCTCCCATCACCTCCAATTCCCCTCCTCAGCCCTGCTTGCTGCAGCTGTTGATGGGGTCTGACCGGCTGGCTGCGGAGATTCAGGGCCTCAATCACACTGTAGTTGAGGCCTCGCTTTGACAGAAAATGAAGACATCTTTGCCTTGTTTGTTTGCTTCTCCAGTAACACATCGGGTATCCTGAGAGTAAGGCCCACAAGCAAAGTGTGTCGCGATGCAATGCCAGTTCATCACTTCTCGCCGTCCAGTTTTCAGAGTGCTCTTCTACTTTTCCTAAATCCAAATGGAGTCCTTGGAGCCAGAATCCTGCATGTAGTCATAAAATAATAAAAATAAAGGTCTGTGGATATGCTGGAGGTAGTGGCAGGGCAGAACGCCACCAACATGAGCCAGCCCTGCTGGAGTGGTCGCTCTTCAAGCATTGGAGAAAAACTCATAGTGCATCAAATAACATATATATATATTTCCAGTTGAAACATTTTATTTCTAACAACATTTACTTAAAAACAAAATTCTTGCATTCTTCATATAGGGTCAGTATTCAATTACACAAAAATATGCGGCCAATTTAAGAACTGTATGTAAGATTAAGACAACTGGTATTTCATGGTAAATGATTAAATTAGCTAACACAGTTATATCTTGAACTCTGCCATTAGGACTGACATTTTTGTTCAATGTGCATTGAGGATTGTGGGTAATCCAAACTGGTATGAGCTTTTTCTCTTTGAAACTCAAACAGAATTAAGGAACAGTATTCTCTGAAAATGGAATATGGAGTTTGAGAACAGCCACAAAAATATTCTCTTATAGTAAGCTGAACTGCCCTAGGAGTACTCAGGAATTAGAGAACTCAGGAATCAGAGAATTAGAGAACTTGAGAAATGAGGGGGCATGGATAGGAGGGAGAGAAAGATTGATTAATTGATTTACTGTAATTTTTGAATAGAAGTCTCTGGGAAATTAAGACAAAACAAGCAGAGTTTTTTCTTTTTCACAGTGAAGGCCCATAGGGGTGAAAGCTTTGCTCCCTTGGGAGGCAAGTTCTATTTCCACATTTCCGACTGTGTATTCCATATTTATGCTGATTTTTGGTCTCCCTTTTCCTAGATAGCCAGGTGGCAAGGGCAATTAGAGAAAAAAGGCAGATTTATGAAACAGAAAAATTGCTCACTGAAATCCCGCTTGGATTCGTGAATCACTGTTTTTTGTTTTGTTTTGTTTTTCCTGTGGTCACACCTGTGATGAGGTCAACTGCTTCAATCCTTTAGGTTTTAAAGAGGGGTTTCTGGATTCCAGGAGTCCCAGAAGGTTCAGGGAGCACTCCCCACATTTTGGCCAGAAGTAATTAACTAAAAAATAATGGCCCCACTTTCTCTTTTCACATTTGAACCACAGATCATCTAATACCAAGCTTGAGACACCAGATTTCAGATCATTAGTACAAAGCATCTTCCAGAGGAGGCAATAAAATGTGGCTTTATATAACTCAGCTGTAGTGACACTGCTTTCAGAAAGCAGGAATTTCCCTGAAAAGAAATTTACATGAAAACAGTCCCATTGTTTGAGAACTCATGCAAATGTTGCACAAAAGAGTTTGATAGTTATTTAGAAAACTTAAATCTTTATCACTGCCACAAAGATATCCAGAGAAACTTGGTTACCTTTAAAGAACTTTAATGCACTTATTTAAAAAAATGTCTACACTATAGAATTGTTTTAAAAAAATTTTCCTAAACTCCAAACTTATTCCTTAGCTTCAAAGCCTTCTATAATGAATAGCCTACAGAGAGCCTAGTGCATATTGGTTTAACACTTACTAGGATCACTCATTACTAGTTAAGAAAATTGAAGATAACAACCATAGCACCAAGTATTCTGAACAACGTAAAATGTTTCTCCCGTGGGTGTAGCTCTTAGGGACCACATGGGGATACATACCCCTCAGTGCTCAATCAGCAGAAGATGAAGCTCTAAGTGTCTCAATCCATGTTGATTGCGTCTGAACTCCCGGTGTTAGGAATCTGGATGTGTCCATTACTGCATGTTCAAACAATGAACTCCTGCGCCAGGAATCTGATTTCTGTAGAAAGGCATTAAGGGGCTGGGTGAGAAATAGGATGTCAACCAAACGTTATGATATTTTCCTTTGATTTTCACTTTCTTTAAATTCTTTTGCATTTACTACCTAGCGACTGTCTGGCATTGGTACCCACAGTTTCTTTTCTTCTGCTTTTCCTCCTAATTCAGTGTGGAAGATGATCAAAGTATGAAGTTTCTTCTACCCCAGAGGTTGGCATTTCTGCAGGCACAAATGAGCTTGGTTTTCAAGCACCAGTCTTTGAACACAAGGAATTCCTTTAATGATCATGCCAGACTATATAGACTTTGGAATCAGACTCTTTGAATTCAGCTCTGCCATTTACCAACTTTGACACTTTGGGCAAGTCATTTTGGCCTCTTTAAGCCTCAGTTTCCTTTTCTGTAAATAGGAATATTGATAATTAACAATAATAATAATAATCCTGTCTCATCAGTTGAAAATAAACTGAGCTGAAACTGCTATTTGTATGCTGTCAACATATATGTATGTGTGAGTATATATTTATTTTATATAGGTACTGTTATACTGTACACAGTGTGATGTAAATAACAAAATGCAAAAAATGAAAATTAATAAGAGTACAAAGTAAGCAAAAATAAATAATATAATATGTTCATCCAATCCTGCACAAATACTGGGAGCATGACCTCCGCTTTGGAGAACTGTAATGCATGCAGTGTGTTTAGCAGGCTGCAGAGCACAAAGTATACTCAGGATGTGTTAGGTTATTACTTATGTTCATGCTGAAGGAAAAGTTTAATTGGTGAACCTTCAGTCATTCTTGTAATGGAGGATATTCTGTTTCATTTTGGCTCCTTTTTTGACATGACTTTGCTCTTATATAAGTAGCAGAGAATGGCTGAGTTGTAAGTCAAACTCTTCCAACATGGCAGAAACTCATTGCACAGTTCTGGCCAGAATTTTTTTTTCTGCTCAGGTATGCTCTACATTCACAATTATTTTCCACAAGTTTCTTGTTGGAAGGAGGATTGGTGGCTTCCCTTCCTTCAGACAAACAATGAAGATAACACAATGGTGTCCCCTAGTGTGAGTCTGGGGTGACATTGGCTCCATGTGAAATGAAAACTTTATCACAAGAATCGTGAAAATGGGGAAAATGGAAAAATGGGGACAGATTAAAAATTGGAGGAAAACAGAAAAATCTCTGTTCTCGTTTTCTAATTGTTCTTTTAATAAAATCGGTACTGCCTTTGGCATTAACTATCATATGCAATAGGTAAGTCACATTGATTTTGGATTTTATGGTTGTAGGGTTGTAGTATGGAGTATACATCTAGACATTTGTATAAATATTCTTGGTGAAGATGCTTCTAATTTCACACTCATTTATTTGTTATTCCTAAGCATTGCTATATATGCTTAGCATTTATATATATGTTGGACACTGGGCTACTTTGAGTGTGAATTTATCTTCTGAACAAAGAGAAGCAAACCAAGGAAACTGATAGAAATAAATAAATGATAGAGCTCAAAATCCTACTCAGGAACCCAGGATTTGTTAGAAAATTAAATGTGAACCAAGTAGTAATTGACATCACATTTAAAAATTAGTATCAACCTTTCTTCTTGGAAAATCTTTTTTTTTCTTTCCTCTTTTTTTTTTTTTTTGAAAGAAAGAAAGAGAAACAGAAAGGCGGAGAGAGGACAGGAGTCTTGTTCTATTACCCAGGCTGGAATGCAATCTAAAAATAGGTATTAAAAACCTCTTTTATGCTGATAATTGTGCTTAACAGCAGAGACAGGAAGGAATAAGGGAAGAAAATAACAAACAAACAGCCAACCAATATTTCATTAAGTCTCTGAAATGCTATGCAAATGCTGAAGAGTGATTTACTTCCAATTATGTGGTCACTTTCAAAATAGGTGTAATGTGTTACTGAGAAAAATGTATGTTCTGTAGACCTGAGGTGAAGAATTCTATAAATATTCTCTGAGTTTACTTGTTCCAGGTCTGAGTTCAAATCATAGATGTTCCTGTTAATTATCTATCTCGTTGATCCATTGAATATTAACAATGTGGTGTCAAAGTCTCCCGCTATTATTATGCGGGAGTCCAAGTTTCTTTATAAGTCATTAAGAACTTGTCTTATATATCTGGGTGTTCCTATATTGGGTGCATATATATTTATGATCATTGACTCCTGTTGTTGCATTGATCCTTTTACCATTATGTAATGTCCTTCTTTGTTTCTTTTAGTCTTTGTTACTTTTAAAGTCTATTTTGTCAAAGATGAAAGTTACAACTCCTGTTTTTGTTTTGCTCTCCATTTAATTGATAAGTCTTCCACCAACCCTTTGTTTTGAGTCTCTGTGTGTCCTTACTTATGAGATGGATCTGGATACAGCATACTGATGGGTTTGGACTTTTTAATTCATTTTGCCTGTTTGTATATTTGATTGGGGCATTTAATCCATTTAAATTTAGGATTAATATTGATATTTGTGAGTTTAATATTGTCATTTAATGCTAGCTGGCTATTTTGCCCATTAGTATCTTCATTATGGAGATACTCTTTACCTTTTGGTAAATTTTTGGGCTGACTGATACTGGTTGTTCCTTTCTGTGTATAGTGTTTCTTTCAGAAGCTCTTGTAAAGCAGGCCTGGTGGTGATGAAATCTCTGAGTGCTTTCTTGTTCATGAAAAATTTTATTTTTCCTTCATTTATGAAGCTTAGTTTGGCTGGATATGAGATTCTGGGTTGAAAATTCTTTTCTTTGAGGGTATCAAATATTGACGCCCACTCTCTTCTAGTTTATAGGGTTTCTGCTGAGAGATCTGCTGTGAGTCTGATAGGCTTCCCTTTATGGGTAACCTGACTTTTCTCTCTAGCTGCCCTTAGAATTTTCTCCTTTATTTCAACCCTGGTGAATCTAACAACTATGTGTCTTGGGGTTGCTCCACTTGAGGAATATCTTTGTAGTGTTCTCTGTATTACCTAGAGTTGAGTATTGTCCTGCGTTACTAGGTTAGGAGTGTTTTCCTGAATAATATCCTGAAGAATATTTTCCAGCTTGGATTCATTCTCTTCATGACATTCAGGTACAGCTATCAAATGTAAATTAGGTCTTTTCACATAGTCCCATATTTTTTGGAGACTTTGCTCTTTCCTCTTTACTCTTTCTTTTCTAATCTTGTCTTCTCATTTCATTTCATTAAGTTGGTATTCGACCTCTGATATCCTTTCTTCTGCTTGATCAATTTGACTGTTAAAACCTGTGCGTACTTCGCAGCGTTCTCATATTGTATTCTTCAGTTCCATTAATTCACTTATATTCCTCTCTAAATTGTCTATTCTCCTTAGGATTTTGTCAAACCTTTTTTCAAGGTTCTTAGTTTCTTTACATTGGGCCAGAACATGTTCTTTTAACTCATAGAAGTTTCTTATCATCCACCTTCTGAAGCCTAAGTCTGTTAATGGAACGCACTCATTCTCCATCAGGCCTTGTTCCCTTGTTGATGAGGAACTGTGATCTCCTGAAGAGAGAAAGGCATTCTGATTTGGGGTATTCTCAGCCTTTTTATGCTGGTTTCTTCCCATCATTGTAAATTTATCCACCTGTCATCTTTGTAATTACCAACTTTCAAATTAGGTCTCTGAGTGGACGTCCAACTTGTTGATTCCCAGCGCCAGAATCTGAGCAACCCACTGTGCTGGCTAAAACAGCAGCATTAAGATTCTCAGTGCTTTTCTGCCTGGGAACCTCCGGTCTGTCTTCCTTCTCGAGTCACTTTTTCAATCAGCTGAATAGGCGACTGCCTTCCTGGAGCTCCAAAAGGGGACTCAGTCCTGTTTACTCTGAACAAAGAACCACCACACTGGCCACAAGAGTCATGCTGGCAACCTGTGGGGCTCCTCCACTGGTAATCCCCTGGTCCATGAGCAACAAAAATTCATCTGAAAGTGTGGCATCCTCTCGTTCTCTGTGCTTTCACTGGAAGCTACAATCCTGAGCTGCTACTAATCAGCCATCTTGGATCTCTCTCCTTTTTTTTTTGAGACAGGGTCTTGCCCTACTGCTCAGGCTGGAGTGCAGTGGTACCATAATAGCTCACTGCAGTCTCAACCTCTTGGGCTCAAGTGATCGTCCCACCTCAGCCTCATGAGTAGCTGGGACTACAGCTACTACAGCCACAGGCACATGCCACTGTGCCCTCCTAATTTTAAAATTTTATTATCTTCTGTAGAGATGGAATCTCTCTGTGTTGTTCAAGTTGGTCTTGAACCCCTGGGCTCAAGTGATCCTCTCACCTTGGCCTCCCAAAGTGTTGGAATTATAGGCATGAGCCACCATACCTGGCCTTGGAAATTCTTTTATACCCAAAAATGTAAAAGCTTGGCAGAAATTTTAAAATATTTTTAAAATTAAGGAATTAAAGGCAGAATAGAAATTTGCATTAATCTTGACAAAAGTATTCAGTTTTTTAATTCTGTTTTTGTCATTCTGGATCCACTGGGTGTCCAGGCTTAGAGATTTCCTTTATGTTCAGCCTTTTCTGTTGGCTTCACTCTTCTTGAAACATAAAATCCTAATGTAGGCAATGGTGATGTGCACGTGTTTGCATACTTTTTTTGTTCTTCTCTTATTTCTGCACACAGAGAAGACCACATTTCCTGGTTGTCAGGAGACTTGTGATTGCACTAGCTAATGGTCCATGAACTGAAGTGGGATGAAGTTCATTCCAGGCCTAGGCATAGAAGAATGCTATGAGGTCCTCTTTGTCTTCTGCAGTAGGGACAGGACCAGATGGTATAATCACCTTCAACCCGGGTCCCTGAGGAACTACCTGGAGTTGTGCCTGGTGCCTGAGTAGCCCTAGGAGTAGAATAGCTCACTAACTTGTGATGATCACGTAGTGAAACAAAATACAAACCTTTGTTCCGATGATCCCCTGGGGTTTTAGGGTTAATTTGTTACCTCCACATAACCTGGTCTATTCTGAGAGTTGTAGGGTTTTTATGTTTTTCTTTTTCCTAGAAAAAGCAGAGAAGTCTAGATCTTTCTCTAAAAATGTTCTGCTCTGAGAAATTGTGAGCAAAGTACCAAGATTTAAAGCCATCAGGGGACTGAAGTGAGAGCAACTTATGAAAAGATCAAGGAAAAAATACTCAAATATTTGGAATAAATATACCTGTCCTGCTGGTCAAGTGTGCACATTGGAGAGTCAACACTGCATGGTGATTCTGTAAGGGATTCATCTAGGGAATTTGAACTATGACAAGACTTTACCTCTATGAAAATTGAGGAAGAGTGCCAATGCAGGCTTTTAAAAGTGAGAAACGAAGGGTAACTTTTTGGCTGGGCACAGTGGCTCACACTTGTAATCCCAACACTTTGGGAGTCCAAAGTGGGTGCAACATGAGGTCAGGAGTTCTAGACCAGCCTGACCAATATGGTGAAACCCCGTCTCTACTGAAAATACAAAAATTAGCCAGGCATGATAGCACACACCTGTAATCCCAGCTACTCAGGAAACTGAGGCAGAAGAATCGCTTGAACTCGGGTGGTGGAGGTTGTAGTGAGCTGACATCGTACCACTGCACTCCATCCTAGGCAACAGAGCGAGACTCTGTCTTCAAAAAAAAAACCAAAAAACAAAAAACCAGGGTAACTTTTTAGTATGAGGTTTTCAGAACTTGAAAATAAAGAATTTGTACCACGAATTTCTCTAGGAATGACGATCACTTAGGTCTCTGAGAAAAAGGTCCAGAAGAGTGAACCACAATTGGAAGCAGATAGAACTTATCAACACAAGAAAGTCCAGAGGGAAAATGACATTTTGGGCAAGAGCTCTCAAGTGTGCACCAAAGCGCTCCTAGAGTGACATTTTTCATCATAGAGCCAATCTGGCATTATACAGGATGAAATCATTTTCTTACATTGCTAACTAAGAGATGTCATAGAATAAAGCCCTCTGAGTAGAATGAATATAATCAATATTCTAAGTTTGAAAGATTGTGACATTTCTGAGTCCCCTAATGGCCTGGAAGTGATGGTTGCATGGCGGGCTCTAAGGCTGACTTGTTGATCTGTGAGGCACTTTAAAATGTACTTTTAAGGCTGCTTTCTCCCCAATCTTAAACACTTGACCTTTGAGTCTGATATTCTTCAGTATTATTAGATTAGATGATTAGTTATTAAATATACTGTCTCCAGTAAATAGGTAATTGTGTAATGCAATGGCCCTCAGCTTTTCCAGGCCATGTTCCCATGACATTTAGAGTCAGAACACTGAGTCCTTTTGTAGTAGGAATCTTTAACCCTTTCTGTGGGTTGAAGAATGTACAGGGACTTCCCTAGTTCTCACATTCAAGCTGACTGAGGAGGGCAGTAAAAAATGTAGAGTGCCACATGTTTTTGAGAGCCATAGAATTCAAAGATAACAGGACTTTTATCACATTTATGCCCCCATAATAAGAGTGAGTAATACATAGACCAAGACTTTCCCCGTGACAAGCTGGGTGTGATGAACACAATTTAGATCTTTCCTAGGCTTTACGTTGGGTGTTAGAGAAAAGCTTAAGCACTGTTTTGCAACCAGAAGCACGCAGATGTTAAAGCTTTAAATGTCTCTATTGCTTCTTGCCAAATTTTGCCTGACATGAGAGGGGAAGAAGAATAGAGCGAGGGACAGGATCTAGCATGTTTTCATTTTTTAATATATGTGAAGCCCAGTGCTAGGCATTTTACATATACAGATTTATTTAATTGTCCCCTAAATAGAAATAAAGTTTGTGTTATTAGTCCTCATTTTGCATGTAAGGAATCTGAGACTCAGAAAAGATAAAGTTGTTTAAGTCCAAACAGCCAGGGTAATTTAATTAGAATTTGAACTTGACTTCGAAGTCCTTATTCTTTCCAACGTCTTACAATGTATTTATTTTATTAAGTGCCTACTACATATAGATAAGGTGTTACTCAGGTTGGCAAAAAAGGTAAGATGCTCAGGAAAATCTAGGAATGAATTATCCATATGCTATTTTTAAAAAATTCAGTGTGTCTACTGTGTTTTTGGTACCACTATAAGGAATACAAAAGAAGTGCTAAGACACAGTGATCTCTCCTTAAATTAGAAGTTTTCACCTATCTGAGAAGCAAAGCATCATGTATCAAAAAATTCCTAAATTGGGTGCTATGAATGATAAATCTATGAGTTCCCAAAGGTAGAGGTAAGTATGGTATGGAGATGACTACTGAAGCCTGTAATACTATGATCTTGTAAAATAGCCAAGATTTGGATAGAATGGGCATTTCAGGTATGTGGCATGGGAAGCCATGAACTGAGGTGTGATGGTTTTGCAGAAAGAAGACCAGCCTGGCTGGGGAGGAAGAGCTGACTGCTCTGATTGCCTTTCCCGTCCTAGTCTGGACTGGTCCTCTGTGCTCCTCTCTCATTGCCTTTACCAAACCCAGGTAATTAACCACATGTGATGCATGCATGTCCATCTTTCTCCTGTGAACTCCTGGGGAATAGGGACTGCCACCTATTCACCTTTTTATTCCCAGTGCTTAAAGCAATCCATGGAGCCCTTTAGGTGCTCCATAAATAATTGTGAAGTAGATGGATGGAAAGACGGATATAGATGAAAGGATGAATAGTGGATGATATGCTCAGGAAAAAAAAGGGAGCTGAATTGATACAGAGGCAGGAAAAATGTTGAGCCAGATATGACAGTAAAAAGTTCTTGATTGAGTGTGTAAACAAATACAAATAGTATTTATGAGTGGGTTAGAATGATGAAAGAGTAGGAGAACTGAGGTGATAAGAGCATGCACCGGTGAAAGCAAGAATGAGGAAGAATGAAGGATTGAAGTCAGGGAGTAGGGAGCAACCAGGGGCTTTGGTAAGAGCCCTGATGGAAGGGAGAAAAGAGGATGGGTCCTCCAGGAAGAAATGTGGGGTGCAGGGAAAAGGATATCGTAGTTTTAGGAAATAATAAGCACACTTCTAGTCACGTTGAAAAATTTTTAAATGAGCTTAAATGATTATGCTGAGCATTAAGTGCTAAGAGGGGCATTCAGGGTGACTTTAAGTATTTTGGAAAATATATGGAAAGAGGCCAGGACTCAAAATGTGGAGGGCTGGACAGATTCAAGATTCTCCCTGTTGTCAGAGTCCAGATGTGTCTGGTGGCGAACAATTGCCTCACCAACTCCTGGAGATTATGGATTCTGCCTGGAAGCCATAAAAAGTTTGAGGTATGAAATGATCCACATGACTTAATTCACCATGAGATTTCCTAAGGCCTTGGTGTGGGATTTCAATCTCCCATTAATCAAATTAAATTAAGTTTTGAAGCCTCTTGACTGATGGTGAGTGAATCCCAGACAAAGGCATCCCGATGGGCTACCAATGCATCAGATTTCTACCCTGCTTGACTTGACCACGTGTGCATGCACAGACACACACACATACACACACACACACAATTAAGGTTAGGGTTGGGACAGAGAGAAAGGCACATACAACACATACATTTCTAGCTGTTCTGAATTTCTAGCCATTATAGATGGTCTTACATCCCCAAAGGATTCTTGCAGTCTGCATTCAGCCAAAACAAGGCTAGTCTTCTTAGCATAGCACACCACACCCATGTAGAGACAAGAAACACTAACCACAGGACGCTCAACTCTCCTGAAGCCGCGAGCCAAGCCCACATCATGACTCAGAACTTCCAGACTTCAGTCATTTCTCCTGCCCATGAAGGCATTCATTTTTTGAAGTGGAAACAAACTCACAAACAAACACCTCCTTCTTCAGTGCCCCCAAACAACTTGCTGGACAGAGAACTCTGTATTTTATCGGAAATGTTTGCAGATTTTTACGGTAAGTTTCCAAAAATAAAAGCACAAACATTTCTCCTCACATTTATTTCTCCACATTTATTTGTTATGATAGCTACTGGTCCAAGTAGGAATACATATTATCCTGCAGGTAGAAAGTGCACCGGGATCGGATCCTACCCATTTTCATAAACACCATGGAGCATACTTAGCTCAGAATCCTACAGAGTCCACTTGGCTTATTTATAGAGCTCAGACCCACTGGTGCGTCAGGATAGTTTAAGGTTTGGGGAACAGGTTCCCCTCCTGACAAATAGCATAATTAGGCATAATGTCTTAAGCGAACATATTAGCTCAGGCTTTTTACAGTGTGCAAGCCTCAGCTTCCGCAATAACAACCTAATCTTGTGTGGGAGCCATCCCAGGCTTCACTTGAACACAGGCACTGTTGTCCACCCGCAGATAAAGCTTGGAATGGTTTTATTTATATCGTCCTTGTTAGTCATGCAATCTGTGTGCAAACAAAACAACATTATTCTTATCTCCTTGGAAAGTTTAATTCATTAGGCAATTAAAAACCGGTGCAGAAGAAGGGCCAGGCACCCGGAAGAGGCTCTTCCTAGCACAGCACACCCTGAAAGAGCAGTTTGCGGGAGCAACTGTCACCAATAGCAGCACCGTGACATTTGCTGAATTGTTGCACAGCCTTGTTTTTAATAAATAGTTTAGCCATGTAAGGATTATGCCACTGTAATTAAATAAGATAATGTAGCCAACAGTCTCTTCAAAAGTACCCTGTCGAAACCTGCTCTCCTCAGGTTGTCGCCAGAGCCCATTCCTGCTGTCTGCTCCCTGCCCCCTCCCTTATCTGGCTTGTTTTTAGGGGAGGTTGCCTCTGGGTCAGGTTCCTGTGGTTGTGACAAAGACTTCCTAGTAGGAGGAACGGCTTGGCCCTGGAAGCTGGTTAAGGTCTACAGATTGAGTGAGTCCTGTTTGGAACAGGGATGGGCCTTACAGTATTCTTTGTCATCTTAAGGTCAGGGAACTTAAGAATAGCAGACCTACTCTGTCAAAAAGTCATGCTCAGTCAGGCCTGGCGGGTGCTCCTGTAGTCCCAGCTACTCTGTAGGCTGTGGTGGGAGGACTGGTTGAGCCCAGGAGTTCAAGTCCAGATTGTGCAACATAGCAACACCTCATCTCAAAAAAAAAAAAAAAAAAAAAGAGTCATGTTCAATGCAAGATGTTAATAATACAGGAAACTGTGGGAGTAGGCATAGGGTAGGGAGAGGGTCTATGGGAACTCTGTACTTTCTGCCCAACTTTCCTGTAAACCTAAAACAATTCTAAAAGGTAGTCTATTATTAAAAACAAAAGCAAGTCAGGCTCATCCATGGCTCTAAGATGTGAAAAGTCAAGATTTATTTTTAAAATACTTTTCTTCTTCTCCATAAGAAGTTGAACACAGGGCAACACTGAAATTTGGAGGGCTACACCCAGGAGAGGAAATTAGAAACCAAACAGTCCCCTGGTTGCTTTCATTGGTGGCTTTCCATTCGTGTGGAAAGTGAGACTTGACCCAACAGAGGAGACCTCCAGGTTTTGCACCACTTGAGCTTCATCTGACCTGGAATAAACAATACAACTGCTCTTTAGTTTGGCATTGCATGGGTCAACTTGTGACTTAAATATTTTACTTTCAACTGCTTAACTTTATATAGATAGGTTAGCCTCAGTTTTTGAAAAAATTTTTTGCTAAAAACAAGAAACAATGTTGGAAACAGATTACATCTAAAACAAATAAGGTTAATGTAGAGTAATACATCTTAGGGCTACCGGGGACTTCAGTTATCATTTTGTACAAATTTTGCCTGCTCTTAAATAGGCATGAAAGAGTTAAATCATGCAGGCCAGCAAGGCAGGTAGTAGAAGTTTTTAAATCCCAGCTGCTGCCCCTGGGGGTAAGAGGAAGAGATATTTGATAGTCCAAAGCAGAAAGTAAATATAGAGTAAATTACTTCCACGTAATTGGGGAGATTATTTCAAGTGGATTGCAACTTGGAAATGGATGGCTTCTTTTCAAAACCTAGGGTGACCTGTAAATCTCCCATCCTGGTTTCAAGGTGGCACCAAAGGAAGGAGCAGGTCCTGGCTTTCAATGGCGGCTATCGCTGATGTACTTTGTGAAGTCAAAGCTAACATCTTTAATATTTTCCTTACACAGATTTGTGCAGTAGTTGATAGAAACAGAGACAGAGCAACACAGAAATGTGGCCAACAGAAAGACACTACCTTAAAAGTCTGAACTGTAAACCTTGGTAGATGGAAAACAGAAAACTCTTTGCAATGAATATAATTGCCCTTGTTCAAGGAAACAGTCAATTTGATTTGAAATGGGGTGGAAAAGCTGGGAAGGGGTCTGTGTGAGACACCTAAAATAATTACTGTACATTTTTCCATGTAATGGGCCAATTTTCCCATTCTTTGGTTTTAGCGCTCCCTTGTATAGTCAGTACTACTATGTACCAATCCTATTTCCAAGTGGTAGCCTTTTCATATTTGTCTTCTCCTCTTTATTTTTCAGATAGGCTCTCATTCTGTCACACAGTGTGGAATGCAGTGGCACAATTATAGCTCACTTCAGCCTCAAATACCAGGACTCGGGCAATCCTCCCACCTCTGCCTCCTGAGTAGTTGGGACTACAGGTGTGTGCCATCACACCCAGATAATTTTTAATTTTTAAATTTTTTGTAGAGATAGGGTTCTTGCTATGTCACCCAGGCCGGTCTTGAACACCTGGCCTTAAGTGATCCTCCAGCCTTGGTCTCTCAAAGCTCTAGGATTACAGATGTGAGCCACTGCACGTAGCTCTGTCTCCCCTTCTTATGTGTGGTGGCTCTAGAACAAGAGAAACCTTGTTGTGATTCGTGGCTGCCCCCACCTATCACCTCTCTGACTTTGGGCAAGTTGCCTGGCCTCTCTCAGCCTTTATTTTCTTTTTGTGAAATGGGGATAATAATAGTACTTGCCTCAGAGGCAAAATGTTGAGAGAACTAAATGAGAAAATGCATGTAAAGCACTTGGCACTTAGTTCTTTTTATGATTATGATGATAATCACACATAATAAATTATTTCTCACATGACATGCTGTTTAGCCTATTCACTGTTCTATTTTTCCTGAAGTCAGTTCAGTGTGTAGCATCCAGAATTGAACAAAGCACTCCAGATGCGACCTGATAGTGCAAAGTAAACTATCATCTCCTTCATTCTAGGTTTTATGTTTTTATTAATGCTAAAGGTTGGATATTAGTTGTTTTATGAAATTTTTTATTCTTTGCAGGGATGGGAAATGACTACCTCCAGTTAATCTGCTGAGTAAAATCTCTCCTCTTGTGTGCTGTGCCTTAGTATTTAGTTTTGGACACTAGTGCAGGATCTTACATTTATCCCATTACATGTGATTTCCTTTAGTGTTAGTTCCTTTTTCACATCTGTATAAGCCATTCATTCATTTTAGAAAGTCAGACATATTTAACATGAGCCAGCAGAGTGCCAGTTATTTGCCATGTTCTGAGATTTTAAACATTCATTGGCATTTTGAGCATGATTTCTATACCTTCATCTGAATTGTTGTGTAACATGTTTGGATAATACAGAGCTAAGGGCACAGGCTAAGAAATATCTTTAGAAACTTTCCACTAGGCTCCCCAGCCCCTTAGGGCACCATCATTTAAATATTATGAGTTCATCTTGTATGGTATCATTTGGTACAAATTATTTTCCCACTTCACCAGCAAGAAATCTTGAGACTTTCTCACCATTCTTGTTCAAGTCAAGATTCACTATATCTTTCAAGTCACCTAATTCAATATTCCTATCAAAATAAGATTAATCTGATGTAATTTTTTTAAAAAGTGAGATTAGGCTGGCTTGTTTTCTAATGGGCTCAGAGAACCTACTCCCATTCCAGAATTTTGAAGAATTTAAGTGCAAACACAGCACAGCACCTAACGCACGTCAGCTGCCTGTTTCTGATGCTTGTCCTACCACATGTAGCATGGCAAAGACAGGAGTCAGAGGTTGGGAAGTTTAGCTAGATGAAAAAGTCTGCCCTGGGGCATGCCCTTCCTATACTGGACAGCAGCTGCTTTACATTTTATTTTACCTAGCTTTTTATTTTTATAAATATTTCTCCCTTCCTGGGTTACTTGTGGTCAAGGGAGATGGACTTACGCATCTCTTGTAATTCTAATCAGTGCATGACACATCATAGCTGATCCTCAATTACTTTTTAAGTTAATATGCTCAAGGTTTATTTGTCAATTGAATGCCTAACCTATTAGAGTTAAGAAGAGAGAATACTACCCGCTTTCAGTCCAGGTGTATGGCAAATTAGAGATGACTAGAAACTTTTAGAAAGGCATTAGAGAAATGTCTCCTTAAACTGTATGAAGCTCCTGTGATTAGCAGTGGAGTCTAATGAATGAGAAGCAGTACAATGGCTTTCTCAAAATATTGGGAAATTTGTGACCTTTTTTTCCTTTATCATTCCTAGGGTTTTTGAACGCTGGATTGTAGCAGGGCATTGTATGTTGAAATAATCATTGTCCCATTCTGATCTTTGCAAAGTTTTTTTTGTCCCTTAAATTTGTTCAGGGTAAGAGATTGCAGATTGCTTCTGTGGACTTCTTAAAGGTAAGCATTATCTCTCGATTTTTTTATCTCCAGTGTCTGGCCCAATGCTTGGCGGTGAGAGGAACTCAATAAATGTTTGTTGGATAAATAAGTAATATTTGTGAAAGTGTTTTGTAGACTATGAAACTTTGCACAAATGAAAGATCACAAGGATGATTGTTTAGGAAGCCCAGAAATTGAAGTGGAACACTTGATGTAATACACACGCATGCACATTACACACATTATCTGTTTGAATAGTGGTTATATTTGTTTTTCAGTGGAACACTGGACTACTTTTAAACATTGAAATCAAAATGTACATGCCCACTTTTTATTAGCAGTTACTCCATTTACTCTTCCTGCTTGCCTGGAAAACATCTACTTGTATACTTGGTATCCCTGTCCTTGGTTACCCACAGCCTTTGCCTTCTCACCCATCTTTAGTCTCCCATATGGTCTTGATGTAGATTTTCAACTGTTAGACTGTCAGGCTTTCAAGGATGCATTTTAAGAAATCAGTTTCTTTGAAAGCACTTGAACAAGAAGTCAAATGGCATGATGTAAACCAATAGTTTTTCAGTGAAGAAGTGAAAACCCTCAATAATTACAAATAAGGAATCTAACCTATTGACACCAATTTGGTTACACTGTATTATGAGAGAGCGGGCTACTTTTACTCTACTGATCGGATTACACATATACTTAGTAAAGACAGAAATAGTATAGGCATTAAAGAGTTTACCTTAAAATGTCACCTGATATTAGTTGTCCCTCACTGATTCAAGTAATTTCGTTTATTCAGGTGGATCTGGCTGTCGGTGGAGAACCCTAGACTACAGGGGGCCATGGGCATGATCTGGAGACAGAGCAAGTGAGTTCAGCATGTCAAGGGAAAATGACAATGAATGGAAAAAGCTGGTCTTGTTACTTTTTCAGTAACAGTGACTAGGAATGTGTATGAAGAGATAGAAATTCTAACAGTTCCCATAAATGTCTCAGTTTCCTACGTAGGGCTTCAGGCCTTTGGAGACATCTTCCAGATATGATCTTTGTCTGTCTTCCTTATTCTTGTGAACTGGTATAAATGAAGGTGGGTTGGGTGGGGCGGGTGGGCCTTTGAGGCCTTCCATTTCATCTGAGCTAGATGTGCCAGGAGAAGGCTCCTGAGAAGCTCAGGCATTGCCATCTATGCCAGCTCCTGCACAGCTCAGCAGGACTTGCCACTGATTGCACTGTGTGGCTTTTATCCTTCTGGGCAATTGGCAAATCCAAAATTCCTAGGTCGAGGGGTTTAGGGTGGTACTGTGGAGAAGAGGAAGGATCAAGGGCTTGTCTTGAAGCTGCTTTGCCTAAAGAACACCAAGTTTTCACTTAGCTTGAGTGCTTACTTTGACATATCTTGGAGTTAAGTACATGGACATTTTAGAGAGGAACACTGAGGAATCTCCAAGTTACCCCTGGGTACTGCCAATAGAACCCGAATGTGGTAAACACTGCAGAGCCTCCATAGTGTTGTATGAAGTACGGAATCCCTTTTCTGAGGGTCTGAATCTACCTTCCAGGAAATGTTTTTCAAAGCCTTGTCCTACTGAACCATGCAATCACGAGTAAGGATGGGGAAGGCTTCTAGTGAAGGAGAGCCTTCCTCTGTAATAAGCATCTCAGACAGAACTAATGCATAGTGAAGTTCGAAACCACTATCCCCTTGAAGAACCTCAAGACCTTGTATCCTTCTGATATATGGAATTTCTTAATTTTTTATTCCTTTATATCTCCCAGTTGGGGTATTTTGGAATATGAACACCTCCACTGGATTACTTTCCCCATTATGACTAGGAAGTTTGTATCTTTCTGAGTGAATCAAATTATCAACGGTCATCCTTTAAAGCCTTTCATGTTGCATCTAATGAGGAACTCACATTTATAGCACACAGTATTGGCAGTCACCTTGGGCAAAAGAAAAACATGACAATAATATTAATACCACATATTTGAATAATGGTCTACAATTCACAGTTAAATAAATTACATTGCATGGTTAAATCATAGCAAATTCATAGTTAAATCATGTCTCATCAATTTTTGCAGTGTGCTGTCAGGATAAGGCCATATTATTTCTATTTTGCTGGTGAGGAGTTTGAGACTCAGAGAAGGCAATGTTGTACCTTAGGTCAGCTGACTAGGGTACACAGAGGAACTGGCCCTCAAGTCAGATCTTCTAATCTAGTCCACCGATGCTAACTCATGCCATCAGATGGCCTCCCAGCTGGCTTTCAGGCAGATTTGTTGATGTCAAATCACCTGAATTCTGACATTTGTTGTCCCTTTGGGAACATCTCCACTTAGATTGGCATGGAAATCTACTTGTTAAGTGAAAGTTTTCTCCTGGGAAAGATGCTTCTGAGTTGGTCTTGCTCCACCCTTACCTGCCAGCTTTACCCTAGGCCTCAACATTCTTGAGACAGGGCACAGTCTCTCCTACCTTGCTTGCCATTGTATTGATCATATCAGGGAGGGTGTGACTCTAAGGTTTTACAAAAATTCTTTTTCTCATATCTGATTATGCCATGTTTATAGACACATTGTAGACATGCTATCATATTTTCTACTTTGTCTTAATCATTTTGATTTAATCCCTGTGAGTTCATATTCTTTCATTAATATCATCAAATTAAAAGAGGAAAAGGGATTTTGGAGGCTTATGCTGGATTAACCCAAAGACAGGCACAATAGTGGTCCACCCAGCCTCTGCTGTGGCCTTCCTGTGGCAGCGACACACTACCAGGGAATGCAGCCTGTAATAACTTAGACCCCTCTCATCATCACATAAGTCTTCCTTTTGTTCAGCTGAAAATTCCAGCTTTTACTTTCCACACATTGGTCCTTGTTTTGCAACATGGATATCCTGTCCCTTTTTCACATGAAATTTTTTCAAATATATGAACCAGTCATCATGTAGCATTAAAGTTACAGAACTGGAAGTTGTTATGTTCTGAACCATGTCTCCCCACATTCATATGTTGACTTCCCAACCCCCAGTGCCTCAGAATGTGGCTATATTTGTAAACAGGGTCTGCATTAGTTCATTTTCACACTGCTATAAAGACATACCTGAGTCTGGATAATTTATGAAGAAAAGAGGTTTAATTTATTCACAGTTCTGCAGGCTGTACAGGAAACATGGCTCAGGAGGCTTTAGAAAACTTAGAATCATGGTAGAAGGTTAAGGAGAAGCAGACACATCTTCACATGGCTGGCAGGAGAGAGAAAGAGCAAAGGGGGAAGTGCTACATACTTTCAAACAACCAGATCTTGTGAGAGCTCTATCATGAGAACAGCAAGGGGAAAGCTGACCCCTATGATTCAGTCTCCTCCCGCCAGGCCCCTCCTCCAACACTTGGAATTACAATTAGATGTGAGATTTGGGTAGGAACACAGAGCCAAACCGTTTTATTCTGCCCCTGGGGCCCCTCCCAAATCTCATGTCCTTCTTACATTTCAAAACACAATAATGCCTTCCCAACAGTTCCCCAAAGTCTTAACTCATTCCCGCATTAACTCAAAAGTCCAAATCCAAATTATCATCTGAGATAAGGTAAGTCCTTTCCACCCATGAGCCTGTTAAATCAAAAACAAGTTAATTACTTCCTAGATACAATGCAGGGTATAAGCCTTGGGTAAATGCTCTCATTCCAAAAGGGAGAAATCAGCCAAAACATAGGCGATACAGACCCTGTGTAAGTCTGAAACCCAGCAGGGCAGTCATTAAATCTTAAAACTCCAAAACAATGGAGCTTAAAGCTGTTGGTGGATTTACCATTCTCAGTCTGGAGGGTAGTGGTCCTCTCCTCACAGCTCCACTAGGCAGTTCCCCAGTGGGAACTTTGTGCGGAGGCGCCAAGCCCATATTTCCCCTCCATAGTGTACCAGTAGAGGTTCTCCATGAAGGCTCTGCCCCTGCAGCCCCTTGTGCCTGGACATTCAGGCATTTCCATACATCTTCTGACATCTAGGTGGAGGATCCCAAACCTCAGCTCTTGCCCTCTTTGCACCCACAGGCTTAACACCACTTGGAAGTCATGAGGCTTGCAATTTGCACCCTCTGGAGCAGCGGCCTGAGACATATCTGGGGCCATTTGAGCATGGGTGGAGCTGGAACAGCTGGGATTCAGGAAACCATGTCCTGAGACTTCACAGAGTAGCAGGGCCCTGGACCTGACCTAAGAAACCATTTAACCCTCCTATACTTCTAGGCCTGTGATGGGAGGGGTGGCTGCAAAGGTCTTTGAAATGCCTTGGAGGCATTTCCCATTGTCTTGGCTATTAGCATTTGGCTCCTCTTATGCAAATTTCTGCAGCTGACTTGAATTTCTCCCCCAGAAAATGGGTTTTTCTTTTCTACCACATGGCCAAGGTATAAATTTTTCCAAACTTTTATGTTCTGCTTACCTTTTAAATGTAAGTTCTAGTCAAGCGCGGTGGCTCATGCCTATAATCCCAGCACTTTCGGAGGCTGAGGCAGGTGGATCACGAGGTCAAGAGATCGAGACCCTCCTGGTCAACAAGGTGAAACCCCGTCTCTACTAAAAGTATAAAAATTAGCTAGGCATGGTGTGGCACGCCTGTAGTCCCAGCTACTCGGGAGGCTGAGGCAGGAGAATTGCTTGAACGCAGGAGGTGGAGGTTGCGGTGAGCCGAGATCGCGCTATTGCACTCCAGTCTGGGTAACAACAGCAAAACTCAGTCTCAAAAAAAAAAAAGTTCCGATATCAAATTATCTCTTTTTGTGTGCATGTGAGTGTATGCCATTAGACATAGCCAGGCCACCTCTTGAATACTTTGCTGCTTAGAAATTTCTTCTGTCAGATACCCTAAATCATCTCTTTCAAGTTCAAAGTTCCACAGATCTCTAGCACAGGGGCACAATGCCACTAGTCTCTTTGCTAAAGCATAGCAAGAGTGACCTCTACTTCAGTTTCCAATAAATTCCTATCTCCATTTGAAACTAGATTGTCCATCTCTGTCCATATTACTATTGGCATTTTTGTGAAAACCATTCCACAAGTCTCTAGGATGTTCCAAATCTTCCCTCATCTTCCTTCTTCTGAGCCTTCCAAATGGCTCCAACCTTTGTTCACTACTCAGTTCCAAAGCTGCTTCCACATTTTCAGGATTCATTATAGTAATACCCTACGACTTGGTACAAATTTTCTGTATTAGTCCCTGCTCACACTGCTATAGAGACATACCTGAGACTGGGTAATTTATGAAGAAAAGATGTTTAATCAACTCACCATTCTTCGGGCTGTACCAGAAGCATGGCTGAGGAGGCCTTAAGAAACTTACAATCATGGCAGAAGGCAAAGGAGAAGTAGATACATCTTCACATCGCCAGGAGAAGAGAGAAAGAGAGAGAGTGCAAAGGGGGAGGTGCTACACACTTTCAAACAACCAAATCTGGTGAGAACAGGAAGGGGGAAGTCTACTCCCATGATTCAATCACCTCCCACCCAGCCCCTCTCCTTCAACACTGTGAATTACAATTCCACATGAGATTTGGATGGGGAAACTGAGCCAAACCACATTAGGTACGGTCTTTAAGAGGTAATAAGTTAAAATGAAGTTATTAGTGTGGGCCATCATTCTACAGGACTGATGTCCTTGTAAAAAGAGGAAGAGACACCGGAAGTGCTAGCACAGAGGAAAGGTCCTGTAAGGACACAGGTTAAAGACAGCCATCTACAAGCCAGGGAGAGAGGCCTCAGAAGAGACCAAAGCCATAAATACCTTCTCTTGGACTTTTAGCCTCCAAAGCTGTGAGAAAATGCAATTATGTTGTTTAAGCCACCCAGTCAGTCTGTGGTACTTTGTTATGGCTGCCCTAGCAGACGAATTCAGAAGTCAAAAGTACATGGCTTTGAAGCCACAAGGAAGGTGAGATTATCTGGCCAGAGATCCAAGGTGAAAGGGGTGGAGAACTATGGGGTAAACCACTTCACAGAGTGGGTGTAGGAAGAAGGGCCTGTGAATAACACAGAGAAGAATCAAGACAGAGCAGAGTTAAAGATGACAAGGGAAGACAGTTCTTTGCTTCTTTTATTTTGGGTTCACATCTCTTAAGCCTGTGTTCATTTTTGTCAAGGTCATCCTCAGCATTTATACTCTCTCTCGTTTTGTGCCCCCCGTGGACCAAGCTAAGAAGGTGTAGGTTTCAAATCGGAAGATTGGTCACCACAAAATTCAAAGGCAATTGAAAGGGTTTACATTAGTATCATTGAATCAGGGGTCAATCTCAAAATTTGCTTGGGGAATTTTTCAAAGTGCACATCTATTTGATATACACTATGAAATCTGATTTTAGTAAAGATTTGTTGTGGGGTACTACCATATATTTTGAAAACAAACCAACAAGCAAACACAAAAATGTTCCCCAAACCCACAGAATCCCCAAGTGTGTCTGCTGTACACGTTGATAGAAATAAACTAATCCAGATGAAAAGACAAATGAATTTTTTCCTACATGCCTGGAAATAATGCTGGATGATTACAGATTTCAAACTTCATGGAAAATTGTAATCTCTCCCTTTTGTAGGGGGGATGCTTTGTTAATTTAGCATATACAGCCTATGTTTTCTATTTGTATTACTTGTAATAATAATTTATTTTTATTTTTGTTTTTCAGAAACAAGGTCTTGGTCTGTTGTGCAGGCTGGAGTGTAGTGGTGCCCTAGCTCACAGTAACCTTGAATTTCTGGCCTACTGGCATATACCACCATGCCTGGCTAATTGTTTCTTATTTTTTGTAGCAACAGGGTCTTACTATGTTGCCCAGGCTAGTCTCAACTCCTAACCTCAAGTGATCCTCCCACCTTAGCCTCCCAAAGTGCTAGGATTACAGGCATGAGCCACCATTCCCAGCCTACTTTTTTTATTTGACATGGAGTCTTGCTCTGTTGCCGGGCTGGGGTGCAGTGGTGTCATCTCCGCTCACTGGTTCATCACTCGTTCCCAGGTTCAAGCGATTCTCCTGCCTCAACCCTCAGGTAGCTGGGTCTACAGGCACCCACCACCACACCCAGCTAATTGTTGTTTTTTTAGTAGAGACAGGGTTTCACCATGTTGGCCAGCTTGATCTCAAACTCCTGACCTCATGATATGCCCACCTCAGCCTCCCAAAGTGCTAGGATTACAGGCGTGAGCCACCATGCCCAGCTTATCAGCCTACTTCTAATGATAATCTTGACAATAACAGTTGACCTGGCAGCCTTTGGGGATATTTATGTTTCTCCTCCCAGCAATTGCCTCCCTTGGGCAACAGGCACTGCTCCTCTCATGTGTCAGAAAATCAGTCTGAAACTAGCTATCAAAGCATGTAATAGTCTGTTATGTTGACCAGCACATCATTTTTTGTGACTTGGGAGAACTCCCCTGTTTTCTCAAATCTCTATCTACTGAGAATGAGGAACCATTTCTATACAATAAAGAACTATTGCTCACCAGAAAGTATATTCTATTTTCCTGTGGAAGAAAACTTATGACACTGAACTTGATAAAAAGCCATCATTTTCACAAGCTCAAATAAACCAGTCTTTTCCATCTCCCCTCCCACCTCTGTTGGCTCAAGTATGATCAACTGCAGAAGACCACACTGCAAAGGAGGTGTTGGCCTTTAGGCTGAAGCAAGTCCAGGCTAACCAGAGTTAATCAACTTCTTTATTAAAAAAGGAACTGTGCCACTTTAACTTAGATGTTTCAGAGAAACTCTAACATATTTTTTTAAACCTATTTCTTGAATTTTTTGAAAAACTACTGCTTCTTTCTTTTTGGGTAGGTGAGGAGGCAATAGGATCTTGAGAATCACCAGGACAGCCAGACTCTGTTAGTTGACTTTCAGGTGAGTTCATTAGGTTCTGAGTAGAGAGGCAGACTACGGTACACCATGCCTAAAACATCACAGAGGAAAGGAGTGTGTGTGTTTGTTGGGGGTGGAGGTGCCTGGTCCGGAGATTTATCAAGCCTGCATTATGGGTACTGACTTGACTGGTTCATCTACTTTAGGGATGATGAGAATATACTCCCCTGCCCCAAATTATGTTTTATCCAGGTGCCATGGTGTCTGACATTCCATCTGTAACGGTTCATTCCTTTGGCTTGCTTTCCTGCTTTTAAGATGAATGTTCTCTTGTTTGTGCAAAATGCTGAACTATTTTACGAAGGCAGATACACTAATGTAGGAAACGAGTTTGTCTTCCAATGGTTAAAAAGGACTAGTGGAGCTACAGGAAGCTTGAAAGTTCATCCGTGGACATGAAGGGAGGCTGCCAAGAAGGTGAGGGGAAGGGGAAGGGGAAGGGCCACAGACACAGATTTTGTCTACTTGGAAATTTTGAATGGGATTGATCCTGTCCACCCAGTTATAGTTAAAAATGAAACAAACACAAAACAAGGTTTTTGAGTGCTGTTTGAATCCACGTGTAGTATTTCAATAGTGGAGCTGGACAAGACTTATAGAGCTGGCACAGGGAAGGGTGAGTAGCATTGCAGCCATAAGCATAAGGTGTAAATCATGACATTTATTTGGGCACAGAAGCCAGATCATTAATGTTTGAGAAGGACCTTTCAAAACTCAATAGTAGACGGCAGAAAATGGTGTTGGCTTTTTACACGATTTCTCTCTTTTTGAGATAAGTCAGAGTTATGAAGCATTAAAAGATCATTTTGTTCTTACATTCAATTTCCTTCTTTTCACTTAGAGAAAACCTTTTAGGCCAAAGACCATTGGAAGTGGCCCTGATTCCTCCTTTTTTTTTTTGAGACACAGTCTTGCACTGTCGCCCAGGCTGTAGTGCAATGGCGCGATCTTGGCTCACTGCAATCTCTACCTCCTGGGTTCAAGAAATTCTCCTTTCTCAGCCTCCTGAGTAGCTGGGACTACAGGCATGTGCCACAACACCCAGCTAATATTTGTTTATTTTTAGTAGAGACGGGGTTTCACATGTTGGCCAGGATGGTCTCGATCTCCTGACCTCGTGATCCACCCACCTCAGCCTCCCAAAGTGCGGAAATTACAGGTGTGAGCCAAGGCGCCTGGCCGGCCTCCATGTTTAACTCACTGGCCCCTATTTCTGCTGGACCCGCATTTCAATCCACTGTGTTTCAGGAGGTAAGTGATTCTGGTGACCTCACTGTAGGGAGACAGGAGCCTCTGGCAAGTTCCAAACTGCCATCCTGTTCTACATAAGCAGGGCTCTTTGCTTTGGCAAAGGAAAGCAGTGTTGTTGTAGGTCAACAGTCAAAGTGTCCCCGAAGTTGTTAAGTGCATGGGGCATTCTAACCACTGCCGCTGCTGAAGAGACCCGGCTGTCACCTGCATCTCAACTTCAGAATGTGGCCCTGAGTAAGCCCTGCCGGTAGAGTCCTGGTGTCTGAGAAGGGTACAGGGCCCGAGGACATGCTGCGATTTCTTTCTCACGCTGCTGCTGAGGACACAGAGAAGGGTGCTCTGGCCAAATTAGCCAGTTATTGGTTCCCCAGATAACTTTAGTTTTAGACACCTGATAGGACTTTGCGAGTGAGTGGGAGGCTGTTTTCTCTGACTGCTTTTGCATCTTGGCTTTCATGTCACTACATGAACGTTCAGCCCACAAATTTCTGTTATCTAATCAGGTGCATCAGTCCGTGGTGGAGATGAGAGGGGAGGAACACCCCTCTGACTCAGATTTTGCACAAACAAAATTCAGTCTTGTTAGCAATGGCAGGAAGAGCACCCACAGCTGCTCAGATCAGATCCTTCCCTGACAATCTACAGGGCAGTGCAAGTGGGTGAGGAGTTTTTATGGCAAGATAAGCAATGCAAGGGCCCCAATTTGGTATACTAAATACAATTAAAATGTCAATATTTACACATGACCTTCAAGGCTCTTACACTCTTGCTTTCTTAGTATTCAGTACAGACTGCATTTTCTTTAGTCCGTTACCAACAGCTTGGAAATTCAGTTAGAGGACATAACCCAAATGTTCTCCAAATGTTGCTTCCAAATGGTCATCTTGAAAAGTGCTGTTTTAAGGCATGCAGCCTTTCTGCACTGAGAGAGGGCTGTCGCTCTGCCTACCCAACTGCAGGGGAATTATCCGAAGATTAAAACCACTGATGATAAAGATAGTGCCACACAGCATATTTTAATTTGTTGATAACGAAAGCACAAGAGGCCTTTCTACAGGCTTCTTGAAGCCTTACTATTGTGTATTGCACATTCAACCGCAGCTTGTGTGCTGACACAAACAAATACACGCGATCATAACGGTTGAAATGTAGTTAGAAACACAATTGAGAACATCTGTATTGTAAGCAGAAATAAATTAGAAATACTGAAGTGTTTTGTAGCTGTGAAAACGAAGGAATAAAAAAATAACCCACAGTACCTGGATTAAGCCGTTATAAATAATGTATAAAGCAAAAATCTCATTACCCCCTGTGTAAACTCCCCCCCAATGAAATATATTTTATGAATGTAGTAACACTGTAATAACCAAAGCATTTGTTTTTCCCCACAAACTTTCCATTTCGTAACTGTGAGATGGGTTGGATTTACAGGTTCGGGCCACAACATCCCTGAGTTTACCGGTTTTGGTCTCTTCCTCGTGACCTTCGGCTCCAGGATGCCGCGCAGCTCCGCAATGCACTATTTATCAGAATGTTGCTCTGAGCACTTGAAAGTTTCCGCAAATAGAGCTACATAAAAGCAAACAGAGGCGAAACACAAATCCCCTCAGCCCTGGAGGAAAAGGCCTTGAAACTCTTCCAGTGCAGAGGCCACACAGAGGACATGCTCCTACCTGCACACGTCAGCCACGCCTGGGGCGCCTCCGGGAGTCCAGGCTGCTGGCGATGGAATCCATCCTGTCGCCGATGTTACTGTAAGTAAAGTAGTAGCTGCTAGCTGAACCATGGGGCAGTTTGAGGGATGGCAAGAAGTTTTCTCCTGGATGCCATCTTCAGCGCACCCGGGAATCAGAGAAAATGCAATTCTTCCTATGCCATCTCACTCCTGCAGCCTGGGGTCCCTCTTCAGTTTCTGGGTCGTTTTTTGTTGTTGTTGTTGTTTTCTGTCATAAGCACACAGTCAAGCTCTGGGACATCCATGGAACCAGCAGTGTGCTGAAAGGTGAAGCATGAGTCTAAAGTCTTGTAAGTTATGAAATCCAACTCTCTTGTATTAGGCAAGGGGAAAACCACATCTTTAAGATATACTAGGGCAAGAAGTAAAGTGTAGACAGCTGGCTCAGTGAAATTTTGTGTGTAATGGGAGCCATCCTATGTCTAATTGTCTCCTATCTTAGAGACCTCATGATTATTTTTGAGCTTTAACCAATGAATTAATGTAGGTTCTATCTGGCTCTACTAACGTCTTTGGAATGGTGCCTCAGTGAACCATAGCTATCCATACAGATCACGACCTGAATCCAGGGCCAGTGCCTGATCAGGTGCTGCTCTTACCTGCATGACTTGGTTCGATTCTTGCCCAGTCCCATTGGGATAGCAGTGGTAGCTAAGCAGAGCGACTTCATTACATTCTCCTCTAGTATGAGGTCACACATTGACTCCTTTTTTGGACTCATAGTCACAAACTTGTAATTTTTCCTCATTTTGGTATGCAGCTAGTGCACGGTGGGGGAAATATGACTGGATAATGAGTCAAAAGACTTGGTCTCATGTTCCGTCTTTCCCACTCATTGCCTGGGTGTCTTTGGATCAGTCAATCTTCTGACCTCAGTTATCTGGAAAACAGGGACACTACTACTTTATATTTTTTCTTTTAATGGGACCTAGATAAGGTAATGCAAATAAAGGGTCTTTTAAAATATATTGAATGGCATGATCTTATGATTACTAAAAGGAAATAGCTATTCTACTTACATTATAATGTGGTTTGAAGATCAAATTCAATCAAATGTGTGAAGAGGGCTTTGAAAAGTAGAAAGAGTTAAGCAATGCAAAATACATCACTGCACTTGAATGTAATTAATGGCTGGTGTCATGTCAGCTGGATTAACTGTGGTCACTACGTCTCATATGCCCATTTGCTAGAGTAGCTCAGTTCTCTGGACTATGAAAAAGGGCACAGAAGCTACAGATATGAGATCTGGTGCTGTCTTTACCACTACCTTTTTACGGTGAGCACCTCAATCATTTTGAGATATTCGTCACATTTATTTTACTTTGAATATGCAGAAACAACAGTTACCTCCAATATGGTTGTTGGGAAAACATAACTGAAATGGATTCAGAAAATAGCTTTTAAGAACAAAGTTATGTGAAGGACATAAATTGTGCATGAACTCTTTCAGCAATGAATAGGCACATCTCCACATACCCCAGGATCTTAAGCTGATAATGTAACAACAAGAACCTATTGAATCAGGACAAGGTGATGGTTCTGCTCCTGTGGCAATCTAGGTCTCAGAATCTGGTATGCAGGCAGGGTGTAAAGAGCAGATTGCATTTTCAGGAGAAAGGTTAAGCTTGAATGTTTTGGACAGGAGGTGGTTAGATGCATTTTTAAAAAGTCCTTGAATTTACCTGATGATTTTTGTGTCCTTGCGATGGTTGTAGCCCATTCCAGGATATGAATAAATTTAGCAACACAAAGGAGGTCATTTAAAAATCTTTCCCTCAGATGCTCCACTTCCTCTTCCTTCTAGCTTTCTTGTCTTCTTCACTAATTTGGCAAACTGCAAGGCTGCCCTTTTGATCACTGGCAGCTTAAGAATAGTGTTAAGTGGTTTTTGAAAATGTTTTGAAACTTTTATAGTACAGTGGTGGGAAGATGGAGGTTTCTGGAAAACCCTTAATGGAAGTTAAGAGATCCATTTTATTTATTTATTTGTTTTTGGTTTCAAAACAATATTTTATTTTGAATGAATTTTAGACATTAAGAAATTGCAAAATACTAGAAAGTCTTCCTTTAATCTCTCATCCTGCTTCCTCACTCTCAAGCTTTTTTTTGAAATTTTTAGTAGAGACAGGGTTTCACTATGTTGATCAGGCTGGTCTTGAACTCCTGACATTGTGATCCGCCTGTCTTGGCCTTCCCAAGTGCTGGGATTACAGGCGTGAGTCACCATGCCAGGCAATTATTATCTTGATATAATTAGCAAGAATAGGAAATTGACATTGGTACAATATTATTAACTAAGCTGTAGACGTCATCTGATATTCACTAATTTTCCTGCAAATATCATTTTTCTCCCGTCCAAGTACTAACCAGGCCCGACCCTGCTTAGCATCAGGGTGCATTCAGGGTGGTATGGCCGTGGATGCAAATATCATTTTTTTGTCTCAGGAGCCTATCTAGGACCCCATGTTATATTGAGTTGTTATTTCTCCCTAGTTGACTCCAATCTGTGACAGTTCCCTAGTCTTTCATTGTCCTTTATAACTTTGGCAATTTTTGAAGGATACTGATTGTTACCAGTGAAAGGTATCCAAGTTACCGGTGGCAAATCCATACAGGTCTGCACCAACCTCAGTTCTTGCCTCTCAGAAGAAAGCATTGACTGAGAGGCAAAAGGCAGAAAAAGACCAAGGCGACTTTCAGAGCAGGAGTGGACGTTTATTTAAAAAGGCTTTAGAACAGGAAAGAAAGGAAAGTATGCTTGGAAGAGACCCAAGTGGGTACCTGAAGGTCAAGTGTGGCGTTTACCGTTGATCCTAAGACTTTATAGGCTAGCCTAATTCCCCTGATTCTTCCCTTAAAGTGGGCTGCCCACATGCACAGTGCCCTCCTTACCCTCGGAAGGTAAGCAGGTGGACTGTGTTTAGAAAGTTGTATGCATGCCCATCGGAGGCTTTCTTCCCTTTTTCTCATGGTGTGCCCCGGAAGGTCATCCTCTGCCGTTTTGTCTCCTAATGCTCATGCCCAGGAAGTTGTGTTTCCCTAGTACCTACATTCAATTAACACGGTAGTGCAACAGGTGTGGACCATCAGTAAATGGCCTCTTGCTGGCGCTGGCTGCCAATTTATTACTTTTAGAGAGGCAATGTGATAACTGCCAAACCATCACCTGACATTTTTAGTGGGTGGAGGCAGAGCCCTCTCCTGCCCTGCTTATGCCTGTCTACCTATAACACTGATTAGTAATTTGGTAGAATGTTCTTCACTTTAGGTTTGTCTAATGCTTTGTCATGATTAGAGAGAGGTTATGCCATTTTGGCAAGAATAGTGCAGAAATGATACTAGATCCCTTTCAGCACGTCATGCCAAGGGATTCATGATGTTGATATGTCTTATTGATGGTGATATTTACTTTGAGCGCTCCATTAGGTTGATGTCTGCTGGTTTCTCCTCTATGAAACCACCTTTGCAAAAATTATAACAGTGAGAAAATTATCACAGTGAAAGGGTTCTGATCTAACTAACCCCCATCTTGCTTTTAACCACCAAAATGCCTTACCTGTTTCTGGGCTTAGGCCAAGTTAACTTTGGGAGAAATTTAGTTTATAGTTTAAAAGATTATAGCCCTTCTTCAAAACTAAGCCACCTTTGTAAAGCTGATTAAAGACCACCAGGTTAAGAGGATAAGAGGAACCCGAATTCGGTTAACATGTAGATATAAATGATTTCCAACCTTTATTACGGAGGTCACAAGATTTGCAACTTCCTAATTACTCCTGCAGATAACATCTCTATTGTAGAACCTAAGAGTGACCTTTTGAGATGACTTTTCAGACTTTTGCATTTCTGAAAATGGATGGCTCCACCCAGACCCACCAACTGGTCTGTGGCTCCACCCAGAAGTGGAGTTAGCAGCTTATGAGGACCATTTTCCACACCACTATGATTGCACCCTCAATCAATCAATAGCACCCATACCCTAGCCACCCCACCTCTCCTAAACTATCTTTGAATACTGTAGTCTCCAGATTTTTATGGTGGCTGATTTGCATACTAGTAAAACTCTGGTCTTCTGTTTAGCCAGTTCTATATGTGTAAAACTTTCTCTATTGAAATTCCCCTGTCTTAATAAAATGGCTTTCTCTAGGCAGTGGGCAGGAGGAACTCATTGGGTGGTTACAACTATACAGTTATTGTATTTCTCTTTGTAGCTGATAAATATTTTGAGGGAGATACTTTGAGTTTGTTTAAATCCTGTTTATTCTTCTTGATTTTTTATTTTTCATGAAGGATCAGATACCTGTGTTTTCTTATATCTGATTTCTTACACAAAGAATCACATCACCCAAAATCACACCTTTTGGGTTTTGGATTTTGTTGTTGTTGTTTTTCCCCCTTACTTAAAATGTCATGGAAAGCACCCCATATCCACTCTAGAGACTTTTCTCATTCTTTTGTACATTTGTGTAGTACTCCATGTTATTGTACAAGCTTATTCAAGCACAATTCCACGTATGGACATTTAAGTTGTTTCCAGTGTTTTACAATTATAGAGAATACATAATGAGTAAGTTTCTGCACATGCACGTTTGTATTGTCAGAGATATATACCCTACAAGTGGGGTTGCTAGGTGAAAAGGAAAATGCATGTGCACTTTGGTTAGATATTGCCTACTACCCCTCCAAAAGGGTTGTACCAACTTGGATTTCCATCAGGGAAAGTGTCCATTTCCCTATAACTTCACCAACAAACCTCACTAATAGAAGGCATTCCCATATCTGTTTTACTTTTGCCAGTTCAATAAATGAGAAAGGGGTTTCCTTAATTATTAGTGAGTTTAAGCATTTTCTGCATGTTTAAAAGCCATTTTGAATCTTTTCCTTTTTTTTTCTTTTCAAATGAATTATCTGTTTATGGGTTTTCCTCATTTTTACCACAGGATTTTGTATTTCAGTTTTTAAGCTTTTTTATATATAAGGGATACTAGCCCTTTTTCTCTAGTATGTGTTTCAAATATTTCTCCCATTATGTTAGTTGTTCTTTGATTTTGTTTATGGTGGTTTTTGTCATGCAAAAAATGCAGTCAAATTTGTTAGTCTTTTAAAAAATTGCCCCTAAATCATGATTAGAAAACCCTTTCCTTACAAAGGCTAAATAATAATGTAGCCATTATTTTGTATACTATGTGGTTTTAATTTTTATATATACATCTCTAATCCACTTGGAGTTTATTCTGCTGTACTGTGTGTTTTACCCTAGTGATTCGAGATGCCACTTTTGTCACATATTAAGTTTCTATATGTATTTTGGTCTAATTCTGGACTATTCTCTTTCATGGGCTTGTCCATTTCTCTCTCTATTTATGTTCTAGTACTACACTGTTTCAACTATCCAGGCTTTATCAAACGTTTTAATTTCTGCCTAATCACCATGGCTTTTCTTTTTCAGTGTTTTAATACCTCATTTTTTTTTTTTTTTTTTTTTTTGAGACAGTCTCACTCTGTCACCAGGCTGGCGTGCAGTAGCATGATCTTCAATCACTGCAACCTCTGCCTCTGGGGTTCGAGCAATTCTCCTGCCTCAGGCTCCCAAGTAGTTGAGACTACAGGCATGTGCCACCATACCTAGCTAATTTTTGTATTGTTTAGTAGAGACAGGGTTTCACCATATCGGCCAGGCTCGTCTCGAACTCCTAACCTTGTGATCCGCCTGCCTCAGCCTTCCAAAGTGCTGGGATTACAGGCGTGAGCCACTGTGGCCGGCCTACTACCTCATTCTTACATGTTGCATTTTTTCATATGAACTTTAGTATCAAAATCTCTAACTCCAGAAAATAGCCTGTTAAAATTTTAATGGAATTGTATTATATTTATATATCAGCTTAGGGAGAACTGGTATTTTCATAATGCTATAATTCTGTCCAAGAATAGGGGATGTCTTTCCATTTATTACTGTCTGTGTAGAGTGTTTTGACATTTTCCATGTATAGGTTTTCATACCTCAAGTTACATTTATTCATAAATATTTACTATATTTTGATGACATTTAAATGGTATTTTCTCTACCATTATGTCCCCTGTTTATTGTTTGTTTATAAGAAGGCTATTGATTTTTATGTTAATTTTATCTCCTTCAGTAAATTCTTGTTTTATTGTTTGATTCTCTGGGATTTTCCACATATATTATTATATCATCTGCAAATATAGATAGTTTTACTACTCCTTTAGTTACTCTTATGCCTTCATTGATTTCTCTTATCTAATTGCACTGGCTAATATCTCTAACAGTAGCAGAGATAGTAGAAATGTATGTCTTGCTTCTGATGTTAGTAGAAACATCCTATTGCTTCTCCATTAAATAAAATAGTGACTTCAGGACAGTGAACCCTGAAAATTTGAGACAGGTTTCAGTTAATTTAGAAAGTTTATTTTGCCAAGGTTGAGGATGTGTGCCTGTGACGTAGCCTCAGGAAGTCCTGATGACATGTGCCCAAGGTGGTCAGGGCACAGCTTGCTTTTATACATTTTAGGGAGACATGAGACATCAATCAATATGCATAAGAAGTACATTGGTTCTGTCCAGAAAGTATGGAACAACTCAAAGCAGGGAGGGGGCTTCCAGGTCACAGGTAGGTGTGAGATAAATGATTGAATTATTTTTAGTTTCTGATAAGCCTTTTCAAAGGAGGCAGTCAGAATACTCACCTATCTCAGTGAGAAAAGGGATGACTTTAAATAGAAAGGGAGGCACATTTGCCCTGAGCAGTTTCCAGCTTGAATTTTCCCTTTAGCTTAGTGATTTTGGGAACCCAAGATATTTTCCTTTCATAAGACCAATCATCATGTTGAGCAAGTATCCATCAATCTCTACATATGGGAGTTGTTTTACAAAAAATATGTGTTAAATTTTGTCAAATGCTTTCTCATCATTTTTTTGGTCTATGGAGATGATTTTATATATTTTTTCCTTTAGACATTATTATGTGTAGTGGGATGAATAATGGCTACCCATAGACATTGGGTTTCAATCCTGGGAACTTGTAAATGTTACCTTATATGATAAATTTTTTGCAGATGTAATTAAATTAAGGATTTTGAAATGAGAAAATTATCCTAGATTAGCTATGTGGGCCCTGAATCCCATCACAAATGTTCTTATAGGAGGATAATAGAGTGAGATTAGACAAACACACAGAGGAGAAAGTGGTATGAATATGGAGGCAGAGATTGCAGTGATGTAGACTCAAGCCAAGGAATGTTAGAAGCCACTAGAAGCTAAAAGAGACTATCTTCCAGAGCCTGTGGAGAGGGCATGGTCCTGTCAACACTTTATTTATTTAGTTCGTTAGTTAGTTTGGACAGACTAACTCCCCCAGTCACTTAAGCTGGAAAACACTGGTGCAATCACACTCACTGCAGCCTCAACTTCTTGGGTTTAAGCAGTCCTCCTACCTCAACCTCCTAAGTAGCTGGAACTACAGATGCATGTTACCATGCCTGGATAATTTTTTAAATTTTTTGTAGAGATGGAGGCCTCACTATGTTGCTGAGGCTTGTCTTGAACTCTTGGGCTCAAGTGTTCCTCCTGCCTCAGCCTCCAAAAGTTCTGGGATTAAAGGCATGAGCCACCATGCCCAGCCCCTGTCAACACCTTGATTTTAGACTTTTCACCTCCAGAACTGTGACAAAATAAAATTTTGTTGTTTAAACCATACTTCATGGTAATTCATTACAGTGGCCATAGAAAAATAATAGAGGTTTTGGTATGAGGAAGTCGGATGCTGCTGTAACAAATACCTAAAATCTGGGAATGGCTTTGAAATTGGATAATAGAGGCTGAAACAGTTTTCAGGTACCTGATAGAAAAATCCTAGATTGTCTTAAAGAGACTGTTGGTAGAAACAGGAAGATAAAACACACCAGCTGAGGACTCAAAAGAAAATGAACAGCACGTTATTGGATACTGGAGGAAAGATGATCTTTGTCATACAGTGACAGAAAAAGTCAGCTGAATTGTGACCCATGGTTGTGTGTAAAGCAGAACTTGAAAGAAATGAACTTGAATATTTACTTGAGGAGATTTCCAAACAAGATATTGAAGGTGCAGCCTTATTTCTTCTTGTTGTTTATAGTAAAATGCCAGAGGAAAGAGAAAAATTGAGGAAAGAATGGTTAAACAAAAATGAACCAGCACCTGATGATTTGGGAAATTCTCTGAATTGCAATCAAGATTGCAAATGATGCTAAAAGGGAGAAGTTCACTATTAGGAAGTGTGATCTGGAGAGAAGTCCAAAGGTGTGGCTAGACAATCTCTTGTTAATGTTGAAGAGATTTAGGTGTATGAGTTGTGGATTCACTCAAACATCTCAGCAGAATCCAGGAATAGAGATGGTATTATTCAGAAACATTTTGTGAAGGACCCTCTTGTCTCATGGTGCAAATGTCTATAATGCACAGAGGAAATCCACATGTGTTTTGAGAATATTATAGCAGTAGAAGCACTCCCAGCTTGGACTACAAATGATAAGGATAGAAGGAAATTAAGGAAGGTTGTTGGGCCGGGCACGGTGGCTCACGCCTGTAATCCCAGCACTTTGGGAGGCCAAGGTGGGTGAATCACGAGGTCAAGAGATCGAGACCATCCTGGTCAACATGGTGGAACCCCGTCTCTACTAAAAATACAAAAAAATTAGCTGGGCATAGTGGCGTGTGCCTGTAATCCCAGCTACTCGGGAGGCTGAGGCAGGAGAATTGCCTGAACCCAGGAGGCGGAGGTAGCGGTGAGCCAAGATCATGCCATTGCACTCCAGCCTGGGTAACAAGAGTGAAACTCCATCTCAAAAAGAAAAAAGAAGGTTGTTGGACTCAAAATATTATATAAGCAGGAAACAAGCTGACAAAACTATCTAGGTGCAAGGATATGCTAACTCTCAGGAAAAATGACTCTGAAGCTGGATCTTCAGGCACAGTGGCTGGATCCATGGTTGTAGAGGGCAGAGCAGTGGGTGCAGTGGGTAGGTCCTTGGGCCACAAAGAATTATCCTCAAGCCTTAAAACCTAATAGATTTCTTCCTGCTGTACTTCAAAATTGCTTTGGAGTTGTGACCACTTTCTTCTATTTTCTCTTTGAATGAGAATGTCTGTATTATCTTATGCCTACTCCACCATTGTATTTGAAAGCAGATGAGTTGTTTTCTAGTTTCATGATGAAGAGGAATTTTTCCCAGATAGTTTCTACCCAGAGTCTCACATATACCTGATTTAGATAATGAGATTTGTCATTTTTGATCTGATGACATTTTGGACTAAAGTTGAGGCCATGATAGGTTGAGAGCTTTGTGGACTTTAGAATGGGAATAAATGTATTTTGCATGTGAAAATATTTGCATATTTTCCAGAGTGGAATGTGGCAGGTTGATAATGGCCCCCAAAGATAGATCTACCTTGGTACTCCTTGAAACCCATGAGTATTACCTTCTTTGGACAAAAAGGTCCTTGAAGATGTAATTAAGTTATGGATTTTGAGATGAGATTATCCTGAATTATCTGGGTGGGCCCTGAGTGCCGTCACAAGTGTGTTTCTAAGAGATGGCAGAAAAAGACTAGATACACACATAGAAGAGAATGTAATCTGAAGATGGAGTCAGAATCTGGAGTGAAATGGTCATGAGACAAGCGATATATCTTGGTCTATTTTGCGTTGCTATTACAGAATATTTGAGACTGGATCATCTATAAAGAAAAGAGATTTCTTTAGCTTATGATCCTGGTGGGTAGAAAGTCCAAGAGCATGGCACTGGTATATCTGCTCAGTTTCCGGTGAGGGCAGTGTGCTTCATCAAGACATGGTGGATAAACAGAAAGTGAGCAGGTACATCAAAGAAAAACCAAACAAAAAGAAGAACCTCACTTTATAACGACTCACTCTCTGGGGAACGAATCCATTCCTATGAGAGTAATAACTCATTCCTACAAGATGGTATTAATCTATTCATGAGAGATCTGCCTCCTTCTCCTTGACCCAAACATCTTCCACTAGGCTCCACTTCCTAATACTGCCTCACTGGCAATTAAACTCCAACTTGAGTTTTGGTGGAGACAAAACGCATCCAAACCAAAGCAGAAGGTGAAAGAATATGATAGACACCAGAAACTAGAAGATGGAATAAACTGATTCTGTCCTGTAGCCTCCAGAGGGAACAAGGCCTTGCTGGCACCTTGATTTTGTATTTCTGGCCTCCAAAACTGTGAGAGAACACATTTCTGTTGTTTTAAGCCATCAAGTTTGTGGTAATTTGTTACTGGCTATAGGAAACTAATACATTATGGTATATGATATTAATGGATCACCTATTAATGGGTCACCTAATAATGGATCACTTAATCAGACTTGCATTCCTAGCATAATTCTCAATCATGTGTATTTTTATCTTAATGTATGTTGGATTACATTTGCTAACATTTTGTTTACAATTTTTGCATTGATATTTATGAGTGATGTTCTATAGTATTATTTCTTGATATTTTCTTTATCTGTTTTGGTATGAGTATTACATTTGTTTCATAAGAAGGATTAGGAAGTTTTCCTTTATTTTGAATGCTCTTTATATAGCATTAGTACTAGCTGGTATTTAAAGGTTTGGTAGTATTCTCTTATGAAATCACCTATACCTAGTGATGTTTTTGTAGGGGAATTTCTCAATAGCTTTTCTGTTTCTTATATGGAAATTTTTCTGATTTGTAACCCTAATGAGATCAATATGTATTTTTCTAGAAAATTGTCTATTTTATCTAGGTTTTTTAACGTACTTGCATAGAAGTCTGAAAATTAGACTCTTACGATTTTAAGAATTTATTCTCCTTCAGTGGTGTTTTATTTTCCTATCTTATTTTATATATGTGTACATTTTCCCCTTTTTGGATCAGTTAGCTAGCGGTTTATCTATTTTGTTAACTTTTTCACAAAATCAGGATTTTGATCTTTTAACATCTGCTTAAGACCTATACAGCAATATAGGTATATTGACTTTTTTCCCTTCTCCTGCAGTATCTGCACTTTATCACAATACACAATAGCTGTATTTTAATCTTTCACCTTCATTCCTTTGTTTTAGTATTATACATACATACATATATATATATATATATTTAAATGCTCACTACCAGTCCTTTAGTTGATGTTTTTCCAGGTATATTTAGTTGAGTGAAACTCATTTTTAGTGATTCTTCAAGAACAGTTTATGGGTATAGAATTCCATAAATTCCTATATATTGAAAATTGTTATTTGATACTTGAGGATAGCTTGGCTGCACATAAACTGCTGTGTTTGCAACTTCTTTCACTGAGCTTTTAAAAAATATTATTCTGTTGTTGCCTTCTTTGTATGTTGGTTTTAAAAACTCTGTTTCCGGTTGAATTTGTTTGTCAACATCAATTATTTGTTCTTTTTGCCTGGAGGTCTTGAGGATTTTATTTTTGTTTTTGAAATCTAGTAGTTTTACTAGGATATGTATCAGGTTTGATCATTCTAGGTTAGTATTTGATCGTTCTGGGTTAATATTTCCAGGTATCAACTGAGGCTTTTCAAAGTACAGACTCAGGCCTTTTCAGTTGCTTGGATTACAGTTTTAAAGAGTAGTTGTGGCTTTTTTTTTCTTCTTTAAGGAATGCAATAATATGAATTTTTCTGCTTTGCTTGTCTTCTATTTCCACTATTTTTTCTCTGATCCTCTTTATATCTTCCTTTATGTTATTTTCATTCTCTTGGTTGTTTCCTGGCCTTTCTTCAACGTTCCTTATTAAATTTCTTTTGAGTCAGTTTTCCCTTGGGTATGTTGTAATTTCGCCTTTATTTCTGAGGAAATATTGTCTTTTCCTTTTGACTTCTTTCCTGAGTTTTTTTTTTTCATTCCTCCCTGCTTTTTATCCATTTCTGTTCTTAGTGTTTGGATTTCTAATGTGAGGTGGTTTTTCATATCCACAAATGCTTGTTAGGATATATTTAATTCGGTTTGGAGTATAAACTTAAAGTTTTCTTCTACTTCATGTTAATTTTTCCTCAGGTGATTTGTGTGAAAATTCATTCTGCAATTGTCCTTTTTGGATTTGACTCTTCTGTTACTCAAAACCATATTGTCATATTGGGGTACTTTACATGATCTTGGTTAAATGGCACCCTTTTCTGTTAGTCTAGTGAAATCCTGGCATTTAAACAGGTTTTCGTTTGTTTTGGTGTTCGTGGAGGAAGTGCGAGTCCTCCGATTTTGTTGATCTATTTTTTTTCTTGCAGGGATCTACATTTTTCATTTCTTTCTGCTTTAACCAATTTCTAAAGGGCCAAAATGTATATGAACAGGTGCTCAAAATGACTAATCAGAAGGGAAATGCAAATTAAAACCACTATGAGATAATCACCTCACATCCATAAGGATGGTGGCTACTGTCACAAAGAGAACAGATAACAAATGTCGTGAGCATGCGGAGAAAAGAAAACCCCAGTACACTGTTGGTGGGAATGTAGATTGGTACAGCCATTTTGGAAAACAGTATGGATGTTTCTAGAGAAGTTAAATATAGAAACTGCCATATGACACAGCAATCACTTTTCTGGGTATATGCCCCAAAGAGATGAAATCATCGCCTCATAAAGGTATCTCCGCTCTCAGACTCACTGCAGCATTATTCACAATAGCCAAGACACAGAAACAGCCTAAATGCCCATCAAAGGATGAATGGATAAAGAAACTGTGATAAAATATTATATTGCTTTAAAAAAGGTGCTACTGCTATTTGCCAAAGCATCAATGGACTTGAAGGACACTATGCTAAGTGAAATCAGGCAGACACAGAAAGAAAAGCGTTGCATGATCTCACTTAATGTGGAATATTTATTAAAAAGAGCACCCAAAGATAGAGGATAAAATCGTGGTTACTACTGGTGGAGGGGACAGGAAATGGGGAGATGGAGGTCAAAGGACACAAAGTAGCAAACGCAGAATGAACGTGTCTGGAGCTCGAATGTGCAACATAAGGTCTAAAGTTAATCAAATTAGGCCATATTCACAATTTTTGTTAAATGAATATATTTTAGCTGCTCCTATAAAAACAAAAAAAAAACTATGTAAGATGATGGATGCGTTCATCTACTTCACTATAGTAACCATTATACATCTCTATGTATCCTATAACATTGTGGTAAATCTCAAACGTAAACAATAAAACTTACTTTTTTTTTTTAAAGAAACTTTCTTTCTTCTTTTTCTTTTTTTTTCTTTCTCCATGTCCCAGAAGCTATGTGTTTGGAGGACTGTCTCTTTAAATCATGCTTACTCAATTCAAAAGAGGACTGTCTGTCCCTTTTAATTGTGTGTCTGGCCCTTTAAGTGCCTGCCTTTTATAAGGCACACACTTTAAAACTCCACTCCTGAAGTCCTGCTCTATGGAAGCTTTCTGGTGGCCTCTCCAACTCTCTCTAAAGTCCTCTTGCCTGTGTCCCTCCTCTGTCTTCCTAGCAATTTTTATTGGTGGGCCTCTGCTTGCAGCAAAGCTCTGTAAGTGGAGAAAGAGGATTTGTTTCTTTTTTCTTTTTACTCACTCAAAAAAAATACACTTGGCATTCTCTCCAAGTAATGTAGAGAGTGTGGTTTTGCATAGTACTTTCATAGTTCTGAAGCAATTTTGTATTGTTTGGTAGGGTGCAGTGGGGCTGGGAGGCGGGTGGCGGGCTGGGAGGTTACTTACTACACACCTGTTATTGTCTTCGGCTACTTGAAAGTCTCCAAAGAATGCATGTTTATATGTTAAAGAAGCAATCTCGTCTATTGCAGTGGCTTTACTTATCACCTATACAGCGGATGGTTTTCATCTATGGATTTGAAACCTCAACTTTTTTGTGAGCCTCAGATCCATATATCCAACTATAAGCACGCAGTCTCAAACTCACCATGTTCAGAATTCAACATTTTTCTTTCCCCACAAGCCTGATCTACCCTTTCCCCTCATACACATTCTGTTTCTTGCTGATAAGTTGCATTCGCCACTCAAGGACACAAGTCAGAAATTTGGGAGTCATCTATAATCATCTGTCTCTCTCACCCACACATCTAATTGGTACTTAATAAATGGTATTGGATAAATGTCCTTATAATTTCTGGAAGAAGATGAAAAAGAAACAGATTTCTATCCCTTGACATCACCTGGCCTAAGGTTGGACAGGGTGTTCTTTGCTCCTCAGATGTAAATCTTGCAAGTGATGGAAGTAACAGCACAGAATGCTTATAATTTAAAAAGGCATTTATCGGAATGATAAACTTCTTATAGAGTCTAAGATCTTGGAGGCAGGTACTATGTCTTATTCACAAGATAATCTTTCACAAGTGACAGAAAGCCTAATAAAGGTCATTAAGGATATTTTAACTAAATAAATGATCAAATAAATGAGTATGACCTGTGAAAAAGGAAAAGAAAAAGTGATCAGAAAGATCATTGAATGTAAGCACACCAACTCCAAATCCTGTAAGCATTAAGAATGGTACAAAATGAGTGATGTGGCCACTCAGGAACTTGGGTAAACTAAGAGTTCAAAAGGGGGCTTCTTACTCATTATTTGTGCATGCACCTGGTAAAGCCTGTGGACCCTTCTTAAAATAATGCTTTAAAATGCATATCACAAAATACATGTAATTACAAAGGAAACCAATTACATTGAAATATAATTATCAAACTATTAAAAAACACACAAATATGTGATATAGTAATATGTGTGCTTCCTTATTAATGCATTAAATAACAAGATATAGCAGACTAATAACTAGCATATTTTCAAGTAGCAGTGAATATAAGCAATTTTTCAAAACATCTGAAAGCAGTGTGATATGATACAGAAATATGTGTGATTTCTGTTGGTGATTCATTTAAGGCACTGCTAATACCACAGGAGTTTTTTGTCTATATTCATAATTGAATAAAATGCTAAATTCCAGTTAGACTTTGGTAAAAATAAAGATACGATATAGTTTTTTCCATCTAAGTTCACAGCCATCTGAATTCCATTCACTCATTCCCATCCTTCCATAATCTCCAGGTTAGGAGTCCCTAGTTAGAAGGTACAACTGCTACTCGATGTTCTGATTATAGCCATACAGAACTGGGAGCTCAGAGGCCTGCGAGTTCTCAGATTTTTTGTGACCTCAGAACTAAGCCCTGAGGTTCATCATGTTACATTCTCTCTTTAAGAGTTGCCCTTATTAAAAAACAAAAACAACAACAACAACAACAAAAAACACTAGAATGTGAGAGTTGAGTTGTCTCTTGACAGGCAGAAAAGTCTATTTTGCCCAGGACAAAATGAACTTGCATTTTATAAAGTTAAAGGTAATACCTATGAGCCATCTCCTCCAACACCAGTATGAAGAAGCTCTCAGAGGCCTGGGTCGTGCCAGAGCAGAGTGTGGAAGGTGATGGAAGAGGGCGGGAACCTGGAAAACAAATTCTACAAACTGTAGATAATTAAAAAAAAAAAAAGGGTAAGAACTTCCCGCTGGTTGATAGAAAATGTCACAAACACAAAAACACAATAAAGCTGGGTTTGAGTCCTTGGTGCCTTCCCTTCATGATTAATGATTGGTCTAAAATAGGATGGGTAAGGGAAAGTGAAGTTCCTCTTGAAGTAGCTTTTAAAATGCCACCGCTTAAAAAAATTATTGTAACATCAATTTAAGAAAAAAAAACTCTGCTAAAATATAAAGGTCAAAAAAGATTTGGGTGTTTTTAAATGCTGTCTTGAAGAAATTCTTATAAAGGTTAAGATGTCATGTAGTTTCAGAGTTATGGGCATGGGGGGAGTCCAGCGCAAAAGCAGCACTACCTCGGGGCTCTTGGTGACTGTGACCCACTCTGACAGTGGGCAGGGGGCAGCTGGCGGATCACAGTGTGTCACCATGTCAGTGGGGGAAGCCACGCACTGCTCTCTCAGAGCCTTTAAAGAAATGGGAACATGTCACTTCCAGAGATTCTGTTCTGACTACCCGCAGGCCTTAAGATGATCTACCTCTCATACTCCCAAACGGCAAGGTGTCTCCTGCTGCCCAGAGCAGAACTCAACACAGCACTTAAAATCACCCAGGTGAGGGAATTCTGAGCGCCTGCTGTTTCTCTTGCCTTCTCTCACTGTGCCCTGAGCTACTCAATTCTTCAGCAGAAGTTTTGACAGATTTATGGGGGATGGGAAAATCCCCTGACTTCCACATGTAAGGAGTTCTGGAGACATTGCGGAGGTTTCCATGACTGCACTCCTGAGTGCTTTGGGAAAAGATGTTCACTTGGTCTCAGGTGTTCTAGTCGAAAGCTCCTATCAGACCCTAAGGAACAATCTCTTGGTCAAGGCAATTCTTCCCTGGGAATACAGAGTAGAGTGCCTACACACCAGTGCCTCTGAGCAGGACTTCACCCTGTGGGGCCTGGGGAGTTGCCTGATCACTGGGGAGCAGTGATTCTCAACCAGTCCCCATGGATGTGATACTCAGATCACCTAGAAGTTATCCACTTGTCTCTCTCAATGTGGTCTATGGAACAGCAGCTTCAGCTTCAGCTTCAGCTTCACCCGGGAGCCTGTTAGAAACGCAGAATCTCAGACCTTGTCCTAGACTTGCTCAGCCTGTCCCAGAGATATGTATTCCCATTCAAAGTCTAAGGAGCACTGCTTGCTCAAGATCTCTTCTGCATCCTAAGTGCATGCACATGTGTGGGTGCACACAAGGGCCAACTCTCTTGTTGGAAATCACTGCTGAATGATGAGAGTCGGTCATAGCCTTCAGAGGAAAAGGATGGAAAGCACCATCATAGAGGATTCTTATCTGTGCTGCCGACACCTATGAAAGGAAGTAAGAGCAAATGTGGGTACTTATTCTAGTGAGATAACTACCCACATTTTCCTGGGCAATGTGGGTTCTCTGAAGAGCAAATCAAGTCATTTGACCCATTAGGTCACCTCTCTCCAAAAGATTCCTTGTGACACTCACTGATCTTATGTGGCAGGGCTGGACCCAGAGGTAGGTGGGCTAGGCTTTTGCAAAACCTACCTTGCAGGGCATCAGGAAGTGATTCTCCAAGTTCTATCTGAGTGGCTTATTGAGTCTGAACTCCACCATCAGAATTGGTCATTGGGGTTAACTTAGGATTTTTCATTAAATATCGAGCCTATTGCTGCTCAAACTGCTTCTGCTAGCATGGGTGGAGTGCTTTCTCATCCCTCTCTTCTGGTGCCAGAGCCAGCTCAGTTACCCTGACACTTCCTGCGATCACTGCTTAGTCTTGTTTCTGATTATACTAATTTTATATTCCATTCATCTGGCTCTGAAAAGATACTCTTGTCTTCTTCTTCTGTTTTTTTTTTGCTTTGCAGCTCCAGCTCAAAGGAATCCTCTGTCTTATTATAGTCGGCCCTCTTTATACCAGGGTTCTGCATCTGCAAAAAGTACTGTTTTTGATCTGTGGTTGGTTGAACTTGCAGGCGCAAAAGGCCAACTCTACTACTCCATTTTGTCTAAGGGCCTTGAGCATTTGCGGATTCTGTTATGGAAGATAAAATCCTGGATGTCCTTGAACTGGTCCCCCTCAGATACTGAGGGATAACTGTATTCAATAGAGCCAGTCTTTCCAATTAGATTTTCAAGTCCATTGAGGGCAGAGGCCCAGCCTATTTATTGTATTCTAGCCTTCATCTCAGGGCACTGTATCTAGAATGGGGCCCAATCAACTTTTTTTTGTTTTTTCCCTGACACAGAGAGTCTCACTATGTCACCCATGCTGGAATGCAATGGCACGATCTTGGCTCACTGCAACCTCTGCCTCCTGGGTTCTCCTGGGTTCAAGCAATTCTTGTACCACAGCCTCCTGAGTAGCTAGAATTACAAGCGGGCACCACCATGCCTGGCTAATTTTGTATTTTTTAGCAGAGACAGGATTTCACCATGTTGGCCAGGCTGGTCTCTAACTCCTCAAGTGATCCACCCACCTCAGTCTCCCAAAGTGCTGGGATTATAGGCATGAGCCACTGTGCCAGGCCCCGGTAAACTTTTAAAAGTATATATTAATAGTATCGTCATCCATCGTTGGTGGTTCTGTGTACTGGTGCCTTCCAGATGCTGGGCATTTCACACACCTTGGCTCACATGATCTTCACAATTATCCCGTGCAGTTCCTCTTATCCTCATCCCAAGAGAAGGAGATCAAGGCCCAGGGACCACAGGGAATTCGGCAAGAGTAGGCTCAATATTTAACAAAAGTCACTCTATGGCACTGTCTATGCTCTTTTCATTAATATTATGGGAATGAGTGTTCCCTCTGCTGCCTGCTGAGAACACCTCAAGTAAGGGTGCTAGGAGGAGAAGGCTGGCTTGGGAGAAGGACTGAGGACTAGGTCCTGATAAGAAGGCACTGCATATATCATAACATGAAAGTTGTTTATTTCTCTGCATCTCAGCTTCTCAATCTTTGAAACAGGAGTGGTTATCCCTAACTCACTGGGGATCCAAAGAAACCCAACAGACTAGTAGAGTTCAGGGGGTATCAAGGAAGGAAAAGCGCCCTGCCTGTGAATGCTGACTTCAGGGGCAGTTCTGGGAGCTGGGGTCCTTAGATGCTCCTGTGGGGGAGGTTTTGTTGACAGCCAACCCACTGCAGGGCTGTGCTCTTTCTCTTTTCTTTTTTTCCCCTGTTCCTTGTTTCTGATTTTTTTTTTTTTTTAAGGAACAGAGACTTCTTTAGGCTAGCTCTCATACCTGGAGGAGCCCATAGAGGTCTATCTCTCACCTTAAGATATCAGAAAGGGCAGCTTTATTCCTCACCCTCAGAGCACAAAAGCTGGCAATTGCTCCTTTATGAAACTACTCATGAGAAAATTCACGCTAAAGGGGTCTGGGTTACTTCTTTGACACCTACCACAAGAACTTCTGCTTTTTCAGAAATCCAAAACACAAAACAAAACCCTCCAAAACGATGATATTCTGGCTTCAGGAAGAAGTGGACCTAATGTGATTCTTCTCTCCATCAATAGTCAATGAGGGATTTTAATTCAGGAACACAATTAACATGATTACTATGACCCCTATGGAGTCATTGCATTTTATCGCTCATTGCATGAACTGGATTTCCATATTTAGGAAGGAAAGCAAATAATATCAGGCATCTTGTGTAGCTACATAAAATTCTTTCCTAAATATGTAGTGCTTTTCTAAGGATCCTTTTTGACTAAGTGATTCAACCTTGTATCAAAATGTTTTACAGATATAAATTCATCCCCCCAATTAAAAGAAATATTAAGTAAAAGGAAGCAAAGTGAAGATGGTCAATGTTTCTATCAGAGCTGACTATGCATATGTCTTCTTTGAGCTGGCCACAAAGAGAGATTCTCACCATTTGAGCAATTCTTACCATTAGAGCAATTTATTTGGGATAAGGCATTGTCTATAGAAGAAATTTATTACAAATACAGGTTATGTGGGCCTAGTAACACAATTCCCACAATAACCATTATTCTAGCTGCATGAATTACTTTATCAGATTAATTAGCTGTCACCTATCAGACAATATGGCTCTGAGGAAATAAGACATATTTTAATGGACATCATTGTCTGAAATATGAAGCAGTTCTATGAGACTGGCTGGCTTGCTTGGGGGCCCTGTGCTGGGGGTCTGGGAGGCTAGAAGACCAAAAGTCACTGAATAAAAAGAAACAGCAGAGGAGCGAGAAGTGAGGGAAGCAGCAAAATCCAACTTCTACTCACGTTACGATTTTGCCTCATGTCACTCCAGTCTTGTTTGAGTGTTTTGATATACAAATGACCAATATGGTCTCTTTTCTTTGGCCCATGCCTCCAAAATATAAGTTACTTGTACCGAAATTAAAAGGGAAATGACTACCCTGCCCATTCCTTTCAGAAATGTTCATTGATATCTTGTTTTTTTCTCTGGGTAGCTGAGCAGAATTTCCCAACTCTCTTTGCCTAAATGGGGCCAAGCAACTGAGGGCTGGAGGCAGTGTGGCCATAAAACCCTCCACACCGACTTCTATCTTCCTTCTTTCCTCCCCTGAATGCCCAGAAGCCAGGGACTGCAAGACACAAGAAAGATGAAGGGAGCCCTTGCCGGTGGAAGCCTGGGTCCCTGTGTTACCACTTGGAGAAGAGCCACCAGGATTGTGTTTGTCTTAGTCCATTTGTGCTGCTGTAACAAAATACCACAACTTGGATAATTTAGATGGAACAGAAGTTTCTTTCTTACAATTCTGCAGGCTGGAAAGTCCAAGATCAAGGTGCTGGCAGGATCAGTGTCAAGGGCGGCACTCAGCTGCCTTGTTGCTGCATCTTTGGGAGGGATAGAATACGGTGTCCTCACATGTCAGGGGAGACGAAAGGAAAAGGAAATGAACCCATCCTCAAGCCTTTTAAAGGTGCCCTAACCCCATCCACGAAGCCCTGACCTCAGGAATTAATCTTTTTTTTTTCTTTTTCTTGAGATGGAATCTCTCACTCTGTCACTGAGGCTGGAGCACCATGATGCAATCTTGGCTCACTGTAACCTCTGCCTCCTGGGTTCCTGTGATCCTCCCACCTCAGCCTCCTGAGTAGTTGGGATGGCAGGTGCCCACCATGACACCTGGCTAATTTTTGTATTTTTAGTAGAGACCGAGTTTCACCATGTTGGCCAGGTTGGTCTTGAACTCCTGGCCTCAAGTGATCCTCTTGCCATGGGCTCCCAAAGTGTTGGGATTATAGGTGTGAGCCACCATGATTGGCCTTAATCACCTCTTAAAAGGCCCACCTCTTCATGGTATCCCATGGGCAGTTAAATTTCAGCATATGACTTTTGGGGGCACATTCAGACTCTGGTAGTGGCTGGCCATCCACCACCTTGGTCTTGGCATTTGTGAAAAACAGAACTTGATCGTGCTAAGCCATTGAGATCTAGGGGTCGTTTTATTGTGTCATACAGTATGATTTTCCTCTACTACTACAACTTACCGTCTATACTGGTGTTTTTCATCATTCTATTGCAAGATACTTAAATCTTTTGGGCAAAACAGGACTTTACAATGATTTTTAAAAAGGAATAGGATATATATCAGTAGCTTTAGTTTGCTAAGGACTTTCTATCAGACACTTTAAGTACTTTGCATCTTTATTTAATCTTCATAACAATCTTTGGGGGTAGATTTACTATCCCCATTTTCCTAATGAGAAAACAGAAAGTTTACTAAAGAACGTGCTTCAGTCAGACTGCTAATGGATGATGGCATTGCGATAGTGATCCAGCCAATTGCGTTCACACTGAGCTCCTTACCAGTGTGCGATTCTATTCTTACGGTTACTCAGGGAAAACAGGATGAGACCGCGGAACGACACGGCAAGATCACACCATGAACTGAGAAAAGTCCTGGCCTTAAGAGGAAAAAAATTATCATATCTCTCTGCTCACAAAATAGTTGAGAGAACATTTCCTTTATCTCCATTCCACACCTAAAAAATATGGAATTGATTTTCTGTGATTTCCCTTTTCTGCCCTCCATTGAAAGCCTTGATTATGCCCCAGTTTTCTGCAAGGAGAGAATTCTTACTGCTGAGTTATACATCCTGCAGATGAGGAGGTTATAACTAGATTTCAACTGTGGAACGGTTATTCCTCCATTGATACATGCGTGTAACTCCCATCAGGGGAACATTTTCTTAGAGGAAAAAATGCTTAGTTTCTATAGAGGCAAAATGAGGAAAAAGGTGGACAAGATGTGTGGTAAAAACAAGCACCCTGAAGGGCGAGGGAAAAGAAAGAATGAAGCTAAGTACATGTAGTTTATTGGTTGTTGTTGCAGATAGGGAATGTTGAATTTCAAGTTTTCTTTTTTAAGCAGAGAATGCAGAGTTTTGCCTGACTGATCACTATCATTACTGCTGTGGCTGGAATTCAAGAGAATGCACGTGGAAGGGGCTCGTAAACGAATGGGGCACCTCACATGAAAGATTCTATGATTATAGCCTTTCTTATTAGGATGGTGCAAAAGTAATCATGGTTTTTGCCATTAAAAGCAATGTAGAAACTCTGCATTGTGATAAGATGTGGCGAAGTATGTGGTGGCTTAGAACAGGCTATGGAGGCCGAGTCTGGGATTCATATTTCAGTGCTGCCTTTACTAGCTCTGCAACAATTTGGTCAAGTTACCTAAACTTTCTAAGCTCCAGATTCCTTCTTTGTCAAATGGAGATATGTTATCTTCCTCATTGTGTTTTGAGAATGACCCAAGATAATAAGCATCTTTGAAAGGTTACTTGTTTTGAGGATGATGATGAGGATGTTGACTCAGACACAAAAAGCAAGAAAACAAGGGAGTCAATAATAAAAACATGTAGTTACTTACATGCTTATATTATATAAGTTAGCGTCAGTTTTACGGATTGGAAGGATGAAAACAAACTCAGAAGGAATCCTAGAGAGATTTGATTTGGCTAGGCAGGGACTCAGAGAGCAGGTAGATAAGGCTCCCTGCAGGAGTTGGGACTTGAATGGTGGGAGGGTAGAAGGAAACCACAAGTGGATCCAGTCACTTTGCAGGAGGTTCAGCGTAACTTCAGATTTGGTTCAGGTCTCAGTAAGCTCCTGCTCATCACAGAGGGAGTGAGGTTTCCGCAGCGCTTGGCTGGGAGTAGAAGCGGGCATGTAGGGGAAGACAGGGCTCATTGCAGGTCTGAGAGAAACAGAGAACAATGAACACAGTCTCAAGAGATCCGCTGGAGGTTTAGGGAGGTCCCAGGTCACCCTGGGCTTTCCCTGTAGGCCAGTCCTTCATGTTCCAGTTACTGGATCCCCGTTCTACTTTGGGAACCCATCATCATTATTAAATTTAAGAAAGAAAAGTTTCCCTATGGTTTATTCTGGAATTTGTCTTATCCTTTCAATATTCTACAAGTTTCCCACCAGTCTACTAAAGAATATCACTTCTCTGAGGAACAGAATGGTCTGTCTCTGATACTAAAAGTAAGATGTTTGTTTTTGAAGCAACATAGATTCAAATAGGGATAACAATTCTTTGTGGACAATGAATGCATCTTTATATTTACTTGAATAAACAGAAAAAATAGCTCAATTGAAATGATTTCCCACCTGCCAAACGAGACAGTTTTCTTTTGTAAGCCCTGTTCCATATACAAGGGTGGGCAAAGCATAAGGCCACACGAAGGGAATAGTGATGAACTGAGTGAGCGCGAGACACTGTGCCTGCCGACAGCGCACCCCACTCCATTATATTCCATCGCACTCTGCAACCTGGACTGACAGGCTCAGCTGCTTGGCAGGTGTTAGTTCTCCTCTCAAAGAGCCATGTTTTTCTTGTGAGTTAATTTGTGGCCATTTCATGTTGGTTGAATTGGGCCTAAAGTCAAAGCAAAACTTTGGAGAAGCTGTGACGCATCCCAGCTTAAACCAGAACTATTTATTGCATCTTTGGTTTTTGGTCACCTAGTTCTTGTCCTGCAGAGCGGCTGCGAGTTTCCACTAAAAGTCTCTGCTTGTATCCTGGGAGGTGGGTTGTGAGAACCTGTAGCCTTCTTTTTTTCCCGTGGCTCTCTTTGGACGTCTGGCCAAACTGACCCACCAATGTACCACAGGACCAGCCGCAGACAGAACGCTGCAAGACATGGAGTTTGCCTTTTGCAGCCCCGCATCTGTACTATTTTCACCTTTCTCAATCCCTAGGGCTTCCCAGACCTACCCAGGGGCTTCTTCGCTATGACACTAAACCTAGGCCCACCTTGATTTTTAAAAAATGTATCAACAATCACCACCACAATTGCCATTAATTGGCCCTTCGTTCTGTGCCTGACATTATGTCACATGTTGTATTCATATTTTTCTCTGTGACTACACATGCAGTGAATACCATTGGTGTCCTCTCTGTCTCCCTGCCTACCCTAGCAGGTCTTGTGCAGGCTGGTTGGCATGACAGCTGTGTCCTTTTGCCTGAGGGGGTACCCTGACCTCCTAAGAAGGTGGTAAATTGAGGGCTGAGCTAGAGGTGCTCAGTCTAGGAGTGATCTTCAACCTTTGAGGGGCAGGAATTTCTGGGAAAATTTCTTGACTTCCTATTCCCCATGGTGGGATAATTCTGAGCTAGGTTCCCAGGTCTTCCAGAAGGTCTTCAAAAAGATTGACAGCAGTGGCCTAGTGGTAATCTCATGGCAGCCACTTCGATTAATTTGTCTCCTGTCCTTCCTGTCTCACCGATTCTGTCTTCTTGCTCCCTGAGATTTCTGCCCAAACGTGTTCTCAATCCTTTGTTGTGATTTGTTCTTGAAGAAATCTCCACCAAGATACTGCTCAATTGTCCTCCCAGAACAGCAGAGAAAGAGAGCTTCAGGAGGCTGACGTGCATGAGGACATGTAGCTGGTGAATGGCCAGCAGGACTTGAATCAGGACCATCACTTATTATTACATTCTTTCGTTTGCATCAGTCAGTCTGGGCATATTTTTCTAGTTAATGAAATTAATTAATGTGTAGCTTTTTTGAAAATGATTTAAGCCTTTAGAACATATCCTAATACTTCCTTCTTCTACCAGATCTATTTGTCCCATGTCTAGTTCCATTGAGACTCAGGATTTAGCTAGCAATATAATTAGATACAAATATAATAAATTAATTAATATTGGGTATCCGAAAGTGCCTAAATGTAGTATGGCTCTAGAGGTATTCATACTTGACACTAGACTTTTCCAATTGCAGTGCCTTAACTTAAAGACGAAGTCAATGTTAGCAGAATTTCAGGCATCTAAGTAGTCAGGGAAACCCCCTCTTCATGCTCTCCAATGGACTTTTCCTGAGCCCCTATACATCTTTCCATTTGCTGACTCTACCTGCTGAACACCGTTGCTTTAGCTAATCATCAGTGGAACTCCTCTTGAATTGGAAGGCAAAGTTCAACCGTGAATGTGTGCTGGCCTGCCTCCTTCTCAGTGACAAAAATATGCAATCCTCTCTTCTTTACCTCTCTGGCTCATCACGGGACATGAAGAAACTCTTTATGTGCCTTGGTTTCTCAGCCTGTAAAAGAAAGATAACACTTGCTCCAACATGCTTTTCAGAGGGTGGTGTGAAGATAAATGTGATAACGTCTACAAAGTCCTCCGAATTCTTGGGATAAGTGCTATGTAAATGGAACACAGCCCGGTTATGATTAAAGTTTAATGCAGCAGCTCTCAGGCCTATACAGGGAGTGCAGTCTGGCTGGAAGGTAGGAGAGCTGAGTTGTCCCCTTTAATTATTGTCCCCGTGGATTCACCATCCAGCAGTCTCATCTTAGAAATGCCCATCCTTTCTGCTCATTCAAACTGGCCTTACAAGAGGCCAGTTACATAGTTACATTTTGCCCTTCAGGTTCTTCAGCTATGGGGATCAGGTTTTAGAAAACACATATGTACAAACCTACATTGCCACCTAATTGATTACCCAACTTCTGATTGGCCTGAGGACTAGATCAGTAATTAGATATTTAGCCATAAATTCTGTGCTGAAAACAATATTCTTGACCCTCTACTTGTTTGTGTGTGGCCTGTTACACAATCATGCATCACCCATTTTCTTTTTTTTTTTTTTTTGAGATGGAGTCTCGCACTGTTGCCCAGGCTAGAGTGTGATGGCTCGATCTTTGCTCACCACAACCTCCATCTCCTGGGTTCAAGTGATTCTCCTGCCTCAGCCTCCAAAATAGCTGAGATTACAGGCATGCGCCACTATACCTGGCTAATTTTTTGTACTTTTAGTAGAAACGGGGTTTCACTGTGTTGGCCAGGCTGGTATCAAACTCCTGACCTCGTGATTCGCCCACCTCGGTCTCCCAAAGTGCTGGGATTACAGGCGTGAGCCACCGTGCCCAGCCCAAGCATCACCCATTTTCAAAACAACAAGCTATACAATTTACCTTTTTGTGACAGAGTAGGAGCTACTGGATTTCTCAGTAAAAGCAAAACGAAACAACCATAGAAAAATATCACCTTCTCCTTCTCAAATTATTTGTTTCAGTTTATGCTCCTAACTCCATAAAAATGTGGTTTAGCTTTTGAAGTTTTTATTAATATTTATCATGCCCTTTTGGTGCCCTTGAACCTCACAGAAATAGAGCCCTGATATGAATACCTATCTTCAAGGTGGATTGTGGTATACCTAAGCTCAGCCATAAACTTTGAAGTTTATGTGTATATATATTTTTGACTTTGCTTTGTTTCTCTTATTTCTTGATGTAAAAGTTTATATTTTAAATACTTTTTAAAATGCAAATTTTAATAGCTTATATTTTATTTTCAAAAGTAATGCATGCTTGTAAAAATATACTGACATGGATATAGAAATGAAGGGAAAAAAAATCTCTTCTTCCAGACAGGTTTCTAAAATCCTTTTGCCGAGAACTAAATCATGCACTTTAAGTCCTTTTAAATTAGGGCCTTGTTAGTTTGAGGGATTGAAATTGTCTTAAGAAGCTACTAACAAGTCATATTTCTTTATTTCTAAATATCGAAGTAACAAAAACCATGAAAGATTTCAAAAATACAGAAAACCATAAGAAATTATAATTACCCATAAGCCTACTGCCAAAAGGTAATCAAGTTTTAACATTTTAGTGTACTTCTTTCAAAATTGTTCTCTGCCGATGTGGTAGAAATGGTACAATGGTGCCCTTACTCCCTCCATATTATGTTGTGACAATTTTCTAATGTTAAGAAACATTTTGTCATTGGGCATGGTGGCTCATGTCTGTAATCTCAGCACTTTGGGAGGCCAAGGCATGAGGATCACTTGAGGTCAGGTGTTCGAGACCAACCTGGCCAACATGGTGAAACCTTGTCTCTATTACAAATACGAAAATAAGCTAGGTATGGTGGCACCCACCTGTACTCCCAACCACTTGGAAGCCTGAGGCAACTCTCGCTCCTTCCTTCCAAAGGCAGAGCAACTCCTCTGGCTGCTGCGATGGGAGAGGGAAATTCTGCAAAATTCTTTGTAGAATTCCTTTCTTTCCATCTAGGAACATGTAATTTATGTATTCTTTTTTTTTTTTATGCAGCTCTCCACTGCAGTCCTGCGAAGCCCTGAGGCTTTGTGGTTCACGTCCTTGGAATGGCTGGTTGGGCCCCGCCATGTGGCCAGCTTCTCTGTCTGACAAGACTCAGTTATTCTGGCATGTTCTTGTTCCTGCAGAGGGCAGCCCTGCAATTGAGGATGGAAGGGTTTAATTCTGAAGGAAAAGTGGTAGGCTCGTGGACACAGGTTCAGCTGCTTCTCTAATGCAGGTGAGTCAACCTTTAGGATTAGAGATAGATGTTTATCAGCTGGGTTCCTGTGTTTGCCTCTCAACTTGCTCCTGACACAGATGAGGGGAGATGGTAAGTCAAGAGAAAAAAATGTAATTATTAATAGTTATTGCCTTATACCTCAACTAATATTACCATAGCTAATATTTATTTAGTACTTATTCTGGATCAAGCTGCATTTTCTCATATAATTCCCCCAACTACCCTGTGAGGTCATGGTATTATTGCTACCATTTTACAGATGACGGAACTGAGGCATGATGAAAGCTTCTCGCAAGTGAGAAAGCTGGGGTTTGCTCCCATGCACCTAGCCACTTCACTCTATCATCCTTCATCTATTCTACATCATCAATAACACAGAAACTTTTTTGTATATCAATTGTAGCTTGACTTGTGAACTCTACCTGATGCTGTCTTCCAGAGGGAATATGTCTGTTATTTTAAAATAATTATTGAATGTCTTTTAATATCATTTATAATGACTTTGGGGATATACATGTTTTTATTTTCATGCAGCTAAATCTATTCCTATTTTCCTTTATGACTTATTCCATCTCGATTTTGTGTTTCAGAAGTCTTTGCCAACCAAATAAACAGATTTTCACTTATATTTTACTTTACATTCTATGGTTTATTTTAAAAGTATAACTTTTACCATCTAGAAATTATTTGGTATGAGAGAACCATTCTAAGTTCTTTGTTTTGTTTTGTTTGTTTTAAAGGAAAAAAAAAAAGTTGACTCAATACCATTGTTTCCTCACGGATTTCCAAACCAGTTTCTGCTTTCTGTTTTTCTCCATTGCATTTCCTGCTAATTGTTCTGTGATCTCACTCTGTTTTCATTTGTTTGCTGAAGTTTTTACTTTATGACATATTTTAATACTTAGAAGGATGAATCTCACCTTGTTACTCTTATTTTTAGAAACATCATGTGATATTCTTCCATATATATTTAAAAATTATTTTGTTAAATCTCTGCCCTAAAAACTTAGTGGGAATATAGTTAGAATCTAGTTACATCTGCAACTTAATTTGGAAATATTAAACATCTTTGTAGAATTCCTTTCTTTCCATCTAGGAACAAGTAATTTATTTATTTATTTATTTATTTATTTATTTATTTAAGATGGGGTTTCACCCTGATGGCCAGGCTGGTCTTGAACTCCTGACCTCAGGTGATCCACCCACCTTGGCCTCCCAAAGTGCTAGGATTACAGGTGTGAGCCACCGCGCCCGGCCTATTTATTCTTAAATATTTTCTCTTGAGTGTCTCAGGTGCTGACTTTGTCCTCATGAATGTGGCATTCTTTCTTGTTCAGGTTATTTCTATTATTTTGTGTTTTTTGGAGGCTATTAAGAATATATTCTTATATAAATAGTTATGATTTCACATTGTTTGAAACAACTGGTTATTGTTGGGATATGGAAAATTTTTAAAAAGTATTTTTAGTTTATAGTTTCCTTATTGACCTCAGTATCCCCCTGAGTTGCCTGTGCATAAATATATCATTTAAAATAATGGTTTTCATTGCTTACAATTTTTACATACATTTCATTTTTATTTTATCAACTGGAACTCCCAGAATAATATTAAATAATAACAGTTGTGATGGACATTCTTATTTTGTTTAAATTTTAGTGGAAATGCCTACAGGTTTTCACTGTAAAACCTGATAGTTCTTGTTGCTTTAGAATAGATATTTAAATAAATAATATATCTATTTATAAAAATGTTTCTTTTTAAACGACCAGGATTAGATGTTGATTTTTATTGTATTATTTTTCTTTGTCTTATTATATTTTCAAGCATTAAACCATCCTTGCATTTTAAGAATAGTGTTTAATGATGTGTTGGGAGACAATTCTCCATGAGTCTCTCACATATCTGTACTTCTTGTGAGCAGAGGCACTGAATGCTCTTTATTTGGAAGTATGTTTTCAAGGATAGAGGTTTTTTCTCCATAATAAAGGGCAGGTTTGCTTACAGACTTAAAAATATTGGCTGAACTTGAAGTTCACACACAGAATATGTCTCTGAATTGGCAAATGATTTATGTGCATTTACCTGCTGGCTTGCATAATACTTAATTTTTAGAAATGGATGACACTGGACTGTGCCTACAGAACCTTCAGCCCTTTACATGTGGTATCATTGGTCCTTTGATAAATATATGTGTGCTATGATGGTCTGGGTGATATTCATGCTTTAAAATATGACCCATTTTTCTTCCTGACTGGTGACATCCCTTCTACACGGACTTCAGGTAGGTTTGACAGTGGTAAATAACTATAATTCAGTTCTTCATATAGGTATTACTGTGTTTGTCTTTGGACTCTCTTCAATTCATTTTGCCCTCATGTTCAATTTTATTGCCTGTTCAGAATCATGCCATGATCCCAGCTCAGTAAATCTATCTACTAGGACACAAGTTTGGTGTTTGTATACTGATCATGTATTTGGGGCTTATTGATCATGTTTTTTCTTGACTTTGGGTGATCCTCCCGTTGAATGTGATTATCCCTACTAGGGATGCCACTACTAAGTAGGTTAATTCTATTGCTTTCTAGACTTTTACTCAAGTCTTAAAATTGATGCCATGATGACAGCATTCTTTTTTCTACAGGAAAATAATCTATAAATACATTTTTCCACCTATACACCATGTAATAATATATGGCCAAGAAAGTCAAACTTGGTGCATTACAGTTCTTCCTTGTCAATGAACTTATGCCATGAAACAGGTCGTGAGGCAGGCTTCAGTCATCCTCATGGCTTCAGGGCATAATTATTTTGCCAACCCTGCAAAGTGGTCTGAAGCAGTGATTCCCAAGCCTAACTTCTCTCCTGGAAAACGCTGAACAACATATAGACCTTCCAGGATAGTGAGAAGAACTACTGCTCTAGAGGCTCTTGAATTCTGCGTGTATATATGTGCATATGTGTCAGAGGCATTAAATAGTAACACCTTAGAATCAGAAGGTTCCCTTCAAGCTCACGTCTCACTTTATGGGGGTGATGTAGAGGTATTTGTAGGTTAAGGTATGTGTCTAGTGCACACAACTTGTCAGTGGAGAATTGTGAAAAGCAAAGGAAAACAAAAGCCAAGTGTCCTGATCCTTCGTCCAGACTCATTTTTTTCTAAATTAAGCTGTCTTTGATATTTTCATAAAGTGCTACCATTTATAAGTTCAATAATTTCCCCAAGAGAGGTTAAATATAAGTTAAATGTCTTTTTTTCCTGAGTATTAGAGCATAAAATAGAATTTGAAAAGCAATGGGTTAACTCAGCAATTCAGCCTCACCACATTAGTAGCTGACAAATGTTAACCGATTATTGAAAAAGTCATTTGTGGCACAGGTTGACATAAACTGGTGTATTGAGAGAGGCAAAAGAATGGTGTGTAATTAGCACCGGTTTGGGAATTATAGGCCTGGGATCGAATCCTGACTTAACTATGTGATTCTAGGCAATCCTAGACCTCAGTTTCTGAAGCTATAAGATAGGTATAATATCTTCCTTTTATAGTTCTTGTTAGGTTAAATGAAACAGTATATGAATGGTGCCTGGCACATAGTAACTACTAATAATTAATCTTATGTTTATTAAATTCCAGCCACTTGACAGATTATTAAAACTCACACCAACCCCACACATGAGAGTTGTAATTATTCCCATCTTAAAACGAGAACTTGAGACTCAGCTATGTTCAGTCACCTGTCTGGGATCGTGGAAGTACTAGGAAATTGAGACTGAAGCTCTGCCCATCTTAAATTTCTCAGATTTTCATCTACTGTGGTGTCTTTCAATAACTAACAGCTGTCATTATTATCCTCGTCCTCATCCAGAAGCCAGTAGAATTCAGTGGCCAGGCACATGACAGGTTTGAAGTCCAAGGAGTTGGTTGTTTCTTTCCTTTCAATAAACCGCAGCCACGTGATCTTGAAGTGGCCTCCTCAATTTCCCTATTCCTTGGTTTCCTCATTTGTAAGACAAGGATGATAATCTAGTTTATAGGGTTGTTGTGAGGATATCCAGTAAGCTCTCAATACTTCTGTTGCTTTTTACATACGAGTCAGTTTAGCATGCTAAATGAAAATGAATTCTGGGTCTTGTCTTGCCCATATTTGAGAAGCTTCTACTAAAGGGTTTGTTTTTTAGCAGTTTCCCAGAATCTCAGGTGTGAGTGCAGTAAAGGTGTTGGCTGAAGGAGGATAGAAGCAAACATATAGTTACATCTTCAAGATTTCTCCAGTTAGAGTTTGGTTTTTCCTCTAGCAAGTGGTAAACCCTCTCCAGTTCTGTGGCACTGAAATCCCTGAAGCTCCATATATTGAAGGGAAAATGGGCCAATATGTGAATAGGATTTCACCACTCCTCTTGTGATGTGCTTGGCAAACATGCTCACAGAGACAGGGGCTCAGGATTCTTGGTGTTCTAACTCCTCTGCAGAATGGAGCCCAACTCCAAAGAGGTATTGATAGGGGAAGCTGGTGCAGAGATGACTGCGTGATGTGATAGCCGAGATACTGGACCATTCATTGCTTACTGTCCATTCAAATGAAATGCTTTAGAGTTAAGAACAGACACTGCTAGTGCTACCAAGAGATAATTTTTTGTATGCACGTGTGCTCGTGTTTTTATATGCTTTTAGCTTTCTTTTTGATACTAAATATAGGAAAAGACCTTTCAAAGACTATACATGCTGACTTTCTGAGAGAGAAGAACTATCATTAAAAACATAAAACATCACATTATATTTGAGTTCAGTAACCTGAAGTTCAGCAAGTGTTCCAGTCTCAGCTTTCCTAATAAGAAACAATGCACGTATCTACTTCTGTGCTTTCGTGACACTGTATTCTTTGCTACAGAATAAAGTATTTTAACACTCCTTTATCTCTCTCTTTTATGCACAGTGTTGTTTCTCATCATGCACCAAGATGAGCAGAACCACAGCCCAGGGGTAGTTTCCATTTCAAGCTAGCTGTTTTCTGCACCCTCCCACCTCCCTCCAGAGTTGCGTGCTTGATTGAGTTACCAATACCAGTTGTGCTTTACTTATCTGAGTTAAAATATATGTGTTCCATGTCAACGTTGTGCTCAAATGTGTCATTGCAGTTTTATTAAACAAGCATTGCTTTAATTTAGTACTGAAGAAAGTCTACATTTATTGGACAGCAATTTTCTACCTGCGTATAAATACCTGAGTGTGTAGAAGAATCAGATAGGTGATTAGCTAAACTTACAAAGTTGTTAGAAACTAGGTGATTAAATTGCACAAAACCCTTCATTTTACTTAAATTTCTATACAAGTAATGTCTTACATTTGCTTAGTGAGAAGTGCTTTCCAGATGCCTTTGACATATATTATTTCATTTGTTCCTCTCAAAAGTCTTGTGAACAAGGGGAGAGTGACTACTGTCTGCATGTTTTATGGATTAAAAAAAGAGAAAGCATCCTTAACACATTTGAAATGCAGTTACCTTCACTAAAAGGTAACTCATCATCACCTCTTTAGAAAGCACAATGCAATGTGGAAAGTATGACTATCTCTATTTACTTCTATGCATGTATAGTTCGTGTCCTGATTATCTCTTGCTGTGTAACAGATTATCCTAAAACTCAGTGTCTTAAAACATCATTTTATTATGTCTCACTATTTTTTTGGTCAATAGTTTAAATAGGGCTTAGCTGGGGTGATTCCTTTGTTCCATGTGAAGTCAGCAGAGTTAACTTGATACCCAGCTGCCGTATGAGCTGGTCTGGAGATTCCAAGATGGCTTCGTTTACAAATTTAGTGATGGGGATGGCTGAAAAGCTGGTCTTGGCTGGGATTGGCAACTCAAGTGACTACATGTAGCCTTTCCAACATGATATTAGGGTAGTCAGGGACTCAGTGTCCCAAAAGAACTTAAGTGGAAGTCATTGGTTCCTAAGGCCTGAATCCAACACCTGGCCCAGCATCACTGTGGCTGTTTTCTGTTGATCGTGGCAAATCATGGAGCCCACCCAGATCTGAAGGAAGGGAATATCTGCCCTACTTCTTAATGGAAGGGGTATCAGAGAATTTGTGGCAACCTTTAATCTGTCACAGCACACATTTTGGCCATTGATTACGTTTCTTGCCTATGCAAAAAATACATTCACCCTTTCTGAAAAACACCCAGACTCTCAGCTCATGGTAGCATCAGGATCAGGCTCAAGATGCAGGATCTTGTCATCCAAATCAGATCCACATATGGATGAGACTCTTTAGGTATATTTCTTCAGGTATGGTTCCTCTTGACCTGTAAACTAAAGAAACACATTATTTTCTCCTCCATCCCCAATACACAATGTTGAGATGAAGGTAAGAAAAATGCCGTTGGCATTCTCATTCAAAAATAGAATGAAAAGCACAAAGCAGTCTCTAGTCTGCAGCATTTCGAAAATCTTACTGGTTACATGTCCACATTCTTTTATTACATTTCAATCCTGCTTTCTAGGAATTACACAATAATGTGGCAAAGTAATATAACTAACTACAATAATTAAACATTTCATTTTAAGCTTACATTTCTCTATACAATATCAAAATGATTAGTTTTATAACAAATCATTTGGCACTTTTTGCATTCCTATCAGAGATCCAAACCCAGCCAAATCTGTCAGTTCATTAGGTACATATTCTGTTGTCTAGCTCACGACAGGCAACAGTATTGTCAACATTTCTGCCACTTCATAACCAGGGTCACTTTTTCTCCAGCCTCCAATAGAAATTCCTGTGCTCCATGGAATATTATGCAGCAATCAGAAATGATGAGTTCGTGTCGTTTGTAGGGATATGGATGAATCTGGAGAACATCATTCTCAGCAAACTGACACAAGAACAGAAAATGAAACACTGCATATTCTCACTCATAGGTGGGTGATGAAAAATGAGAACACATGGACACAGGGAGGGGAGTACTGAACACTGGGGTCTATTGGGGGGAAAAGGGAGGGCCAGCGAAGGGTGGGGGAGCTGGGGAGGGATAGCCTGGGGAGAAATGCCAAATGTGGGTGAAGGGGAGAAAGGAAGCAAAACACACTGCCATGTGTATACCTATGCAACTGTCTTGCATGTTCTGCACATGTACCCCAAAACCTAAAATACAATAAAAAATTAAAAAAAAAAAAAAAAAGAAATTCCAGTGCTATGTTCTTCTAAGTTTTCACTAGAAGTTTCTTTCAGGTTCTTCTGTTCTCATTAACAGTGTCCTCTAGATCTTTGCAGTGTTTGCTTGTTGTCTGGTTCCAAAGCTGTGGCCACATGTTTTAGATAGAGTTATGGTAGCACTCCACTTTCAGGTATCCAATTCTGTTATTATCTATCGCAGCACAGCAAATTACTCTAAAACTTAGGGGCTAAAAATAACAATCATTTTACTGTATCAGGACCTTGTTGCTCAGGCATTTGGGCATGGCTCAGCTGGGTGATTCTTCCACTCCATTTCAAATTGACTGAGGACACTCAATGGTTTTCAGGTGGTGGGTGTGCTTGTCAGAAGGGTCAGGACTTCTTTCCTCACGTGACTGCCACTGGCTGGAAGGTGGGGGCTCAGCTGGGCTTGTTGACTGGAGTATCTAAGCATGGCCTCTCTAGTAGGATGAATTTAAGGTAGTAGAACTACTTACATAGTGATTAAGGGTTTCTAGAGAGAGTGTTCCAAGAGACAGAAAGTGGAAGCTGCCAGTTTCATAAGGCTTAGACCTGGAATCTGGACTGTCTTCACTTCTGCTGTGGCTTTACTGGCCAAACAGTCACAGAGGCCACCCAGATTCAAGTTCATAGGATGTGGACCCTATTTCTCTGTGGGAACAGAATCAAAAATTTTTAGTATGAAAGAAAATAATGTTTAATTTTTCATTTTGAATTACTTACTAATCCTTAAAAGGCCTATTGGCTCAATGAACTAACTCAGGTTTAGGAATTAGACATTTGAGCTTTTGGTTCCATGTCTTCCATTGCTTGGCTGTTCTTGAACTGAGGTCAATAACCTTCAGGCTTTAGTTTATATCATAGGCAAAACAGAGATGATGATGATATCTGTTGGCACTTCCTGGTTCAGGGAGATGTTGTGCCTCCTTTTTTAAAAAAATCAAAAAGTATTCTCTAAAGTGCTCTGGGAAGTAGAATAATAAATTGCCATGACAAAGTGGACCATTACAAATTCGCCACGTATTTTTTTAAGAGAGAAAATTGGGTGTCAATAGTGTGTAATTCCAAGTAAAGGGGATGAAACACTAAATCAACATTTCCAGGTGTTGAGAAGGTGATTTGCAAAAACATTTCATTTATTCCTTCAACATGTCTTTGTTGAACTTCATATGTGCCAGGCCTTATTCTAGTATTTGGGGTACAGTAGTTAACAAAAACTCCCTTCCCACCTGGAGCTTACATTCCAGGTTTGGGGATACAGACAATAAATAATCTAAGTAAGTCAAACTATGATATGTTAGACAATCATAAGTGCTTAGCAGAAGATAAAGTGGGGAAGGTGGGTAGAGCTTGCTGGGTGGGGATTGCAACATCAGGTAGGCTGGGAAGACTTCACTGAGTGAAGATCTGAAGGAAGTAATGAGCCATCATGACTGTGCTTCCTAGTTCATGGAGAGAATGAAAACACTTTCAGGGAGAGGAAACAGCAAATCTAAAGGTGCTGACATCAAAGCATGTCTGATATTCTCAAGAATTAACAAGGAAGCCAGGATAGCTGGAGTGGATGGAATAAATGAGGAGCAGGGTAGCAGGAGGCATCAGAGGAAAGATTCTGGGAAGATGTTGAGCAGAGTGGTATTTTGCATGCTTTAATGAAATAACTTTCTTTTTTTTTGAGATGGAGTCTCACACTGGGTGCAGTGGCATGATCTTGGTTCACTGCACCCTCCACCTTTTTGGTTCAGGTGATTCTCCTGCCTCAGCCTCCAAAGTAGCTGGGCTTACAGGCACCCACCACCATGCCAGGTTAATTTTTTGTAGTTTTAGTAGAGACAAGTTTTCACTATGTTGCCAGGCTGGTCTCAAACTCCTGACCTCGTGATCTGCCCGCCTTGACCTCCCAAAGTGCTGGGATTCAGGTGTGAGCCACTGTGCCCAGCCTTGATGAAATAACTTTATTGCTATGTAGAGAATAGATTAGAAAATGTCAAGGACGGAAAGAGGAGAACCATTAGGAGGCTACTGCACTCGCCCAGGCAAAAGATGAGGGTGGCTCAGACTATAATGGCAGCAGTAGAAGCAAATGAGAAGTGATGGGATTCTGATGTGTTTTGAATGTAAAACCAATAGGATTTGTTGCATGGTTAGAACAGGGGTATGAAAAAAGAATACTCCAGGAAACCGCAAGGGGTTTAGACTTGAACTAGGAGTTGCTACTTGCTGAGATGGGGAAGATTGTGAGAGAAGCAGTTTTGGTGATGCTGCTGTAGGCTATTAGGAATTTAGTTTAGACATACCAACTATTAGATGCCTGTTAGGTATCCATTCCATGCATGTATCATGTCTTATAAAGACATGAGTGTGGGTTTCAGGAGAGAGAGCCGGACTGGAAGTACAAATTTATTACAGCTCTGAGATTGGATGAGCTTTCCAATGGAGTAAGCATAGATTTAAAAAAAAAAAAAAAGACAAGGTTCAAGGACTGAGCCTGGGGAGTAAAACTGCAGAGATGAGAAGCAGCATCAAAGGAAACAAAAATAAGTGACTAGACAAGTAGTAATAAAACTGAATAAGCAGAGAGTCTGAAAGGACTTTCCTCCAGGGGAGGAAGAAAAGTGTTTCAAAGAGGAGAGAATGATTGTGTCCAATGCTACTAATTGGTAGGACTGAGAAATGACCAGTGGCTTAGCAAAGTAGGGGTTTTGGTACCTTGAACAGAGCAGTGTCTGCAGGGAGGTGCAGGTGAAAGCCTGACTAGAGTGAGGTCCGAAAAGAACAAGAGGAGAGAAATTGGAGACAGAGGGTGTAGACACTCTTTTGGAGAATGTTGCTATTAAGGAAATGTGAGAAAGGGGAATTGCTAATGGGAATTGGAGTAAAAAGAATCTTTAAAAAATATGAGAAAACAACATTGGTGAGAGTTGATCAAATAGAGAAAAAAATAAATCATGTAGAAGAAATAAAAGAAAATTACTGAAACAGTATTCTTCAGTAGATATGTGAAATAAGATCTAGTGACAAGCTAAGGGGTTGGTTTTGACTAGGAACATGGCTAGGAAGGAAAGTTGTGCAGATGGCACAGATGCAGAAGGAGAGGAAGTGGTGCTGGAGGCTGAGTGGAGTTTGCTTTTGATTGCTGTTATTTTCTCAGTGAACTAGGTAGCAAAGTCATCAGGTTGGGGTGAGGATGACAGAGGCGTTTAGAGGTTTAAGAAGGGAGGAGTAGGCATGAAACAGTTTTCCAGGGGAGTAGGAGAGTTAATGGACTAGGGAAATATTGTATGTTTGCTGGAGAGTATTAAGGACACATCTGAGGTGAATACAGAACTCTTTGGTCTCCCGAAGTCATCTATGGCCAGTCCTTTTCGACTGGCGTTTTTAAAGCAAGATATTCCTTGCAGCACCAACTGAGAGGAGAGGAAAGCCTGGAAGTGAATAAAAGTCCTAAGATGCAACTGTTGTAACATAGCCACTTCTTCTAGAACACCACCAATATTTCCCTGGGAAATATTGAGATTTATTTCCCAAACTCTCATCTTTCCTCCTTTTTTTTTCTGGTCCCCTTCCTAATTTGTGCTAACATGCAGCTAGAGTGGTCATGTATGGGTTTCAGGGAGCAGATCCACCTCCTGTACCTGATGGGTTTGTCTTACTGTTGTATTGGATAGCTTTTTCTATGTTATACTCTGGTAACAAACAGTTGCTATTTCTCAGTGGCTTACAACCATGTGGATTTATTTCTCTCTCTTGTTACATGTTGGCTGTAGGTCAGTTGCAGCTCTACATATCTTCATTCTGAAATTGAGTCCCTGTTTAGGTGGTGCTATTCATTGGGCAGAGGGAAAAGAGCAATTGTGGAGCCAGATGATGGCTCTCAGCTTCTACTAGGAAGTGGTAATTGTCACTTTTGCTCACATTTCATTGGCCAAAGCAAGTCACATGACCAAGCTTAATGTCAATGGGATGGGAAAGTATAAGCTTCTTTTAGGAAGGAGAACTCATAATTTAACAATCATATAATTCACTGCAACTTTTTCCGTGTGTGGTAGGAAAAAAAATCCTTGAGCAAGACAGTGGGGCAAATGACCTCTTCCCATCCATGACCAGCATTGAGCCCTCAGGAGTAAGTAACCCCAAGGTGACTTGACACTTGGTATGAATTTCTGGGTGCAATTTTATGTCTGGCCCTGTGGACTAGATTATTTAGCTTTAGAATTTAGAAGCTATCTTACCTTCAGGGAGGCAGGTCATGTATTTAATCACATACATTTTAGGTTTTATATTATAATAATAAAAGCAACTATGCCAAAGTTTGCAAAGTACATCTTATAAGCTGAAAGAGAGAGGCTAATCCAGATCTGTCTTTGGAGACCTTCTTAAGTTCTAGATACTCAGGATCAATTTTATAATAATATAAATATAATAGGAGACAGAGCTCTGCTTGCAACTCAGTAAAATAAAAATTCAGAGATGATAGAAAATTCTGTCTATTCCTGGTCTAGCAGGAGAAATTTTATAGCTTGAGAAGGAGCTGGGATATTTCTCTAAGACGCTGTGTAACCAAGTCTCGGACTCATGACTCACCACTTCCCATACCAAGTATGGTGCCCTGCAAAATGCCATGGGTTGTTCTGAGTAATTGCCTCGCCATGGGTGATAGAGATGAGAAACTCAAGACCAGTAATGAAAGTATCATGACTGATACAAATTCCTAGTATGCTGGCTTAAAGTATCATGACTGATACAAATTCCTAGTATGCTGGCTTAAGTATTTTCATGTTTCTTCTGTTAACACAGCAGAGACCAGGGTCTGCTGCTGTGTGTTCTTTAGTTTCATTTTAGTGAGACTTTTCCTCTTTGTTTATGAATATGGGAATCTGACCACTGACAAAGAACATTCCAAGAACTTAGCCAGAGCCCAAATTGTACCCTGCTGTGGGAATTTCTCCTCATAGACTTGTCCAACAACTGCTCTGGAGAAAATACTCAGGTGATGCATTCCCAGTGGTAGCTCAGTTCCCATCAACTCACCACCGGTGCCCTCATTAGGGTGTTTTTCTTTCTTCAGGTATTTGTTTTCAGTCCATCTTCACCTCCCACCACAGTGAATTCAGTGTCCGTGAAGGGGACTGGGAAGCTCTCCCCTGAGACTACCCTGGGTTTATTTTTAGCACAGGCAGTTTGGAAAAATTACTTTCCCTTGCTGACCGCACCAGGACTGTCTTTACTCTGACACAGAATTCTGCACTTCCCACATTGGATTGAGAATGAGTGGGTAATCCATGCCTTCATTTTAGAGATGGAGGAATCACATTACTATGGGGATAAAAGACTTGCCATGAGTTTCCCAGACACCCAATTGAAAGAGCTTTTCTTTGGTCCGTTGGTCTCAGATTTGTAAGATGTTTAACAGTGTAAAAATTGCAAGTTAGTCTGACTAAATTGGACAGATTGCAGGTAAAACCCCTCTCCCTAAATCCCAACTGATCCCCTGAGCCATCTGTACTCCCTAAAAGTGTTATTATTACTTTCAAGCTACATGCTCAAACATTATTTCCCTTGGGAACACACACCTAACCCAGACAAAAAGATTACTACTTTTTTCTGCTCATTCAATACCCTTTGTCTCAGCTATCTTGTTTGTTTCTTTCTTCCTACCTTATGTCTCATTCAACATTATATTCACATGCTGTGATCTCCCCAGTCCCCTGTTGACTATTAGGTTGAACCACATGAAATTGACGATATTCAGCTGGTTTCAACCAATAAAGGTGGTAACTTTATATAATTCAAGCAAACCCTATTAGAAAGAGGTAGTAAATTGTGAAAATTCTCATGCCGAACAATGCAAGTTATTGACCAAGTCAACTACAGCTCCATAATATGGAATTGAGTTGGATGTGTATCCAAGCTCTAATTCAATCTATTGTAAAATGCAGGCTAATTAGCATATTAGATGAGAATTTAATATTTGGAATATTAAAAGAGAATTTCAACTTCTGATAGGGAAAAAATGTATAACTAAGGTGCACTCATGTATGTTAATGTGCCAAGATTTTCTGTGTACAATGGCTGTAACCAATACTCAGCAGATGCAACTTGCTTAGGTCTTTGAAAACCAGCTCTTTCTTTACATACTTCCTCCCCCCCACCACCCCCAGTTCCCTCCTCTCTTTCTCTGTCTCTAGTCTCTTACGGTTAGACTCCTGAAAAAAGCAGTCCACACTCACTTCTACATTCTGTTTCTTACACATCCTGTGGCTCACTGTAATCTGGTTTCTGTTCCCAACACTCCACTAAAAAAATTTCTGCCAAGGTCACTAATGAGCTTTGATTGACAAATTCAATGGAAATGCTTCTGTCTTTATCTTTCTTAACTTCCTGGTTGCATTTGACAGAACATATCAAGATTCACTTCTTAATATTTCATCTCTTTCCTTGACTTGCATGATCTCTCTTTCTTTTGATTTACAGATATTTTCCCCAAACCAGATTTTCAGCCTTTTGACGGCATAGGATTTGTGTCTTCCTCAGCTGTGTATCCCAGGGCCTGGTACAGTATAGCCTCTGCAACGTGCTTATCTATATTTGTTGATTGCATGAGAAATAATGAATTAGTGAAATGACAGAACTTTGTTAATCATTAGTCATTGCAAATATTTAGTTTCTCTTCGGTTTAATCCTTATTTCTAGCAACTTCTCTACCTGACTCACTGCTATACATATTTTTAATAATGTATAGCTGACAGGGTGCCACCTTCTTCCTGTTTTCATCTCAAAAATCCTACTTGATAGTCAAAGGCAAGGCAGGTAAGATTAAAATCTCTACTGGTTCCTTTTCACATGGCTTCCTCTAATTCTGAGTAGTTATAATACTTTGGGCCATCACTCATGAATTTTAGTAAACTCCTAGAAAAAACAGATCTCCGAATCTTTTTATTCTTTTCCTCCCCAAAATCTATCACTTTGAGATCCAATGAAGTGTATCCAACAAAAGGCCACTTGTTGCTTGCTTGACATATGACCTGAAAAATGGGGTATCCTAGCACAAGACTCAAGGAAAACAAAAGAAACACGTCAATAGAAAATGTGATTCACACACACACACAGTTTATGCAAGTTTAATTTCTGTTGTTTTGGTTGGAAAACAGCTGCAGGTGTCCTCTAATTATAACCCCATTTTCACAAATATCAACTGTCATATTTAATCTGTTATATTCACCATATAGCCTACTGTTGCAGCACATTTCTTTCATTACAGATTTAGTAGCAGAGTTTCAAATGCTCAAACTAACATTCAGGCTAGTCAATTAATGCATTATTTACAAGTTAAATGTTATTAAAAACAGGTTCTTAATTTGCTAATGATTTACTAGACCCAAGGCAATATTCCAGTGGATTTTTGTTGTTGTTATTGTTGAAAATGGAAGAACATTTAGAACAGTTGGGATGGGAGGAATGTCAGGGATATTTTGGCCTCTTATCCATTTCTGAATTTCTTTTCTGCATTCTTCTTTCTTGTGTGCTGTGTTTGATGCCTATATTAACCAGTTGCAGCATGGTTGAGAAGAAAGACTTATGAAAAACAAGACCAGCATAAATACGATTGTGAGGGGTGTTTTAAAAAATCAGCAGGCAGGTTGGAATGACTAAATACACATGTTCCCCATACAATTGGGCATATTTTGATTTACAGTCCCATTCTAGCAGCACAACAGGTTAAGAAGGTTAGAAGTCAAGGAAATTAAATGTTATTGGCATTCCACTGTTGTCAGGCTGCACACACTGAATATATGTCTTTTCAAATACACTTGGAAAATGTTTATAGTGTCTAAGGTTCTAGGGCCTCAGAATCATCCCAACAATCCGAATTTTGTTCTTTGTTTTAGTTTTCTTCCTCTTTTTTGTTTAACCTAGATCATGTTCTAAATCCATACCTTTCATGTTCCATAATTCCATGGCACACTGCTTATTTATGAGAGATAATATGGGGTTCAGCTCTTTAATGAAAAATAATTCAAGTTCCATGAAGCCAGTTACCTCATCTTCATGCCTTTCCCTCCAGCTGTTTCACTGGCCTAGAGGAATCCATTTTCTCCTCCCCACTTCCTCTTAAAAATTGTAAAAAAAAACCCTAAGCTTCTTAATAAAATCTTGTTAAATTTAAGTGTAGCTCACATCAGTCATTCACTTCTCTGAATTCTATTTTTTTGTTTATTTATATTCTATCATATAAATTTAAGATATACAACATGACATTTTGATATACATATGTACAGAGAAATGATTACTACAGTCAAGTAAGTTAACATATTCACCCTCTCATATAATTACCTTTATTTTTTACAGTACTAGTACCTAAAATCTATTCTCTTAATAAGTTTCCAGTATACAGTATAATGTTACTGACTATGGTCCTCATGTTGCTCATTGCCTTCTCTAAATTCTTGTAACTTTTCACCAAAAAGTGTCATGTAGTCACTCACTTACATTTATAATGTGCTGCATTTTCCTTGCATGTAATTGTTTCTCTAAAGGACAAGCTATAGAGTCAGAAAGATCTGCTATGAATTGATGGTGTTACATAGGCTAAGCTATTTCTTTTCTCTATGTCTGAGCTTTTCTCATCTCGTAAATGGAAATAAAAACTTGTATTGACTAGTTGTAACAACTGGTGAAAGCATGTGTGTGAAGAGCCTGGTTAAATGGTAGCAGCCTGATATATGGCAGCTCCTGTTGCCATAATGAAATAAGACGGTATATATAAATTGCCAGGTATAGGCCCTGGCTCATGTTTGGCACTCAATAAAATTTAATTCCCTTGTATGCAATGAATACATCACAAGCATTTCTTGTTTTCATTTTCACTCAGATTTAGTTTTCTCAAGGACAAGGACTAATTTTTTTTTCAAACTTTTCAGTTTGTGTAAATTAATGTTCCATCCTCCATATTTGGGGAGGTATTCTGCACATCTCTCAGGAAATCCAGAAAGAATTGAGTGCCAGGCTGGGCGCGGTGGCTCACGCCTATAATCCCAGCACTTTGGGAGGATGAGGCGGGTGGATCACAAGGTCAAGAGATCGAGACCATCCTGGTCAACATGGTAAAACCCTGTCGCTACTAAAAATACAAAAATTAGCTGGGCATGGTGGCGCGTACCTGTCATCCCAGCTACTCGAGAGGCTGAGGCAGGAGAATTGCTTGAACCCAGGATGCGGAGGTTGCGGTGAGCCGAGATCGTGCCATTGCACTCCAGCCTGGGTAACGAGTGAAACGCCATCTCAAAAAAAAAGAATTGAGTGCCTACTGCCCATATCAGCAACCCAGGTAAGGCACTTTTCTGTTGGTTCTTCTTTGTTTCTCATCTTAACTCTTCCTGTTCTCTCCAATCCTGAGATCACCTTCTAAATAGACTGCTGGTATCCAACCCCTTGTCTCAAGCTCTACTCTTGGAGAAACCAAACTAAGTAAGGAAAAGATTCAAATGACAGAGAGAAAAACAATAGTGTGCAAAATACCAGAAGAACTTTCAGAGCTGTCCAAGGCAGCAAAGACAGGAGAATGTCAATGGAATAAGACAAGAATAGAATTCATTCATTCATGTATAAAAAAGGTACTTATTGAGCACCTAGTATGTACTGAACATTCTTAGGCCTTAGAGATATGGTAGTGATCAAAACTGGCCAGGCATTTATATTGCAGTGAAGGGACATGCAATGAACAAGCAAACTAACATGCAAAATCATATTAAGGAGTGAGAAGAGCTTTGATGGTAAATGGCATTGTAAAAGACTGTGTGCAGGAAAGGTAGCTATTTTAGACAGTGTGATCTATTTAGAGTGAATAAAGGTCTATCTGGGAGGGTGATATTGGAACAAAGACCTGGTCAGTGTGAGAATGACCCACCGTTTGTCCATTGCCTACCTTCTCCTGGAGTGCAAGCAGAAAAAATCATATATGCTAGCCTGGGTATGGATAATAAGACAGGATCAAAATGCTGCTAGTTAGAAAAATGGGATGCACATATTTCTCAGTGTCCGGTCTTCCAAGCTGAGTGCTGAGCTGCTCCAAAATGGACCTTAGGGCTGGACATATGCCTCTAGCTCATGTGTAAGGTCTCTCTGAAGGAATACCTGGGAGGATTTCATAATTTTATCCTTCATTTAAAAATATCTTTTATCCTATTTTTCTTGTTCAGGGCATCTTTTTCCTCAATTTCCAGATGAAAAGACTACCTTTATTTATATAAGACTAGGGTACATACAGAGCATACTTTATCTCATTTAATTCCCACACAACTTTGTCCATTAAGTATTTTTATCCTTTTTGATAGATGAGGAAACTGGGACTTGGGGGGTTTGCTTGAGAGAGCTGGGACACAAACTGAGTCTTTTGGCATCAAGTCCATGATTCATTGCAATGCTGAGTCCACTGGCCTCTTAACCAATCTTCATCCTTTCCCTGCCAACCCCACTGATGGCAACGGGCTTTTATAACCTGATGATCTTCACCTATAGGATCCCATTCCTCTGATGTTTCATCAGTGGGCACAGGATCAGATCTCAGTAAATCTAGAAGATTGGAAGTGAAAAGTCTAAGGATAATTCTATGAAGACATGCCATGTATTTAATATTCTAACTTAGTCCAGGTGCTATACTTGATAGTATTTTCTCACTGCCACATTAAGGTAACAAGCATTTTCTTAAATGTAATATTCACCTTTAAGTATGTACTAAGGTGGCTGATTCTTAATGCTCCTCCTTTTGAGAAAACTTAAGGTGAAATTGAATATAATGCTTTTGATCCATTTCACTCCACCTAGTGGGCCTTTTGTTTGTCTGTTTTTCTTCCAGGACATCCCTCTTGATTCTGAATCTGTACGACTCCTTCCCTTAGCGACGGGTCCTCTAACATCTGGGGGAAATCATGGACAATTTCTTCTGTAGGGCGAACTCTGCTATACAGTTTATGGTGTCAGGTGAATACTTCCTTGTGTTGCAGTCAGAAACTGTAGAGTTTTAAAAATTTAAAATTCATTCTTCTATGTCAGTATTCCAAAGTATATATGGAAAGATATTGCACTGTTAAGGAGATGGCTCTTAACATTTTGGAAATTCAAGGTGATGAATGTCTATATAAGACTCTCTCCTGGTATAAAGGTTGACAATGCTGAACATTTTTAAAGGTTCTTTTTAATATACAAAGTGCACCAATGAGTACTTTTTAATTCTTATAATAATTCTGGGTGAGGTAGGTATTTTTCCAATTCCCATTTTATGCTTCAGTAGCCCTTTCTACTTCTCCATCAAAACATTCTGCTCACTTGTAATTATTTAATAAATTAGTTGTAATTATTTGTTTAATGTGCAGGAGTTACAAAAGGCAAGCTTTGGAACAAGACAGACCTGGTTATGATTCCTGGTTCTGAAAGCTGTACACCCTGTGACCCTAGACAGGTGTCTTAACACCTCACTGCCTCTGTTTCTTCCTCTTTAAAATGTGAACAATAACAATATTGGCCTCATGATTTTTTTGAGTTTTAAAAGTAATAATGTGGATCAGTGCAGTGCTTGACATGCTGAACCCATTCCAAGACTGTTAGATGTAGTTGTTATGATTTGTATTTATCCATTTTCACAGTGCTATAAGGAACTACCAGAGACTGAATGATTTATAAAGAAAAGAGGTTTAATTGACTCACAGTTCTGCATGACTGGGGAGGCCTCAGGAAACTTACAATCATGGCGGAAGGGCAGAAAGGCACTTCTTACAGGGCAGCAGGAGAGAAAGAGAAAGAGAGAGTGAAGGGGAAAGTGCCACACACTTCCAAACAAACAGTTCTTGTGATTAATTAAAAAGTACTCACTGGTGTGCCTTGTATTTAAAAAAATACACTCACTATCACTAGAACAGCAAGGGGGAAGTCCACCCCACATGATTCGGTCACTTCCCACTAGGCCCTTCCCCTGACATGCGGTTATTACAATTCAAGACAAGTTTTGGGTGGGGACACAGAGCAAACCACATCATGATTGTTCTATAATAAAGAGATGGCCACATGGGTTTCATCAGGGACAGCGCTCATTAACCAGTTGTCCTCCTATAATTATTAATAGTGTCCCCTTTGCTTTCAAAAGTGTCCTACTTTGCAAAAAGCATAGAAATGGAGGACAGATTAGTGGTTGCCCAAGATTGGAAAAAGGTAAGGGTAAAGGGTGCAGAAGTGGATGTGGTAATAAAAGGCATCACGAGAGATCCTTGTAGTGAAGGAACGGTTTAGTATCTCTGTCGTGGTGGTGGCTACCTGAGCCTAAACGTGAAAAACTGCATAAAACTAAACACACACACAAACGAGTGCAAGTTAAGTTGGGAAAATCCAAATAAGATTTGTCCATTGTATCAATAGGTATATCTTGATTATGATGTTGCACCAATGTTTTGCAAGATGGTACTATTTAAGGAAACTGGGTAGAGGGTATATGAGATTTCTCTGTATTATTTCTTATAACTCCAGGCGAATCCACAACAATCTCATGATTAAAAAAGAGATCCTAGTTTGGAAGATAAACAATATATCCCAGTAGTAATGTCTATTATCCCACCTTCTATAGAAAGAAGTGCCATTGCCTCCCTCAAGTTTTTTTATTTGGTTTTATTCTTCTTCACAGTATCTACCTCCACTTGGCAAATAACATTTATTTATTTCATCTTTCAACAACTATTTACTGAATGCCTAGTAGATGCCAGGCTTGAGATCTAGCAATGAACAAGATCTCTGTAAAACTTACATTCCAGTGGGAGAAATAAATAATAAGCAAAAATATAATTGATAAATTATTTAATATGTTGGGAAGAGTATGTGTAATGGAAGAAAGACGTAGAGCGGTGGATTAGGGTTCTCCAGAGAAACAGAACCAACAATTGACTCATGTGATTATGGAGGCCGAGAAGTCTCAAGATTATAGTTGGCAACCCGGAGACCTAAGAGAGCCCATGGTGTGTTTCTGATTTGAATGCAAAGGCCCGAGAACCAGGAGAGATGATGGTGTGGTTACAGTTCAGAAGTCAGGAGGCTTGAGGCCCAAGAAGAGCCAGTGTTGCAGTTCAACTCCAAAGGCAGGAAAAGGCTGATGCAATCAGGCAGAAGGAGCTCTCTCTTAGTCATGGGCAAGTCAGACTTTTGGTTCTATTCAGGCCTTTAAGTGATTGGATGACAATCACCTACTAGGCAAAGAAATATGCTTTATTCAGTCTACTGATGCAAATGCTAATCTCATCTAAGAACACCCTCACAGACACACCCAGCATAATGTCCCACCAAGTATCTGAGCACCCTGTGTTTCAGTCAAATTAACACATATGAGCTATCTTAGCAAGATGAAAAGCAGTGAATGCAGCTTGGTGGTTAAAATTTTAAATAGGGTGGTCATATAGTCTCATTGAGGAAGGAACATTTGAGTGAAGACTTAAAGGAGATGGGAGAATAAGCCATTTATTTGCTTATTGCTTGTCTCCCTCCATCAAATGAAAGATTTATGAAGCCAGAGACTTAATTCTTATCTGTTATATCCCTGGTGCCTGGTGCAGGGTAGATACTCAAAAATATTCGTTGGGTGAATGAGTGAATGATTGAGGATGGGGATTGGTTTGCATCTGGTTATATCTCCTGTCCTTAGCACTGTACCTGGCACATCCTAAGCCATCAAAAAGTGTTGTTTATATGATTGTCTTTGAATCCCATGATTGTATATAATGTCCAATAAACTTCACTGAGGACACTGATTCCCTTGCTTTGTTTGATATTGTGGCCCCAGTGCTTCAGCACTTAGAACAGTGACTGGAAAATACCTAATAGTCAATAATTGTTACTGAGCAAATGCGCACAGATAAGAGGACTGAGGCTTGGAAATGTTAAATGACTTGAAAATGTTCTCACAGCCAGGAAGCAACAAAGCATGGGGCTTAAATTTGTCTTTTTAAATTCTCAAATTTCAATATTTCATCTATCTCAAACTGCTTTAAAAATTGTCCTGGGGTTTCGTGTTTGGCCATGGCCTTGCTTTCCCCTACACCACCTCCCCTCCTTGTCTACGCCAGGCTGTGTTGTGTGGCCATGTCTCCCTGAGTGACAAGCGGGCAGGTTATATGCAGTTGTCAGTACACAGGGCCTCCCAGAGGATGGTCTTCTCCTCCAGATACCACAGTGTACAGGGGACACTCTCTCACCTTAGCACAGGCAGAAGGTAATGCAACCTTTTGGCGACCATCGACTTTGTCAGACAATAGTGCCGTTCAGTGTGAAAGACTCCACCGGGAAGTTGCAGACTTTTAAAACTAATTTGGTGTTTATTCAACTTTGCAATCACTTCTATGTACTATCTGTGTTTCACACACCGTGAAACGGCGCTGCACTGTGCAATTGAATTAGTTGTACAGTGACTCAAAGGCATTAAACAATGACTTTGATATTTTAAGTACTGACTAGGAGGGATTTTTAATTCCTTCCTCATAATGAAAGCTGCAAAAAAACCCAGTTACACAACCCTGGAACACTTACTCTCTTTTCTATTCTGGGTGGACCCCACTGAGACAGAAAAAAACCTCCGAGCATTTAGTTTGCTTAATGGCAGAAGAAAAATTAAACAAGCATAGACGTGCAACCTTAATGACACCCAGCAACACTAGAATAACAGTTCCCAGCTTCTAAAACCTGTTATTTAATATAATGGGCAAATCTTGTGGGAGCTTTTCAGGTGCTGCTGAGTCTGTAAAAACAGCTACTTTGTGAGGAGGGGTAGGGGCAGAGGCAGGGCGAGTGTCTTGCTTGTGCTCGCTTGCTTAGGAGGGTCTCAGTGCAGAAACCAAGGCAGGCGGGTGCAGGCGAAATACAGCACTGGCAGGAGAGTCCCTGAAGGCTGTGGCCCTTCCATGGCCAATGGTGTCGCTATGCTAGGCACAAATGTGTCCGTTCTGTTGGAAACAATATGGGACTTTTCATACAGTGCCTTTCTGGAGATGGTACTGATAGAAAGAAGAAGGGGGGAAAGCAACGCAACAAAAAACAAAGACCACAGCAAGTGAATTAGTACCATGAAACTATGAGCATTAACTGGTAATAGTTCAGGGCAAACCACCTAAGTGATGATTCACATCTGACAATAAATACATGAATAGCTGTTGAAAGCTTGTTTGATTTTCACAAAGAGGTTTAAGCAAACATTTGTTTGTTCATTAGTCTTAAGCAACACTTTTACGGCAGGGGATGCATTAAACCTAACATATGTCTGCGACCAAGATATTTGGTGGTTTTAAAGATGAAGACACAAAGCCGTGCATATAGTTTATGCCAAGCGGCCCTGAACTACCTGTAATGGAGTGAGATACAGTTATTATGTATTAATGCTGTGAATCTTCATCCATAGAGAGAAAACAAACAGGCGAGAAGGAGGGCAGCATCTTGGGGGATAAAGACTTAGAGGGCCCCATTCTGCAATTGGTATTGAGTTTGCATAAACTCATTTTGTTGTTGTTGTTGCATAATTTTTAAAAACGCAACTGGTTTAAATCTGTTCCCTGAGGTAATTTATGCGAAAGCAGCATGCTAACACCATAAATTCCCTGCTTATGGCAATCTCAGCTTGTGTGTCAGGTCGGTGTAGGTTACTGAGCAAATGGCCGCTTCAAAATTTTTAGGGTAATTGCCTCTATAACTCGTTTAGCATAGGCCCTGTCAGGAAATCTCTAATTGTAATTGACGCTTCTGCTTCCCTTTCTCCTCCTCCTTTTTAACCACATTGTTGTTCTAAAGGCTTCACTCTCCAGTGCAGAAAAGCATGGGGCTTTTCATCTTCTGTAGCACTTGGATTTTGTCATTATTAAAGCCTTTTCTCATGAAAATGTGATGTCACCCCCGACGGAGTCCAGAAGGTGATGGTTGGTTGGGGGTACCTCTACCCCAGCCCAATTTCTATCTGTGCTTAAGAAACCTTCAGTCCAGAGAAGGAAGATCTTGATGGGGTTGGGATAAGATAAAGAGCAAATTACCACTAGTCCAATTCTCCTGCATTTTGTATGAATGCTGGATTGGCTGTTGATTTCTACCAGAATGGTGTGAACAAAGTCAACAGCATACTTCTCTCCTCTCATCTCATGTGTACCGGCATGATGCCTTGGTAGGAAGCGTATCATTGGGATTATATATTACAATATTCATGGCCAGGAGCTTCTGTTGATTTGTGTCTACATATGGGGATTTTTCATCAAATTGCATAAAGTATGTTAAATAATCAACTCTGAAATCCAATTCATTAATTATCTTGCTTAAAATATACTTCAAATATATCACATTTGACATCATATGTCACTGATAGTAGAGGGAAATGATAACACTTAAAATCAATAAGTGTTTTTAATTTATTTTACTTATTATGGTTGTCATAATATTTTGACACGGAGGGCTGACATGTCAACCATGCTGTTATCAGGAGGGAAGGCAATGGCATTAAACTGTCTCACCGTCCGTGCTACTGTTTCAGCATAAAGTGGGCCCAGGGGGAAAATAAAGCCAAAATCTCCAAGGAAGTATCTGCTTATGAAGTCAATACAGGTCATCACTGCATAAACCAGCCTGAGCTCAAAACAAAAGCTGGGGGAGAGAAGTCTTCACTCTAAGCTGTTATCTTTTCTCCCAAAGGGTTCAAAAACAGAAAGAGCACTAAAAATGTGGGAGTGCGCTCTGTGTGCCAGACTTGCGCAAAGCGTTCCACATATTTTATCTCATTTCCTCTAAGAGGTGAGGTACTTTTACATGGCTAAACCCAGGTTCGAATGAGAGTCTGTGTGATTTCATGCCTGGCTCTATTCTCGGACACCAAAGCCGTCCCTGTTCTGTATGGTTTGGAACGAAAATGGATTCTGACTTCTGGATCATCATGACTTTCCACCCAGAATCCTGCCTTAGACTTAAATCCTGGCCAACTCTTACTGCTGCATGGTGATGCAGTAGGATTTGCATGTGGACAGAGGGTTGTTACAACATGCTTTGGTACTCCAGGAGAGGGTAGGCTTGAAGGCAACTAATGCTCTTCTCTTTGTCTCTAAGCATTAGAGATTAAAGGCAGATTCAAAAGAAATAGTAAGAAAGGAGAACTTGAGAGCTATGTGGGTTTTCTTGCTATTTAGGACACAGGCAAAGCCAAAATTGTTTTTAAAGGCTAAATGTAGGTTTGACCCTGCTTGAAGTAAGCACCAAAGCAATGAGTAATAGATGAGACTTGGAATCTGACAACAGCAGCATTCTCTATGCCCAGCTAATTAGAAGCCAGTAAAGAGCTCCTGGTGGGCAGGGCTGATGTCTTCTTTACTTTCGTCCTTGTTTTGTACAGAATGGGTGCCCAACCAGGATTGCTGAATGCAGTTTTTCATCCATAGCCAGGAATCAGCAGCTTGTTCCTATCTTAACTCCTCTTTTCTCAGCTATTGGTTTGCTTATAAAATGTTTTCTCTTTTCCTGAAGACTTAAGAATTAGCTTCGAGGACTAAAAGCTAGTCATTTGTTAACATAATATTTCATTAGTGTCATTTTTATGGACAAGGCTCTGTGTTAGGTGCTAGGGATAAAGCAGCAGTGAGGCTGGGCACAGTGGCTCACGCCTATAATCCCAGCATTTTGGGAGGCTGAGGTGGGCAGATTACTTGAGGTCAGGAGTTCATGACCAGCCTGGCCAACATGGTAAAATCCCATCTCTACTAAAAATACAAATATTAGCTGGGCGTGGTGGTGGGCACCTGTAATCCCAGCTACTTGGAGGCTGAGGCAGGAGAATTGCTGAAACCTAGGAGGTGGAGGTTGCAGTGAGCCAAAATCATGTTATGGCACTCCAGCCAGGGTGACAAGAACAAACTCCATCTCAAAAAGAATTTTCACTAGGTCAGTAATGTCTTTGGATTGGTTATTTAAAAATGCCATTGTGAATTCTACCTTGATGTGTCTGTAGTTTCTTTCTTTCCTTTCTTTCCCTCCCTCCCTCCCTTCTTTTTCCTTTCCTTCTTTCCTTCCTTCTTTCTTTTCTTTTCTTTTCTTTTTTTCTTTTTCTTTGTCTCACTCTGTTGCCCAGGCTGGAGAGTACAGTGACACAATCTTGGCTCACTGCAACCTCCGCCTCCCAGGTTCAGTGATTCTCCAGTCTCAGCTTCCCAAGTAGCTGAGATTACAGGCGCCTGCCACCATGCCTGGCTAATTTTTGTATTTTTTAGTAGAGACAGGGTTGGCCAGGCTGGTCTGAAACTCCTGACCTCAGGTGATTTGCCTGCCTCAGCCTCCCAAAATGCTGAAATTACAGGCGTGAGCCACCATGCCCGGCTGGAGTGTCTGTAGTTTCTAAGAAAACCATTGTCAGATAAATAAATCATTATCTTAGGAGTGAAAATGCAACTCATTATTTTTCTAGTTTCCCTAATAATAACAATAACAACTAATTCTTATTAGTCTTTCTAATGCTAATAACAGGCTAATAATAGTAATAAGCCAGCCACTATGAAAAGAGCGTTACAAAAGCATTATCTCATACAATCTTGACTATAATCCTAGGAAGCAAGTCCCATTATTATTTCCATGTTACTTACAGGGAAGCTGAGGTATGGGGAGATCAGGTAATTTACCCAGGGTTACATAGCTAGTAAATAGCCAGACAACAGCTGTGTGAATCAACATATTGTGTTATTTCCACTAAACTCTGTGATGTCATGGGAATGGGGAGGACCTTTTCTTTACAGTTGCCCCTTAATCAGTTGATTCCAGGATGCCCACAGATATCAAAATCCTCAGGATGTGCAAGTTCTTTGTATAAAATGGCTTAAGATTTGTGCATTACCTATGTACATCCTCCTGGATACTTTAAATCATCTCTAGATTACTTGTAATACCTAATACAATGGAAATGTTATGTAAATCATTGCTATACTATATTTTTATTTCTATTATTTGTTTTGTTGTAATGTTATTTTTTATCATTTTTTTCCCAAATATTTTTGATCTGAGTTTTGATGAATCTTCCATGTGGAACTCATGGGTAGGGAGGATCAATGTGCTTGGAAAATAATTATTAGACAAAGCCTTGTGCTAGAAATCAAAAGTATCAACTGGGCTCAGGTTGCACAGAATCTACCAGAATTTTAAAAGATATTATAGTAAAATATACATAATGTAACACTTGCCACTTTGACAATTTTTAAGTGTATAATTAAGTGGCATTAATTACATTTACAATGTTGTGCAGTCATTACCACCATCTATTTCCAAAGCTTTTGGATCACACCAAGCAGAAACTCCGTAACCATTAAGCAAAACCTCCCTCCCCTAACTCTGGTAACCTGGAATCCACTTTTTGTCTCTATGTCCCTGTTGTAGATATTTTCAGTGGAATGATACAGTATTTGTTCTCTTCTGTCTGGTTTATTTCACTTAGTATAATGTTTTCAAGGTTTATTCACATTGTTGCCTGTATCAGAACTTCATTCCTCTTCATGGTTCAATAATCTGCTAGAAATTTGACAAAACTATTTTTGTTAGTTCAGTGATTATGAAATATTTGAAGTTGAATAACCATAATTTTAAGCAAACATTGTACTCTTTAGTTTTCTGCTATCCCTATGATACCTTATTGTCTTAAAATTAGTAGCCTGCTTGCACTTACTAACACTGTCTAGCCCATTCAGGAGGCATTTGTGGTTGCAATAATCTTCCCTGTGATTTGGGCTGACAAGTTCTTAGAGGTTAATTACACTGAGTCCTCTCCTAAAGAAGGTGGAAACTTGTCTTTGTACTTCTTTTTGCCATCACCTATTAACACTGTGCTTTCTATACTAGATGCTTACTAAACATTTGTGAATACAAATTCAAATTCAATTTATCAAATCTCTATCAAGTATTTAAAATGTTCTAGGCTCTGTGCTAATAGTTAGGGATACAACACGGAGGTAGTTCCTGCCCTCTTGGAAACTATGCTACAAGTGGACAATGATGAGGAAAGTGGCCATCTTTAAAATAACAGTGTCTTCTATTTTTGTAGTTTTTTGTTTCTAAAGGGTGTTTATATATATTAGCTCATTTATTGTTATTTCTTTTAGTGTATTCTAAATGATACCGTTGGAAGAGATTTTTGGTTAACCACAAGATTTTGAGGTTTGATTTCATGGGGTGGTAAATGAATTAATTCTTTAAGAAAAAGGTTTCTTTAAGTCTAAAAATAGTTCTTATAAGTCATTGTTTCTCAGTCAAGTTGGAAGATGTGCCCATTTCTGCTATGCTCTAAGAATCTTCAACTTTCCTGCCGTTTCATGAACTGAACTCTTTTGATAGCTCCAAAATTTAAGTTTAAAAGGTGGCTTAAAACAAAACCCAGAGCACATTACCCTTGTCTTTTCATGTGTACTACTATATGTCCCTAGGTCCGTGACCGATAGTTTGAAGGTTCTTAGAGAGTGAACAGAGTTTCCGAGCTTTCTTGGGTGGGTTTCCTGAGTTCACCAGACTAGCTGTCACCTGGAAATGTTCCGCTCGCTTGGTTGTCAACAGCATCCTGGTGGAAAAGAGGATAATCCAACAATGGCTGCCACACAGACCTCAGGAACTTTCCACCTTGCTATGTAGCTGAAAGTGTTGGTCTCTGTCTTCATTTGTCACAAGCCTCCCTACTCTGGAGATCTATGGAAAGATCATAAACGGTAAGAGCCAGCATTTAGTCGGTAAGGTGGCAGAGATGAGATGGTGTCTTTCAGAATTTTCTATTAAGCACTTAGTCTTGTGTCATTACCAAGTAAGGATTAAAGAGGCCTACAGAGAGCCACAGACTAGCATCATTTAAAGGATACAAATGCAAATCACAGTTACAAAAGTGCTTTTTGTCAAACATTAGAAAAGAAAATGTAGACGCTACTAAGAAAATGGTGCAGAAGGCAGAGAAGACTCTTGGAATGGGAGGAAATTCCAGTTCAGTCTGGTTTATAGAAACTTCAACCACAAGCTCTTTTCAAAAGGATATCAGGATTCAAGCATTACATCATCTAAATAATTTCTCATTGGATGTTCAGTCTCTGACTGGCCAGAATCGGGTTCCCTTTATTTAACCCTTTCCCTGCCAAGACATAGCCTATCCTAACTTTGAGAATGTAATTTTCCTGTTATTTGCAGCAGCATTTCACATTTGAGCAGAACACATGTGAAGAAAGTTGCTTTCTATAAACCCTTTACCTCAGTTTAAGTTTTTTATGCTTAGAGTGTCAAAAAAGTTATTTCAAATGCTTTGTTGCTATGTAATTGCAAAAGCAGCATTACCGAGAGAAATGCATCAATAAAGACCTTTGGAAAATAGAGAATGTCAAGCCATTATATGATTACCTTTCCTACACCTCAGTCCTCTTTCTCTTGCAGCTACACTCCTACATTTTGGTTCAACGTTTATGTCAGATTATGTGTTTTACCTAGTCATTATGGATGGATATTAAAATTACAGGCTTATAACTAAGCAACCATTTGCAAAAAATGAAGTAACATACCATGGCCACCAAAGAGACATCTAAGTGTTTTGGCTAAAGGGTGACAATTTTATTTGGGTATTTCACACTTTATTGAGGAAAGAGCATCGATATAGTTAATGATTTCAAAAGTATACCACTCTCGAATTGTCCTGCAGTCCTCCTGTCTTTTCACTGGATGCGTAAATGGAATCAGAGAGACGCAGACAGTAATCGTGGGTCAGACTGATAAAATGACTCATAATAGCTTTGGAGTTGCAAAACGTAGGGCTGTTATCTTGAGTTCATATCACTTTCCCTCCCTTCTAAGAGTGTTATAGGAAATACCCATTTTTCAGTTAATAAATTAAAATCCTCTCAATCATTTTTTGTGTTTATAACATCCCTGGAGATAAATGGAGACAACCCCAGGTATCGCAAAACCAGAACAAGAATCACAGGTTCAGAGGCATGAAGAATTGTACAGGAGAGGAGAACATGGGCACTCTGAGCTCACACCTGCTTGCAGGAGGGCTGGCTGCTGAGATATAATGGTGCCAGCCAGGAGAGAAGGGAGGAAGGAGCTACATTGGATTTATCAAACATGTTGTGCTTACTCTCCCTCCTGGCTTCATTACTGCACAAAAGATTATAAGACTTGACCCCACCAGTCAGGATTTTGTCTCCAAAGACAACAAGGGGAGAGTGGGAGAGTGAAACCCCCAGGGCTGACCTTCGGAGGAGATGAGAAGCTCTAAGAGTAAGTATGAAAGAGTAGAAAAATTAGAGCGGTTAGGGAGCATTAGCAGTTTCTTTACCTTTTCTCACATGGGGCCTTACATTTCAACTGATGCAGAATTGGCAGGGGCTCAGGATGCTACAGGGTTCGATACTGTAAAATTAGGTGTGTTTGAAAGAACAAAGTTCTTTACCTGGCTCAACAAAGTTCCCTTGTCACCTCTGAAAACCATTTTCTAGAATGCAGGCTCCCTCTAGCCCAAAGCTTAAAATTATCAGTCATGTTGAAAAGAAGAATAAAAACACATCCACACACTGCTGTGTATTTCATTCTGGTTTAGAAATCCATTATCTTTCAAATATCCATGTTGTAAGGCAGGTTCCTCGGGAAGCAGTTTCTGGGAGAGCATATTGGGTAGTGAGTTATCTGGCTTAGCAGGCAAGGAAGGGACTAGCGAGTCCTTTTTACTCTTTCATACTTACTCTTCGAGCTTCTCATCTCCTCCGAAGGTCAGCCCTGGGGGTTTCACTCTCCCACTCTCCACCTGTTATCTTTGGAGACAAAATCCTGACTGGTGGGGTCAAGTCTTATAATCTTTTGTGCAGTAATGAAGCCAGGAGGGAGAGTAAGCACAATATGTTTGATAAATCCAAGATGTAGCTCCTTCCTCCCTTCTCTCCTGGTTGGCACAGTTGTATCTCAGCAGCCAGCCCTCCTGCAAGCAGGTGTGAGCTCAGAGTGCCCATGCTCTCCTCCCTATGTTCTCCTCTCCTGTACAATTCTTCATGCCTCTGAACCTGTGATTCTTGTTCTGGTTTTGCAATACCTGGGGTTGTCTCCATTTATCTCCATTTATGTTATTATAGTAATGCAGTCACAACCAGGGCCTTGGTGTCCTGTGGCCTCGCTCCTTTGGAGACCTCTGGAGCTGATAGCCCTGCACAGTTGCCGTGTACTGGGGATAGGGGACCACCTGACTCATCATGAGATGTGTGTGGCCCTAGGGATTGAGGTCTCATCCTGAGTAAGGTGGCTGTCTAAGGCAACTCCTAGAGAGTGACTCAGCTGAGAACTATATATGGTCAACCCTTCTGGTGGCTGAGGGAATGAGTCTTAGTCCCATAAGGTGGATTTGGGCAGCACACCACAGCATCTACTACATTAAGATAAAGGGTCTCAGCAAAATTCTGGGATTATTCAAAATTATCTAAGATCATTCAAAACTCTAAGATTTTCTAGTCCTTTCAAAAATTGCCAAAGTAAGCTCAGGGTGCCAAATTGCCAGTGTAATCTCGGGCTATTGGAGTTTTCTTTATCTTTAAAGATAAAGCAAATTGATATGTAGAGCTTCATGGCATCTTTAAAGAAAATATCTGTGGCCCAGAGAGATGGCAGATTGCCTAGAAAATGTAAGGTGAGGCTTTTGTTTGGAACCTTTCTACTCAGGTCATCAAATGAATAGCTTTTCCATAAAACAGATAGTAGTAAGAATACAAGGGTCTTCTGGTGTTTGAGCTGCAGGATAGTGGGGGACAGGGGTAGGAGTGTAGTGGCCTCCATCACAATTTGCTTGGAAGAATAGAAAGTGGTTGGCTTAGGCTTCCCTACTCCAGCTTGAGTCCACATTCTTAGAGGATGAGCTAAAAGCTGCATTCTGGATCTTTCTGTGTAAGAAGCGGAGCAATCTGCTGCCAAGTATGGGAGCACTGGAGCCTTGAAATGGAATCCAAATACTAGTTGAGGATTTGGAACAGTGCCTTATATGGCATCATTGTTCAGAGCCACTTTAAGGAGTTAGGGTATCAAGGGCTGTCTGCGATTCAGGAGATGAAGCAAGAAGATATGTGTGCCTAATGTTGAAGAAAAGCATTTTTATGTCTGTTAACATTTATGGTGTCCGATTGAGTGAGTTAGCAAAATAAAGACAGATGGCAACAGATTAATGTGAACACTTACAATACCTACAATACTGCGCCCACTCCAGCTGAAGCTCTTCAGCTCAACTTCCTCTACAACTCACAGTCAGATGTCACTTAGTGACCCTGAAGAGAAGAACAATTTATGATGGATCAGGAATCAGGATTAACCATACATTTATCATGGAATAAGGAATCAAAAACTTCATTTAATGTATAACCGTGATGTTTGTCTGGGCCTGGTGGATCATTACTTTGCAATCACTCCTCGTGTTAGGAAGCAGGAATTGATTAGCCCAGGGTCATTAAGTCCATCCCCTGCCTCCAGGCTGTACAGTTGGTGTAAATGGTTCCAGCTGGATGTGCCTTTATGCTATTCTTAAGGAGCTCCTGAAGAGGAAATTACAAGATGTCCCAGAGGGGCACACTCTGAGGGTCTCACAGCCTTAAGTGCCAAGAAGTTCCTTTCCATATTTGAGGAGCGTTGGACTAGGGAGTCATGAAATCTCGGCTCCCCTATCAATTCAGATATTTAGGAGTGGTTAGACCTTGCGGTAACTATTCTTTGACTTCGGTTTTTTTATTCATATGTAAGATGAGAATAAAAGCATTTCTCTTGATACCCCCATGAGGCTACTGGGAGGTTCAAAGAAGACAGTGATACACAGAGCACCATTGCATTTCTAAATTAGATTGTGATTTACCAACTTAAAGGTACAAATTGAGATCAATTAGATACAAATTAAAGACCAATCAGACCAAGGAAAAGCAGAGTGATTAAGAGTGAAAAGCCTCCATGCATTTAGATTGAGAGAACAGGATAAGATGGAGTTTATCATGCTTACAGTTGGCCATTAGGTGTGTTGGACTTAGTCATGTTCAAGCCTATTGTCCTCATCACAATGTGAGACCAAAGATTAAGTTCTATGATACGGCTGTCTCAATTGTCCTTCTTGGGTTTAAGTACCCCTTGGAAGGATTTTTGCTTCTAGTTTAAGATGCTCTGTGACCCAGAGTGCACTATCCCGTACTTGGCTGAATCCAATTACTAGGAAGATAGTGTGGGTGTTTTAGTGGTGAACCAGAAACCTACCCACTCATTGCACATGTGTTTCCATATCACATAATGAAAAATACATTGTGACTCCAAGCCTTTGATAAATGATGGTCAATTTTTTCCAACACTGGAATTTTTCTAATGCCTGATAAATGTCTTTCATAATTCACTGACGCTTTTGGAGTACAAGAGAACATCTATTATAAAGCAGAGATATGAATTTTTCCCTGGATATACCATCTGACATGACCCACCTTTGCTTTGCTGGCATTTGAATTGGGGCTGTTTCGTTGTTGCTGCCCAGTGGGCTATGCTGCTGCGGTGGGAGAGCTGTGACCCTCTCTCCCTCGATACTTGGACACAATTTGTCCTGTCTCTTTCACCCTTGGAAAGCCTCACTGCTGGTCTGCATGATACCCAGTATCATTTTGATGATAAATGAAGGCCTTTCTTCAAGTACGGTATCTCTGCCTGCCATGGTGAACAAAATGCCTCCTCCAAGGACAATGCAGTTTCTATTTGTTGAAGCTGTTACACAATCATTTCTGCTCTTTGATTTTTGCCTTTCTCAAAGTTTGGGTACATTTCTTTCCCTCGTTTTCTATTTGATTCCTGGGATGTTACAAAAGAGTTTGAGGCTCCTGTGTTTCAGAGATTAAAAAAAAATGTGTGTGTGTGTGTCTTCAAAAAATGAATGGCATATATAAGCACATTTTGAAGATTGAAAATCAGGTAACTATAAAAAGCATTTGGAATTGCACCTCCTCATTTACAAAGTGCTTCCATTACCAAGATCAGCTCTTATTGCATTTATGCTCACAACAATGCTGTGAGGTAGGTAAGGGGAAAGATCAGAAAACTAGGGCTCAATGAATGTAGGTGTTTTGTCCAAATGTATATTTCTGGCAAGTGATGGTGCCAGTATTTAAAGTCAAGTCCTCTGATTACTTATCCCATGTCTTTTCAACTCCACCACAGTACCTGGTACTGAAGAAAACAAACTGATGTTGATTTGACACACATTTAATGACATGCATAATGGTTATTGGGCTGTCTGGTCATTAGGCATCCATGGTAAGTCACCTAAATGAAAAAAGTGAATGTGTTTTAGGCACAGGGAAAGTCAACATTTGTAGCATTGCATGTGGAGACAGCAGAGAAGGAGAAAAAAGAAGACTGTGGTCCCCAGCAGTTGTTTCTTGTGGACGTCAGGGGGCTAGTGGTAGGGAGAATGCTGTCCTGCCTCTAGCCAGTTCTGAGGCTCCAGGCTTGGGAAGTGGGGCAAGGCAGAGGCTGGGTCATTTAATTATTTTCTCTTTCCCAGCGCTTGCTTTAGGGGAACATTCTTCAATTCTAGAAGACAGAAAGTAGATTCTAAGAGAAGCTTAGTTTAGTGGTTAGTAGATGTTAGTGATAGATGACTAACGTGATAAGTTTATATCTGTGATGATTAGTTTTGTATGTCAACTTGATTGGGCCATAGGCTGTTCAGATATTTGATAAGATACTATTTTAGATGTTTCTGTGAAGGTGTTTTTGGATGAGGTTAACTTTTTTTTTTTTTTTTTGAGACGGAGTTTCGCTCTTGTTACCCAGGCTGGAGTGCAATGGCGCATTCTCGGCTCACCGCAACCTCCACCTCCTGGGTTCAGGCAATTCTCCTGCCTCAGCCTCCCCAGTAGCTGGGATTACAGGCACGCGCCACAATGCCCAGCTAATTTTTGTATTTTTAGTAGAGACGGGGTTTCACCATGTTAACCAGGATGGTCTCGATCTGTTGACCTCGTGATCCACCCGCCTTGGCCTCCCAAAGTGCTGGAATTACAGGCGTGAGCCACTGCGCCCGACAAGGTTAACTCTTAAATCTGTATACTGAGTAAAGCAGATTGCCCTCCCTAATGTGGGTGGACCACATCCATTAGTTGAGGACCTGAATAGAACAAAAAGGCTGACCTTCCCAAAAGTAACAGGGAACCCTTTCTGCCTGACTTCTTAGGTTGGAGCATTAATCTTTTCCTGAAAAACCGAATAAAAACATTAGTTCTTGGGTCTCATACCTGCTGGCTTTTGGACTGGAACTACACCATTGGCTCACATGTAAGCCAATTTCTTATTTTAAAAAACCCTCTGTCTCTCTCAGTGTGCATGTATGTGTATGTGTGGGTGTGTGCTGCATGTATCTGTTTCTCTGGAGACTCCTGACTGATATAACATTCCTCCAGTAATATAGATGGTAAGTGTCAACAAGGCACACGTGATAGTAATGGGTATACTGTGGTGGTTTAGGGGAGGGGTGTGGGTGTACTGGCAGAGGGGATATTCAAGAAGCAGGACATAAAAATGCAAAAAACTCCTGTACTCTCAATACAGTGTATGGGTGTTTTTTCTCAACTTTGACGTGACCTATCAGGACAGGAAGTGTTGATAAAGAGGTGGTAAATGAGAGGAGCTGGAGAGTAAAGGCAATTTGGGAGCGTGGAATCTGGCCTGGGCCAGATTCCAAGGCAAGAGTCTTAAGCAGTCATAGAACATATGAAATGTACTGTAAGGGAAGAAGATCAACGTAGAGAGGAAGAGGAGGTGAGGGAGAGCTGTCCTGGGAGGATAAGAGAAGCGAGTGCAGAACGAGCATCCCAAGACTGAATTTTGTGTGGAGTGCACTCTTCTTGCTCTCCTTCTAGAGATTAAAAGAGCTACCATTTCACTCTGCCAAATCAAGTTTTACTTTTTTTTAAATTCAAACCACAAGCATTTGCTCATCCATTTACTCAACAAATATTTATTGAGTGCTTACTATATGTCAGGTAATGTTCTATTGTGCTGGGCGTATAGCGGTAAACCACACAGGCAAAGTTCCCTGCCCCCCTGGGGCTTCCATTCCTACGATATGTCATGGCTCTGGGCTACCTGTCACAGACAAATAAGCATCTTTCATCGTTCTTCGGATTATAGCTACTACTCTACTAAAAGCCAAAATTCTGATCAAATAAGACAATACCTTCCCTGAAGAAGCTCAGAGTCCAATAAGGTGATTTATGCAGGTACAATTAATGATAAAAGGACAATATAACACATGGGAAAAGATTTGAGAGAACGAGAATTACTCCCTCCTAATTTTGTTTGACCCCCTACTTTGAGCTCTTGCCCTTAAACCATTAATTATATAATGCCTAACAGATCATAAACTGCATTTGACATCTATTATCTGACTGCATTCCCTAAACACTTATCTTAAATAAAACAGGCATTTTTGTTTGCAGATTTGAGAATATAAATGCTCAAATGTGAATGGTACTTTTGAAAAAATGCAGAATTCTGTGTTTCTCTTTCCATTTCATGTCAGACCACATGCCCTGACTTTCCTAACCTCTCCTCACTAGTGAGAGACTAAAGTATTGAGTGTAAGAGGCTGGGTAAGCCAGTGGCAGTGAGCTGGCTGTGAGGGGTTTCTAATCATGGCTAACCAAGGGGGTGTAAAGGGAAGTATGGTGTGGTGGGTGCTGGAGTGGCATTTCATGCTGTAATTGGCCATGCATGCCCAATTTATGTGTCATGCAATGTGGGGGAGGAGTGTTACAAGATATTAAACATTTCTAGTGAAGATTTTTTCCCCTCCACCTATGGACAACCTTTAATGTGCACAGATGGATGGCTTTTTCCTGTCAAGCAGATTCTACCAAAGGAAGGCCGAACAGTGGGAATGGAAGGCAGCCAGAAAGAAAGAGGGCAGGTTTCTTTTCAGTCCTCTTTTGGGAAGTTCTTTCTCCCTTTCCCAAAACGCGGGGGAAAGAGGAGCACTCCTCCTTGGATACTCTCAGGACAGACCCAAGAAATCCCTGCAGTCCAAAATCAGTAAGACTGCTGAACAAAGACAGGTTTCCCCCGGCAACATGCGTTTAGAAGTTTCTTAGTCCCTTTATCCTTACTGTCATCCTGAGAGTGGAGGAGGATAGGGTGAAGTACTGTTAGCCCCACGTTACAGATGAGAAAACTGAAACCGAGATCTTAAAAGACTCTGTAGAGATTACAAATGAGTTACAAGTGAAGTGGAGAATTGAATTCAACTATCTGACATTTAAACCACAGGTTTCTTTTTCTATGCTATGATATTTCCCCAATGAATAAAAGGTGAGGAGGAATTGGTGGTTAAATTAAACTTGGTAAGTAGTTATATACAAGTATAAATTTAATTATTTGGCAGACAGCATTAAGTTTACTCACAGTATTATTTTTGTCCTTCTCAACGAATTGTAATTTGCAAAATCTTAGGGTAACAGTTTTCAACCTTGCTGCACATCTGGAACTTCTCAAAAACACAGGTGTGTGTGTGTGTGTGTGTGTCTATGTACATATGCATGTGCCTCTGTGTGTGTGTGCATGTGTGTATGTGTAGGGGGTTGCAATGGGTAACCAGGTTTGGAAACTACTATTAAGTATGGTGCTTAAGCGGAGTTTAGCTTTGATGTATGCCTTGACTACGTCTCTCCAAATGATGTCCAAACAATGATCAGGCTCTTAGCTTACCAAGACCTGTATTTGGCTGGCATACATAGAAAAACCTACCTCTAGTAGGCAGAATTTTGTAATGACCACTAATAAGCCATGTCCTGTATATTCCTCTCCCCTTTAGTGTGGGTTAAACCTGTGAATATGATGGTGACAAAATCTCTTGATTGGGTTACATGAATAACAAAGATCAATGAATGTTGTCAATTTGACTGAGGCCTCCAATTAGTTGACTTCAATGTAATCAGAAGGAAAATTATTATGAGTGGGTCTGACCTAACTGGATGAGCCATTTAAAAGAGGATCTACAGGTCAGTGTCAGAGAAAGCAACAGAGATGTTGGCCTGTTAGCTGTGAATAAACAAACTACTATGTTGTGGGTAGAGTCACATGCTTAGGAAGGACAGGTGGCCTCTAGGAGCTGAAGTCTTCCATCCTACAACCTCAAGAAATAGAATTTTACGGAATCAGTGAACTTGGAAAAAGACTCTGAGACTCAGATAAGAACAGAAGCTCTGGCTGACATCTTGATTTCAGCCTCTGAGACATGGAGCAGAGAACACAAATGGCCAGTGCCTGGACTCCTGACCCATGGGAACTGTGAGATAATAAAGTTGTATTTTTCCAGGCCTCAAAGTCTGTGGTAATTTGCTATATATAAGTAAAAACAAAACAAAAAAAACCAAGTACATTCCCAAAATAAAAATAAAGATTTTCTAGGACAATGGCTAATAAAAGGCAAAAATCTTGGAACTATTTCAGAGCTTTAAAAAAAACACCTTAAAATTCTAGGCAAAAAAGAACCTCATGGTTTAAAAAAAAGTCTCAAGTTTAGACAGACTTGCATCCAAATCTCCATTCATTTCTAACCCACAGGGGTGTGTGTGTGTGTGTCTGTGTGTGTGTGTGTGTGCGCGCGTGCATGCACACGTGTATCTGTGCATGCAGACATAATATGGATAAGGTATATTTTATCAAAAATCAGATGTAATTTACATATCCCTAAATCAATTCTTTTAAAGTGTACAGTCCCCTAATTTTTAGTACATTCACAAGGCTGTGTACCTATCATGACTATGTGGTTCCAGAATATTTTAGTCACCCCACAAAGCAACTTTCAACCCCTTAGCAATCATTTTCCATTTCTCCTTCTTCCTAATGCCTGCAACAACTTATGTACTTTCTATTGCTATGATTTGCCTATTCTGGATAGTTAATATAAATGTAATCATAGAATATGTGGCTTTTTTTTTGTTCTGCTTCTTTAATTTGGCTTAATGTTTTCAAGTTTCATTTATTATATAATAAACAAAATACGTTACATCTGTTCTATGAATATTATTTACTCATAAAAAGGAATGAAGTGCCTTTTGCTTTATGGATTTTATCTTTCAGTTGTTAGGTACATATATGTTTATAATTATTATATCATCTTGATAGATTGACACTGTTAATATTCTAAAGTGTGCTTTGTCTATAGTAACAACTTCTAACTTAAAGTCAATTTTGACTGGCACTGGTATAAGCTACTCTAGCTCTCTTCTGTTTACTATTTGCATACTGTGTTTTTTCCACGGTTTTACTTTAAATCTGTTTTCATCTTTGAATCTAAAGTACGTCACTTGTAGCTGGTGTATAGTTGTCATTAGAGTACTTTTGTAAAGATATATATCAGTCTAGTGTGCTGACAGAGAGGCCTGGCTCTCCTCAACATTTTGCTTCCTCTAGAGTATAGAGTTGTTGAAAGGAAATTATTTTTCAGCTTAGACTATATCTTCAGTTTCATAGCTCTTATATCTAAGGGATCATCAAACTGGTTTTCACCAATGTATTTTAAGTACTGTGTTGATGCTATGTCAAAGAGGTTAAGAAATAAGTGTGCTTCTCTTACTTCGTTTCTCATTTTGATGCAAAAGACCATGTTGACTTTAGGAGCCGTGTGTTTGAAGATACTGAAGGTACAAGATAGGAGTCTGACAGCCTGGATAACACTGGAAGAACAACTATCTTGGTGTTTTTGAGTGAGAAGTAAACTTTTGTTGTATTTTATGCATTAAGTCATTTTGTTAGACCAGATAGGATTACCCTAATACAAAAGACATTGGTCTAATGAAAGCACTGGTACTACATGATAAGACTAACATCTGCTCAATACATGATCCTATATGTAGTAGTGACAATTTTGGTAAAATTATTTCCCTGAATCATGTGTATTTGAGAGGATCTTTGAGTGAGGATCTCTGCTGTATAGTCAGCCTATCTAGGCACACATGGACACGTCTATCTGCGCTGGTATAACAATCTGGTAAAACTCTTTCTGGATAGAGGAGAATTCACAGTTGTCAGGTTGGGGCTGATGACTGAGTTGCTCCCTGAGGAGAAGACCCTCCCAAGAACAAATGGCTAGGCTTTAACTTCCTAGCTAATATGTTAGACTGAGGAACAATGGATTCCTTTTATGTAGGTCCAGGAAAGCTTCTCTAGGCCAAGGTCAGACTCTTAAAAGAGACTATGTCAGGATGGAAATATCTGGCTGGAGGATTGATGTCAGTTTTAACATCTGGAGAGTCAATCTGGGAGTCAGGAATGTCAGAGAAAGTTGAGAAAATGCTATGAGGTGGGAGCATAGGACACTTGCAGTGATTTGGGACACATGTGAGACACACCAGGGACCCCTTGAATCAGAGAGATATGGGCTAGGGATTCTCGAGATTGTGCCAGTGAGGGTTACGTAAGGGGCACCTCTTTTGTTGCTTTATTGTGACACACATTTCTGATTGAACCATCAGGCTTTTGAAACCTGAGGAAATGTGGCCTATACATATGCTATGATGAGCTGGGTTATGCAGCTTATAATGGAGGCAGAAAAAGATGCTGTGATTCGCATCTATTCTTTGCTCATTCTCTTTCATTGTCTGAAGTCCACTTTTTCCCTAATCGTATGACCACTGGGACTAGAGACCCCATGGATGGAGTTCTGAGCAATCCAGGGGAATGCTGTAATAAGAAGCTGCTTCCTATTGATCTCCCCCTCCCAGTAAGCTCTGTATTTGGATTGCTTCGGATGTGGGGGGAGTGGGGTGAGGGCAAACATCCAGGAACTTACATTTCCAAGAGCTTTGTGGCTTATACTCAGAAACTCAGTGAACTGATAATGATGGCAAGCAGAGGTTAAATCCCCATCTCATCATCAAACTGGGAAGAATAAAGGATTTGTATTCAGTCACACAATGTGGAATGAGGGCAGCTCTTAAAATGATTGCTTAGGGTGCTTTTTTCACATAGCCTCTGTCTATCTGTATGTGATAAAATCTGCTCAAAAAGAAAATTTTCACTAGATATATAATAAATGAGAAATGCCCTTGGGAAAAGGGAAACACCTGTTTTCCCCCACTCTGTTCAATTCCTACCAGTTAATTCCTCAGGAATATTTAGGTGGCAGCCATCAACAGTACAGCACCCTGTTTCCCCTAACCTCTCCCCAACACAAGTCCCTTCAGCATTTCAAATTAAGAGTTATGTTTTCTTCTTTGGCAGACCAGTTTGCTTTTATGCTGCCTCCATGGGGCCATGGGAGTGCCCTGTCCCTGAATGTACACAAACCCGTTTGAAAGGCCTGATGTGGAAATGATCCATAGAAACAAGAGAATGCCTTTGCTTTTGACCATACATGGATCTTGGCACTGTGTGTGGGGAATATTCCTGGGCTGTTACACAGCCTCTGCCCTGTGCCCTTGATGGGGAGGCAGCTGTGCTTTCTTTAGCATGGGTGCTTTTGGAGAGTGACCGCTCAAAAACCTTATATACTTTCCCTCACAACAGAAAGGCCCTGCCCCAGGATTTTAGCCAGAGCAGAAATGACCCCAAGGGAGATGTTTCTGAACATCCTCTACCTTGAAATCCATTTCTATTCCTCATCATAGCTTTGCAAGAACTTCTTTTACGACAGCCTCCTCCAGAAGTTTAAAAAATTTTCTTTTCCACTTAATTTACTTTCCAATGTCTTACTCATACTTGGCTTCTGTCTATATTTTACTTCTGTGAGAGTTGAAGGTAATAACATTATTTAATAGCCATATATACACCTTCCCACACAGGGGCTACATCCTTGTTACATTACAAGCCCGCAGCTCCTCATTTTTTCCTCGAAATCAAGAGGAAAGCCCCCAACAGAACATGCTAGATAATTAGCTTGGCTACCGATTGCTGCAGAATACATTTCTGGTTGGCTTCGGCGTTCAGGCCTCGGTGGAGGGGGCAGTCAGAATGACGGCGGCCTGCTGGAGCCAGACCTCAGCTACCTCATCACAGCCCGTAATTGTTTATGAATTAAGCTTTTGCCAAACAAATCTACACACTGTCTAAACCTTCCGCCCCCAGGGTGCATTCCAGCCCACCCACAGAAGTGCAGCGTGGGGCTCTAGTTTGAAACGTCTTATTCCATCCTTGGCAGAGTTGGTTGTGATTCAAACGTCTTGTTTTTTATCTTTACTGGCAGCATCAGCTAAATCTGGGATTGTTTCTGATCCCCTTTAACTGGTGACACAGGTGTCACTGAGTTCACAACTCTTTACCCCACAACATATCCCCTGAGAACGATGTCCCTTTTTGCTCCACAGCGAAAGGGACTCTCCAGCCCTGAAAGACAGGAGAGCCCTGGTGGAGAGTGCTTCCACACTCACAGTGGACCGAGTAATTCAGCAGGAATAAGCTAACAGTTGCTGCTTGGTATTTGAACATCATTTAATGAGTGCCTAGAATTCATCTGTAAATGCACATTGTTAATTTAGGGCCTGCTATTCATTAATTAGGGGTTTAGTGGCAAGTGCCATTGAGCTATCTGCAATGTTTAAGGTTACATCAAGCCCTAGTAAATGGCTTGCTGATAACAAGAGGCATCCATCTTCATTACTCGGCCACTCCTGTCTGACTTTGCTCAGCATCTTCGAAGGGCTATGCCTCTTGGAACTGAAGAATTAAACTTTTATCCAAACCAGATTCTGCTCTTTCACCTCTTCTGATTCATTGAGTACTTCCCATTTATTCTGCCTAAATGACATCTGATTACCTAACATGGAGTAGAGCAGGGTCTTAACCTAAAGCAGTCTGCAGACCTCAGTTCTCAGCTGGAAAGTTCCAGTGGGTTAACGCTAAGGAAGCCCTCACATTTCCATTTCATCTGATACTGGGCTCACTGTAAAAGAAAGAGTTTCGAATTTTTCTTCTCATAAGGTTGCAGTTCCAATACAATTTTTTCTTAAGCCAGAGAAATACAGGAAATTAATTTTAAACCTGAAGAATGAATGTCCCTATTGGTTCGAGTTTACTTTTGCAGTGTTTCTCTCTCTGAAAATATGTATTATTTGAGGCAATCACTGTGCCAAATGAAATAATTCCAACCACCTAAAGAGCCTTACATGTTGAGTCTCAGCTGTACAAACGTAGTCATATTGGAGGTACACGCTCAGTCACCAGAGGGGCTCCGAACCTGCACCCATTAGCAGACAGCTAGAGTGAGCATTTAGGGGCACTGCTCTTAAAGAAAATTATATAAGTGCAAGTTTGTTTATCCTTCAAATGCTGGGTTAGAGGACTTGCATAAAAACTAACTTCCATTGACAGAGGGTCTCTGTAAGTAGTTGATTCCAAGAAAGGAGAAAGCTACCTGGCATGGCTGTTTAACACATTAGGGTGCTCGCAGGGAGAGCCTACTGCTCCCCTGAACCATGGTTCAATTTTAAGCATCACTGACCGGGATGGGTTATTGTAACCATGTTGAGAACTGAGCTTGGAGAGCCTGATGCTCAGTGTGTGTGAGGGAGGGGAGAAGGAGGAGGAGGAGGAGCTGCCGACTGCAATGATAGCCCAAGGGAGGGTATCTGAAAACCTTTGCACCACTGAGCTGGCACACTTATCACAGGGTGACAGTCTATACCGGGGGCCTGCAGTGCGTTGCTGTTTGTGGTGCATGCTGCCAACTGGCTTAGAAAATGCAGATTCCCCTCTCAGATAGAGTGAGTAGGAGGCAAAATGTCAGCTGACTGACATTCTCAACAATAGGTCTTTCTTGGCTCAGGATGCTGGAGTGTGGATCTGTGGATCCCAGCCTGGTCTGCTGGGTTGGGGTAGGAGGTAGCTCTTCCCAGAGAAGGCCCCCCTCTCTGCTGTTCCCAAGAACCCACCGGGGGCTGGCATTCAGCTGGCAGGCCCCCTTCACTTCTCACAGGCTAGCAGCAATGCCATCTTGTTTCCTCTCCTTTTAGTTTTTGTAATTAAATTCCACAAACACTAAGGTTAAAAAAAAAAAAGAGGAGCTGTATCTGCAGATCATCTTCTCGTTCTACATCTTACTAAACACAAATAGAAAACACCCCAGAGACTGTGGTGAGAAAAAAAGCAAAGAAAACAAAAGGTTTGCTTTATAATGTTTAGTCATGAAGTTACCTACATTATATGTGATTGAAAGAGACAATCTTAAGCCGAGGATTTCTTAATTTACCAGAATGACGTGCTGGACACTTGAAGTAAGAGCCTTTTGAAGCTGACATGCTGTAGGATAAAACACCGTCTTTCTCTGGGAAAGAGGAAAGCCAAGATACTGTGGGGGCATAAGGAACAATGGAGCCAACGAAACGGAGGTCAGAGCTGAAGGTTTCTGCTAGAAGCAAGCTATATACAGGTATTTTAATTTTTTTCATTCAGCCAGAAATTCTGCTCTAGGACCCAGAGCACTGCATGCAGACTGAGTCAGAGAAGCACTCAATTGTTCAATTTTTATCATTCAATATTATATTAAAATTTTTTAGGCGCTTTGGGTCAAGGCGACTTTTAAGAGGTTAAAAGCTATTCAAAAGGGTTACCATATCCATAAAAGCAAATGAGATTAGCCCAAGGACTGATGGAGGAAAAACAATAATTTAGATAAACTGCCATTGCCTTAAAAATGTTTTGACTTTTACCAGGGAAAGGGAATTCAAAGATTCTTGGACTGGTTGTCATATCAAAGAAAGATTCATTAAACGTGAAGCAATTATTTTAGTGCTTTTTATTGTTTGGTGTGTTTCATCTGGGTTCCACCTTTCTTCTGCTGCATTCTTTAATGGTTTGGGATGTGTAATTGCATGGTTTCAACGTCCATCTGTCAACTGTTGACCTCACTGCTTGTGCATCTGTAACATCAGACACTGTTGTCATGGAAAGAATTACGATATTTCAATCCAATGTACTGCAAAATTAGCAAACCCATAACATGGTCTGGATCACATGGAGGGGTTTAGAAAATCTGCTTCGGAGGCCTCGGAGAAAAGCGAATAGGATATTCCCATTAACGCTTATCTCCACCACTTGCCATTAATTGAGAAAGTTATTGTATGACAACAGAAGACCTCAGTTTGAACCTTGAACTCTTCTGAAGAGAGTACTCCAAATCAAATGTTGGGGTTCAGTAACTGAGACAAAAACCATGACATGCTTCAATATGAAGTTACACATTCATATCATTGATGGACCTGGTGGCAGCTATGAAATGTCTGTCCTTATGGCTCTTTAATTTTTGCTCAAAGTACTTAAAAGTGTTTGGCTTTTGTCCTGATCTCAAAAAACCAAACCTGCTAAAAGGTAGGTTTTTTAGAGTTGGTGGATCAGCCCAAGGGGATTACAGCAATCAGAGCTGGGTGAGATTTGCTCAAAGTCCATGGATATAGAATAGCAAATTTTCTTGACACAAAAGTGAAAAGTTGATATATAAATTTAATTTGATCTGCTGAGGAAAGTTGGTCTGGCCTGATATTATTAAATGATAGAAATAATATTTTGGACCCTTTTTATTTTCATTGTCTTGTGACTGAACAAATAAGTACTAGTAAGAAGAAGCGCTGAAATTCCCATTTCATGAGAAATATTCTCTAACGAAGTTTTGGGGCTACATATTGTTTGCTTTTGTATGTTCTAAAAGGAGAGTGGTTGATGTGGACATTAAAATAATTGGCTTTCTTGGATCGCAAAATGACAAAGCAAAGTGATACATCTGAGAAGAGTTAAAAAAGCAATGTGGTTGGCCCAGCCTGAAGAAACCTACTATGTGAAACCAAAAATTTACAGAGGAATAAATGAAGGGATGATGATTCATATTGTAAAAGAGTCTGTAAAGAATTCCCCGAGTATTGTTTGAAAGGCTGAGCTCCGCTAGTTCATGTAAGTGTTTGTTTGCAGATCATTAACTATTTGACAGGCAGGCTGGCAATGCAGGTAGAGAGAGCTAGAGAGCCACCGGGAAGAGAATTCAAGTGGCAGAGGAAAAACTGACACCTGGGGATCATCAAATCTCTAAATAAACATTGATAAAACAATCATGAAAGTCAAAGCAAAAAGTAGGATCTTTACTTACAAGACATGGTTTATATACTAGAGCTGTTGTAGGCACACTATTTGGGTTCAAATGCTAGCACTCCACCTGTTTAGCTGTGTGACCTTGGATAGATTACACAACCTCTCTGAATACCAGCCTTCTAGGGTTGTATAAGGATTACATGAGTTAATATATATATAACATTTAAACTGTGGTCTGACACATAGTAATTGCTATGCATGTTTCTAAGGTGATTCTGGGAAAGCTATTACAAAATATCTGTTATTTGCCAAAGCAAAGATTATTAGCACAATCATAAGACTGGAAATAATTTCACAAAATCAAAAAATTTTCTAGCCCCCAAAAGAAAAAACAAACCAAAAATATTGAGAAATAAATTCTTCTTTCTAATTGAGTTTCCAAGGAAGCCAATCTGAAGTTTAACTTTCTTGAAAATTATTGTTCTAACTTTAGTTTTCTAGGAGTTTGACAAAATTTTTAAGTTTGAGAAGTACATAGAGGCAGTCAGCAATCTAGTTAATCTGTTGATTTTTCTATGTTAAAGGGCTTTGATTCACCTATTATTACATTCGTCATCTTAAGAACAATAGTGCACAGGTTGAAATAAAACATTGTTATTTGTGGGAAAGAAAACCTCTTGGTTGGTTAATTTCACTTGGTTCACACAAGAATGGACTCGTTCTGTGTATTCTACTCACTATCTCTACTTTATATATAGCTTTCAGCTGGAAATGGACATTAACTGATGCTTTCCAAAGGAATAACCGGTTACGAGGTGTCCACATTTGCTCTCCTAGTCTGATGAAATGGTTGTGTAAATCAGGTTGCCAAACCAGAAATATCTAACATCAGCATGAAGGTTGGGGAGTGTGTGCAATGAGCATGGCCCTAGAAAGCTGAGTTGGGTGAATGGGAGGAAGCGCACAGGCTCGCCGTGGCTGAGGGAGGCCCCTCTGGGATCCTGCAGTTGGCAGCTGCTGTATCGTGTCAGTCCTTACATGGCACATGAGAAGGCCCAGACTGTTGTAAGGGCCAGAAATGTCACTTTTTAAAGATCAGAAACGGTCTCCTAATTATTCAGTGTATTCTTTTGTGTTCCCTGAAACTCCTCTTCCACTCAGAACAGGTTTCCTTGTCTGGCCAGCCCTCTGGTTGTGTCATAAGACCTTCAACTATGGCACACTCTAACCCATATCTTGGTTGGATACAGGTTAAATGAAAATATGCTTTCTGCTTCTCACACTTAGTTTATGTGAGTGAATGCTGATGGAAATGCATGAGTAAATAGTTTTTAAGTGCAGGAGATCAAATTACCTCCTTCACAACTTGAAGTTCTTGACAGCTCTGGAAATACTATGCTTTTTTCAAATGTTAAAGTGGGGTGATCTTTACCTAGTCTCACAGCAGATTGCCAAATTATCAGCTTTCAGTGTATTATTTTTTGAAAAAAAAATTTAAGTGATTTGATTCATTTTAGGGGAAAATTTCTCAAGTTCAAAGAACTTAAAACCATGAAAATCTATAAATGCTTTTATTTCTGACTTGAGTTATATAGAATAAGGGACAGAACTTCATTTAAGTGCGAGCTAATTTAGTTGCCTTTAGTTAAACAACTGTCACTTATTGCAATGATCCTCAATCCCAGGCCATGGGCGAGTACCTATTACAAACGAGGCTCATAGCAGGAGGTGAGTGGCGGGCAAGCCAGCAAAGCTGCCTCTGTAGTTACAGCCACTCTGCATCGTTCATATTATGAGCTCGACCTCCTGTCAGACCAGCAACAGCATTAGATTCTCATAGAAGTGCAAACCCTATTGTGAACTGCATATGTGAGGGATCTAGGTTATGTGCTCCTTATGAGAATCTAATGCCTGATGATCTGTCATTGTCTCCCATCACCCCCAGAAGGGCACCGTTTAGTTGCAGGAAAACAAGCTCAGGGTTCCCACTGATTCTACTTTATGATGAGTTGTATAATTATTTCATTATATATTATAATGTAATAATAGTAGAAATAAAGGGCACAATAAATGTTATGTGCTTGAATCATCCTGAAACCATCCTTCCTGCCCCAGAGTCTGTGGAAAAATTTTCTTCCATGAAACCAGTTCCTGGTGCCAAAAAGTTTGGGGACCACTTTCTTATTATGTATTCCCTTTTTGTCTAATGGCTGTTATATGTTAGTACCAAAAAATCAAATTTTGTTACACTTGTATGTTACCCAAATCTCCCAAAGCAATCTCCCAGGCTTATGTTCCCCTGTTATATTCTCTCCTTATACATTTATCCTTCCCAATACTTGACACGAGTATAACTCAGCAACTTATTTGTGTAATTATTTGTTTAATATCTGTCTTTATAGATAGACAGTAAGCTTTCTCATAATAGGAGCATGTTTGATTCAGTAGAGACCAAGGATCACACAAATAGTAGGTGCTCAGAAAATTTGTTTAATAAAAAACAGATCACTAGTAAATATTTTGTGCTTATTCCACTTCATAGTAATTAGGTATCTATATCATATAAATCTCATTGGAATTCTTTTTTATTTAAAATTTTTAACTTTTTTCAATTTATTTTTTATTGAAATATACTCTCTCTCTATATTTTTAGGGTACATGTGATAACTTGATACATTTAAATAATCAAATTAAGGTAACTGGGATATCCATCACCTTAAACGTTTATCTTTTCTTTTAGCTAGGTACATTCAAATTATTTTCTTCTAGCTATTTTAGAATGTACAATTGATTAATGTTAACTATAGTCACTCTACCAATTTATTGAACACTAGGTCTTACTTCTTTTATCTAACTGTATATTTGCACCCATTAATCAACCTCTCCTCATCCCCGTCTGTCTCCTACTTTTCCCAGCCTCTAACCAATATGTATTGGTTAAAATATTCAAATTGTATAGAGGGGAAATGAAAGAAAAGTAAAATTTATCTTTACTGCCTCCTACCGATCTGTAAAGATTTCCAAAGATAATGATTTCAGCTCCTTTTTTTGTTTGTTTTTTTAGTATTCTGACATTTACCATCCTATCTCCAAATAGTATATTATATTCTTGATGTTCTTAAGACTTGAAATCGTATCTACTGACTTCCAGATGAAAGATAAGTTTTATGTACTTACACTCTTTCCCTTCTTCTCATTTCCCTTCTAAGTTCTGATTTTTTTGTTGGTTGTTTATGGATGCAGTGTTTTAAGGTTTTCTATTGGCTCCCTTTATCACTTAGTTTTATCCTTAACCTATGTTTTTCAATCAGCAGTTTTAGACTGCCTCTATTTTCCCCATGCTAGGTGAGATGGGAAAATCAGTTCACCTAACCTTTCTTTATTCTTTTCTTTCCACCTGCTTACTTTTGTCAGCAATATCGTTACATTTTACATTTTTTAAAGTTTAAAGCAATTTACATGTAAACAGAATTATAATAACTTACATATTGATATGTTTGTATTTGTGCTATTTATAGTTTGGTTTTTAAAGTATAAAAAAATCTTTCAAATATTATCTATAGTTTGATTTAAAAACATAAAAATCTGAAATATATTTAAAAATTATAATTATATAAGTATTACTCTCTCTAAAACCATGTTATATATGATTAGGCACATGGAGAAAGCAATATAATTTCATATCATTCCAAACACCATCTAAAAAGGATTATATCTTTATATATATGTTTGTATACATATGGTATCTGTATATTTATGTATATATACCTCAAGAATTGCTCAAAATGTCATATTTTACTTTGCTTTATATTTCACCATGAATTTATTTTACATTCATTTTCTCATGTACATTACTATCCTCAACATTCTCAATTCACCTCCAATTAATATAAAATGATTTTTTTCATAAAGTAATGAGTTTATGAAAAAATTGATTTTTTTCATAAACTCATTACTTTCTTGGTGTACTGTTCATTCTGAGATGTCTTTCATTGTACCTCTGGGTCAGGTTACACTGTTCTTGTATTCCTTTTCTTCTTTTTGGTTATTTTTTCACATTGCTAGAGTACATCCTCAAAATATTTTCTTTAGAAAAGGGATGAGAAGTAAACTTTTTAGGTTCTTTCATGTCTTAAAATGACTTTATTTTTTCATGTAAATTTGGTCTACAGTTGCACTTCATATGGAATTATATGTTTTACTTGCTTTATAGTCTTTCAATATACTGTGTGGTTGATAGGACATGATGCTCATTTCTTTTAGGGTAATCACTTTTTTCCTCTCTGTGAGTTTTTACAATTTTTCTCTTTGTGCTTAGTGTTCTGAAATTTTACAACGATGTATTTAGTGCATATATTTTGCACTGAACATTTGGTAGGATTTGTCAATTACTGAATTTATATTTTTTCTGGCTGATGGAAATTTTAATCTATTTTCTTTTGTTATTTCTTTGATTATTTCAACTCTTTTATTGTTTATATTGTCTCCTAATAAAACACCTCTACAGATAGGTATAGGATATTCTGAATCTGTGCTCTAGATCATTGCTTTTCAAATTTTAATACATTAAATAACAGAAACTTATTTTTCATTTCTAAGAACTCATAGCAGCCTCTTTTAAAATTATAAGTACAATATATTCTTGAATTTCTGAGGATACTAATTAAGATTTTTAATGTTTTATTTCATTCCTTGCATTATTACTGATTCTCCTGGGGTCAGTTTTTCTATTTATTCACTTTTTCTTCTACTTGGTTCCCCTTAAACATCTGGTCTTAACTGACTACTAATTTTTGTGCACTAATAAAGGACTACATTTATCAATGTAGAGAGCTGGCATGGCTAACTTTTGAAGTATAACAGACCATTTCACCCAAAAGTCTACCATCCTGAGTGGGAGGACTGTCTTTAGGCCCTGTGTCAAAGGGTGAACCTTACTGATAAGTGGCTTTTTATTTTTAGTATATGAACAGGCTTGGGGCACCACAAGTACCAAATAAGTCAAATGCTTCATACACAAAGGAAGAAAAGGGGCTACCTAAATATAGTTTTTTGAGGACAATCTTCCGGTTGCAAACCCTTATGGCTGCCCCTTAGCCACGCATGTCTGTATGTGCTTGGTTACTCACCAGAAATCTTTTAAGGAAAATAATTCCCAACTCCACTATATGTTTTCTTGGGTTGTAAATTACTCCACTAGAGTTTATTTAGCAACATAATCCAATCTGCCCCTGTCTTCCAAGACTTCATCAAACTTTCTGGTTTGCTAATGTCACCTTCTTTCCCCTCCCTTTTTTTGGGTTTGCTTCAAGTCCTGCTAAGGATTTATTTATTTATTTTTATATGGATATTGTAATTTCAATGAGTATTTAGAATTAAGAAGAGGTAAATGCAGGTCTGTCCACCATCTCAAACGAGGAAACTATATAGCTATCTTAGAATTGCTCTAAATGGTTATTTGAACGTCGCTAAAACTCTTCTGGCTGCTCATAAATAGACCTAACTGTAAATAGGTAAATTCTCATACCATTTCTCCAGACCTTGATAATTATTCTTCATGGATCAAGTAGGATTTAATAGTTTAAGGGCTTTAGATAATTCTAAATTGTTCCCTGAGCCTCTTGGCAGTTTCCTATGTGTATAGAAGAGGGTGATAATAAAACAAAGTAACTATAGAGATGTACGTAAATGAAGAAAGCTAACACAAAAACTAAAGTTAAAGCAGAATTTGAACTGACTTGGAATTTACTTTGGGGTGTTACATATTTTTATGCTAGTTGGGCTTGACCAACTCTATCTTGGATTTGCCAAGAAAATAATTGATGTGATCACAAAGCCAAGAATGATAACATGTGAAGATCTGTGGAGGATTGGCAGGACCCCAGATCACTGGGAAAAAGTCAAAGGAGTACCTATTTTTAAAAGGCAATAGAAAGTTGTTTGAGAATAAATGACCCTTTTACGTAGAGAAAAAGCAGTGCATACTGATTACTTAAACTCGAATAAGTTTTAGACAGTCTTACAGAGTAATGGCAGTAATGAGTAGAGGAAAAATGTATTCAAATATTATATCAACATAACATTAAATATCCAAAACTGAATAAGTTTTTAAGTAAAAAATATAATTAATTTATTTATTAACACCATTTAATTAGGATTTTAATCCATATCTTGACAAGCATGTAGATAATTTAAGACATCTGAATTTTGGCCACATTTCTTCATTTTTGTCCAAATTATATGTTGTCATTTAGATGCCTCTAATAACACAGAAGGATATTGTTAAATTGAAAATTTTGAGTCGTTGTTCAGATGCCAATTTCTTTCTTGATATCTATGCAGGATATATGTTAAAAATTTGCATATATGACTGAAACCTGGTGGTGGCTGTCTTACTCTAGAATTTAAAATTAAATTTAAAATGAATTCAATAGACTAAGTAATTGTTCTAAAATCAAATCAAATCAAATGGAACAAGTGCTGATATAAGATGTTTTAATTAAGAAGGAAAAAGGTATGTCCATAAATTAGAAGTTGGGGAGAACTATTAGGTAATCAGAAGTCCCCCAGAGTCCCTAAGTGTTACTATCCGCTGACTATAATTTCACGGATCTTTCACACCTCTAATCTTTACATATAAAGATTTCACTGCTGGGATCTACTATTTTTTTTTTTTTTTGAGAGGGAGTCTTGCTCTGTCACCTAAGCTAGAGTGCAGTGGCGTGATCTCGGCTCACTGTAATCTTCACCTCTTGGGTTCAAGCAATTCTCCTGCCTAAGCCTCCTAAGTACCTGGGATTATAGGCACCAACCACCACACTTGGCTAATTTTTGTATTTTTAGTAGAGATGGGGTTTCACCATCTTGGCCAGGCTGATCTCAAACTCCTGACCTTGCTTGCGATCCACCTGTCTTGGGCTCCTAAAGTGCTGGGATTACAGGTGTCAGCCACTGTGCCCCAGGTGGGATCTACTTCTTTTTTTCTAACCATGTCTTGCAAATTATCTGCTCATCCTTCATGTCTGAACCCTGTGAATACTCCCTTGCTTCACATTTTGAGTTAATTTCTCTGTGTTCTTGTTCCTTTGATATTTTTTTGTACACTCAGATGCAACCCACATTTATGTGCCTATTACTTACCAGGTACTGAACCATGAAATTATAACTATATTGTAGGAGTACAACCTCATTCTGCTAACCCTTATTTAACCAGCTGAGGAAGTCCAAGTCCCAAGAAGGTACAAATTGCCCAAAGTTACACAACTAGGAAGTAGCAAATACAGATAAAGATTTATATTACATAATTGTTTATAGTTCTTTCTCCATCACTGGCCTTTAAACTCTTCAAAGGCAGAAAAACATCTTATTCATACCTTGATCCTAGTAGCTGCACAGTCCCTGGCACATGGTCAAAACATATTTGCTAAATAAATAAATTAATGAATAAACAATGTGAACTTGCATTAAAAGCAAACTACACTCCAGTAAAGTGTAAATAATTTACTTTTCTCATTTCTTAAAAAGTTGGCATTCAGTAGACATTCATGAACATTCCCATCTCCATGCTTTACCAGATTTTGATTTAGGTAGAAGCATAACGAGTGGCAATGAAAGTATGGACAATAAAAGCAGTTAAAAGAACTAGGTGTGCTTGAGGTAGAAGCACCATGCTGATGGTTTGGTTCAGACAACGTTGAAAAATAATCATATTTAATGTGTATAAGGCACTTCATCAGTTATCATGGGGGTTGTAAAGTGTATAGACACAGACCCTTACTTCAAGTTCGTAACTTCTGCATTAGACAGGATATAAGATATATGTGTTTGTAATGACAAGATAAGGTATGACTGGAGTCATAAAACAGTACCATGAGGAAAGATTCTGTAAAGTGTTTAGACATGAGATGGGCCTTAGACAGGGCCTATTAGGCAGTGGGTGCATAATATCTGTTAAATGTCGTATGGCATTTTGAATGCTGAAGTTTAGGGAATGCTGTGGTTTGAAAGTGTCCCCCAAATTTTACATGCTGGAAATTTAATCCTTAACTTCATGTGCTGTTAGCATTTGGAGGTGGGGCCTTTGGGAAATATTTAGGATTAGATAAGGTCATCAGGATGGGGCCTTTGTAATGAGACCAGTGACTTGATAAGAAGAAGAGAGAGCTGAGCTGGTATGCTCTTGCTCTTGCCCTATGATGCCTTCTACTATGTTACAGTTCAGCAAGAAGGTTGTCAGCAGATGCCAGGGCTGTGATCTTGGACTTCCCAGCCTCCAGAACCTTCTATTCTGTATAAATTACCTAGTCTCAAGTATTCCTGGACAGCAACAGAAAATAGACTAAAATAGTAAATTGGTACTAAGAGGTAGATCTGTGGCTGATAATTTATATATGAGCTTTATAACTGGATAATGGATAGAAACTGGAACAGGTTTGTTTAATGCTAGAAAAAAGCCTGATTGCTATAAAGGGCAATTCTGGTGGAGGGCTTCGAAGAAGACTAAGGAAAAGTCTGGGGCTTTTCAGAGATTACCTAAGTGGTCATGACCAGTATCCTATTTCTACTGAAATGTAAAGAGTAAAGGCCATTCTGATGATGTTTCAAATGGAACGGAGGCACAAGATACCAGAAAATGAAATAAAGACCCAGTTTGTGGTAAAGTTGTAAAACGTTGCTACATTTTTGTCCATGCCTTAGAATTTTGCGGAATGCAGAATTTAAGGTCAATGAACTAGAATATCTGCTGGAAAAAATTTCTAAGCAGCAAAGCATTCAGGCTTCTACATGGCTACTTCTAACTGCTTACAGTGAAATAAGAGAGCAAAATGATGACTGAAGGATAGAATTTATAATTAAAAGGGAAACAAAGTGGAAAGACTTGGAAAATTATCAGCCTGGCTGTGTGGCAGAGAATCAAAGAGGATTTTTCAGGAGATGAAATCAAAGAAGATAATCAAGACAATGGGGAGAAAACCCCGAAGGCATTTCAGAGATCCTTGAGACCACCCCTTTCATAGGGCCACCCCTTCTTAAGCCCAGAGCCCTAAGAAGGCAGAATGATTTTGGAGGACAGGCTGCTTCCCATGGCCACATCACTGCTATGGTCCCCACACACATTTGGGCACAGTACTTTTAAGCTGCCCCAGTTGTGGCTCAATAGCTCTAGGTGTGGCTCAACCTGCTGCCCCAGGAGATACAAGCCATAAGCCTTGGTGGCATCCATGTGGTGCCAATTCTGTAGGTTCACAGAAAGCAAGAGCTGTGGAGGCACAACCTTCTCCTAAATTTCAAAGGGTGTATCAGACTGCCTGGAGGCCCAAGGAGAGCTTTGTCATGGGGTGGAGCCACTGCTGAGAGCCCCTATTAGGGCAATGTCAAATGAAATACGAGGTTGAAGCTGCCGCAGACAGTCCCACTAGGGCAAGGCCTATTTGAGCCATGGGAACAGGACCACCACTGAGACCCCAAAGCTGTAGAGCTACCAACATGCAACACCAGCCTGGAAGAACTGAAGCATAGGCTACGCCCAGCAAAGCTATGCAGGCAAGGCTGCCTGAGGCCTTGTGGCCCCAACCCCAACAGCTGTGTGTCCAGGAGGTAAAAGATTATTCTGGAGTCTTAAGATTTAATGTCTGCTCTGTTGGGTTTCGGACTTGCTTGGGGGCATGTTTTTGCTTACTTCTTGCCTATTTCTCCCTTTTGGAATGACTGTGCCAGCATTGTATTTTGGAAGTAGATGACTCGTTGATTTTATAGGCTTACACCTGAAAGGAATTTGCCTCAGGATGAATCATACCTTGAATCTCACCCTTACTAATTTAGATAAGACTTTTAACTTTGGAGTTGGTGCTGGAATTGGTTAAAACTTTAGGGCTGTTGGGATGGAATGCATGTATTTTGCATGTGAGAAGAACATGAATTTTGAGGGCCAGGGGTAGAATGCTACCATTTGAATGTGTCCTCCTAATTTCATGTGTTAGAATCTTAATCATCAAATTCATATGTTGATGGCATTTGGAGGTGGGGCCTTTGGAAGGTAATTAAGATTAGGTAAGGTCATCAGGATGAGGCATCCCTGGAATAAATCCCACTTGGTCATGATGAATGATCTTTCAAATATACTGTTGAATTCGGTTTGCTAGTATTTTTTTTTAAGGATGTTTGCATCAATATTCTTCAGAGATATTGACCTGTAGTTTTCTTTTTTTGATATGTCTTTTTCTGGTTTTGGTGTCAGAGTAATGGCCTTGCAGAATGACTTTGGAAGTATTCCTTCCTCTGTTTGTTGAAGTAGTTTGAGTCGGGTTGGTATTAGTTCTTCAAATGTTTGGTCAAATTTAGAAACCATCAGGTCCTGGGTTTTCTTTGCTTGGAGATTTTTTTTTAGTACTCTTTCAATCTCATTACCTGTTATTGGTCTGTTCAGGTTTTGGATTTCCTCACAGTTCAATCTTGGTAGGTTGTATGTGTCTAGCAATTGATCCATTTCTTCTAGGTTTTCCAATTTATTAGCATATAGTTACTCATAGTAGCCACTAATGATCCTTTGCATTTCTGTTGTATCAGTTTTAATGGCTCCTTTTTTGTGTCTGATTTTATTTATTGGGTCTTATCTTTTTTTTTCTTGGTCTAGCTAAAGATTTGTCAATTATATCTTTTCAAAAAAAACCCACTTTCAGTTCCTGGATGTTTTGCATTTTTTAAATTTCAATTTCACTTACTTCTGCTCTGATCTTCATTAATTTTTTTCTTCTACTAATTTTGGATTTGGTTGGCTCTTGCTTTTCTGGTTCTTTAAGATGCATTCTTAAGTTACTTATTTGAATTTTTTGTTCTTTTTTGTTACAGGCCCTCGTAGCTAAAAACTTTCCTTTTAGTACCACTTTTGCTGTATCCCATAGGTCTTGGTATGTTGTGTTTTCATTATAATTTGTTTCAAAACATTTTTCAATTTCCTTCTTAATTTCTTTATTGACCCACTGGTTATTTAAGAGCATATTGTTTAATTTTCATGTATTTGTATGTTTTCCAAAATTCCTCATGTTATCGATTTCTAGTTTTATTCCATTTGTGGTCCCAGAAGATATTTGATATGATTTTAATTTTATTGAATTTTTTAGGACTTGTTCTGTGGCCTTGAGAATGATCCATGTGCTGAGAAAAATATGTATTCTACAGCCGTTGGATAAAATGTTCTGTAAATATCTATTAGGTCCATTTGATCCATAGTTCAGACGAAGTCCAACGTTTCTTTCTTTGTTGGTTTTCTGTCTGGATAATCTTTCCGATGCTGAAAGTGGGGTGTTTAAGTATGCCGTTATTTTTATTTTATGTTATTTTATTTATTTTTGAGACGATGTTTCACTCTGTCACCCAGGCTGGAGTGCAATGGCTCAATTTTGTCCACTGCAACCTCCGCCTCCTAGGTTCACGTGATTCTCCTGCCTCAGCCTCCCAAGTAGCTGGGATTATAGGCACCCACCATTATGTCCAGCTAATTTTTGTATTTTTAGTAGACATGGGGTTTCACAATGTTGGTCAGGTTGGTCTAGAACTCCTGACCTCAGGTGATCCTCCAACCTCAGGTGATCCTCCCACCTCGGCCTCCCAAAGTGCTGAGATTACAGGCATGAGCCACCACACCCTGCTGAAGTATGCAGTTGTGATTGCATTGGGGTCAGTCTTTGAATTCTGCTCTAACTGTATTCATTTTTTATATCTGAGTGCTTCAATATTGGGTACATATATATTTACAATCATTATAGCTTCTTGCTGAATTGACACCTTTTCCATTATGTAATGACCTTCCTCATCTGTTTTCTTTTTTCTTCTTTTTTCTTTTTCATCTGTTCTCATAGTTTTTGTCTTGAAATCTACTTTGTTATAAGTATAGCTACTCCTGCTCTTTTTGGTTTCCATCTGCATGGAATATTTTCCATCCTGTTATTTTCAGTCAATGTGTGTCTTTAGAGGTAAAATGGTGTTTCTCATAGGCAATGGATCACTGGGTCTTGTTTTTTTAAATCCATTCAGCCATTCTGTTTTTTAATTGGTGAGTTTAATCCACCATTTATAGTCAGTGTTATTATTGTTAAGTTAGGACCTACTCCTGCCATTTTGTTGTTTGTTTTCTGGTTGTTTTGTGGTCTTCTCTTTTTTCCTTCCTTCCTTCCTTCCTTCCTTCCTTCCTTCCTTCCTTCCTTCCTTCCTTCCTTCCTTCCTTCCTTCCTTCCTTCCCTCCTTCCTTCCTTCCTTCCCTCCTTCCTTCCTTCCTGTCTTCCTTTTAGTGAAGATGCCTTTTTTTTTGGTGGTATGTTTTAATTTTTTGCTTTTTATTTTTTTGTGTATCTCTTGTATATTTTTCTATTTGAGGTGAACAAGAGGCTTGCAAATGATATGTTATACCCATTATTTTAAACTGATGACAACACTGATTGCATAAAAAAAACAAATAAACAGAGAAAACTACTAAACACTTTACACTTTAACTTTGTCCTCCTGCTTTTTAACTTTTTATTTTTTCTTATTTATATTTTATTGCACTGTCTTGAAAAGTAGCTGTTATTATTTTTTGATTGGCTCATCATTTAGTCTTTCTACTTAGAATAAAAGTAGTTTACATACAACAGCTATACCATCAAAATATTCTGTGTTTTTCTGTTTAATTACTCTTACCAGTGAGCTTTGTACCTTCAGATGATTTTTTTTGCTCATTAATGTCCTTTTTTTTCAGACTGAAGAACTGTCTTTACCATTTCTTGTAGAACAGGACTGGTGTTGATGAAATTCCTAGCTTTGGTTTGTCTGGGAAAGTCTTTATTTCTCCTCTACGTTTGATGGATATTTTCACTGGATATAGTATTCCAGGCTAAAAGTGTTTTCCCTTCAGCACTTTAATTATGTTATGCCACTCTCTCCTTGCTGGTAAGGTTTCCACAGAAATGTCTGCTGCCAGATATATGGGAGCCTCTTTGTATGTTATTTATTTCTTTTCTCTTGCTGTCTTTAGAATTCTTTCTTTATATTTTATCTGTGGGAGTTTGATTACTAAATATCTTGAGTAGCCTTATTTGGGTTAAATCTTCTTGGCATTCTATAACCTTTTTGTATTTGAATATTGATATCTTCCTCTAGGCTTGGAAGTTCTCTGTTATTATCCCTTTGAATAAACTTTCTACCCTCTTTAAGGACAATAAATCTTAGGTTTGCCCTTTGGAGGCTGTTTTCTAGGTCTTGTAGGCAGGCTTCATTCTTTTTTATTCTTTTTTCTTTGTCTCCTCTGTATATTTTCAAATAGCCTGTCTTCAAGCTCACAAACTCTTTCTTTTGCATGATCAACTCTGCTCTTAAAAGACTCTGATGCATTCTTCAGTGTGTCAGTTGCATTTTTCAACTCAAGAATTTCTGCTTGATTCCTTTTAATTATTTCAATATCTTTGTTAGATTTATCTGATAGGATTCTGAATTTCCTTTCTTGAATTTTGTTAAGTTCCCCCAAATAGCTAGTTTGAATTCTTTGTCTGAAGGGTCACATATCTCTGTCTCTCCATGATTGGTCTTATTTGTTTCATTTGGTGAGGTTCTGTTTTCCTGGATGGTCCTGATGCTTGTGGATATTCTTCGGTGTCTGGGAATTGAAGAGTTAGATTTTTCTTAGTCTTCACTGTTTGGACTTGTTTGTATCTCATCTTCTTGGGAAGGTTTTCTAGGTATTCAACAGGACTTGGGTGTTGTGATCTAAATTTTTAGTCATTGCAGGTGTATCTGCATTAGGGGGCACTCCAAGCCCAGTAATGCTGTGGCTCTTGCAGATTTGTGGAGGTATCACCTTGGTGGTCTTGGATAAGATTTGGAAGAATTCTCTGGGTTACTAGGTAGATAGTCTTGTTCTTTTCCCTTTCTTCCAGGCAAATGAAGTCTCTCTCTCTGTGCTGAGCTTGTCAGAGCTGGGGGAAGGGTGACACAGATGCCCCTGTGGACACTGAGGCTATGCTGGGTCAGATTTGAAGTCAGCACAGCACTGGGTCTTGCTCAAGCTCTATAGTAATCACTGCCTAGCTACTAAATTTGCTTACGGCCCTAACGCTCTACAATCATCAGCTGGTAAAGCCAGCCAGGCTTTTGTCCTTCCCTTTAAGGAGGCAGGTTACCCCCAGCCCTGGGAAGCTCCAGAGATGCCATCTAGAAGCCAGGGCCTGGAGTTGAAAACCTCAGGATTCCATTTGGTGCTCCATTTTACTGTGGCTGAGCTGGCACCCAAGTCACAAGACAAAGTCCTTCCCACTCTTCCCTCCCCTTTCCACAAGCAGAGGAGTCTCTTCCCATGGCCACCACTGCCCTAGACCTGTGACAAGTACTTCCTGTTTACCTCCAATGTTCATTCAAGGCCCAAGGGCTCTTCAATAAGCTTGTGGTGAATGCTGCCAGGCCTGGGACTCTCCCTTCATGGCAGTGGGCTTCCTTCTTTCCCAAGACTGGTCCAGAAATGACATCTACAAGCCAAGGCCTGGACTCAGGGACTCCAAGAACCAGCACAGTGCCCTAGCCAACTTAATACCTAAGCTGCAAGACAGAGTTCCCTTTATTCTTTCCTCCCCTATACTCAAGCAAGAGTCCCTTCCCATAGCCACTACAGCTGGGAATGCACCTGGCCACACCTGAAGCCAGGATGGGCCTGCATCTCATCCAAGGCCCATGGCAAGTACTGCCTGGAACCACTGCTGAGTATTAAGGGCCCAAGGGTTTTTTAGTCAACAGGTAATGAATCCTGCCAGGACTGGATCCATCCCTTCAAGGTAGCTGGTTCTTTTCTGGACCAGGGTGTCTAGTAATGTCATCTGGGAGCTAGGGTCTGGAATGGTGCCCTTTCCTGCTATAGCTGAGCTGGTATACAAGTTGCAAGACAAAGTTCTCTTTGCTTTCCCATCTCCTCTCCTCAAATGGAGGGAGGGTGTCTCACCCACAGCTGTAAGCTGTGCAATCTTGGCTGTGGGGAGGGGTGGTGCAAGCACCCCTTTGGCCACCCTGGCTGGGGTCTCACTAGCTTATGTGTCAGTCAAGTAAAGTGCCTCTGAACTCAGCTCAGCATCAGTGGTTGCCCCAGAATTGCAATCCTGGTGGCCTAGACTGCCTTCCAAGTTTTTATAGGGCCACAGAACACTTTAGCCTTCAGTGATGAGGCTTGCCACAATTCAGGCTCTAACTATTGGGATGAGTGATTACTCTCTGGCTAGGATGACTCTAAATGCTCCCTCCTGAGTTCTGCCTGGTGTTGCTTTCTGCTGTGACAGGCAGCACTGGGTTCCAATGCAAAGTCCCACAGTCACTGTCCTCTCCCTCCTCCAAGCACACAGATTCTCTGTCCATGTCACACAACTCCTGCTGGGGGATGGGGAAACTGTGGGTTCAGCAATGCAAGACTTTCCTACTCTCTGCAGAACTTACTTCAGTGATATGAACTTAAAACCAGGCACTGTGATCAGTCAGCTGAGAGTGGATAGTTGTTCAGTTTGGTGTTTCTGTAGAGAGGCTGATTGGTGGAGGCTTCTATTTGGCTTTCTCTGCATCCTCTTCCCTAATGTTTAAATGTTTTGGAGAGAAAGGATCTTGCTATATTGCCCAGGCTGATCTTGAACTCCTAGCCTTAACGATACTCTTATCTTGGCCTCCCCACATGCTGAGATTACAGGCATGAGCCACCATGTATGGGTGCATTATATTCTTAAAGAAGAATAGAATCTCAGAGTTGGAAAGAAATTTTAAAGGTCTTAAGAACTACCTCACCTTCAGTTCTAATGTCTGTACCAGGGATTTAATATAAACACTAGATTTTAAGCATATATTCTTCACCTTATCTTTAGAAAATTTACCAAAACAGCAATGAAAGAAAACACAAATATAACCTAGGTGCTTTCATGGTTCCAGCTCCTGACAAACCACCGTAAGTAAGGAATTAAAGCTATAACAAATGATTAAACAGCTGTATATTAAGAAATAAATTGACAATTAGTTCAGAGAAATTTTTATTATTGATCTTAGCTACTCATATGTCAGGATTTGGTAAATAATTTTTAAAAGATTTATCACATTAATGGGATTTCAAAAATGTTACAAAGAACCTACTAGGTAACCCACAACGGTGTTAAGGTAATCACGATAATAGTATTCATCAACCCTAGGCATTCCCTGACTGGGTGTAAGAATGACTGACTGAATTTGAGAAGGTCCTACTCTGCGTACCAAGATGACTTTCTCAAACGCTATTTCAAAATAGAATATCTGGGAGACTCTGGAAGAAGTGGGATAGAAAGTTCCCATTGGTTCTGAAACTCTCACCAAGAGCTCTTGCAAACTTTGGCAAGAATCAAAATTTACATTTACTTAACCATTCTCTGCCAATAGAGCTGTAGTCTCTGACGTTGATGTTGGAAATAAACACTCTAAAGTAATTTCTTTTTACTATCAACATTTGTATGAGAGAGAGAGATTCAGATGCTTCAAAACAAGGCTTATCTAACAAAAATTATTTTGTAGAAATAAATGTTTGCTTCTAGGCTGAAAACCTGCCACATTTCATGTTAGCCTAATATGTCTTCAAAGTGACAAAACACTTGACAATTGACAAATGATTAACAAGAAAAAAAAAGTGTACTGAAACACTCATCTGTGGAGATTTTAAAAGGGGAGGAGTAGATAGATAAAGACCCAGGTTGAACTGTTTGTCTTGACTTTCAGAATAATAGTACTAATTATTTTGGGGACAATGGAGGAAAAACACTGAAAGGCAGAGTCCAGTTGACTTCATTTCTCATTTACTTTTTTAAAGACCTGCACAATGCATCTTCCAGTTGCTCGCTTCATTCTGTGTGCATGTCTTCTCCCCTTTTACTGGAAAAGCTGGTTCTGAGCGTTTCCCTAGCTTAGGCCTCCCCTTCCCACCAGCATATCTAGGAGGCTGTGCCTTTTTCTTACTCCAGTATCCAGAAAAGAGAAGCTCATTGCTTATGCTGCAATTTTGATAACCTAACTGGCAGAACAGTTATTCAAATTTTAAGCTTCTGAATGCAGCAAGATCAACCTGGCCTATCCACATAAATAATTTTGACATGATAAGTATGCGAGAGCGATGATAACCGATAAGTGAAGCAATTACCTTGCTTTTTTGGATTATATTAAATGAAGATTCTGATAGAGTAATGAAAAGAGACAAAGCAGACAAAAAGTCGGCTGCAGAGCTTTTGGGCACTGTGTTATCTCTATTATTCCATATTGAAATAGAGAAGCTATCACCAATCATGCATTTCTATGTAACTTCTGGCTTCTAACAGTGAACAATGAATAAATTGTCACAAGACAGTAACTGATAAATTGGGATTGGCAGTGCCTTTTAAAAAGCATAAATAAATTTACTAGTCATCTTTTTCTTTTTCAAAGCAGTTTTTAAGGGGCTGCTGGAGATGGGTGGGTAGGCAGAATCTATTACAACTTATGCCCTCTTCTATTTCCTACCCTTATCCTAGCCCCTTTCCAACACTGTTCTTTGTTTAGTAATCAGTTTTAAGGAATCAGAAATGTAATCTGGCATTATTAACACATTTCACCAATCTGTGGCCCTCTTGATTGGGTCGGTGGCGTGAGTGTCTGGAATTCACAATATTAAGTTAGCGTAAAGGGTTTGTTTTTGGGAAAGCAAGTCTTTCAAATAAAGGTAAGTATAAAATATGGACACTTAGTTCCATGAGCCTTGGGTTCCAGCAGAATGAAAGTTCTTTAACAGCCTACACATGCTTTCGTGATGGCCCAGGTCCGTATTTGTACATTGTTTGGAAACAATATTCCCCTTGTTGGAGACGTAGCAATAGGCACTTCTACCATCATAAACGTCTTAAATTATAGAGACCCTTAGGTGTGAGTAAATGAAGTTTCCTAATTCAAATAATTTCAACTCAATATCCTGCCAAAGTCTGTTCACTAAGCAAGTTTGCAGGTTTAATGGTGACTTGCTTATTTATTTGCATTTTCTTTTTCAGATGGTCTGTGGTATGAGAAGGCTGGGTGTAGGAATGAACAGGATTCAGCTCTTTTCACAATTACAGCCTAGACTGCCTAAGCTAGTTATATTAACATACTATCCGCCATGGTGTGGAGAAGGAAGCTCGAACATGAAGATGGAAGGGCAGTGTTCAAGTCTCAGTGTTACCAAAAACTCAGTGGGAACTGAGACACTTGGAGTAAATGTCTCATCTGTGAAATGGGACTCATACATTATGAAGGAAAGTACGGTGGTGACAGTGTATTCCAAACAATTAGGCGCTGTTTAAATGTTAACATTTATCTGGCTGGTAAAAACTGTCTTAGTCTGTTTTATGTTGCTATAAAAGAATACCGGAGGCTGGGTAATTTATAAAGAATTTGGCTTACCATTCTGCAGGCTGGAAAGTGCAAGAAACATAGTTCCGGCATCTGCTCAGCTTCTGGTGAGAGCCATGTGCTAGGTCAAAACAAGGTGGAGAAGGTCAAAGGGGTGCTGGACACGTGTAAAGAAAGAAAATCCAAAGGGTTCTGGTTTTCTAACTCACTCTCAAGGAAACAAATCCATTATTGAGGGAACTAACCCAGTCTCATCAGGGTGAGAACTCACTCACTACCTGGAGAAGGGCACAAAACCATTCATGAGGGATCCACCCCATGACCCAAACACCTCCCACAAACTCCACCTCCCAGCAGTACAACATTGGGGATCAAATTCAACCTGAGTTTTGGTGGGACAAACAAACCATTTATGAACCATAGCAAATGCCACATCTCAGGGATTAGGGGAAAGACCAGGTTCATTGCTGTCTTTGGCTTTATCAAGGAAGTTGGAGTTTCAGGCCAGTCAGTTGTAATGGCAGGGTGGGCTAACAGTTCCATGAAACAAAGAGTGTGGGAATAAGCATCATTAGTCTTCTGCTCCTAGAAGTAAGATCATTTATCTCCTCTCTCATTAAAAACAAAAAAGAAAACCATGCCCATGGCCACTTTTCAAAATGAAAGGGCCAATAAAGAATTTATTTAGAGCAAATCACATTTGATTAAATTATTATCATTATGGTGTTTAAAATAACGTCCGTTCTGTTTATCTGTCTCCAGTCTTACTCCATCAGCAAAGAATTTGCCTTTAAAGACCAGGAAAACAACAACATGAAAATGAAGCCCAATGCCTGCCCCAGACTGGATCCTTGATTGTTTTTCACAAGTTCTTTACTACATGCTGGCATTTCTAGAGCTCAAACTTCCAGACCTCAAGTCGTACACGTTAATGAGAGCTGGGCTGAGAGAATCAGAGGATATAGGGGAGAAATGGAAGGATGAGAAAAGGAAATATTGATATTGCTAACCCCAATGCAAAGTCTGGTTTTACATTTGTTTGGCAGTGGTTTCATTTTAAGGACACATTTAGAAAGCTGACTTCATAGAACTATTTGTTACCCATCCTGGTCTTGAATGTATAATTTCTTCCCTGCAATAAAAAAGATTGGTTGTTGGTGTTACTTGAAATAAAGACAAAGAATTTTCTGTTACTTTGTACACAAGTACCACTAGCCTTATCCCTAAATTTGAGAAATTAGCAACCTCAAAGTATAGTTTGAGTGTGACTGGTCACAACCAGAGAGGTAGGTATTTATCAGAGGGGCCCAGGAAACCGAAGAGGTAGGTATTTGTGAGGGGCACAGGAATGTGTGCCCTACCCACACCATCCTGGCCACTGGAGCACCCCATTCCTCCTCCAGAGCTCCCTGCCACCTAAAACTAAACCTGCAACAACTAAAGGTTAATGATGGGCACACTTGGGGTCTCCATGTGTCCATTCTGATTGATCATTACCTGTTTCCTACTTGTTATTAATTATAGGAACATTATGGATATCTATTTAGTATTACAAAGTTAAGTACAAAGAACAGTCATCTGTATTTTGGCCTATGAAAATGAACTTTCTGTTCATTTTCTGTTGACTTTAAAAGAAGTTGAGATAAGCCTAATAGAATCCACAAAGGCAAACTTAGGGACATTTAATACTTTCAGTCTGTGTATTTTATGGGCTACTCTGGGTAAGTTTGATAAGGACTCATAAGCTTAACATTTCGAATGGGTATTATACACATGGAGAAAATCCTAATCATAGGATTTTGGCACACACTGACAATGATCCTTAACCAGCTAAACATCCTGCAACCCAAATGGCATTTTGACTTTGACAACTAACCCTAAAAATATGCAGTAGATCCAAAAGAATTAATGTTGAACCTGTCCACATGATTTAGAAGAGCATTGACGTATTTACAAGCTCTGTAAAAAACTATCTCAAGCCTGTACATGTCCCGGGATATACGCAGGTTTCCATAAAATCTAGACAGTATTCCAAGACAGTCTAGGATCCCAACCAGTAGCATTACTCACAGATTATGTACTTTGAGCATTTTATATTGAAAGAGGAATACAAACAAGAACTTCTGATGAGGTAACTAGGGATCAACCTGGCTGCTATTGAATCAGTGCATCGTGAAGTCTGAGCATGTGACCCCAGGCAGCCCAGCAGATGCAGCCGGCTCATACCCTCACTGAGTTCGTCCACACTGATTTGATCACATGGAAGGTGATAGCTTTGGTGTGGGTAGGACACAGGGAGTTGAAAGAGGTAAGGATATTTTTTCCCACTAGGGAGAGTATAAATATAGGGATATCATCTCTCCTGCTCCCTCAAGGATCCATATTCCTTAACCCCATTATCTAGCCCACAGCAAGCATTCAACATTTGTTGAAAACACGAATATTCTAGAGAGGAAATGTTAAGTCTTTTTTTCATACTGCATGCTGTTTCTACTCCTTGAGATGATCTTCTTCTCATTCTCTTTATGCCAACTCCCTCTTCATTATTTATTCATCAAATATTTATTGAGTGCTTAGTGTAAGCCAGGAACTGTGTAAGGAACGGGGATAGCACTCTGAACTAGACCTGGCTCAAATATCACCACCTCTGGGAAGCTTTCCCTGAGTTTCTTGGACAGGAGTTGCCCCATTTTAATTTGTTATGTTTATTACATTGCATTTTAATTCGTGGTGTTTGGTTCTTTCCCCAACTCTAAACCGTGGTATTCTTCAAAGTGAAGAGTGGACCTTGGTTATCACTGTATACTCACACCTGAAAACAAGTCTACATATAGCAACCCATCAGAACATTACTGGTGATTGTGGTAGGTTGATTGTCAAGATGACCATTTTTTTTTCCCTTTCCAACTTTTATTTTAGGTTCAAAGGGTGTATGTACAGGTTTGTTACATGGGAAAATTGTGTGTCATGGGGCTTTGATGTAAGATAATTTTGTCACCCAGGTAATCAGCATAATACCCAATAGGTAGTTTTTCGGTCTTTACTCTCCTTTTACCCCTCACCCTCAAGTAGGCCCTGGTGTCTGTTGTTCCCTTCTTTGTTTCCATTTGTACTCAATGTATAGCTCCCACTTATAAGTGAGAACATGTGGTATTTGGTTTTCTGTTCCTGTGTTAATTTGCTTAGGATAATGGCCTCCAGCTCCATCCATGTTGCTGCAAAGGGCATGATTTCATTCTTTCTTGTGGCTGCATAGTATTCTATGGTGTATATGCACCAAATTTTCTTTACCCAGTCCACCACTGATAGGCATTTAGGTCGATTCCATGAAAAATGACCATGATTATTCACCTATCCCTGCAGCCATGGCCTTGTCATATGACCTGGTAGCTCCTTCTACAAGAGTAGAGGCTTATTTTCCCACTTCTGGCATCTGGGCTGGTCTTGTGACATGTTCTGGCCAATAGAAGATGACAAAAGTGGGCCAGGCATGGTGGCTTATGCCTGTAATCCCAGCACTTTGGAGGCTGAGGTGGGAAGATCACAAGGTCAGCAGATCGAGACCATCCTGGCCAACATGGTGAAACTCCATCTCTACTAAAAATACAAAATTTAGCTGGGTGTGGTGGCACGTGCCTGTAATCCCAGCTACTTGGGAGACAGAGGCAGGAGAATGGCTTGAACCTGGGAGGCAGAGATTGTAGTGAGCTGAGATCGTGCCACTACACTCCAGCCTGGCGACAGAGTGAGTTTCTGTCTCAAAAAAAAAAAAAAAAAAAGAGAGAGATGGCAAAAGTGATAGTGTGCCAAATTCTGAGCCTACACCTCAAGAAGGGGCAAGTTTGATCTAGCCTGGGGGGATGATGAGCAATCCACCGCTTGTTTACCTTTGTTTTCCCAGTTAACATCCAGCCTAATGCCCCACATGAGGAAGGCTATTCTAAGCTAGCAGCTCTCAGTCAGCTCACCAGATGGACACAAACAAATAAGAATGCCCCAGTAAGATATGCTGAGCCTGGTACAGATTAGCGAACTATCTGGTTGATCTGTAAACTCATGAAAAATAATAAATGCTTATTGTTCGAAGTCAGTTTTGGTGTGATTTGTTATGCAGCAATAAAAAAGTGATTTTTCTTCTTCTAATTTTCCTTTTTCCCCCCTCTTTCTACTTAAAAAAAAAAAAGATTTTGTATAATCTTGACTAGAAAGCTTAGCATTTCACATGGGGAAAATTTCTTTTTTTCTAATTTTATTTTTTCCCCCCTCTTTCTACTAAAAAAAAAAAGATTTTGTATAATCTTGACTAGAAAGCTTAGCATTTCACATGGGGAAAAATATTCAAGTCTTTGTCTTTCTTAGGTTAGCCACTGCCAATCTTGGCCCTCATAAAAATCACAAACCTACTGAATATTTGATCTGCCAATAATTTATTTGTCATCTTAAGACAATTCTTGAAAAGGAAACTGAGTCAAAAGAATTGATGTAAGTTACTCAAATTTGCCCAGCCACTTAAGAAGTGCAGACTCTTTTACAACTTATTTTGATAGGGTACCAGAGGAGAACCATTGGCTTCTGCTGCTGTGGCACATTTCTCACTTCCCACCGAGCTTTGATCACTAAAGTCTTTCATCTATTCTCTTTTTTTTTTGAGATGGAGTTTCGCTCTTGTTACCCAGGCTGGAGTGCAATGGTGTGATCTCAGCTCACCGCAACCTCCGCCTCCTGGGTTCAGGCAATTCTCCTGCCTCAACCTCCCGAGTAGCTGGGACTACAGGCGTGCGCCATCATGCCCAGCTAATTTTTTGTATTTTTAGTAGAGATGGGGTTTCACCATGTTGACCAGGATGATCTTGATCTCTTGACCTTGTGATCCACCCGCCTTGGCCTCCCAAAGTGCTGGGATTACAGGCTTGAGCCACCGTGCCTGGCCTATTCTCTTTTTTTTAAAGGTGCAGTTGGCACAAACTGTTCATAAACATAGTCATAGATGCTATAAGCATCTAAGCATGAGGTTATCAAATTACTCCATTACTAGAGAAATGCAGCATGTGTATTTTCTTCTTCCCATTTATGGTGCTTTTGGATCCTCACTGCAGACTGCACTGATGCCAAGACTTCCTCAACAGACAGATAGGTGCACGCATATGCCCGCTCATTTCCAAGCTTATTAGCATAACAAAACATCAATTCCTTGATTGGCAAATGATGACTAAACTCTGACTTGGAGGTCATAATCACTCCTGGTTTGTTTGCCAGAGGAATTTCATTTGCTGCTGAATCATGTGATTCTTGGGTGACCAAAATCAAACAGAACTCAAGCCAGGACCTCTTCAAGGATCGTTATTTTTTAGTAAGAAAGCTAAGACCTTCGAAAGATATTCTGGACCCTAACACTTTTGCGTATGACTTAGTATAACATAAGAGAAACAACGTTTGCTGAGTAGGTAAAAGAACCATGGACTGGAGGTTGGCAGGAAAGAGCTGAGAGTTGTAGGTGAAGCATGTGAATGTTGATACATTTTTTCCCAATGCAAGTCAATAGTAAGGAAGCTAATATGTATACCTAGTCAAAATTTATGAGCAGAAACAGCTATGAAGGAAAAGCATTTGGTATTGATCTTCTCTTAATCAGAAATCGGAATGAACCTTATCTCATGACAAAGTAAAATGAACTATTTTGTTCATTGCTATAATTATCCTCCCCACATTTATTTTGACAGCAGTGTCAGGGATAGAAAACTATCTCCTTAAATTGCCTCTTGCCTATTATGAATTACAAATTCTTATGATTTTGATAAATGATTTTATTCTCTCTACATTTGCTTTGGGGCCTTTTGCAGTACATGACTTTTCAGAGAAATGTCTTGGTGATTTAAAAGTAAAGAAATTCAAAGAAAGGTCATATCAAAAAGACTAGCTACATGGAGAGACACCAGGCCTTGGAACTGCCTGCCAATGACAAGAAGTCTCATTTTTCCTTGCCTATCACTCTGACTTGGAGTGACCATGTCAGGGTCTAAGCATTTTCTAGAACTCTGGAATGCTGGAAGCAAAAACTAAGAGGTCAGTGTGTTTGGTTAAGGAGTTTTCCACCCAGGATTACTGCGAATGTGACTTTTGGCTAAGGCTTATGTTTTTCCTGATGTAACACAATAGTTAAGACCCATTCTTAAGTAAGCAGAAGAAAATTTTCAGGTCACCATGAACAATCAAAGCCAGGAATAAACATTGGTGCTTTGTTGTTCAGGCAAATCTCCACCAGTTTTCATAAGGACCTCAGACCTCCCTGACTCCACCATTGTTCCTCTCTTGGGCTTTACAGACCATCCTACACTTTCCTCTTCTGGTATCTGCAGAAGGCAAAGAGCTTGGATAAGAGAAAGAGCCATGAACTCTGTCAGGACCCAAAGGAAAGATACTGTTTGTTAATGTAAACACTTTATTATCCAGGTAGGCATGACTTCTCTGAGAAGTTGACTGCTGACAGCATTTTGCCAAAGAACAAATTCTTCACTTAAATGCTAATCCTCTGAATGGGCTTGCTCCACCCAATTTGTGAAGCAGGTAAAGGTAAATGTCAAGCTAACTGCTATTTTTATCGCGATGCTCAGAATATAAGGAAACATATTCATGCATGCATTTATTTAGTCATCAAACAGTTATTAGGCACCTACTATGTGCTGGGCATGATGATAGGTATCAGGGGGATCCACATTTTGCCTGGCAATATTCTCAGACTGTAACCGGGTTTTTTCTTGGGTGCTGGTGAGGCATGGCTCCCCCAAGAGAATGCCGTAGGTTCCTGGTCTCTGATTTCTTAAGAATAAGTGATGGGACCACTGCAGGTATGCCTTACACTTGTAAAAGTAAATATTGGACCCAAGAAGTGTTGCAAAAAGATGATTTTATTTCGGTAGAGAAAAGAGATGAAAAGGAGAAGAGAAAGACTTCCACGAAGAGCGTGGAAGGGATTCCAGAGGGGAAATCCGGCCAGGTGTGTAGACACCGACTTTTATCCTGGAAGGAACCCCCACCTTCTTCAAGACCCTGGGCCAATGAAAGGAGTTCCTTAGAACTTCCGCTGGAGTGATTGACTTTTAGTTTCTTCTGGCGCCCGCCAAATTAAAACATAAACCGTAAAATCTCCCGGATGGAGAGAGATGGGAAGGGGGCATGGTGCTGGGAAATTCTTGCCCTTAAAACTACGTCCCCTCATGGACCTGGAAAGAGAACACATTCCCTCAAGACCATTAAGGGTAAGCTGGCACAAAAACAGAAGATTACAGAACATTGGTAAGAACATTCTTTTTCAGCTCTTAATGGCTCCCTTTTAGTAAAACTAATTTCTGTGCCTTACTTGGTATTCATGGGAAGATGGATATAGTTTGCTTTGGAAACCTATAGGTTGGAGGGAATGCCCATGAAAACATAAAGAGAAATGCTGGAGGCGATCCCATGTTGCCTCAAGAGAACATCAAGGGCACTTCGTCCGTATTTGGGAGTAGCAGGAGGAAAGAGCAGAAAAGGCTGGCTGAAAGAGGTGACTCTGGGGATAAATCTTCATATAAATGCGAATTGATTTCCAAAGCAGTACCACTAACACAGAGAATGCTAGAGAGAGACCAGTGTTGCATCTTCATGGAGCCTCTGTTTTTATTGAGCAACTCTATGTATAAGAGCGTTAGAATGAACTGAAGCATGTTTCAGGGTTGCTCATTGTATACTCTGGCAATCCCATAGACTGCTCAACCTGGTCATGCTGGAAAGCCAATGAACTAATCTGGCCTATTCAAATGGGGATAGAAAGTGGTTTGTATTGTGTTTTGTGGTTAGTTTTCATTTCTGTGTTTATTATAATTATTAGTGTTCTCTGTTGTAGATGCCTGAGTGAAAAACTTTCTTCGTTTCCTCCCTAATGGCTCAAGACAAAAGAGAATTTTACAAACAAAGAAAAAAACTTTAAATTGCACAGCACCCAGAAAATGTAGAAAGGCCTGTTCCCTGATAAACATGTTGGCATTTTCATATGGAAGGTTCTTGTTTTCTAAAGAACGGCTTTCTTGTTGTTCCCAAGTAGTTCTACAATACTTTACAATATCACACAAAAGACTGAAAAGATAGGTAATTTTCTCAGTTAAAATGAGACTTTAAAATTTCCTTGGACTTTTTCGTGATTTTTTCTTGCACATTTTGCACATTTTATACATTTTACATTTAATATACTCACGAAGGCAGTTCTGGCTTATCTATGAGTAACTAGGCTCTACCTTGGCTCCGACATTCCTAAATCCATCTATTTTAAGAATTTTAAAGTACCTCTTATCATTTCAGAATTCAGATTCAAAGTCAGAGAAAGGAAGAGAGATATTTGTTCTTGGCTTCAGTCCCATTCTGAACAATATGAGGTTGATATGGAAGCTTAGAGAGTGAATTTGGGATGTGTATAGATTTTATTTTAAAATGACTTACATTTACTTACATTTCCTTCTTCGTGAACAAGCAAATGGTGGTTTTGCAGCAGTCCTCAACTAAGAACACATCTACCTGAAAGAAACACTCTCTTATATCTTACTGGTCTCTTTTAATAAAATTAAATGGTATCTCACTTGTTTGTGGGAAGATTAAGACACTTGGCTTAGAAGTCTTGTATAGAGAGACAGTAAAACACATGAGACCATTTGTCTCAGGACTGCTTGGAAAGTTGGGTACCTGGAGAGGGGAGGCACAGTTTCAAGTCCTGTTTCCAGGTCAGAACTGAAATGCGCTGGGCACATTGAGGCTGCCAGACTCCTTCATCTCTGAGAAATCTAACAGGAATTCTTAGCATTACCAGTTTGGCTCTGTATTTTGGAATTTTACCATTTCTAGAAATAACTAAAGTGATTCTATGGAAAGATTATACGTTTGGGGGCCGCGCACGGTGGCTCATACCTGTAATCCCAGCACTTTGGGAAGCAGAAGCAGGCGGATCACAAGGTCAGGAGATGGAGACCATCCCGGCTAACACGGTGAAACCCCATCTTTCTAACACAGTAAAACCCCATCTTTACTAAAAGTACAAAAAATTATCTGGGCATGGTGGCATATGCCTGAAATCCCAGCTACGCAGGATTACACACAGGAGAATCACTGGAACCCTGGAGGCGAGGTTGCAGTGAGCCGAGATCACACCATTGACCTCCAGCCTGGTGACAGAGCAAGATTCCGTCCCAAAAAAAAAAAAAGATATGCTTCCTAGATCACATTGTTCCACTGCCGCAGCTAGCGCCTTCCTCTGCATAGTAAGATGTAGTAAGGTAAAGCACTTGTGGCATTTCCTCACTTCCTGCCTAATGTTAACCTGAGAGCGTATCTTAGAGGTCAGTCCTACCGAGGAAGTGCCAGTGAGTGTTTCTCAAATCTCCCTTTGCGGTTACTGTGGCTGAATCCTGCTGGATCTCGCAGTGTCTGTGGACCTGTCTTCTCAGCAAAGCTGCGCATGCTAACATCCTAATAATTTCTTTCATTGTCAGGCTTTTCCATTTCATTAAGGCTCTTCCTTTATGGGCCCTTGTTTTCAATAAAGTTTTTCTTTAGACAGACGTGAGAAAGTGTCCTTTCGTTTTCTCTGTTGTTTGTACTTCTCTTCACCATCACCATGGGGCCATTTCAAACTATCATTTTTAAAGGTCACTTGTTTTGTTCTATGTGCAGTTGAGCCTGACAGTGGGTTAATGACACCCTAATAAGCCATGTTAAAATTATATCCTGTATGATCATAAACAACTATTGAGTCAAAGGAGAAGAAAGCAAACAAGCTCCTTCCAAGAAATCAACACTGAAGATATTAGTTAAAATGTTAAAGTATATTAGCCAATTACATAAAATCCTTTTATATTGCCTTGCTTCATTTCAAACATGGCATGGGCTATTTTGTCTGTGAACTCAAGTGGAACAAAAAGCTACAGAATGCAATTTGTGTCAGGAGCTGGACTACAGAAGGACAACTAATTCTAATTAGTACGAATTCCCCATAGGCCAGAGGGAGGCCAAGTGCAGGAACCAACTGCCTACTGCTGTTTCTATCTTGCAACAGGTGGGCCAAGGCCTTCTAAAGGTTGTCATGGCAATAGCTCATGGTAGACCTTTAGCCGGACACCAGTAATTAATTGCGGGCATGTCCAGCCTTTGAATGTGATATCTTTTAATACGTTGCTGAAATAAAAGAAGATTGGCTCTTCTAATTGGTTAAAATTAAAACAGCAGAAGCCTTTGCCAAGAAGGACTGCAAAATAATGCAAGTCTGATTTCAGCCTCTCAAACTTGGATTCTTTGCCTATCGCTACATGAAGGAGTAAAGAGAAAGGTATTTACTTTTGATAACACTAATATTCTGTCAAATGTAGACTCACAAGCAAAATATTCATGCAAGCACTGTTAGATGATGCTTGAGACCTTTAAGAGGCTTGTCTTCAAAATTCTGACAAATTATCAGAAGTATTCATCTGATTTCCCAGTCTTGGGTGTTTATAGCCTACAGAGAAGTTATCCCACAGCTGGTAGTGATTCTATGTAATGGTCCTATGCTTGAAGGGTGACTTGCTGAGCACAGTTTAGGTTGGGGATGTGGCCAAGGACTGGGTAGTGAGGGAGCTTCTTGGAGTGTGAGAGGCCGGAAAAAAGCCACTGCACTGTGTGCTCCACAGGAGCCTGCCGAAGACCAGCCACAAGTGCTGGGTCCCCACTCCAGTGCGGGCATACAGCCTTAAACCCCACTCATGGCCTGCACTGGCTAGCCATTTGAGAAATAGGGCATGGTGCAGTTTTAACAAAGTGCCTGAGAATAGAGTGAAAAGAGAGAATATTCTTTGCCATATGGGTTGTGAATTGTGCTGTTGCACAGTCCGGAATTATAAATAAAATTAACCATAGCAGGAATAATAGCTAACATGTATTGAGTCTTACTGTGTGCCAGGCATTGTGCTAAGAACTCCGCATGCACTATGTTATTTGGAAGGACATTAGAAAGTAAGTACTATTATTATTCCAGTTTTAAAGGTTAGGAAACTGGGATTCCAGCAGCTGACTTGCCCACTGTCTTCCAGATATTAAAGAACAGAATCAGGGTTTGAATACAGGCCTGACCCAAGTCTTGAGCTGTTAACAAAAGAAAAAGCCATTAAAAAATGAGTTATTTATTGTAGAAAGTAACCAAACTTCCTTTTAAATCATTCAAACTAAAAAACACATGTAATCTTTGAACTCTTAGTTCTGAATCCTGAACCCAAGTTCCTGAACTATGGTCCGATTAATTGAAATTATTGTTTCAAGAGACCTTTTATTAAATGCTTATATTTCTAATTACAGATCCATTCCTCCTTCTTCCCTTATTGTTGAACATAGTGGGAAATTCAGTTAGTCTTTTCCCTTGTTCTGATGGTAAAAAAGTAAATAAATGAGGAAGGCTCTGTCCCTCTCTTCATTATCAGCCAAAAAACACATTTGAAAATTTCCACCCACTTTCTTTTATGTCTGATGTTTCAAAAAACATAATGTTTTAGTGAAACAAAATCAAATTTAATCCACTTTAAGAAACTGATGTTTTTAAAATATGTGGTTTAAGCAAAATGATTCTGAATTATATATTTATGGGGATTAACTTGTTTTCATGTATAGTACAGCTTTCCTGAGTAAACAATTTCCTTTTGGCTCCATTGGATGAGAAAAATATACCCAGTAGTGTATATATATATATATATATATTTTTAGAGATCTCACTTCTTTAGGTGAGCACTTGAGTCAGAAATATTTATTCTCACTACTCTCCAAATACGAGTGAATACAAAGTATAAGTGGAAAAGTAAAATGAAGGCATTTTTCGTAGTTCAATTCCCCCAAAAATTGTTTTAGCCCAGCTCTTTGGCCACCTTATCATGACATATTAAGTGGGCAACAGACTTCTGCACTGTGTAAGACATGTCCCCTATATTGGTACATGTATGTGTTCATGCATGTCACCTTTACTTACACATGTTCAAAACAGAACAGTTTTTTGTTCCTTGTAGCAAATGGAAAATTTCTGGGCTGTGGACTTCAAAAGGAGAAAGACTTTAAAGTGTTACTACCTTAATACAGTTCCTTCATTAGCCCCTACTGCTCGGTAAATAAGGCAGCCATTGAGTTATCAATGGGTTTACTTTTACCAAACAACTGGACTGAAAGTACTCCAGAGAGTTATGGCCTCCCTTACCCTGTTACCAGAATCATTTTATTAATAAAATGCTTCCAACATGACCTCCCAAGATTTTTTGACTCTTATTGCTTGGGTGGCACTAGAGGCTAAAATGGGGCTCCTTTTAATAACACATTTGCATAAGTTGATCTGAAAGATCCCCATGTGATTACATGACTCCAGGGTTGGCCTGTCATCTCAGAAAAGCCTGAGGTACTCGTCCCAAAGAGATCAAAACTCAAGAATTAACTAGTCTTCATAAAATGAGAACATCTCTAGGAGCAGTAAAACAAATGATTATCATTTCTTTTTGGCGTTGGACTATGCCAAGCTAGAGAAAAACAGAGCTTTCAAACGTTGACAATCTGGTATATTGAAGTATGACCATTATTTTTTATTTTCCACATTTTTGGTCCAAAGACAGTTCTGAGTAATTGATTCCCATAATGAGCTATGGTTCGTTAGTCAATTTAATTTATAATTGAATTGGATGGATGTAACTCTGTGTAAAATTGTCTCTGAAGAATCTGTTTTGTTCGTCTGTTCAACTTCTGACAGGGATGGAAGAAAATCTAAATTATTCCCTCCTGCAAGGGGGAAAAATTCAGAGTCTCAGCCTCCCTGGTGAAATTAAGAGAAAAAATATTTTTAATAGTTGCCATGCAAAAATATTATGGCTTTACTAAAATTTATACAAGCATGTCAATTAACACATTCATGGCAAGGATGGTGGATTCAGGAATCTGAGTAAATGCCTTGAGGCAAAGACCTTTTCTGAGTACTGGGAAGGATTTCTCATTATTAGAATGAACACCAGGTCTCTCTGCATTTATTTTTATCAGTTATTGACAAAGATTGTCTTACTGCAACATAAATATGCCCAGAAAACAATAGCCCTAATTCTCCAGGTGTTTTGCAATCATCACAACTTGTATTTTCTATACATTTCCAATAATGGTATAATTTCGGGAACAATTATTAAAATAATCACATAGAGCTTTTTTTAAGTTTTGAAAGACTGTCAGAAAATTTTTAAACTTTAATTGTTAACAACAAGCTTTCATTTTTGCTCAAAGATTTTATCTTATTCTCTAAGCCCTTCACATTTAAAACTTTTACAACCATCTTAGCACACACTCAAAACAAAGCCATAATTATGTAAAAAGAAATGTTTTACAGTTAATGCCATCTAAGACACTCACCAAGTGCCAAAATGCATAGGATTTTGGTAAAAGGCAATCTGTTCTTTGAGGATAATGCATGCAAACTACTCTTGTGCAAAACCTGAGGCAGGAATAGTATACTGCCTTAGATCACACCTATGGAGCTGACTTTGATACTATGCCCAGAAGTGGGTTACAGGCTGTGATTTGAATGAAGTTTAATCATTTTTAGAAGCGAAGGGCCTTTAGGGTACTCTTGTTCCATAAGACTTATTATATCTAAGAAAGACAAAGGCGTAGGCTTTATTCTTCCTTGTTAACAATGGTAATACAGTAATGATCTTTAATGATGGACTGTTGTGTGAAATAGACTGACTGGGAAGAAAAGCTAGATGAAAACAGCTGTCATTTTATATCGTCAAACCCCGTTCTTACGTGGACAAAGAGATCATGAATTCATGTCCTGTAATGTGATGGAGAGGCATTATATCACTGTATGTCCACTGCCATTTCTATGGGCTTTCATCTAATCCCCTGCAAATGTTAAAAATATATATTTTAGTTAGTTACAACGAAATGAATAAATGAGGTCGAATTAAGGTAGGCCAGGATATAAAGTTCAAATGTTACAGTTCTCAAGGGACAAATCTTTTACAGTTTCTCTCTACTCACATATACCTGGCTGTTCCCATTTCCTGACCTTTGCAAGGTTTTAACCAGTTTTTTTTTTAAATTTCTGACATGGAAAACAAAGATATTTCATTTGGAAAAATACTCCCTAAATGAGCCAGACTAAACAGCAGGTATTAGCCTTATCAGGTGAACAAAATCACCAGAGATCACTTACATTCATAATTATTACATTTCTCCTGAAGAATTTTGAGTAGCACTCATCTTTTATGTAAGTCAGCTATGTAAAATAGATTGAAAGGTGAATCTAACAAAATATTCAAACCCACATCAATCATTCATACATAACGCACAGTTCGATGAAGGCCGGCTCTGGAGCCCAGATAAGCAATGTCATAGTAAGTTATGCTCTATGGCAGCAAAATCAGTTGTGATCAATCACATAGTAACCAGTGTGAGTTACATTTTTGCTTTAGTCCTTAAACTCTTTTGAGTGTACTTTGAAAAGTATTGTTTTTATCTAAAGTAGTAGATCAATACCTGTGATCAATAAGCATTCATTTCCAACTAACAAGGACAATGGTGAGTGAATTCCTTTAAACATTTTCATAGCAAGGAATGTTGGGTTGAATAGTAGATCATTAATATGTCAGATTTTAGGGGGAGCTCTTAAAAATCTCCTGGAGGGCAACTCTCAAAGAATGCCTCTATTCTTTGACAACTGTTCCATTTCTAAGATTTCCAGTAAAATCATCAAAACCTTGTATATCGATAGCTCCGGCAGTTTCATTCCAGACCCTATAACATGTAATGCATTAACTAATGATAGTTTTGGCTTTTGAGAAATTTGATGACACCCTTTGTATGACGAAGTGAAAGCCCTTGAAGTGGCACTAATGAATATCACAGTGAAAAATACGGGGTTATGTTCCTGAGCCCACACTCACCTCCAGTCACCAGACCACTGAAGGGGCCCTGCTTACTTGTCCTGAAGTCAGGAAAAAGACGGAAGATTTGGACACGCGTGACCTGAGTCAATCGTTTACAACTTCACATTAGTTTGCATACTATCTTTTTAAACCAGCTCCTAGAGAGCAGGGTTATAGCTTAGATTTTATCGTATTCAGGCATTTCTAGTGTATTCTTTCCTCCAATAAAGATATGAAGGAAATAACCAATGGAGATATTTCTCCAACGTCTTAAAGTTTTGACTTAAAAGCTGCTTTCCATTAATTCGGCTTGACTTCTGCAACAGGGTTGCAGGGAGCAGAGGGTTGGCCTTGATGAGATGCATTAAAAACTGGCAGGCATCACAGAATCGGATGAACCCTAAAGCAGCATTGAAAGCAGTAGCAAGCTTCAGGCTTTGGGAGCGTTGGCAGGGACAGGGTGGAAAGTGGAATGGGGAAGAAGGAAGATATTTGTTCCTTTTGTGTCAGTTTTCTTTAAAGCTTTTTTGACTGAACACCCCTCAATTAAAAAAAAATCCTTCAAGTATACACCTATACATGTTTGTTTACAAATTATATACATGTGTTACTCTCATTAGTTAACAAATCAAGGTGAAACACTCACACAAAATTTATCATTGATGATAATGAATGTAGTTGTTACCAAATGATTTTGATTACCTTTGGCCAACTTATTGTCATGTAAAATTATACTGTCCTTAATTTGGTTAAGAATGCGGCTATTGAAGAACTCTGCTGGGAAGAGTAACCAGCTTATACATTACTGGTATCATCATGGATCTGTGACATTTTTGCAATCTGCATTAATTTCAATCTGTAGTTTTTGCAGCTATTTAAAAACATTAAATTATCGTAAGGATGTATACACTGTGAAGTTAGTATCATTCAAGCTACGTAACAGGCTCTATAAATCCATTATATTGGTCTGGTAACCTGTGGTAATTGTGTGCTGTGTGTATGTATTACCACTTCCTGTCCAGGATCCAGTGCATACCACACCACTCAAGGCTGTCTGACACACACGTGTGGGGTGGGCACCAGCATCAATCCACACAGCAAATGCTCATATGACTTATTTTTATAGAAATATAACCCTAAATGAACATTCAAATATTTCTTCTTGCATAACTGAATGTTATCCTATATAGCCTATTTTGGAGACCAGTGTGCTAGACTACAGAGAAAACACCCAACTGTTTTCTAGGATGGCTTCACCTGACAGGAACACCATTGAGACTGAATTCTATACTCCCAGCTAAGGGAAGGTGGGCTTCGAACAGATAAAAAGAGTCACCTTTGCTTCCTCTCCCTTTATGTAATACATAGGAATAAGAATTTATTTATCCATTTATTAATTCCATAAATATTTACCGGGAACAATCTGTAAGCGTGGCATTCAGTGTCTCTGTCCATATGGAATGTGTGGCCTAATGGAGAATATGTACACAGGGAATTGCATGTTGGAACAAGTGCACTGATGGTGGCAAGCACAGGTGCTCTGGCATAGCAGGGACAACTCACCAGGACGTGTAAGAACAGGAAAAGCTCCGTAGAGAAAGTTATAAAGTGATATTGGAGTTGAGACCCTCAAAATAAGTAGGATTGATCCTAAGATGAAAGGGAGCAAAAATGCCCTTGATGGCTGATGTTTGGAATGTAGAGATGGGAAATTAGACTTTAAAGGTTAAAAAAGAGGTTCAATCAAGCAAAGTCTTATAAAATCTGTTAAAGTGGGAACTTTGTCCTGAGGGCAACGGAAAGCCAATGAAGACAGGTCAACACAGGGCAGATATAATTAGAAGACGTTCAGTATAGGTAGTATTTATGATGATGCCTGGCACATGCTGAGCACTGAATAATTGTAAGCTCTGATTAGCATTCTTCTCAATATCAATATCATTATCAAATTTGATTTTCCATCACTATTATCAGATTTGATTCGTGGAGTGATCCTTTTAGTTGCAATTTGGCAAATAGATTGAAGGGACAAGACATGTTATCTGAGCCCTTTGTTCTTAAAAATTTCTTCTCTTCCTGAGATTTGTCCAGTTCTATTTCATTCTATGCTTTCTCTTTTAAAGACTTTTATACACACACGCTCCTTGACTTAGATGGTATGTCCTAATAAACTTGTAAGTTGAAAATACCACAAGTTGAAAGTGCCATTTTGAACTTAAGATAGGTTTATCAGAATGTAACCCCTGATGTAGCCCCATTGTAAGTCAAGGAATGAACTGAATGAGTATCACTTTTGCTCATGGTAAAGTTGAAAAATCCTAAATTGAATTATTGTAAGTTGGGGACTGTCCGTAATTTTAAATTTTCTATGTATTTATTTATGATTGAAGTGGATTATGTGGGAAGTGGCAAGAGGGAACCCTAGAAATGGGTGAGTTGGAGAAGTGTTATTGAAGAGCTTTCTTTGCAGAGAATCACATATTTCGAGGGGAAAGCATTTTACATTGGGCTGGTTAGGTACATATACTTCATAAATACTTGTTAACTGATATAGTTTTTCTTTTAACTTGTGGGACCTTCTCACTCTTGAATTGCTTACTTTTCAAGCATGGGTGACTGAGTTTTTTCTGATATGAAAATGCTCGTTTCATCCCCTGCTCCTTTGCAGCATGTGTGGGGTGTGTGTGTGTGTGTGTGTGTGTGTGTATGTGTGTGTGTGGTAAGTTTATACAATTGCATGGTCAGTTCCTTTGGCCTGCCTTCCTGGAGCAATTAAAAATAATTACCTTCTCTTTTAAAATTTGTATGGAGCATATTAGACTGTTATTGCATTAGCTTCGTTAGTTATATCCCATTGAGGTAAATTCTTCATTGAGCACTGAGGATCAAACATTTCATTAGATTATGTAAATATTAACAAAGGTATTGCTAATGGTGTTGCTGATTATTTTGAAGATAATTTCTCTTTGTGTCATCAACATCTGTGCAGGAAAATTTAAAGAGATTGTTTTTCTTTGATGTCTTTAGGCTGCCATTTTGTTAAAGGGAAGCAGCTCAAATCTTTCTTTTGTGTGTTAGTCTCAGTTCAAAAACTGTCCGAATGAATACAGATGTGGAGTTTCACATTCTTAGTGAGGAATATGGACTATAGAAAATTATCTTAGAAATGATCAGGGGAATTGATAAAAAGTACCATTTTTTAAAGAAACAGACACTGACTGTTACGGGGATAAAGGACTAGGTGCAGTTAAAACCTAGCTGTGTTTTAGGCATTTCATCATACAAGGAAACAGGCAGCTTATTCCCATTTTTGGATACACTAATACCCGCTGTGCTGAAATTAAACATTGCATGAAACAGGTATTTAGAATGCCCATCAGAAAAAAAGATTAAAAACAGTAAATCTCAGGCCCATGAGGCCTAGACTAAATCTGGCAAGCAGCCTATTCTGCAACAGACTTTCTGCTTTTGAAGACAGCAAACTTCAGCCTGGCCAGGCAAAGATCAAGCCAAAATATTGCAAAGGAATCTTTTATTTTTCTTTCTTGCATGAAGGATACTGATGCTTCAGTCCTTGTCTTTGCTAAAACGAGATGTATTCCCAAGGGAAAGAACTTAATTTGTGAGACGAGTGTGAAACATCTACCAAAGGAAACAGTGTGCAAGCAAGACGAGCACCACTTCGGATGATGCTCGGGAAAGTCCACGCGGAGACGTCTGAAGGCTCTAATCTGAATGTGCGGACATCATCTCCATCCGTCCAAGTGTGCGGTTGTATGATTCTACCACCTTCACTGACTTAACCACAGTGAGAGACGATTTTCCACCAAATAGATAGCAAAACAAATATTAGGTTGTAATTCTGCTTAACAAGTCTGAAAATGCGCAAGAAAGGCAAACATAATTTAAAGTTGGCACTAGAAAGCTAAGGGTATATAATTTGGAATAGATGATTTTTTGTGCACATTGTCAAGTTATAGTTTATCTCTGACTTTTATGTGTGCTTTCCCTTTTGGGTGCATTTTCATCCAATACTGTTTCAGATTTATACATGTAATATAACCTAGAGAATGATATACAGTATGCAATACTGGGATTGTTGGAACTACCCATTTACAATAATAAAAAGTTAAAAAGACAAAATGTGATGATAATAGTAAACAAAAAAAAATCAATGCTTTTCTAAAAGCTTTTTATTTCTAACTTTTCATTCTGCAACAGTTATTCCAGTGGGTAACAGTTGATTGTTTTAAATCCTTTCTCTTTTTGCCTTCACTTCTGTTTTTTCTTTCTTCTCATTGCATTCCTTTATTACTTTTTCATTGTTAAATCTTCAATTTTTCATATTTTTGACTTTATCTTTAGTTTTTTCTCCACCTTTGCTGAATGCCTTCAAAGCACACACTTCATTATGCCTTTTCCTCTCCATTTCTTTCATCAGCTTCCTCTTCATTTCCTCCCTTTCTCCCTCCCTGACTCTCTTCTCCCTTTCCTTCTTCCTTTTTTCCCTTCTTTCTACCAGTTTATCTCTACTACTTCCTTTTCTATTTATTTTCCTTAAAATGTACTCTACTGTAGAGATTAACCTGGAAATGCTACAAACATAACTTGTGTTTTTTTCTTTGGAAGAAAGAGAACATGAGAAAAGTATAAGGCGGTTATAATTCGTGAAAATAATATTATACCAGCAAGAAGAATATTATGCAATATTTGAACACAGCTTTGAACTGCAATGATCACCATCTTCTAAAAATGCACAGATACTGGACCATGAAACTGTACTTCTTCCAGGAACTGTTAGCTTCTAAACATGTCATTTTGTCTCGATCTATAAATATCTGAGAATGCTATTAGAATCTGCCAACTATTATAAATTTATTAAATGTACTTACATTCACAAAATATTGTGATGTGTGAATTTGAAGCTTTTCTATTTGTGCTGCTGATGGTCGACTGGTCTTCAGACACCACAGGCACATATTGAAGTCAGCTATCTGGTAGAGCTGTGAAGTTAGCTTAGATGTAGAGTGAACTTTGGGAATACTTGATGTCAACCCTGGAGTCTAAAATCAGACCCCATTCAAGGCATTAATGGAGTAATTGAGCAAATTGTGTTTTTTTTTTTTAAATTTGTGGTGCAGAGATGAGGGCAATCAAGAAGCCACTATGCCTAATTGCTAAATTTTAGCATTAAAATAATGTAGTAGGGGGAACAGAGATTGCTAAATCAAGGATAGACTACTGGATTTCTTTTGTCTCATTTGCCTAAAGTTGGGTTGATAGATCTACTGTATTGACTATTTTTATACTTTATTTTGGGGACAAAGAAGTTGGGAAGTATGTCTTAGCATGTAGAGTGTGTGTGTGTGTGTGTGTGTGTGCGCGCGCGTGCACGCGCGCGCTTGTGCATGTATGTGAAGGTTACTTTGATTAGCATTATGTTTTCTTTTCAGACTCAGAGTCTCACTCCATCACTCAGGCTGGAGTGCAGTGTGGCACAGTCATGGCTCACTGTAATCTTGAACTCCTGAGTTCAAATGATTATCCCACCTCGGCATCCCGAGGAACTGGGACTACAAGCACTCACCACCATGCCTGGCTAATTTTTAAAGTTTTTGTAGAGATGCTGTTTCATCATGTTGTCTAGGGCCAAGCAATCCTCCCGTCTGTCTCTCAAAGTGCTGGAATTATAGGCATGAGCTATTGCGTCTGACTGTGAAGTTTACTCAAACTCATTGTGGCCTCTGACACTCCCTTGGTTTATAAACCTTTATGCAAAAACTAATGAGAAGTCCAGACTGGATGCCTTGGTTACATGGGTCATAGTCCCTCTCCTAGTTTTTAGTTTGGAGCCAGGTGTGTCCCTTTGATAGTTGGCATGTCAGTCAGCTTTCACCAGAGGAGGCTGTCACCATATAAGCTTGTTTCTCACTCTGCTTTGGCTTTGAGACCCGTGAATGCTCCAGAAGACTTTCTCATTTCAGAATCCTCAGAAGTAGCAGCCCCCATTTGGGATATTGCAATCTTCTAACAGAAAAAAGGAACAACAGAAAGATGAGAAAACACACATATTAGCCCGTAAAGCTTTTATTCAGATGTTGTATATCTGACATCTGCTTTTATTTCTGGCCAAAGCAAGTAACGTGACCAAGCCTGAGCCTGGATGGGCAGCGTATACTTCCTCTAAGGGAAGCACTATACATCACATGGCAACAGGTTGGACATGGATATTCTTAAGGGAAAGGAAGTGCATTACTGGGAACAAAAATATGATTTCCACACACAATAAATGCTATTGAATTGAATTATAATCAGAAGCAGTTAAATGACTGGTATATTCTATTGAGAACTTGTAGACACATGAGAGTGTTAAGAACAATTTTTTTCTGCTAAGTCGGGCAGATCATGAGGTCAGGCGATCCAGACCATAATGGCCAACATGGTGAAACCCCATCTCTACTAAAAATGCAAAAATTAGCCAGGCATGGTGGTGCGTGCCTGTAATCTCAGCTACTCTGGAAGGTGAGGTAGGAGAATTGCTTGAACCTGGGAGGCGGAGGTTGCAGTGAGTGGAGATCACACGACTGCACTCTAGCCTGGCGATGGAGTGAGACTCTGTCTAAAAAAAAATGAAAAATAACAATGATTTCTTTGTTTACCTTCTGCAGCAAGATGCTCTATTTTCACACTGCTATGAAGAAATACACAAGACTGGGTAATTTTTAAAGAAAAGAGGTTTAATTGACTCACAGTTCTGCATGGCTAGGGAGGCCTCAGGAAACTTACAGATATAACAGATTATTTGCATAACTGCATAATGCCACTAATCAGGGAAGAAAGCCTTAAATATTTCTGGGATATGAACATACAGAATTATAGAAGGTATGTATATCAACCAATAATCAGAGGCTTCTCTTTTTTGCAACTCGTATCCCAATAGGGAGAAGAAAATCTATAGAAGTGAATGAACCACCACGGCACATCTTCACAGGGCAGCAGGAAAGAGAATGAGTGACAGCAAAGGAAATGCTAGATGCTTATAAAACCATCAGATCTCGTGAGAACTTACTATCACGAGAACAGCAAGGAGGAAGCATGATTCGATTACCTTCACTTGTTCCTGCCCATGACACATGGGGATTATGAGAATTACAATTCACAATGAGATTTGGGTTGAGACACAAAGCCATACCATATCATCCTCCATTTACAAGAAGAGTTTAGTAATATTATCTGATTCAGTACTTAGCACTAATTCAATGAATATATCAGTGATCATGAAATGGTTAAAGAACAAAGATAATACCACATGGGGAAATTATAGAATTTTTTTTTTTTTTTAGAGTCAGAAAGATTTTTTTGTGAAGGCCTCAGGCTAGATATTGCTCTACTCTAAATTCTGAGGAGTCTGTTGGAATCCTGTTTACTACAATTGCCACAGAGGGAAGGTAACATGATTTTATACATTGTCTATCCAAAGAACATGCACCAGCTTTTGCACAGATATGTGTGGCAGCTGATAAAATATATTGTTAGAGATAAACTTGGTTGAAAAAGACTCACGACCTGAACGTTTGGAATTTCTCTGACTTTCCAGTCAAGGACACTTTCTAGACCAAAATTGCCTATCTTTCCCAGTACTGAGCAGTTTACCTATGTGTTCTTGAATTAATCTTTCTCCTCTACCAGACTCCATGAGGACTGAGGCCTGGATACAAGGTAGATGCTCAATAAATATTTGTTAAGTGACTCAATAAATGTTGAGCAGTTGCTGACATGGAGGCTGAGAATTCTATATGTTGGCATGTAAGTCTTAACAAAGGAAATGACCAACCTGGTCTAAATGCTTATGGACTGTGAACTTGCATGTGCAGTATTCCAGGGGACCAGAAGTCAGGTACCAGGAGAATGAGCATAGATTTAACTCAGCATCCAAGTGCAAAGAAATTTTAGTTTATTCCAGATCCATATTGTACTTTGATTTGTGTATTAATTATAGTCTGTTGTCTATGCCATAGACAAAATTAAATTAAATTATTTAGCTTACTCAGTATATTTCATTATACTAGCCATGCTAAATTGTTTTCCTTTTTTAAAAATTATCTGAATTTTAAAGATTGTTTCTAGTATGGCTTATAAGTTCTAAAATGGATGGAGCTGAACTGACATTCGTCGTGTATCCAGGTGATCAGAAGGGGAAGATCCCACGGTAAATAACGTTTCTCCCAGAGTCTGCCTGAGCAGGATCTGAGCCCCATTGGGCAGTCTTCACTTAGACACACAACTCGCACACAGTAAGCACTCAATAAATATTTACTGAATTGAGTGGGAAAGTTTGATCAGGTAGTGGCAGTGGAACAGGAAGACTAACTTACACCCGGCCCAGAAATCCAGACTGATCACCAGCTGAATATATCTGAACAACTCATTAAAAACAGGGGAAATGCAGAAGAGTATTTCTTCCCTACCCCATTACTCTGTGGGAAATATAAATGAAATAGATCATTTACATAACGGCATAATGTGCCTAGATATAACAGATTATTTGCATAACTGCATAATGCCACTAATCAGGGAAAAAAGCCTTAAATATTTCTGGGATATGAACATACAGAATTATAGAAGGTATGCATATCAACCAATAATCAGAGGCTTCTCTTTTTTGCAACTTGTATCCCAATAGGGAGAAACAAATCTTCTACAGAAGTGAATGAACCACCGCGGCACCAAAAAGTGAAGCTGGATATGCTTGGAAGACATAAAAATGACAGAATCTGGGTTCAATTTCTCCAAACCACTGTTCTTTCCTGCATAATGAGCAACTAATAGGGACCCGCTTATTAGAATATAAGAGCAAAGCAAGGCCTTTTGAAAATAATTGTAGAGCGAGTAACAAGGAAGGAAGAACAAGGCTGTTCTCTTAGGTATTTATGTCTTACCTTTTTTGTTAATGATAGCACTTTGAGGCAAAACAGGATAAGGGAAGGAAAACAAAAAGCATGGTTTAGTGAGCTTTAACAATCTTTTTCCCTTCCATAACTAGAGTACCTATGCTCTGTTTTATATTTACCTTAGTGCAAAAGTTCTTTATCATGCACAACTCCACTGAGTTCATTATATTTTTTAATGTATCTCGGATTCATTTCAGATCCTGATTTCCCAGTACAAACTAGAGTAGCAAATATATAATTATTCTCATAAATAACTCAGCACCTTATATTTCAAACAAGTTTTCCCACAAGGCACAAGTGCCCTATATTAAATTCTTTTAAGTGTAAGTTGATTAAGGTAAAAATTAGTTGTTATTACCTTATGGACATTTTAGTTTTAGCAGCAATTCAAAGCCAGGTCTATCACAAGTAGATTTGTTGCCGCCCACAGGTATAATCATCAGGAAAATTAATAATCATGTACAGTATGACTATAAATCATTGTGGTTTAGGCAATTAATTTCTGTAGAAAAATGAAAGATCTATAAGTATTATTACTGTGCAAACTACATGTTGTGAAACCCAGATCCAACATAGTCAAATTGCAAATGCAGGGTTTCTAATTTCAGAGTGTGATAATATGGGGTCATCAGAGGCAGGAAAGCTGACGATTCTGAATAAATAATGTGGTAATTTTTAGTGGTTTATGAATGCAGCTTTTAGTGCATACAGTATTCAGAACCTCTAACCCAGATGCGGTGGAAAGAGTTACTAATTTCTAGAAAAGGCAGAGAAGCCACTAGAAGAAAATGAACATGAGGATATTTCAATGAGTCTACTCTCATGGCTGGGCAAATATCCCGAGAGTCATAATGCAAGGCACACTCCTTGCAGAATTGCTTCCAGAAGACTTCTTTTATTCTGCTCTGTTTAGTGTGCAAAGTCAGATTGGGAAGACAAAGGCCCCTAGTAAAAAATAATAACATCCATTTATTTGTGAACACTAATGGTATATCAGACAATCTCTTTAGCACTTACTTTAAAATTTAATTCTCACAACATTAAGTATGTATAATTATCTATTAATATATGAGGAAATAGGCTCAGAATGGTTGAGCAATTTTTGAAAGTCAAAAAGATGGGGGACACTAGAGTCTCAATTCCAAAGCCAACTGAGCACCCAAAGTTTATGGCTTCCTTTTCTAATCTCTTTGTGTTTTTTCCTTACCCTTCCTCTCTCCTTCTCTTTTTCCCTACCTTTTATGTGTCTATGTTATGACTTTCTTGTTCAGATTCTTTTCTTAATCTTTATGCTTTTCCTTTTCCATGTCTGAGGTCTCATACCAGGCCCACGAGCATTTTGTAGCCAATTAATGGCCATTAGGCTCAAAAGACTGCAGACCTTTTGTGCAACTATGGCATTGGTAGATATGGTGATTTCAGAAACAATTTATTTTCCTTTTCTGTTTAGGTGTTCTCTCTTTTCCCAGGCATGTCTCAGTTCGCATATTCTTTGCCCCATTGTATCCCAATTGATCACAACTTTCATTATAAGAAGGCATCAAGTCTGCTTTATTTGTGTATTATATATCCTAAGGTAAGCTCTTTCTTAATTTATGGATTAAAAACATCATGCAGGCAAAAATGAAGAAAAAATCAGAGAAAGGAGGAAGAAAGAAAAGAACGGGAAAGAGGAAGAAAGCAAGCAAGCAAGAAAAAAATTGTAGAATGACCCTTCACATTAAAAAAGGTTGGTCACTTTCTAAATGATTCACTGTAGATTTCTTAAACTAGTAAGCTCATTTTAAGCATTTGTGCAACTTTTCAGGACATCACTCACTGCATAAAGTGAGCCGTCTCTATTATTAGTTCAGTAATACCTCACCTTATAGAATACCACTTATGGCTGACAATATATTTACCTGCCTAACTTATCTGACTCTCAAAACAACTGCATGGGGTTGGGCGGAAAAAAGGTCTTTTTTCTATTTTTCTCTTGAGGAAAGAATTTAGATTCTGAGAGATTAAGGGACTTGCTTAAGCCACACACAGATAGGAGAGAGAGGAAAGGAACGGAACTCAAACCCAGTTCCTCCGACTCCACAGCTGTGGCTGGTTTGTTCAATTATAGGCACACATTTCTTCTTTGAGATTCTGTTCTTCTAGGTTAAAAATTAACCCAGCTTCTTTCTCCACATTACTATTGAAATTTATCTGATTAATGCAATCCTAATTTTCCAAATTATTCATTCCAATGGACACTTTTTAATCTTTACCTCATCTGATGTCTAGACAACTTTAGCATCCAGGACTACACCTGAAATTTCTTCAGTGTTTTCAGAGACTATTTTCTGTCCTTTTTCTCCTCCTACAGCTCAGGTCATTGTTTCTCACTCCCTTTTGGGGTTTATCCTTCTTCTTTATACATTTAAATGTTAATGTATTTTGGCCATTTCTCATTTAAATACACTTCCTGTACAGTCTTCTCTCCTCTCAAAGAATCAACTAATGCTTATTTACTGAAGGTGAATGTATATTCATTCTTCTGGTCCAGATTCCTCCACTTAGCTTCTTGTCTCCAGTTTTGTCTGCTAACTGGATATATTCATTTAAATATCAAACAAGCAACTCAAAGTCAGTTATATCCCAAACTAAACTTAACATCCTCCCCACCAAATCCACTTTTCCATCTGCTTCTTCCTTAGCTAACAGTGCCACCATCCAGCAATACTCAGCCAGAAATCAACCTTCAGCAAAGGTGAATCATCAAGCGCTATTGGATCTATACTCTAAATATATCTGGTGTGTGTCCCTTCCTCTACATCCCTGCTAACGTTCCTTTAGTTCAGGTCCTCATTGCTTCTGCCTGAATTTAATCAGTTACCTTGTAGTTTATGCTCATTCAGTCAATCTAACTGATGCACAGAAAAGAGGCCACAGGTTATGCCTGAGTCCTCAAGCACTAGCTACATTTTGATTTTCTACCCGCAATTAAGAAAGCATATCAGGAGCATGGAGAAGCCTAACATGAGTGGGAGAGACATCATCATCCTGACTTTTCTATCCAAAGCATGACCCCAAGCCAGCCCCTAAACCCAACTGCTGTGGTGCATAACTGCGTATCCTTTTTTACCTTGCTTTTCAGCACACAATACCTCTAAGCATTATCTTATATGTATGTGTTTGTTCTTTATTGGATATTTCCTCTACATTAAGCTTCAAGATCTGAGGGATCTTGTCATCATCAGTACTATTTCTCAGGGCTGAGAAGAGTTCCTAGCTCATAGTAAGTATGAGAGAAATATGTATTAGTTGGCATCCCTGCAAAAACAGCATACTTAAACTGGACAATTAAAGAAGATTGACTAGGGGGCCATTTTCCAAGGAATGGACAGAGTTTAGGCAAAGACACAAAACGTCAGGTGGTCTCTAGGCTGGTAACAGCCAGGAGTACTTCCACCCCTTGGCTGAAGGGGTGAGGGAGGGAATCATAGAGAAGGCTGGAGCAATACTGGAACTCAGAGAAAAAGTTGGTAAGAGAAGCACATGACTGGAGCTGTGGCCTGTAGTAGAGGAAAAAAGCAAATGTGCTTTGGGAGTCATTCCAGCAGGGAAATTGAGAGGAAAATGTCCTGACTTCACTGTCATCTTGCCTTCCAATTTCCTGCCCTCCCTTATTGCCCTAACCTAGTTGGAAGCCAAGACCATGAGGGAGCACATGAATTTGGTCTACGGTCCATGAAGATCACCTTGCAGGGGACAGGGCAACGTGGAGAAGGATGGAAGCAGATGTGGGGTGGCACCTGGAATATTTTGGCATCTGTGTTGTAAAGTAAATGAATGAAAGACAAGGATCGAGTGATCATCTTAAGTCTATTCGAATACACGTAAAAATAGCATGTCACTCAAAACTGCATCCATTTAACTGCTATTAATAAAAAAATTGCTTTATATACAACTTCCACCCAATGCATATAGCCTGTGGCTAAGCACTGTTGCATCCATGCTTACACTGGTAGCAGCTCTTCTTAGATGCAGAATACGTTAGGGCTCTGTAGCCTGACACACTAAGGAAATCATGATTGGACCCAACTTTTTTCCCAGGCTTACTCCCTCTTGCTCTGAGCACTTTGACCCTGCCTGCCCAGTGCTTTGGAAAAAAGACCCACTTCAGTCCTTCCTGCTGACATGCCTTTGTTCACGTTCTTTCTTTTGCCTACGATTTGTTCACCTGAATCTTCTTTCCATCTTATATACTCCTTTTCTTGGCTAAAAATTCTGCTTGTTTTCAAGAATTCCTTGCATGTAACATCTCTGATGCTTTCTATGACACCTTATTCCAGTCTGCTCTATTGTCTTTATTTAGGCCTTATTTTATTCCAAAGAGATTCAAGGTAGGAACCCCACAGAGTTAACACTTAATTCATTTAGACTCTCACAACACTTTGAAAGGTCTTTATTCACATTGTCCTCCTTGGATTGTATTATTTTAAATTTCTGATACGATATCGTCCTTGAGATCAAGGACTCTGGATTTATTTACTATGAAACTTCAACATCTAGACAATGCCAAGTACATAGTACTTGGTGAACACATAATTGCTTAATGAAAAAAATGAATGACAAAAAGGAGGCTAAAGTACCTAACCATTCAGTAGAACTCCAACTCACTGGATTCTAAAACTTTAGAAGCCAAGGAATAAAACAGAATTGATTTTCATAATTGTAAAAGCTGAGTAGAAGCGAGTCTTCTGATTCTCAGGTGCAAGTATACAGATGATCAAGTCGTTCTTTTATATTTTTAGACGGAGTCTCACTCTGTCACCAGGCTTGAGTGCAGTGGTGTGATCTCGGCTCACTGCAACTTCTGCCTCCAGGGTTCAAGTGATTCTCCTGCCTCAGCCTCCTGAGTAGCTGGGACTACAGGTGCGTGCTACCATGCCCAGCTAATTTTTGTATTCTTAGTAGAGATCAGGTTTCACCATGTTGGCCAGGATAATCTCGATGTCTTGACCTCGTGATCTGCCCACCTTGGCCTCCCAACGTGCTGGGATTACAGGTGTGAGCCACTGCGTCTGGCCGATCAAGTCATTCCTTAAGGTTCATTTATTTCTTGAAAATAAAAATAGTACCATAAGACTAAAACATCTAGAGAAGAAAACCAACAAATATAGGGTAGGAATTTTAATAGAGTACCAAGGCATACCTCTTCTCACGTCTTAGGAACATTGTGTCAACAATAAATCACTCTACAAATATTAGTGGCTTATCATCATCATAGTTAGTCATTATCACCTGGTAAGAGGTACAGTTAACTAAAATCTGAAAAAAATGTTAAATATTTGCAATGAGGGTGGACCAATATTAGAATAAATTATTCTGACTTTTTCTGGACTTTGTGGCTATTCCTCTGTAACTTTAACTTTTCATAGACTTCATGTTTCAAAAGTTCACATTCTGGAGGCCAGGCAGACTCCTGAAATGGATGAAGAGGGTGGGGAAGGGGAGAAGTGGGAGACAAGAAACACTTAGTGGGCCTGGAGAACATTTAGAGGGCAAAAGTGAGGTATTTTACAAAGTCTATAGCAGCTCAGGTCTTCCTTAGTGTACTTTTCCTTCACTATTTTTATTTTTATACTTCTTTTAAGATAAGGTGTACAGGCTGGGCGCAGTGGCTTATGCCTGTAATCCCAGCACTTTGGGAGGCTGAGGCGGGCAGATCACCTGAGGTCAGCAGTTCAAGATCAGCCTGACCAACATGGAGAAACCACATATCTACTAAAAATACAAAATTAGTTAGGTGTGGTGGCTTGCGCCTATAATCCCAGCTACTAGGGAGGTTGAGGGAGGAGAATCACTTGAACCCAGGAGGCAGAGTTTGCAGTGAGACGAGATCGTTGCACTCCAGCCTGGGCAACAAGAGTGAAACTCCGTCTTAAAAAAAACAAAAAAAAAAGATAAAGTGTACATGCATTAGAATTCACAGATCTTACGTTGTAAAGTCTACAAATTCTGATGAATACATAAACACATATAGCAAACATCCTTATTAAGAAATAGAACATTTCCCACACCCTTGAAATTTCCCCTGTGCTCTCCTTCAGTCAATCCCCATCCTCCACAGGCAATCACTGTTCTAATTTGTAATGCCATAGATTTGTTGTCTGTTCTTCAACTTCACATAAAGGGAACTGTACAGTATGTATTCATTTGCATCTAGCTTGTGACTCAACATAATGATAGGAGATGCACCCATATTGTGTGTATCAGGAGTTTGTTCCTTTTAATTGCTGAGTAATATTACATTGCCTGAATACACCACAATTTGTTTATCCATTCTCCTACTTAATGGCATGTGGGTTGTTTACAGTTTGGGGTTATTATGAGTAAAGCAGCTATAAGCATTCATGTGTAGGTCTTTTTGCATACACATGCTTTCATTTTCTTTGGTAAATCTCTAGAAATGATATTGCTAGGTAGGTGTATGTTTAACATTGTAAGAACTCCACACATTTTTCCAAAATGATTGTACCATTTTACATTCTCATCAGTGATATATTAGAATTCCAGTTATACCATATTCTTGCCAACATACAGTATCATCAGTCTTTTTAATTTTAGCCATTTTCGTGGGTGTAAAGGGGCATCTCACTGAGGTTCAACTTTTATGTCCTTGATGACTAGTGATTTTAAACACCTTTTCAGGTACTTACTGAACTTTCGTAGTGTGTGTTGAAATCTTTCTGGTATTTTTAATGCATGATTTGTCTTCTTATTAAACTTTAAGACTATTTTATATATGCTGGATACAAGTCCTTTTCCAGATGCGTGCGTGTGCACACGCGCGTGCACGCGCGCGCACACACACACACACACACACACAGTGCAGGAAGGATAGAATATTGAGACAATCATTTTAACAGTGCCTTTTGATGAGGAGATGTTTTTACTTTTTATAAAGTTGAATGTATCATTTTTCTTTTATGATTAGTGCTTTTTGTATCCTCTCTAAAATATTTTTTTCTGGGCATGGAAGTCATGAAGCTATTCTCCTACATTTTAATTTAGAAATTTATAGTTTCAGCTTTCAGGGCTATGTTTATGATCCATCTCAAATTACTATTTGTGTGTCGTGTAAGGTAGTGGGCAATGTTCATTTTACTTTTTCATATGGATATTTAGGTGTTTCAACATCCATTTTTGAAAAGACTTTCCCTTTCCCACTGAATTGCCTTGGCATCTTTGTCAATGAACAATTGAGCAGGTATGTGTGGGTCTCTTTTTGGAACTCTTCATTCTGTTGCCTTGACCTATTTGTCTGTCCTTTCATCATTATCACACAGTCTTGATTACTGTATCTTTAGAGTAAATCTTCAAATCAGCAGACAAGCCAAATCCTTTATTTTCTTTTTCAAGATTGTTTTGTCTCTTTTAGGTTCTATTCTCATATACATTTTAGAATCAACATGTCAACTTCTGAAAAAAACAGCCTTTTTCTTGCCAATGAAGACATATTTGACTGTGTTTTGATTGAATCTCTACATCAGTTTGAAGGAGAATTAACATCTTAATAATATTAATATTCAGTATAGTAATATTAATAGTATTGGTCAGGCACAGTGGCTCATGCCTATAATCCTGGCACTTTGGGAGGTCCAGATGGGAGGACTGCTTGAGTCCAGGAGTTCTAGACCAGCCAGAGCAACACAGGGAGACCCTGTCTCTACGCAAAATTTAAAAATTAGCTGGGCAAGCCATATGTGTAGGGCTGCTTGAGCCACAGAGTTCGAGGTCACAAAGGAGTAGCTATAGCTCACTGCAACCTTGATCTCTCTGGCTCAAGCAATCCTTGACCCAGTCTGGGCAATAGAGCAAGACTCTATCTAAATATAATAATAACATTGGTAGTATTGATAATAATATTGAATTTTTAAATACAAGATTATGTGATATGTCTTCATTTGTCTTCTTTAGTTTCTCTTAGCGATATTTTGTAATTTGCAATATAGTGGTCGTATACATCTTTTGTTAAATTTATTCCTACATATGTAGGTTTTAATGTTATTTTAAAAGTGACTTTAAAATTTGATTTTCTAGTTTTTGCTTCTAGTACCTATAAATACTTATTAGCATTTCTTCTGTTAAGGGGCATTCTTGAAAGTGGACTTGCTTGTGAAAATGTGACTTTAAGTAGCAAATGAGAAAAAAGTCCATTTGATTTTACAACTTGGAAGTAGTCTGAAATAGCAACGTGATTCTTAACATTACAAATCCTAAACACAAGGAATGGAGATGACTTTTGTTAGGTGAAGCTAGCATCCTCCCCTTTCCCCAGAGCAGCCAGTGTCATCTCTGACTTCTACCTTCAGGAAGCTCCTGTTCGAGTTTCTGTTTCTCATAAACGCTTAGGACAAAAAGAAGGCTGTACTTTCATTAGTCACGTGTAACTGTCCATGTAGACAACAACAGTGCAGTCCAGTGGTCTAGTTCCTTAACCAAAGATGCCACTGTGGTACTGCATGTTTTTGTGACAGATTTAATTTTTAAGCATTAGGAAGCACCCTGCACATAATCATTTGAAACTATTCTAGCATACATCTAGAAGTGGATATAAAGTTTCTGGGAAGCCAGAGTATGCAGCTATGCTTTTTACCTTCTTTTTTTTTTTTTGGTGGGGAGAGGGGAACGATGTCTCGCTGTGTCACCAGGCTGGAGTGCAGTGGGGTGATCTCAGTTCACTGCAATCTCTGCTTCCTGGGTTCAAGCGATTCTCTTGCCTCAGCCTCCTGAGTAGATGGGACAACAGCTGCACACCACCATGCCCAGCTAATTTTTGTATTTTTAGTAGAGACGGGGTTTCCCCATGTTAGGATGGTTTCAATCTCCTGACCTCGTGATCTCCCTGCCTCAGCCTCCCAAAGTGCTGGGATTACGGGTATGAGCCACTGCATCCACCCACTTTTTAATTTCTTAAAAGGATTAAATGCAGGTGGGATAACAAATGAACCACAATAAAGAGGAAATTCCAAAAACACTTTATGAAATATTTAACTGTGAGGTCATGGTACTTATGATAGCCTCACCTTGTATAACTTCGGAACTCCCTTCTAGAAGAAAACATTGTTTATAGGTTGTGTACGCCTCAAAGACACCTGAACTTTCATGTCTTTTTGGAATATAAACAACAGGGTAAAAGTGAAATTGCCATTCCAAACATGTTTGAATTTTGTTGCCACATTCTCCTCTGAAGTGTAATCATGTACTTATACTGCAAAAGACCAAAGTTAGGAGCAATTGGGGCTTTCCTAAATAAAGCCCTACACCTTCCAAGGAGATATTGAATGAAAGCACTGAAAATTCAATCCTTGAGATTCTCATCCATTTGACACACTCTCCTGTTTAGGTGAACTGACCTTATATCCTCAAATAAAGTGTCCCACTAAATACTAAAATTCTTATTCTTTACCATTTAATTGTATAATGTGATTCTTCCCATCATAAAATATCTACATGGACACACCACAGAGAATTTATTATGCTATTCTATGAAGTAATACTCAGTGATTCACTTTTCATTCTCAGAGGTTATGTTGTTACTAGATACCTCAGTAAAGGCAGAATTGCAATAAGCCATCCATTCAAGTCTGGTGATGTTTATTTAGCTTCTTTTAGTTTATCCTCTAGAGAAGCTTTTGATTCCTAAGAGACAGGAGACATAATTTCATCAGCAGGGATTTAGAGGAAATTAGGTTTAATAAACATAGAGTTGAAATTTTGCCATTGTACTTTCTAAATAGCCATTCCAATTTTCCAATACAGCATAGATTAGTTTGAAGATGATTTCGGACTCCCCTGTCAAGAGTTTTACATATGTAAAATCTCTTTAAGGTCAGAAGTTAACTGTGCATAGTTACAAAAGGCTTTTGGCCTCATAGGATAATAATACAGTTTTATAGTTCAGGTTAAGAATTCTCTTCCCAGTTATTAAGACTGAAGAATGCACCTTGGGCCCAAAGAAAACCTGCCCAGAGAGTGAGAAACATGTCTACTGTTCATATCCCAACAGCAGAGCTGCCACAGGGAAGGCAGAAGATAAAAGTAAGAAAAAGAAAACAAAAAAGCTTCCAACAGACAATTCACACATGTCACAAAAATCCACCCTCCTGTGTCTGAAGTCACACATATGTCTCTGTATTTCTATATTTAGGCTTATCTTTGCAATATCTTTGATTGTAGAAGCTATAGAGCTTTTTATTCAAATGGGCATTTGCAAACGATATGTTTTCATTTGTAATATACATCATTTCAAATCGTCCAGATAATATGAGCCCTCACTTAATCCACAAATATATGCGATTCTGGAATTGTCAGATTAAAGCCTAATTTGATGACCAAATTTCCTTGTAAATGTAATTAGAAATACATGAGGCAACCATACGGCAGCTCTAGCTGAGTTAAAACTATCTACACATCCTAAAACTTTTACTCCTTTTCATTTGAATCATCCATGTCTTCTGTTTAAATATGTATTTCATTGCCATCAACAATAGACTCATTCTCATGTTGTCTGAGCCCTCTTAAACAATGTCACATCTTTATAGCTTTTACCAAAGTTTTCATGAAGAATGTCATATGCCCACTGCTGATGGAAGAAAGCCACATGACCATTTGCAAAACTGGGTAAATATGTTGTGCTTGAGCTTGTACATTAGTGAATGTACCATCGGTTGACATAATGCACAATCCCCCATATCACAGTGGCTGGTCATGAAGGGAGTTTATTTCTCTCCTACATGAGGTCTAAACTGAGTGTTCATGTCGAGTGCGGCAGCTCCACTCTAAGTGGGACCCAGACTCCTTCCATCTTGTAGCTCTATCATCTTCAACTTGGGATTGTTAAAGTTACTGTGCTAATTTGTATCAAGGTGGTGAGTGTGGAAATAATATGAGGAATACTACATGGAAAGTTTTTACAGGCCTGGCTGGGAGCTGGCATGGAACACTTTTGCCCACATTTCATTGGCTGGAATCAGTCATGTGGGCACATGTAACTGCAAGGGGGTGGGAAATGTCATCTAGCCTTTTGCCCAGGAGAACAGGGACATGCTTATCATTAAAGACAGTTGTGTTAATTTCTTGTTATATGAAATTAAAAAACTTAACCGGAACTCTTTAATAAAAACAACTTTAATAGAAAACAGGAGGGTGAACATTTCTCTATTTCTGGTCACACCAGAATTTCAGAGCTAAGCCTATTTGGTTATGTTTTCTGATTCTCTTAGAAGAAATGCTTCTTCAAAGGTGGCATGGTATGGCAAAAAAACCAAAAAGCAAAGGACCCAGATTATAAGATCTGAATTGTTTATCCCCCTCTGCTACAAATTGCTTGAGTGACCTTGGACAAGTCATTCTCTGGGCTTTTATTTTTCTCATCAGTAAAATTGGAACATTCAATTCACTGATTGCTAGGGCTTCATCTAAATAACATCCCATTATTCACTGACTGTTTTTTTTTGTTTCCCTGTTCCTATGATACATCTACAATTAGAAGAAGACCAAATTCATATTTAGTATGTTACTTATATTCTATACAGAGCTATTACTTTTTTCAGATTATAAGGCTTTTGTGAGTGTTTGATAAAAGTGATTGCCTTTTATTTTCACTGTAAACCAGGGCTTTTAAAGATTTACTCTCTTTCCAGCGTTCCTCATTGCCTATTTTCTGTGGCACAAAGGTTAACAAGCATACCACTTTTGCCGATATCTACTCATTAAATCATTACAATCTTAGGCTTGCAGGATAAACTGGGTCATGACGCTTACTGGCTGTCATTGTGAGGACAGTGAGTGAGGAATTGAACTTGGGTCTTTTCAACTCCCTGCTGTCGAATTGCCTCTAGACAATAGATGGGATATTGTTTAACATTAAAATGTTTCCTGAAGGTCCTTGCCTTCTCTGTATCCAAAAACATCATAGAAAACAGATTTTCGCAGTGAGAGTTCTTCCTTTTTCTCTAATTTATTTCCTCTACTTACATGGGTATAAATAAATATGTGTGTATATATATTTAAAATAACCTACATGCTCTCCAATTTCCTTCTCCCTTGAGCATATTTTCGAAGCTCCAATATTCTCAATGGGGAAATGGATAAGATATTTTTTCCAACTTAATTCCTCCAGACTTTTTTTATTCTGCCTAATTCTTTACAAGAGCCTATGTTACCATGTTAAAAAATTTACATAGGACCAGACCTGGAAGTTCTCCTACACAGTGGCAGAAGATCACATGTTAGCATGCTTCATTTTTTTGATCAGAGATTATACGATCAAGGCTTATCCACCGTAAAACATTTTCCTTTTTGTTGGTGGGGAAAAACCAAAATCAACACATCACAACACAAAGACTTAAGGGCCTATTTCCTTTTGCAGAATAAGTATCATAGTAAGAGGCCAGAGCCTTAGCCTTCAAATTTTCCCAAGAGTAGATATTTCTTTAATCCCTACTTGGCTCAAGGGAATGTAGATCTGGCCAAATACCTGGTTCCATGTTGTCTGCTTTTATCTAAGAATTTCAAAACACTTTGCCAATGCCAATTCATTCCCATCACACTTATAAGAAGTAATATTGTCCTCATTTTGCTAATGGGAAAACTGGGGCACGGAGAATATAAGAGACAAATTCAGAGCATGTGGTGAAGCACAGAATCGTACCCAGGGCTCTAGAGAGCCAGACTCCAGTTCTAACAACTAGATAAGGCTTCCTCTGAGTCTGTGACTTTTTTTAAAATGACAGTTTATTTTATTTTTAAGACACAGAGAGTGCTGAAGAGACAGGAGTTTGAAAAATATTAATAAGAAGTCTTACGTAGAAGGTTGAATGGTGTATATTGTTAGAACTTGGAAATTTCTCCCACCTGTAATAATTCAAGACACTGAAAAGCTGTGAAACTATTAACCAACAACAAAATAGGAAATGAAAATATTCATAGGGATTTTTAAAAATAGAAATATGTTGGTCTAAACGCTAAATTTGAAAATGAAACCACCGTTTCTTTTAAATACATGTCTTCATTACCGATTCTCATCAATGAAAACATATTCGGATGTTTTCAACTAGACACATTGTGCATCTATCTCTCCATCAGTATATTCTCAGAGTGATATTGGTCATTTGAGACTTTCATATGGACAAGCTAGGCTTGTATATTAAATAAAAACCAAAACATGCCAAATGTGATGAACTGTTTCAGTTTTGAAAGCATCAGCTTAGGTAAGCTTTTCACAATAAGACATTAATAATCTGGGCATGATATGAAGCAACTTTAAATGATTGATTAATAGCTCTCTGATGCAAACAATGATAACAATGAGTGTACATGTTCGTTGTTGTGTAGGCAGAGAGATCATGATCCAAATAAAAATTACCCTATAATTAATAAACAAGCATATGCAAAATGCAAATGTGCCTCTAGCCCTTGGAGCCAGTGAAAGGATAAAGTTTGGTAAGTATTTTTAATTTTACTGAGCGCAATCACTTATAAGGTGAGAAATGAGATACAAAAGAGTGGCTTTGTCAGAAAGAACATACTTTAAAAAACTTGCCCAACAAAATCATGCAAGTAGGCAGATTTTCATGGACCCCAGGCTGAAAAAAGTTATGCTGAGCTTAAAGAGAATTAGGCAATCCACCCGAAAGACATGTTATGCTTTGTTTCTCTTAGTTTTCTTTTCATTGGGAAACCTGTATTAACTAAGAAGTTCTGAGTTAGTCTCTTGCAAAGCTGATACTTGTGCCCTTTGATTGTGAGAGGAGTTAGAGGAAGTGATAGCTTAGGCCCGGGTGACCATGAGAAGCATGGGGTGGTGAGGTTCCCTACAAAGAGTGGGGACAAGTAAGACCTGAAGAACATTTATGGGGCTTTTCACATCCGTTGGGAAGAAAGTGGATACAGAACACAGCTGTTGGAATGATTATAGAATTGTAAGCCTTTTAGTAATTGTGTCATTGCCAAACTGTATTTTCTCCTTCATTTACTCAAGAAAGTTCTATGCAGTCGGGAGGAGTTCAATATGTAACAATGATAAAAATGATGAAATTGTAAATTGGCAATGAGTTCTATTGTGCTTTTCGTAAAGCAGCGAAGTGTGGTCTCAAGAGTATCAGCACCTGGGGATGTATTAGAAATGCAGTTCCTTGGGCCCCAGCCCAGGCCTACTGAGTCAGGAACTCTGGGAATGAGACCCAGCAATTTTCATTTTAGCAAATCTTCCAGGTGATTCTGACCCAGTTAAAGTTTGGAAAGCACTGTTACAAGCATCAAGCAGGACCCGTGGGGTAACCTAACCTTATGGAGAGCCAAACCAATGGGATCTTCTTTAGGTTTAAGTCTTTGGATAAAGGCAGGGATGAAGGTTCTACATATGTAGTTACAGGCAGGGTCTAAGGACCAGCTACACTAACACTGAAAGGTCTTTACATCAAATGCAAATTTGCATTAATTATCCCATCTTGACAATTTTCCTGAGGTACACTCAGGGGTTAAGTGGTGGTGAGCCAGGAGCACCCCAAACCCACTTCCCAGAGTGCCCGATGGAAAGACAACAAGCAGTGTCTTTGGCAACTTTTTTCTTGATAAGGCAACAATGCCTGAAGAAGAACACCTCTCAATTCCCTTTCCATCTGCCACTGACACCAGAATTACACTTGTGAAATTGACTAAGTATGTCTGGGTTACACAAAGAAAGGTTTAGCAAGTCACATTTTATATACCATTTGGAGATGACCAATCCTTCAAATATTAGAACATCATATCCAGTGTGAAATCTCTCTTTTGTAGAATCTGTGATATAAATTTAAAATTACTCTAAAGTTAATAAGCCGTTTTTCAATCTCTCTATTGGTATTTTTTCAGTGTTTTCTTTGTCACTAATTCAGAAAGATGCAGAAAAAAGCGATAACTATGACAGCACAAAGGTTGCTGTTGAATAACAAGTATGGGAGAGGAGCTGGAGTCTGCACTGTGACAGGTATTGGCTTATGGAGCAAAGGATCGGTGATGCCTCAGGAAGGGGACAGTGTGGCCTGGGCAGGAGAGGCCCTGAGGAATCAGGGAGGGGGTGATTTATCAATGAATGTGATGATTTGGTGCCTATGTGCTTCATGACAGCCCTTACACAAGAGAAAGAAAATTGGCACTATTTTTTAAAAAGTACCATGGGATTAAAAGACTATCAATATTGACATTTCAACCCCACAGATCTCTGTGTGGTATTTCTTTGATGGGGTCTGTGTGTAGCCTGGATGGTCTTTGCCTTTGTTTGGCAAGCTGTTTTCTCTTATCACAGCACTGATTACATTGTATTATAGGTATTTGTTTATTTGTCTTAGCCCTCCACCTTCCAGAGAGCTCACTATTTCTCTCTCCTTTCCTTCCTTTCTTCTATTTCTCTCCTTTCCTTCCTTGCTTCTATTCTTTCCTTTCTTCTTCTGGCATCTAGAGTATATGGTATTGGTAGGTAATCAATAAATGTTTTTGAATGTATGAATGAACAATTGTGAACTGACTAGCTCTGGCTGCTAAGAGCTGATAGGCAAGAGATAAGCAAGAGGCCTCTCTTTCCACCACAAGACTGGCTGGCTCTAAGTTCTAGATTATACCAAAGAGAAAAGAAAACAGATTCCTTGGGGTTTCTGTGGGATACAGAGGCCAGCTACAGAAACAAAGAGAATTAGTTCTGTAGGAGCTGGGAACAGAAATGGCATCTTGTTTGGGATGTCAAGACACTTCAGAAAGGAGTGGGGTTCAGTTGAAACAGAACATGGGACTTTTGGGAGGTGGCAGAGTGGAAGGCAGAAGAAAAAATCCATGCCTCTCTTTTCCTTAGGTACCTTGTAGAGTTCACAAGAAAGCTGGGTTTGAAATAGGGAATAGTGTAGTGGAGTCACAAAGAAACTTGAGGAAAGGCATGTTTGGGTGGACAAGCTAGACTCAGGGGGACAGTCAGAAATAATTTAGAACATAGTGTCTTTAAAAATAACACTTAATTGACCAGGCGCAGTGGCTCATGCCTGTAATCCCAGCACTTTGGGAGGCTGAGGCAGGCGGATCACGAGGTCAAGAGGTGGAGAACATCCTGGCCAACATGGTGAAACCCCGTCTCTACTAAAAATATAAAAATTATCTGGGCATGATGGCTCATGTCTGTAGTCTCAGCTACTCGGGAGACTGAGGCAGGAGAATCACTTGAACCTGGGAGGCAGAGTTTGCAGTGAGCCAAGATCACACCACTGCACTCCAGCCTGGCAACAGAGCGAGATCCGTCTCAACAAAACAAAACGAAAACTCAGTTGAAGATAATCTGTGTTTGCACTAGTCACCCAATAGGTATTTATCTGTATAACACTGGTTCTCTTAGAAATCCTCCTGTTTGTAATAGATCTCAACTGACCTAAGAGAGAAGTATTCATCAACTTTGAGTAGGAGTGACGTGAATATCATAGTCAATTATTAAATGTTTGTTGAAAGAATGTATGAATCATGGCAGAGTTTGTATGTGTCTGCTAAGATGGGCCCAATAATCTTAAGGTGGTAGTGGCTTTTATCACCTATCAGCCAGCAGCCCTAAATGCCCCAGGTGACTAAGCCAGAGAAGACAAAACAGTAAAGCAGAAAACTTTTGACTAGTACCAGGAAGCATTCTTTGCCATTAGTCTGATAAAACATAGAAATTGGCTACTACGAGAGCTAATGCTCACTGTCTACAAATATACTGAAAAGGATAAAAGACCTCATTGATTCGGAAGAGGTTGTTGTCTTCTTAGCCTGGAGGCAGGACTCTGGTACACTCCATCTAGAAGCGAGATGTTTCTCCAGACCTCTGAGATCACTCTCATTCATCCTGTGGTTTCTTGTCCCTTGCCTCCTTCCTCTCCGCCTCACCTTTATTTCCTGCTCTTTCTCCTCCTTCTTTACTTCTCAATAGCAGCCGTGTCTCTGACCTTCTGTTTCTTTCTCACCATGACCCTTAAGTGTTCCCAGACTTCTTTCTCTATGGTTTTGGGAAATGTGGCAACTGGTCTAGCTATGCCCTGACAGCAGCCGCTGGTGATGGAGCTTGTGAAATATGCTTCAAAGAGCCTGCTCAGCCTGGAGCTGGAGAACAACACTGGGTTGGGCTTTGGCAGGTGCAGCCCAGAGGGGACTGGCAGAGCAGAAGGCAGCCTACTCCAACCAGCAGGGAGTGGCTCTGGGCCACTCGCCAGAAAGGGACTTCTACCAACTCAGACAATCAAGTCAATGGATCCACCCACCAGAGTCAAAATAGATTGCTTCCATTGTTTGCTTGCAGAGTTGAGCAATGGGAATGGAGGGAGCACCTGGGCAACAGGAGATGCTGGTTTTCAGTGTTTCATTCTTCCATTAGTGCCCCTGGGCCCTTCTGCTGTCACTCTCTACTCACAAGAATCCAGTGCCTTCCTGCTTCTTTGGACGCATCAGACTCACTTTCCTTCCCATCACTGTGGTTTTTCCTCTTGGGACAGCACTTCATGCCCTGAATGCATTCACTCATCACCTCTCCCCTTCCCTCTGTCATTCAAACTCATCAATCTGTGTCCTCTTTCCATAAGGCCTGCTCTTTCAGGTGAATTACTTTGGAGAGTTGGGTTCTGAATCTTTTGTCTTTGTGTTCCCTACACTATCTAGTACCAGGGACACTGAAGATACTCAATACATGTGTTTGTTCATACTGAGGTTATTGGAGTTACACTGCTGTTACCACCTCACTTTTTCTTTCTGGTATATACTCGAAAGAGAGTTCTAGTATATACCGCAGAATTAGAATAGTGCAGCTGCAGCGGTCCTGGTTTCATCTTTACTACCTGTAAGTCCTTGGGCAAGTTGCTTAACCTTTCTGAAAAATTACAGCAGTTTTCTGTTTTATGTCTCATAATATTGTTAAGATTAAATGACAGCATATGGGCAAAAGAGTTTTATGAAATAGAAAGAGATATATGTTTAGAGTACTTCTTATGGTATAACCAGTTTGAGTTAATGACTGGCAATAGCTTAAACTATTACTCTTCTTAGATAACTTGTATGTTTGCATTATAAGGACATCATTTTAAAAATCTAATTCTATTCAGTGAGAAATTATTAAATGTCTACTATATGTCTTGCAATTTATATACATTGTGGAGGTTTTGAGAGATGTAGAAGAAATGGCTGCTTTCTAAGAACTTATGACATAATTAGAAGAGGCTACTCCAGACTCCAGTGAGCTGCCCACCTGGGATTTAATACATGGTCCCAACACTTTGGAACCAGGTATCTTAGACCAGTAAAATTAAAAATGAAAAAAAAAAGGGAGACCAACATTGGTTTGCCAATTTTTAACTTTTCTCATCTATTCAAGAGTTTAAAACTTACATTTGGAATTTGTATATAATAGCATAGAGAACTGTAACACCATTAGACATGTATAAAAGTTAAAACTTGACTCATGGGAACTTTAAGAAAAATATGAGCTATTGCCCTCATCTTTCTCACTTTACTTTGAGCCACTCTGCACTTTTATGGACCAGGAAGTGGGTGCTACTGGGTGCGTGCATAGAACACCTGACTGGGAGTCGGCTCCCTTGCTCTGATACTATTTGTTTTTCATGAAGTCACTGTGAGACTCTGTGCAAGGCCCTGAAACTCTATAGGCTCCGTTTTCTCCTTTGCAAAATAGGGCTTGGACTAGAATCTGTGCAGCCTCATACCATGGGCTCTAGCCTCATGTAGTCATTTAAATTAAAATTAATTAAATTAAATACAACTTAAAATTTAATATTTTAGTTACACTTGCCACATTTCAAATGCCTAACAGCCACATGTGACTAATGATAATCATACTGGACCACACATATTTAGAACACATCCAACATTGCAGAAAGTTATATTATATAATGCTAGACTAGATGATTTCTGAAGTTTTTTTAAATTTTAAAATTCCAGGGTTACATGTAGTCCTGCTTAGCTTCTGAGTCACGGTGTGGCTTCAAAACAGTGAAGTTATAAAACAGTCCCTCGGCTGTCTCTTAAATCTGTATGTATGGTGATGATAACTATTTAACTCTGATGGTTGACATGGATACCAGTTGTTGCCAGAAGTGTTGATTTTATTGTAAATGCTAAGCAGTTTGGTTAAACCAAGGTCTCACATTCAACCTTCAGTATCTATCTCAAAGGTTGTGCTCTATTTGAATGCCCATTTTTTTCCCAATCACAACCAGGTATTTCTTTCTTTCTTTTTTTCTGGTCTGAGATTAATATCCCTTAACATTTTCACAATCTTATGGGAAAAACTAATCTAAATGATAAGTAGTTTCTTTTTTCTTCTTCAATCTACCATAAAATTGCCAATGTGTTTTTAAAACCACTATTTTTACAGAACTTGTGTAAACACTGTTTGGACTCCATCTGTTGAATCGGTCCCAGCCACTAACAAGTATTGTTTGTGAGATGTACCATTATTGGTGATATGGATGGGGTACAAGCTGAGATGGCTTGGCAATATGCAGCCTCACATAAATTAAGCCATTGTCATTGCTGTTAAGGAAAAGCACCAAAGCCATTTCAGCTTTGCACACAACTGAAGATGGAAGGAAACTACCCAGCACTTGCTTTCTGAATCTTAAAGAACAAAATCGTGAAAAAATATTAAAGTAGTTCCAAATTTCCAAGAGAGTAGAAAAAAACAAGTAAGAAATATAAGCGCGAGAAAGAGAACTCAAGAGTTCCTAAAAATAATGCGACAAATGCTATCACCAAGCTGATGACAATTTCTCAAGCTCAGCGCCTATCCAGTCAGCATCGTTGTGGAAACGTTTTCTCTGAGCAAGCAGAGGTTACAGAGCCCAATATCATTCTCTTTTTCATGTTGAGCAAGTAGAATCAGACAAGTAAAATCTGAAAATACCTGGTTATTATACACAAGAGGCCATACCGGCCAACAGAATCGGAGAGAATATTCAGTAAAATCCAATGACTAATCCACCCAGCTTTACAACGGACAAACTCTGACCTTCTTGCCTGCTCAGAGACTCTGCTTCTTGTCAGTTACTCGATGTTGCCCTTATTACCATATTGCCCGCGTACAGCAGAGAAACTCTGCCGCTGGAGTGGGCTTGTGTCAACATTTTTATTGCAAATTCCCATTTTCTGGTCATTAAAAAGCTTTCGGCACAGAAGTAACTTTGCAAGAGTTCAAACTTTGAAAGAATTCATTTAATGGCTTAAAAATAACACTTGGGCCCCACCCATAATTTAAAATGTTCTAGCTGGCTTTGTGGCCTGGGCTTTTTCAAAATGTGTAAACTGAAAATATGAAGGGACGCAGGACTTGGAGCAGTTCCAAAGATTGGTTTGTAGTGTTTGTTGAACTGGAATGAAGTTCCTTAATGGTAAGCTTTTCTTGCAGAGATGAAATTCGAGGATCAATTAGTTAGAATGCCATCTAGCTGTCACTGGAAAGCGGTCCCTCAATAACTTCCTCACAGGGTTATGAGGGAAGAATGGCTGGGCCTAGGCCATGCTACATAATTTGGGGGCCCCAGTGCAAAGTTAAAATGTGGGGGTCCTTGTTAAAAAAAAGACTCAAGACAGTGACAGCAGAGAATTAAATTGAGTGCGAGGCCTAAGTGTGGAACCCCAAGAGACTGCAGGGATTGTATGCCTATGAAGCTGGCCCTAATGGGGCCTTTTCCCCACCTCCCTCCCTCTCTCACTTTTTCTTCTCTCCCCTCTTCCCTCCCTTCTTTCCTCTTTCCCTTTCTTTTTCTTCCTCTCCACTCCCCTTCCTTCTCTTCCCCTCTCCTCTCTTCCCTGAGCCTCCTCCCCTCCGTCTCCCCTCTCCTTCCTCCCTTCCTTTCTCCCTTCCTCCCCTCTTCCCCTCCTCCCTTTCTCCCTTTCTTTTCTTCTTTCTTTCTTTGTTTTCTTTCTTTTTCCTTCCTTCTTTCTTTCTTTTTAGTATTCTCAAGGTATAATAAGAATGTTTGTTGCTGTTTCTAAAGCATTGTTATTAAGCATTATTGACTCAAAAATGCTGTTTAATAACAAAACACTTCAGAGACGATTTTCTAAAACTTGTAAAATGTTTTCATATGCATTTTCAAATGAGATTTTTAAAATAATTGGATGAAGTTGTTAGGCTAAAATAAACCCATTTTTCAGATTAAGGAACTAAATTTCCACTGTAAGGTTAACCGATTTTCATAAAGCTTTATAGGTCTTTATTGGAAGAACTTGGATAACAATTTCATTCTCTTGATGCTTAATCCTGTTTTGAGTAAAAGGATGTCAGTTATCACAAAGTTTAAGTGGAGGGAAACCTTGGTCCAAGGAATAAGGAAAAGGGAGGAAACCTTGGACCAAGAAATAAAGGCAATATTGTGAAATAAGGCTTTTTTCTTCTTCTTTTTTCATAATTCTAGGATTGGGCCAAACTAACAGTCTCTGCAAAAACTTTAAAAGATCATGTTTTTATAAAACTTACTTTGCTTGAGGAGACCACTCCTATAGTCTGGCTGAATCTGCATAATATGAGGTTGTGCTATAATTGGGCTTGTTTACAACTTGATAGACCAAAGATGGAAAGGTTTAGCCATGGATCACTATTCAGTACTAAGAACAATTTCAGGGAAGACTAGATAAAAGACTTGAGGTTTGAGGCTCATATTTAAATGGCTTACTGAAATAATATATGGGTCCTGCATTTCTCAGTGCATTCCATGGGTTGTTAATAATGTGTTACTTTAAAAAAGAAGCAGCAGTTCTTTTTGGTCAATTAAGTTTGGGGAAACAATGACTTTGATAAAGTTAAACAACTTTGGGACATCTCAGACCTTTAATGAGCCTCTGTGATTTGTGATTCCTGAAAGGGGTGTGTAGCTTTTTTAAACGTACTTGACCACAGAACATCTCATCTTTTTTTTCCTCCAAAGAATCTCAAGGGGCTAGTGCTCCACAGAACATGCTTTGAAAAATGATGCCTTGGATTGAAGAACCAACATCATTGATTATAGACCCGTAGTGAGTTGAATTGTGGCCCTGAAAATATATGTCTACAAGAACCTCAGAACTTGGCCGTATTGCAAATAAGGATCCGAATGTAGATGTCATTTATTAAGGAACTCAAGATGAGACTATCCTGGATTTAAAAACTTTGGAGTAAGCCTTAAATCCATTGGCCAATGTCGTTACAAGAGAAAGGAGAGATTTGAGACACAGAGACACAGAGATAAGAAGGCCATGTGATGATAGAGGCAGAGATTGGAGACATGTTGCCGCAAGCCAAGGCAGACCAGGAGCCAACAGAAGCTGGGAGAAGCAAGAAAACACCCTCCATTAGCACCTCTGGACTTTAGCCCCCAGAACTGGTTCTCTAATCTAAGGCATCATTTCAGACTTCTAGCTTCCAGAAGTGTGAGAATAAATTTTTGTTCTTTGAAGCCACCGAGGTTGTAGTAACTTGTTACAGCAGCCCTAGGAAACTAATGCAATTCCAGTCAGTAAACCAGAACCAAGACTCTCAGAACCAAGTGCCTCCACCTATCATCCATGGAAATGTGGCCATTCTTGCAGGGACTGCTCTTGGGAAATGGGAGGAGGTTCACAGGAGGATCACAACCACGTATCACTCCCAACCCTCTCTGTGTCATTATCCCCTAGATAAACTGCAGTGAATGAACCTCATAGAAAGGGCTAGGGCCATCAGCAGTCCAAAAGCTATAAAAAGGGAAAAGACATGAAGGGGCAGAGATATGGGTGGGGACCCTCTCAATGCTACTCCTGTCCTATGGGGATTCTCCCATGGGTCACCAAGTGGCCTGTGGGTGAGAACCCTGAATATTCTTGATTGTCTGACCCCTGCTGCCTGGCTCTCAAATACAGCTGAGAATATTTCCAAGCTTGTTTTGTATTCTGGCCCCTCTAAGCATGTTCATGGTTCGTCCTCTTTGCTCTTAGTTGAGGAGGGCATTGCTTTTCTTTGTTTCTGCATAACCTTTCCCCTATATTGTTGCCTTAGTCATTTATTTCCAACCTACTGGGCAGCATCATAAGGGCTTTCTTTGGCTCAGAGCAAGGAGAAGTAGTGTTGACTAAAACAGACTCTTTCTCTAATTACTTGTGTGCTTACTGTGTATCAGCAGAAGGGGCTAAAATTTCAAAAATGCTTTCACTCCACGCTTTCACTCTGGGGGTTAGAGGTATGGCAGCCTGGGAGGGCACTTGAGCTAGACTGGATTTTGTAACTGCTCTTAGCACAATATAATGCGACTGGAAGGCCATAGCTTATGCAGTCATCACCCTCCCCTTCTGGAGACTGAAAAGTAGTGGATTCATCTGGTCCTGGCCTTCTCTGAAGGTGATTAGAAGCTACGCCAGGAAACCATGGCTTAGAAACCCATTCATCCAGTTGCTTTTAGCAGTTGCTGAACACTTGCCTTCTAAGAGCCTGTCTAGGGGCCCCTTCCTTCTCTCACACCGGTAGGAGGCATCCCGGTGGGGACAAAAGTGGTGACGGGAGCAGAGTTGAGAACTGGTGCTGGACTCCTGCTTGTCTGGTCTGTCCTCTGCCCCTACTGACAAGAAAGAAAATGGAAAGGAAGGCTGGTGCCAGAACAACTTCTTGGTGCCACTGCAAAGAGCAATCTGACTGGTAGTGGGGAAGTGATTAAGAGGTGGTGAAAGGGGGACTAGTAGAAATTCTCCCCCTGTGACTGACCCATAAATTTTGGAAACCCTGGTGATCACCCCTATTAAAAAGGCAAAAATATGGGCCACAGAGAGGTTATTCCAAGTTCATTCTGAGACACTGGGGGCAGGGCTAGAAAATAAACTTCTGACTCCTTATTCCTGTTCTACGACACCACTGTGGGAGAACCACGTTTCCCCTAGCCTGTCACTCCATTCATAAATATGAGTAGACAAGTCCACTTCTGGAACTGCTTTGCCTATTCCTCCCTCTTTAACAAAACCGTCCATCCCAAACTAGAGAGCAGGAGCAAATATGTTAGACAGTGAGAGCTTTCGGGGATTCTGCAAGAAGCAAACGTAATAGGTAGAAAAAGACCAAAGAAGCATCTGGAAAAAAAAAATACTAGAGCTCATTATTATGATAACAGCTCCCAAAAAGGTCCCAGTTTAAGATTTCTAGGGATTCTCTTTTCCTTATCTATCGTACACACCCCCCAAGAGCAAAGCAGACCTCCTTGACCCTGCATCTCCCCACAACCACGGATTACTCCCAACACTCTCTGTGTCATTAAAGAAGACAACTGCTCTATAAATCTTCCTAAAACTACCTTCCTATTTTTAATATTTATTTGCCTCTAACATACAGGCACCACAAACTGTCTTCTAATGATTTAAGATTGAATAATTAGGTAATAGACATATCTGAAAACAGATACCCTTTAAGATGCAGTTTCTTTCTTTGAGGAAATGGTCAGGGAAGCCTGCTCTGGGCTATTTTTAAACAAGACAACTCTTCTCTAGGGGGTTTAAAACACATCCTTTGCCCTCTTCAGCCATTGCTTGTTAACATCCTGCAGCAATGAGACTGCCCATATTTAGATCAAACATCCAAGAAAAAATTTGAAGGAATGGAGGCTAATTCAGGAATGTAAGATCCATTAAACTATGCAAGTATGCATGAACTGGAAAAAGTGGATCCCATACATAGTGCTATAGCCCTTAGCTGTTAGCAGGTGTGAGTCAGTCAGTTGTACAATTCATTTGTCTACCTAATTGCACTGAAGATAGGCTTTTACTTTGCCTATAACATCTCTAATGAGTAGGTTTTCAGTTCGATCTAACTAATTAATTCTTGTTAACTTCCTTTGCATTGCTGTTCTTTTAATTTAACCAGAGACAGCCCAGAGTTGCTACTAGTGTTTAGTCTCAACTAGATTACCCCAATTCATTAAGGGCTGTAATTGTTGGTCATACCCTTCCAAGTGGTCATTACAACCTCTGGCTTGCATATTGAATAACAGCAATTTCCTGACTCCAACAGACTCTTATGTGAGGGAGGAAAAAAATGCTAATAAAGAAAGAATAAATGATTCTCGACTCCATTCAGGGCTGTGTAGCTTTCTTTTGCAGTAGAAATTGTACCGAGGTGGCATAACAGGCTTCTTGCAGGCCCCCTACCTCCACCCTGAGCGAAAACAATAAGAACCAAGTGAAGCATTCCCTGCTACTGTGATTACAGCATCCGTAAAAGTGATTATATGGCTGCTGTAATCAACTTCAATGAAAGCTGCCTGTTAGAGCTTCAATAATTACTCATTTCTGTTAACAGCTTGCTTTCAGTTTAGCACTTTGAGGCCAAGGGGAAAAAAAACAACAAAAAAAATCTTGGGGCATTTTAATAAAGGATCCCACTCACATGGTTTTTTTGGGGGGTAAGCACTTGTGTGTGGGCAAAAAAAAAAAAAAAATGCACATGTAAGTTTTTGTCCCCTTCTCAATAGCAGGCCCCTCTCATTTTAAGCTTAGATTCTATTTAACCAGCAAAAGCACAAGTTCATACAGGGTTCAATCATGTACTGAATGTTTACTGAAGGAGGCACAATAGTTTAAATAAAGTGGTGGTTTTAAATATTTTACCCATTTCTTTAAACAAATTGCCAATCCTTAAAGTCTGTGCTAAACACATTTCAAAAGCAAAATACCACAAAGATCTTTCAATAAAACCTCTGTATGGAGTGTTTCATTTGCTCTCCTACACTGTTCCCCTTCGCTCTTGCTTTGGGTGCATTTTATTATTTATATTTTAAGAGAGGACAAGTTTGGGAGAATAAAATTTGTTTTAAGTCCTTCGAATATTTGCTCTAAATGGCTTCTTTGGAGGAAATGAAGCAAAATAAGAGATTATCATAAGCCCAGCAACATCATCATTCAGGTGGTCAAGTTTTGGGGACTCTGAGCAAGTGTGATTAGGTAGCTAGAGAAATGGTTCAGACCCACTAGAACATGAGACATACATGACTCACTACTCTCACTTTCAGTGTTTCTGAGGGACAAACAAGATGCATAAACATAATGTTTAAAAAAACGCTAGAGACCTTGTTTTCATCAAAGCCAGACAGCAAGACTACTAATGTACAAAAATTCTTTGAGCTCAGTTACCATCCAATAAACCTAATCTCCTACCTTCTTTCTTCCCAAAACCAACACCCCAAAAAGAAAATACCAAAAATCTTATAAGAAAGTTGGATCCTATTATATTTCCTTACCTTCAAAGTTCAGATAATTTGGAAAAATCTTCAAAATTTGCATGCAGTTTCATAGTAAACTGAAACTTTCTTTTCTCCACATAATATAACACTCAAAACATATCAAATTCAAATTCTGGTGCCTTTAAAATTTGCTTAGAGAAAACGAAAACACGACACGTTATGCATTTTCTTTTTCTCAAATGACTAAATGACTAGTGAGGAAAGTCTACTAACACTTTGAACACTGCAACATGAAAATACAATTATGTGTTGCAGAATGACGTTTTCGCCAACAACACATCTATGACGGTGGTCCCATAAAATTATACTATCGTATTTTTATTGTACTTTTCCTAGGTTTAGATACATAAATACTTACCGTTGTATTACAATTGCCTACTACATTCAGCACAGTAACATGCTGTTAGGAGCCATAGGATAAACCAATATAGGCTAGGTGTGTAGCACGCTATACCATCTAGGTTTGTGTAATGTCAATCTAGGTTTATGATGTTTGCACAGTGACAGAATCATTTAAGGATGAATTTCTCAGAATGTATCACCATCGTTAAGAGATGCATGACTGTATAATTAAACTTCCTTAATAAAATAATTGTTTTATTAATAGTAATAATCCTATCAATTTTGATTTTACTTAACTTTTTCTTTAAAGGGTCAACTTCCACCTTTATTAAAATTTCACTGCATTGTAATATATAACACATAACAAGAGGATAGCTTGTCTAGGAAATAAATATTCTTCTGTAGTACGTATGGCCATATGCAATACGTGAAAAGGATTCCGCATTTCTGGGATTTACTGATTTAATAGAGCAAGGAAACATGTTTTCATTAATTTTCCTCCATAGTTGTTCCACCGGGACATTTCAAATGGGTTTTCATCTATACTATGTCTTTCTGAATGACACTCCTCCCTTTATTTTCACATTGCACCGACTTGTGGTTTTGTTTAAGGGTGCAGTGTCCTCCATAGTACCGGATATCATTATCTGTGCTCATGGTTCTGTTGCTGTGCCCTCCTCACTGCTGTCTGGCTGTATGTAGATGACAGGGGTGGGATGAGGTTAAGTGTGAGCAAGCTGGGGCCTGGGACCCAGGGTGAGGGGAGTGGAGTAGCCAGAGAGATTTTTTTCCCGTTGGTAGTTTAAGAGAATTGTTTCAATAGGACTCCTTAGGTCTCTGCCTTAGAAAGGATATGAGACTCCAAACCCAAGTTTATATCATGCTAATCCTTTCTTTGTTTATTTCTTTCCATATTGACAGCCCATGACTGTCTCATTATAATTTGGGATGTTCATCTATAGATATTTTTCTATTCATCTATAAAGAGGAAAAGACAAAGCTACATATTTGGGATTCAAATCAAAATGGGACGGTCCCTTTTCAGATACTTAAAATTTTTGAGAAACAAGAATTAACTACTATTGCTAGAGCTTAACAACTATTTTTATTTGCATTTATCTATGTAAAGTTAGAATTTAAATAAAAAGAACTTAGATTTTTGATAAGCCCCTCTATAAAACGTACTACATGGGAAATGTAAGATAATCAAGGTAACTGAGGAGGATTTGAATGGTTTTATCTTCAGCTTTCCATTTAAAACAGCAAGGTTCCACCAAAAAATTGCAAGGGGTGGCCACCAGCATATTTAAGCGGGTTTCTCTACCTTGGAGGTTAAGAACCTTAGCATCTTGTATTCTGCAGTTTTTTATATTCGCTGAGTGAGACCAAAAAAAAAAAAAAAAAAAAAAAGATGACCCCTTGAGTCAAAAGTAAGCAGAGATTTGCCAGAGTAGTTTTTCCACTAAGATTCTTATACCATGGGTTGGGTCCTGTGGTTTCTAGTTTGTTTCTTCTGGTTTCTAAACTCCGGTGCATCTGGCCTCCTTTTATTTATGTGAAATAGTACCACCCAGGTATCTGTAATAAGTGACCAATATTTGATGAAATTCAGGTCTTTCAAGCCAGGGCATCAAAGAAGACAAGTAAATTGGTAATGTTCTGACATTTTTATTCTTAAGACATTAAGATTGGCTTTAAACCTTTTAGCAGGAAGAAATGATTAAGACAGACTCAGTAGGTACTCAGAGAAAGTGGTATATTAATGCTGTAGCTTCTGGTTATCTTATCAAATTAGAGCATCAGATAGGCTTCTGCTTTCCAATTGCCCACTCCCCCAAATACCAGGATTCCACAGTTATTGGAAGCCAGGGGTGGGGAAGAAACTTTTTAAGATTTCGAGAGAGATTCTATTCACAATTAGTTATTTTATTTGCAAACTGAAGGCACTGGAGTAAATAGCATAATCCTTGCTTAGAGGCAAAATAATATCTTTGTGATATCTCTCTGATCCTTATTGCTGCTGCCTTGAGAATTGATGACCTAGAGTTGCTCCCAGTTTGGAGCTCCTATCACAGTGCTTTGTGCTTCTAAAATGCTTCTAACAAATATCTGCTGCATTTGAGTGTTGCTGATTTTTTTTTTTGAGACAGAGTCTTGGTCTGTCGCCAGGAGCCAGGCTGGAGTGCAGTGGTGTGATTTCAGCTCACTGCAACCTCCGCCTCCCAGGTTCAAGCAATTCTTCTGCCTCAGCTTCCTGAGTAGTTGGGACTACAGGTGAATGCCACCATGCTCAGCTAATTTTTGTATTTTTAGTGGGGATGGGGTTTCACCATGTTGGCCAGGATGGTCTCAATCTCTTGACCTCGTGATCCACCTGCCTTAGCCTCCCAAAGTGCTGGGATTACAGGCGTGAGCCACCACGCCTGACCTACTGATATTTTTTTAACATTAATCAGTACACCTACTTTAGAAAGAAATAACTTATGTGCAATGTTTTTCTACTAGAACTCTTATACTTTTCAAAAGAAGAAATTAGAATTTAAAATAATTTCCCTTGGTTTTATTTTATTTGCCTTTACTTATTTTTTAACTGACGATAAAAACTGTATATATTCATTGTGCTCGGTATGATGTTTTGAAATATGTATACATTGTGGAATGGCTAAATCGAGGTAATCAGCATATGCATTACCTCACAGACTTACCATTCTGTGTGTGTATGTGGTGAGAACACTTTGAATCTACTCTCTTAGCAATGTTCAACTATACAATACAGTGTTATTAACTGGAGTCACCTTGTACAGCAAGTCGCTTGAACTGATTTTTCCTGTCTAACTGAAACTTTGTATCCTCTGACCAGTATCTCTCTAATCTGCTTCACCGCCTCCCCCATCTGTCCCCCAACCACTGCTCATTCCCTGGTAACCACCATTCTACTTTCTGCTTCTGTGAATTCACCTTTAGATTCCACATACAAGAGAGATCATGTGATTTTTTTCTACCTAGCTTATTTCACTTAATGTAACGTCCTCTCCATGCATCTATGATGTCACAGATGGCAGGGTTTCTTTCTTTTTATAAGGCTGAATAGCATTCCATTGTGTACATATACCACATTTTCTTTATCCTTTCATCCATTGATTTTGTAGCTAGGTTATTGTGAACAATGCTTCAATGAACATAGCAGTGCAAATTATCTTCTGACATACTGATTTTACTTCCTTTGGATATAGATCTAGTAAGTGGGATTGCTGGGTTGTATGGTAGTTGTATTTTTAAAAATTTGTTTTAAATTGTAAATTGACAATTTACAATTGTATATATTTATGGGGTACAAAGTGATGTTATGCTTTATGAATGAAATGTGAAATAATTAAATCAAGCTGGTTAACATATCCATCACCTCAAATAATTAACATTTTTAGTGAGAACATTTGAAATTACTCAGCAATTTTGAAATGTACGATACTCTATTATTTTTTTTTTAATTGCACTTTAGATTCTGGGGTACATGTACAGATCATTTAAGATTGTTATAAGTACGTTCATGGCAAGATGGTTTGTTGTCGCCATCCCCCCCAACACCTATACCTGATATTTCTCCCCAGGTTATCCCTCCCACTATCCTCCTATAGCCCCCTACAATGGATCCCCGTGTGTGATGCTCTGCTCTTTGTGTCCAAGTGTTCTCATTGTTCAACACCTATGAGTGAGAACATGTGGTGTTTGATTTTCTGTTCTTGTGTCAGTTGGCTGAGAATGATGGTTTCCAGGTTCATCCATGTCCCTACAAGGGACACAAACTTATCGTTTTTTTATGGCTGCATAGTATTCCATGGTGCATATGTGCCACATTTTCTTTGTCCAGTCTATCATTGATGGGCATTTGGGTAGGTTCCAGGTCTTTGCTACTGTAAACAGGACTGCGATGAACACACGTGTGCCTATGTCTTTATAACAGAATGATTTATAGTCCTTTGGGTATATACCCAGTAATGGGATTGCTAGGTCAGATGGAATTTCTATTTCTAGGTCCTTGAGAAATCACCACACTGTCTTCCACAATGGTTGAACTACTTTACACTCCCACCAACAGGGTAAAAGTGTTCCTATTTCTCTTGAACTCCTGACCTCAGGTGATCCACTCACCTCAGCCTCCCAAAGTGCTAGGATTACAGGTGTGAGCCACAGTGCCTGGCCAAAAGTGTTTCTATTTCTCCACATCCTCTCCAGCATCTGTTGTCTCTGGATTTTTTAATGATTGTCAATCTAACTGGCATGAGATTGTATCTCAATGTGGTTTTGATTTGCATTTCTCTAATGACCAGTGATGTTGAGCATTTTTTCATGTTTGTTGACTTCATATATGTCTTCTTTTGAAAAGTGTCTGTTCATATCCTTCACCCACTTTTGGATGGGTTTGCTTGTTTTTTTCTTGTAAGCCTATTTCAGTTCTTTGCAGATTCTGGATATTAGCCCTTTGTCAGATGGGTAGATTGCAAAAATTTTTTCCCATTCTGTTGGTTTCCAGTTTGCTGTAATGATTGTTTCTTTTGCTGTACAGAAGCTTTGAGATTTAATTAGATCCCATTTGTCCATTTTGGCTTTTGTTGCCATTGTTTTGGTGTTTTAGTCATGAAGTCCTCGCCTCTGCCTATGTCCTCAACGGATTTGCCTAGGTTTTGGTCATGAAGTCCTTGCCTACTCCTTTGTCCTGGATGGTTTTGCCTAGATTTCCTTCTAGGGTTTTTATGGTGTTAGATCTTATGTTTAAGTCCTTAATCCATCTGGAGTTAATTTTAGTGTAAGGTGTCAGGAAGGGGTCCAGTTTCTGCTTTCTGCACATTGCTAGCCAATTTTCCCAACACCATTTATTAAACAGGGAATCCTTTCCCCATTGCTTGTTTTTGTCAGGTTTGTCAAAGATCAGATGGCTGTAGATGTGTGGTGTTGCTTCCAAGGCCTCTGTTATGTTCCATTGGCCTATGTCTCTGTTTTGGTACCAGTACTATGCTGTTTTGATTACTGATGCCTTGTAGTATAGCTTGAAGTCCAGCAGGGTGATGCCGCCAGCTTTGTTCTTTTTGCTTAGGATTGTCTTGGCTATGCGGGCTCTTTTTTGGTTCCATATGAAGTTTAAAGTGGATTGGTAGTTTGATGAGGATAGCATTACATCTATAAATTACTTTGGGCAGTATGGCCATTTTCACAATATTTATTCTTCCTAACCATGACCATGGAATGTTTTTCCATCTGTTTGTGTCCTCTCTTATTTCCTTGAGCAGCGGTTTGTAGTTCTCCTTGAAGAGGTCCTTTATCTCCTTTGTTAGTTCTATTCCTAGGTATTTTATTCTTCTTGTAGCAATTGTGAATAGGAGTTTGCTCTTGATTTGGCTCTCCGTTATTGGTGTATAGGAATGCCTGTGATTTCTGCACATTGATTTTGTATCCTGAGACTTTGCTGAAGTTGCTTATCAGCTTAAGAAGAGTTTGGGCTGAGATGATGGGGTCTTCTAAATATATAATCAGGTCATCTGCAAATAGAGACAATTTGACTTCCTTCTTTCCTAATTGAATATCCTTTATTTCTTTTTCTTGCCTGATTGCTCTGGCTAAAACTTCCAAAACTATATTGAATAAGAATGGAGAGAGAGGGCTGTCTAGCGCCAGATTTCAAAGGGAATGCTTACAGTTTTTGCCCATTCAGTGTGATATTGGCACTGGATCTGTCGTAAATAGCTTTTATTATTTTGTGACAGGTTTCATCAATACCTAGTTTATTGAGGGTTTTTAGCATAAAGAGCTGTTGAATTTTGTCAAAGGCCTTCTCTGCTTCAATTGAGATAATCATGTGGTTTTTGTCTTTGGTTCTGTTTATGTGGTAAATTATGTTTATAGACTTGCATATGTTGAACCAGGCTTGCATCCCTGGGATGAAGCCTACTTTATCATGGTGGATAAGCTTTTTGATGTGCTGTTGCAGTTGGTTTGCCAGTCAGTATTTTAATGAAGATTTTTGCGTCTATGTTCATCATGGATATTGGCCTGAAGTTTTCTTTTCTCGTTGAGTCTTTGCCGGGTGTTGGTATCAGGATGACATTGGTCTCATAAAATGAGTTGGGGAGGATTCCCTCTTTTTGTATTGTTTGGAATAGTTTCAGAATGATTGGTTCCAGCTCCTCTTTGTATGTCTGGTAGAAGTCAGCTCTGAACCCATCTGGACCTGGACTTTTTTGGTTGGTAGGCTATTAATTGTTGCCTCAACTTCAGCCCTTGTTATTGGTCTATTCAGGGTTACAACTTCTCTCTGGTTTAGTTTTGGTAGGGTGCAAGTGTCCATGAATTTATCCATTTCTTCCAGGTTTACTGGTTTATGTGCATAGAGTTGTTTGTCATAATCGATGATGGTAGGTTGTATTTCTCTGGGATCAGTGGTGATATCCCCTTCATCTTTTTTATTGCATCTATTTGATTCTTCTCTCTTTTCTTTTTATTAATCTGGCTAGCAGTCTACTTTGTTGGTCTTTTCGAAAAATCAGCTCCTGGATTTATTGATTTTTTTTGAAGGTTTTTTTTGGTGTCTCTATCTCCTTCATTTGTGCTCTGATCTTAGTTATTTCTCATCTTATGCTAGCTTTTGAGTTTTTTTTATCTTGCTCTGTTAGCTCTTTCAATTTTGATAATAGGGTGTTGATTTTAGATCTTTCCTCATTTCTCATGTGGGCATTATTGCTATAAATTTCCCTCTAGCCACTGCTTTAAATGTGCCCCAGAGATTCTGGCATGTTGTGTCCTCATTCTCATTGGTTTCAAAGAACATCTTTATTTCTGCCTTCATTTCATTGTTTATTCAGACAACATTCAGGAGCCAGTTGTTCAGTTTCCATGAAGTGTGCGGTTTTGAGTTACTTTCTTAATCCTGAGATCGCATTTGATTGCACTGTGGTCTGAGAGACTGTTTTGATTTCCCCTTTTTTGCATTTGCTTAGGAGTGATTTACTTCCAATTATGTGGTCAATTTTAGAGTGAGCATGATGTGGTGCTGAGAAGAATGTATATTCTGTGGCTGTAGGGTGGAGAGTTCTGTAGATGTCTATTAGGTCTGCTTGTTCCAGTTCTGCGTTCAAGTCCTGTATACCCTTGTTGATTTTCTGTCTCATTGATCTGTCTAACATTGACAGTAGAGTGTTAAAGTCTCCCACTATTATTTTGCAGGAGTCTAAATCTCTTTGTAGGTCATCAAGAACTTGCTTTAGGTATCTGTGCACTCTTTTATTGGGTGCATATATATTAGCTCTTCTTGTTGTATTGATCCTTTCACCATTATGTGGTGTCCTTCTTTGTTCTTCTGATCTTTGTTGGTTTAAAGTCGATTTTCTCAGAGACTAAAATTGCAACCCCTGCTTTAAGAAGAAGGGATTTTTGCTCTCCATTTGCTTGGTAGATCTTCTTCCATCCCTTTATTTTGACTCTATGTGTGTCTTTGTGTGTGAGATGGGTCTCCTGAATACAGCACACCAATGGGTTTTGACTTTTGACCCAGTTTGCCAGTCTGTGTCTTTGATTGGGGCATTAGGCCATTAACATTTAACATTAATAGTATTATGTGTGAATTTGATCCTGCCATTCTGTTACTGGTTGTTTGTTTTGCCCGTTGGTCGATGCAGTTTCCTCATTGCATCATTTGGTTGGTTTTTGCAGTGGCTGGTACTGGATGTTTTTTCTGTGTTTAGTGCTTCCTTCAGGAGCTCTTGTAGGGCAGGTCTGGTGGCGATGAAATTTCTCAGTAATTGCTTGTCCATAAAGGATTTTGTTTCTCCTTCACTTATGAAGCTTAGTTTGGCTGAATATGAGATTCTGGGTTGAAAGTGCTTCTCTTTAAGGATGTTGAATATTGGTCCCCACTCTCTTCTGGCTTGTACGGTTTCTGCTGAGAGATCCACTGTGAGTCTGATAGGCTTTCCTTTGTGGGTGACCAGAACTTTCTCTCTGGCTGCCCTTAGCATTTTTTCCTTCATTTCAACCCTGGTGAATCTGATGATTCATGTGCCTTGGGGTTGCTCTTCTTGAGGAGTAACTCTCTGGTGTTCTTTGTATTTCCTGTATTTGAATGTAGGACTGCTTTGCTAGGTTGGGGAAGTTCTCCTGGATAATATTTTGAAGAGTGTTTTCCAGATTGGGTTCGTTTTCCCCGTCCTCTTCAGATACACGTATCTAATGTAGATTAGGTCTTTTCACATAATCCCATATTTCTTGGAAGCTTTGTTCATTTCTTTTCACTCATTTTTTCTCTTTCCTTGCCTTTTTTTATTTCATTGAGTTGATCTTCGATCTCTGATTTCAGAGAATCTTTGATTTCTTCTGCTTGATCAGTTTGGCTATTGAAACTTGTGTATGCTTCACAAAGTTCTTGTGCTGTGTTTTTCAGTTCCATCAAGTTGTTTATGTTCTTCTCTAGGCTGGTTATTCTAGTTATCATTTCATCTAACCTTTTTTCAAGGTTCTTAGTTTCTTTGCATTGGGTTAAAACATATTCTTTTAGCTCAGAAAAGTTTGTTATTACCCATCTTCTGAAGCCTGTTTCTGTCAGCTCGTCAAAATGTTTTTCTGATCTGTTTTGTTGCCTTGCTGGTGAGTCATTGTGATCTCTCAGGGGAGGAGAGGCATTCTGGAATTTCATATTTTCATCGTTTTTGCCCTGGTTTCTTCCCATCTCCTCTGAGTGGATGTCCTTTCTGTTAAAGTTAGGGTTATTTCTCCTGTATGAGGCTTCTTTTTTTTAAACGTAGCTGTCATTGTGCCACTTGAGACAGTCTGTCTGTTGTCTGCCTGTGGAGGCGCTGCTGGGCTGCCTCAGTCTCAGCCAGTCTGCTGTTTATTCTTCGCCTGGTTTCCATATGGGTGGGGTTAGCCCCACCTTCCCAATGGCGGGCTCTTTCCCTCTGCTGAGCTTGCTGTTCCTGGGTGTAGTATGTGTTAACTGTGAAACTCTCCCAGCAGAGGGACTCCAGTTGCTTGATCTTGTAGGGGAGGGGCCTGTCTGGTCATATCCCCCTCCCTGCTTTCAACTCTCCCTTCTGTGGGATGGGCAATTCCTTTTCACAAGCTTTCCCAGTATTAGTCCAAATCTCCACCCTGGTCTGCTCTAATAAGGCACCGGTCTGGCTGGGGCTGCCGGTCTGGACTGTTGCTCAGGTCTGTGACTCTGGGTGGTTCTCAGAAAGGTGGCGTTTTTCTGGTCTATGTGTTGCCAAAGTCTTGGAGTGAATTGCTGTATCTGATTCAGAGCACTGAGGAGGTGATGACCCCCAATCCTCCATGCCTGATACACTTTCCAGGTGGGACAGTGACCCACCTTGCCTTGGCTGGACGCCTTTGGGCTGTTTTCGCTGCCTTTTTTTAGGATTAATCCTGCTGTTTAACCAGTTCCTTTAAAATAAAACTGATACCTCACTCAGATACAGGGATATCGCTCTGGTTCTGTCTCACTCGGTAGTAGCTGCACTCCGGAGAAGCTTCTTTTTGGCCCTCTTCCCCTCCAAATCACGATACTCTATTACTAAATGTATTCATCATGCTGTGCAATAGATCTCAAAAAAAATTCCTTTTAATTTTTTGAGAAACAGCCATCCTGTTTTTCAAATGGCTATGCTAATTTACATTCCCACCAGCAGCACGCAAGCTTTCTCTTTTCTCCACATCCTTGCCAACACTTATCATTTGTGTTTTTATAACAGCCATTCTACCAGGTGTGAGGTAATATCTCGTTGTAGTTTTAATTTGCATTACCCTAACGATTAGTGATGTTGAGTATAGCATTTTAAAATATAGCTATTGGCCATATATGTCTTCTTTAGAGAAGTGTCATTTCAGGGCATTTGCCCATTTTTTAAAAATTGGATTATTTGCTTTCTTGCTATTGAGCTCCTTATGTTTTGAAATATAAACTCCTTATCAGATATATGGTTTGCAAATGTTTTATCCTACTCTGTAGGCTGTCTTTTCACTCTATTGATTATTTCCTTTGCTGTGAAAATATTTTTAACTTGATACAACCCTATTTCTCTATTTTTGTTTTTGTTGCCCATGCCAACAAAAGTACTGCCCAGACCAACAGCATGGAGCTTTTCTCCCATGTTTTCTGTTGGTAGTTTTACAGTTTCAGGTCTTATATTTAAGCCTTTAATCCATTTTGAGTTGATTTTCCATACAGTGTGAGATAATGATTTCATTTTATTTTTCTACATGTAGACATCCAGTTTTCCCAACACCACTTAATGGAGAGACTGTCCTTTCACCATTGTATGTTCTTGGTCACCTTGCCAAAAATTCATTGACCATAAATTTGTGAATTTATTTATGGACTTCTATTCTGTTCCATTTGTCTAGCTGTCAATTTTTATGATAGTACCATGCTGTTTTGATTACTATTGCCTTGCAGTAGATTTTAAAATCAGATAGTGTGATGCCTTCTGCTTTGTTCCTTTTGCTCAGGATTACTTTGACTATTTATAGTCTTTTATGATTCCATATGAATTTTACAACTGTTTTTTCTATTTCTATGAAAAACAACTTTGGAATTTTGATAGGGATTACATTAAATCTATAGATCACTTTGGGCAATGTAGACATTTTAACAATATTAATTCTTCTGATCCATGAACATAGGGCTATCCTTCCATTTATTTGTATCTTCCTTAATTTCTTTGGTCAATGTTTCATAGTTTTCAGTGCATAGGTCTTTTACCTCCATGGTTTAAGTTATTCCTAAGTATTTTTTGTCTTTTGGATGCTTTGTAAATGGGATTTATTGATTTCTTTTTCAGATAGTTTGTTAGCGTACAGAAATACCAGTGATTTCTGTATGCTGATTTTGTATCCTGAAATTTTATTGAATTCTCTTACTAGTTTTAACAATTTTTTGGTGGGGTCTTTAGGGTTTTTTATACATAAGACCATGTCATCTGCAAAGAGACAACTGAACTTCTTTTTTGATTTGGGTGTCTTTTATTTCTTTATCTCACCTACTTGCCTCGCCTAGGCCTTTCAGTACTATATTCCCTTTGGTTTTGTACTGATAGTAGAGTCCAGGCCTCATCAATCTATAGAGGAAATGACAAATGTCTGTTATAAAGCCACATCTTATTTTAACATTATCTAATTTTTATCATGGCATTGCTAAGTATCCAGAACTGACTTTCTATTAAAAGTCTTGTCCAGGATTTCTAAAAATAACAACTACATTGCTCCTACTTCACTGAAAAAATTATTTCATTAATACTGTATTTGTTATGGGAATCTTCCTGCGCTTCAAGTTGTTACTCTTACTATTACAGCTTAAGATTGAGATCTAATGGTGATGAACGAAAGAGTACCTGGGTAGGCCAGGCATGGTGGCTCACGCCTGTAATGCCAGCACTTTGGGAGACTGAGGTGGGCAGATCATGAGATCAAAAGATAGAGACCATCCTGGCCAACATGGTGAAACTCCGTCTCTACTAAAAATACAAAAATTAGCTGGGCGTGGTGGTGCGTGCCTGTAGTATCAGCTACTCAGGAAGCTGAGGCAGAAGAATTGATTGAACCCAGGAGGTGCAGATTGCAGTGAGCCGAGATCATTCCACCGCACTCTAGCCTGGGCGACAGAGCAAGACTCTATAACAAAAAAGAAAAAGAGGCCTGGATGATGTTGGTGTTGATAAGAGAGCAACAAAGTGGACACTTTCATATCCTTTGGTGAGAGTGTAGTGTAAATTGGTACAATTTTCAGAGTACAATTAGGCATAATCTATCAAAATTTAAAATAAGTATCTAGTTTGAACCAACATTTCACTCTCTAAAAAATATTTTGCATAAGAATCTGTACAAGCATAGAAGAAAATGTATAAAAGAATGCTCATTATAACATTATTTGTATTATAAAAAATGAAGGCAAATTTTATCAACAGGAGAATAGTTAAAATATATTATGGTGCAGCCATGGCATATAAGGCAGCCAGAAAAATGAATGAGAATGATGTAGGAAGATGCACACAATATGCTGATGAATAAAGAAAGAAAAGTAACTTGAAGAACAGCATGTAGTTTGTTTCCATTGTTAGTCTGAAATAGATGCATGTGTATTGACAAAAGCCTAGAAGGACATAAGCTTGCCTTTACAGTGATGCCTGGGAAGTGGGTATGGAAAGTCTGAGGGCTCAATTTCACTTTTTAATTTCTGTCCTTGAATTACTTTATATTATATAATTTTGTTTATTTTCAAAAATGTTTTTAGAATTTAATAAATAAATTTATTGGGAACCTACAGTTTTAAAATCTCAAAAATCGTTTTCCATAGGATATTCCACTTTAAGTAATAAATTAGCTAATAATTAGAATAAAAGACATTTTGATAATTGAATTTCAGATTAAAATGAGAAATGTAAGACATTTGAATATCAGAACAGAGTCCATCTAGAAAACATAAAAGTAATGTTTTTAATAATGATTTATCAATCATTATTGATAAAAACAATCATTTTTAAATCAATGATTTATCAAATCACAATCAATTTATGCATGTAGATTGGCTCCTGGGGTTAAACAAGCAGAAATTCACTTAGGTTACCTTTATAAAGAGGGTTTATTTGGGGTGCTACACACCCTGGAACTTAAACTGTGATTATAGAAATTCAGGGGTTTCTGGAGACAGGCTTTTGTCCTCTGCTGTGTCAGTGTGCATTTGTTTGCAAGTAAGAAAAAGCCAATGAAACTGGCTTAAACAATAATGCAGACTGAGAGGTTTAACTTAAAAGAAAAAAGAAAAAATTAGAGGCAAATCTACAATTTGCCTTGATCCAGAGATCCAAAATACCATCAAAGACCTAGTTTCTTTTTTTCTGTGTCTCTGCCAGTTCTTCCATGGTATCAGCTTCATCCTAAGGTTAGATAATTTTGTGATGCCAAAATGGTTACCAGTAGCTCTCAGAAATATACTTTTCTATGTGATGAGGGAAGAGACAGAGAGAAAGAATCTTTTCTAGCCTACCTGACAGAAGTCTTGATATGAACTATGATTGCTTGAATAACATTGACAACCTTGAGCCAATCCTGTGGTCAGTGGACACATGAGTTTGTTGGCTTAGCCTGGGTCATTGTTTTGCCTTGGTGAAACATGGTGGCATGGGTAGAATCACATACTCAAAATCACATGGATGCCCAAACAAAAACTGGAGTTTCTGAGGAGAGAACTAATGTAGGGGAGGTGGACAAGGAGTGTTCACCGTGGTCTCCCCAAGCGTTTCTGCTTTTCCTCAGCCATCTGCTCCACTTCCCTGTCTCCACTGGCTTGTTTCTCCTGTTTATAATAATTTCCATTCCTTTATAACTTCAATTTATACTTGGCAATGATGGCCTCTCTCTGCTCACATCCCACTTCAACTTATCAAATGTGACTTTTCAGTTTAAGCGCTCATAGGGATGGAAAATTATTTTTTTCCCTTAAGCTGTTGGACTTAAATAGAAAGTCCAACAGAGGGATGGAAAATTATTTTATCTCTTAATTCATATCTCAAAACTGAGATTCTGATAGGTCCAGTTCATCTTTTTGACCAGGCCACATGTATTGGCCAGCTTGAGGACTGGTTGTCTTGAATTAGTCATCCACTCCTGTTCCCATAATCTTTAAAAGAGGGGTGGGGTGTAGGGGAGTCCAGTCACATGATTCAAAGCATGGCAGCCTGGATGGGTGTTTTTAGTCCCTTAGTGCTGCTATAACAAAATACCTGAGACTGGTAATTTATAAAGAGCAGGAATTTATTTCTCACAGTTCTGGAGGCTGGAAGTCCAGTCCTGGTGCCAGCAGATTCAGTGGTTGTTCTCTGCTTTCAAGATGGCACCTTGCTGTAGCATCCTCTGGAGGGGACAAACACTGTCATCACATGGCTGAAGGGCAGAAGGGCAAAAAGGCCTAGCTAGCACCCTCCAGCCCTCTTATAAGGCAGTAATCCATTCATAAGGGAGGAGCCTTCATGACCTAATCACCTCCTAAAGGTCATGCCTCTCAGTACTACTGTGTTGGGATTTCGTTTCAGCATGAATTTTGGAAGAACACAAACATTTAAACTCTATCGAGCATCCAGTGGGCAGGACATTCCCTGTGAACAGGAGCATTGATGAGGCCCACCAAATCAAAGATTGAGCAATAAAACAATGCACTGTATCACGTTTTGCTATACAGGTATATGTCTGTTTAAAAAGCAAGCACATTTTACATAAAAAGTATAATTTTACTTTTTGAGTTTTTTCCATAGCCTGTATTATATTTGTTTGCATATATTTAATTAGGAAAAGTATCTTTGTCTTTTGAAAGTAGGGTTGATTTTTGGAAATAGCTTGAAGTTATTTAGAGACATTTCTGATTAAGGATAATGAAGGTTAGGTATTATAAATTTGTCAAAAGTGAGGTGTGACTATAAAAAAGAGAGACAAATTATCTTTTGTGGTTCATAAACTGACCCCGAAGGCAATTCCAAGAGGAGTTTTAAAAGTGTTTTGAGCAATGACAGCACATTAAATAAATGTATTATCCTCCTGAGGTGATTGCCTCATTTGAAGGACAGAATTCAGGTGTCTGTTCAGACTGATGAGCGTGTGTGTGTGTGTGTGTGTGTGTGTGTGTGTCTTATTACATCATGATTAATCTTCATTCTATAGAAATGAGAGAAACACTGATCTGAATCTAAGTTTAGGAAGAGCTGATATTCAGTAGGCATGCCTGGTACAGTGGTACTGGATTTTCATATCTGTGATCCATTCTAATTGGAAACAATGTATATTGGTTGATAAGTATTCTTAGCATTATCCTTGATTAGGGCTTCTCCCATTACACTGACTTCCACTGATAAAGGAGGAACGGAGGGACTACTCTGTAGGAAACATAAACACCACAGGAAAACTCAAAGGCAAAGGTAAGATCATGACCAACCCAGAGAAGGTGTGCAAAGGGGGTCTCCAGCTCCCTGCTGTGTCTGTTCTCTAACCCCTAATACTGTTATATCTCTATACTTGCAGAACACCTTACATTTCTCAACGTTTTCCTTAAGAGTTATGGACAGTTGGGAACCATTTAAACAGCACAGCTTTCACCAATGAGCAATCAATCAATGTCCACTCTGCTGATTTCTTCCCACCAAAACCTGAGGATATGGAAAGTGTAGTGTGACCCTCAGGGAACTTCTCCTTAGGGAATGGAGGCGTTTTACTTATGGTGGGTGATATAGGGAAGAACTGGTTATTTGCCACAATGATCTGAATGAGGCCTTTCTTCCTCACACACCAACATCCCCTCCCTCACATATGCCTTTTCATTCTTCATGCATTGATATCAAACAGAAAAGGCGGCTCAAATGTAATGTCATTTTATCTACAGGACACATAGAAATGATGAGGTATAGGGATAATATGAGGAAAAAGATTAATTCAGACTGGAATTTGAATTCTTGCCACGGTATCTACTAGCTGTGTTGCTTGAGGAAAGCTGGACAGTTTCTAACTTCTTTCAACATCGGATTCCTAATCTGTACAAAATAGGCAATATTAGATGATATAACACATGCAAAGCACTCTTACAGTTTCCCTTTTAGCTTTCCAGGTAAAACATAAGTAATCAAAAAGGCGGCTCTTTCACTTCACCTTAGCCCCTGTGGACATTTGTTGTTTTCATTCATCAATATTTGTTCAGGTCCTTCTCTGTGCCAGGAACTGTGCTGTCTTCATCAAGGTAAAGGCAGATAATATGCTTTTACAACCCACTCCCATTTCACCCACATCAACTTTTACGCTTCAGTATTATCCCTAGTAGCAACTTCTACCTGCTTTTACCTGTAGGAAAATACTGTAATGAGTTTTCTCGGCACACTTGCCTTTTCTTTCTTCCCTTAGCAACAGGTGCTTGCAGTTTGTTGACTTTTTGGAAAAAAGTTGTACACTTTTATTACAAATTAAAAATGAAGTTCTTAAAAATCTCAACTTGACCAGATATGAAACCATTTAAAAATGTTTAAAGGCGTATTTAGAAAAACCAGGCTTTTTTAAAAAACATGTTTGTTATTACCAAAAAGAGATGTCTTTAGGTAAAAATAATAAAAACCCCATGCTGCATAGATAATGCAGATAGTTCTACTTACCTGGTCAACGGGCAAGAAGCAAGCACTTAAGGTCTTCAGCTCCAATCTTTTGTTCATTTCCTATTGCTGGAATTTCTTATTTCTTCTTGTTGGATGACTAAACCCGATGATGGTAGAGATGGCAAGCCAGTATTTACTCAGCCCCACCCTCCTCAGCCTCAGGAGTGAACGAACGCTCAGCTGATTCTCAGCTGGTGGATCGGTTGCTTTTGCCTCTTTGCCATCTTGTGGGTCAGGGTTTTCTGGGTGTCTGCGTAGGTATTTGAAGTTGTGGCAGTACCGACGCCGAGGTGGCTGCTGACCTTCCGTCTCATCTCCTTGATTGTCTATCTTCTTCATTGCCGTCCTCTCTAGGCTGTCTTTGGCGAGGAGGGTCCCTGCAGAATCGTGGTCTATATCCCGGATACATAGTCTGCCTCACTGGTCTACCTTGTTCTCCTGCACCCTGGTTGTCAGCACCCTCCATCACTTCTCCCTGCACAGGAGGGTTGGAATACTGTGGTCGACGCCCATAGGGTCTCTGCATGTATCAGGTGGGAACCTTCGCCTGCAGTAGGGCCTGCGTTGTTGGGCCTGGCCTTTGGGAGCACTCTCTGATCCCTCGTTCTTTTCCCCTCTCACTATTCTGGTAATTTTACTGGTAATTGCGTGGAGGACCCCTACTACGTGGATAGCGTCTATAATGGTTACAGTCTACTGCATATTTACTGCCTTGAACTAGAACGCCACCAAGACCTGTAACGTTTGCTGCCTCCGCACCCTTTTCTCCTTCAACATCAAACTCCACAGTCTCTCCATCTCCTACACTGCGAAGGTCCTTCCTGGGGTTATTCTTCTTTATGGCAGTCTGGTGTACAGATACATCTTCCTTGGTGTCATTCCTGTTCATGAAACCATATCCATTCCTTACATTGAACCATTTTACTGTTTCCCAAACCTTCCTTGTGATGATCTTTTTGTCCGCCGCAGGAGCCATCGGATGTGAGCCCTCCCCACCACTCCAGGCCATCGCTCCCTGCGCCACTGCCCGTAGTGCCAGACTTGGTGTCAGTGGCGCAGAGGGCAGGGGTGGTGGGGGCATGGGGGAGAGGGGTGATGGGGTCGCGGGGAGAGGGGGTGGCAGGGAGGGTGGGGGGAAGGGTGGGGTCAGCCCAGGGGGAAAGGGGGGGCGGCGGCCAGCTGCTTTTGGTTGCGGTGATGGTGACTGGGGCCGACTGGGACCGGCTGCGGCAGCTATGGCTCCTCCTGGGATGTGATGGTAACTAGGCCGGCCGCGGTGCCGCAGGGGCTGCTCAGGGCTCTCTGGGGTCTCCTCTCCGCTCCCGCTACCAATTGGACTAGCAGTTTTAACTTTCTATAGGAATGAGCTCGAGTCTAGCAGGAACACAGTTGTCATTGGAGTTCTATATGTTGATACGAGCAGGGGAGTGAGGTGGCTTCAGGACACAGAGACTGAATAACTTGGCATCCCAAACTGATAGTTTATAATTGATCCAGGAGTCTCATTCTACACTTATCCTGAAGTCATTCTCTATGATCTACTACTTACTGAAAGAAGAAATTAATTAGTTAAGAATATGTGCAAGGAAACCCAGGGGTTCAATATTAATGTAACATAAGTAGCTTACAGCTAGTCAAGTGGTTTTAACAACGTAGTTCAACTACAGTCGAGACAACCTTGAAAAACCTAGGCCAGAGAAGCGTGCCTGGAGACCTCTTTTACTACTGAAACTGTTTCCGCTACCATCATTAATTATTGTAGGCATGAGATCATGATCTGTAGTTCAATCGCTTTTGGGGTCCAGGACATCATTTAGATTCATGGGCATAGTTTCAGTTCTGAACCTCAATTAGCCATTTTGTAAATCTTGCCACTGGTCACATGGCTATTATTTCTCTTCTATAGTACTTGTCTCATTGCCTTGGTTTCGCTTGTTTTCATGGCTCCTTTATGTACTAACCTACCAACTTCTTGCATATGTGTAGTACTCATTTTTGTTTTTCTAGAGACTAACACAGTGTTTAGATGATCAATAATTGTTTACTGAGTGAATTAATAAAAATCAAAAAAGACCAAAAAAAGCTGTTCCTGGTTCAAGACATGATTATTAGACAGACCAGTAGTGTGAAAATCAACCAACTTTTCATCACCTCCACTGATGAAGGATGATTTCCTTTACATGGGTTGGTCCTAGCTTCCTGGTTAGTTCTTCTGTTTCTAGGTGAAACTCTCAGAAGCCCCTTTTAATGCTGCCTCCTGCTTGTAGGGACCTCAGGTTATTCCTCCTACTCAGTGACATCTCATTAGTTTTGCAGAAAGGTGAGATTTACAACTTCTATAGAAGTTTTCCTGTACTGACTAACAGGGAAGGAAGCTATAACTGGTTGAATTAGCACAACGTATTTGCCTTCCTTCCGGCTGCCATAAATTCTTAGGATGACACAGAATCAACATTTCAGATGATTATATCTGGCTTGTAAATTGTCCTCCAAATTGCCACCTTTCCCCCCTAACCTACACCTGGAGGACTAAGGTATAGGAATAGCTCTGACCTCTGACCTTAGAGCCAAGGTTAATTGGCAGCAAGATCACATGACTAACCACTCCTTTCAAGACAAGCCCTGGAAATGCTACCAGACTATTTTTTCAGAAGTCTTTGATTTTTTTTTTTTAACCAGGAAGTTTTGTATTGACAAAACCTCTGTTATAAGACTTTGCCCAAAATTCTTCAAAAAATGCCCAAGTCACACTTAATTCTTTGGAAACTAGACTCTCTGACAATGAATTTGCTAGTGATTGTTAGCAACAGGTAGATCACAACTGGTCTTATGACGCATGAAAATTGTACACATTGCACTCTGAATAATAAATTACAATACATTTAGAAGAAAGATGTATTAGTCAACCCAGTCATGTTTAGCAAACTATGAAGAAAATACTTTTTATTTTTATTTTCAAGATAGAAAAGAGGGTGGCAGGCTTTTGGTTAGTATACCTTAGGAAACGACGAGAAGCCAAAGGAAATCTTTCTTATTTGTATACATTTGAAAGAAGCAGGAGAATATGAGCTTTCTTTAGGCTGACATTGAAAAGTGATTGTGAATGACTTATAATACATGCAGAAAATGTAGGTAATTTCTTAAAACCATTAGTTATCTTTATTGTGTCCTTTAGAGCCCCAGCCCCAGATAGGAAAACTCCATAATAAGCTTTCGGGGAGAAGCAAATGTTGGCAATCATGCTTTCCAACAAGAGATTTCAGAGAAGTCACAAAACCAAAGAAACCATTTCCCTGGCTTCTTTCTGTTTGCTGGGCAAATATACAAAGCTTCTTGTCAATTTTACAGTCAATTATGGATACCAAACTGGAAAAAAAAAGCAGTGAGACACAGGTGAGACTTTTAATTTTGAGAAACACTCAGAAAAACTAATGTCATTCCTAGAGAAACTACGTGCTAAGTGCTGGTCAATTTTTTTTTCTGTCATCTGTCTCTTCAGTTTCAACAGATATCATGATGTCAATGAAAACTCACAGGTGCTGCTCCGTGGACAGGACCGGGATCCGAAGGAAGGTGTTTAGAGAGCTCAGTTCCTATTGGAGGGACCCTGGCAACTTGCTTCACTTCCCTGAACCTCAGTTGAGTCTAGAAAGTGTCTTCAATGGCCCAGTTCAGCTTAATATCTACCTTGGATTGTCATACTTTCTGCCTAGATTCAAAACATTTGAGGTAAGACACAGAAATAAAAAGTTTAACTCTTTGCCAGTTAAAGAGGGAAGGAAGAAAGGGAGGGAAGGAAGAAAAGGAGGGAGGGAAGGAAGGAAGGAAAAAGGGAGGAGGGATAGAGGGAGGGAGGAAGGAAGAAAGGAAGGAAGGGTGGGTTGCTATTTTTTATTTTGAGACAGTATTGCTCTGTCTCCAGGCACCAGGCTGGAGTGCAGTGGCATGATCTTGGCTCACTGCAACCTCCACCTCCCAGGTTCAAGCAATTCTCCTGCCACAGCCTCCCGAGTAGCTGGAATTACAGGTGTGTGCCACTGCGCCCAGCTAATTTTGGATTTTTTAGTAGAGATGGGGTTTCACCATGTTGGCCAGGATGGTCTCGCTCTCTTGACCTTGTGACCCACCTGCCTCCCAAAGTGCTGGGATTATAGGCGTGAGCCACCACGCCCAGCCTGGGTTGCTAATTTATAGACTCCCCTGGGCTACACACGGTACCTATTTTCCCAGCAGTAACTTTAGGGAGGAAAGAGCAACAGACACTTGGGGCAGCTCAGCTCTTCCACCCTGCTTCTCACCTGAGCTCGCCCATTCTTATTTGGCAGGGACCCCTGGGGGTCCATCTCCGGTAACTGGACTTAAAAAATTAACAATCCTCAGAACAAGGATCACTGAGGAAAACAAAACCAAAACCAAAAAAAAAAAAACCCCTAAAAATCCAAGGCAAAGTCAGACAGGCCAGGCTCTGCTTCTTAACCCCTTTAATATTATGCATTTAAATAAATGTATTATCTCAAAGAGAATGTTTGCTCACTATAGCAGAGAAACATTCACCTCCATTGTGTATAGTATTTTAATATGATCAAAGCATTTAGAAATCTTTCTTTTATCTTTTTGTAATGTAGAAGTTTTTGTTTTTTGAGACAGGTCTCACTCTGTCACCCACACTGGAGTGTAGAGGCACCATCTTGGCTCAATGCAACCTGTCTCCTGGCCTGAAGCTATCCTCCTGCCTCATCCTTCTGAGTAGCTGAGACTACAAGTGTGTGCAACCATGCCCAGCTAATTTTGTAATTTTTTTCTGTAGTGACAGAGTTTTACCCTTGTTGCCCAGGCTGGTCTTGAACTTCCCAGCTTATGTGATCCACCCGCCAAGGCCTCCCAAAGTGTTGGGATTATAGGCGTGAGCCAACACACCCCATTTAGAAGTATTTTTAAGTTTCAATTTTATTTATTTTAGAGACAGGGTCTGGCTCTGTTGCCCAGCCTGCAGTGCAGTAAAATGATCACAGCTCACCATAACCTCGAACTCCTGGGCTCAAGTGATCCTTCTGCCTCAGCTTTCCTCATAGCTAGGACTACAGGCTGGTGCTGCCATACCCTGCTACTTATTTTATTTTATTTTTTGGAAAGATAGGGTCTTGCTATGTTGCCCAAGCTTGTTTCAAACTCCTAGCCTCAAGCGATTCTCCTGCCTCAGCTTCCCAAAGCATTGGGATTATAAGCGTAAACCACTTTGGCCAGAAGTTATTTTAAAAAAATTCTGACTAAAACGGGGCTCACAATTGGAAAACTTTCAGTCATCTGGACTTGTCTCAAGCAACACTCAGTCTTAGAAAAATAAGAGCAGAAAGACTTGAAGTCACTTGCCTAAGCACCAAGCTGCTTCCTGGCAGAAGCCAGGGGCATATTTTGCCCTGTTTGCATGTGTGTTTGCTCATTTTAAGGTGAGAGGAGCCATTAGGAAGTCTTTTCTTAGGTCAATATTACATCAGGGCTGCAGTATGAATCAGGTAAACTCAACATGGTTTTTGGCAGTGGTTTTTTTTTTTTTTTTTTCCTCACATGGGGAAAGAGGAGGATTTTTGTAGAGTTCAACTCTGTGCTGTCTCCAGATACATCCTCTTCCTCCCCCATCCCTGGTCGCTAACTTTTCCATTTTGTAAAGCACATGCTTCTTAACTCCTTTCCTGATGTAAGAGTTAGAGCATGCAACTCAGGTCAGACCGATCAATGCATTTTCTCCATCAGCCTCAGACAGAGGGGCCCTGTGACTAACGCTGCTCCCATCAGAGGAATGTCAGGACTCACTAGCAGTACTGAAATAATGCATTTTTCCTTTTTGGCTGTGAGAAGCACACAGCTCCAGGAAGGTGGTCATTTGAGCACCACAGTAGGAGTCATCTTCAGGATAAAGCAACAGCCTGGAAGGCAGAGCAAAGAAAAAAAGAACTAGATACGAGCTGGGCACGGTGGCTCATGCCTGTAATCCCAGCACTTTGGGAGGCCAAGGCAGGCAGATCACGAGGTCAAGAAATTGAGACCATCCTGGCCAACATGGTGAAAGCCAGTCTCTATTAAAAATACAAAAATTAGCTGGGTGTGGTGGTGCATGCCTGTAGTCCTAGCTACTCAGAAGGCTGAGGCAGGAGAATCGCTTGAACCTGGGAGGTGGAGGCTGCAGTAAGCCAAGATCATACCACTGCACTTCATCCTGGTGACAGAGTGAGACCCCGTCTCAAAAAAAAAAAAGAAAAAAAGAAAGAAAAGAAAGAACTAGATACTTGGTAACAATGTCGGGTGGCTGGATCAAACCTCATTTGATATTTCTGGATTTTTCACCTATGGAAGGCCTTATAGTCCTCTTCATTGTTTCAATCAGTTGGAATTGTGTTTTCTTTAACTGCAGTTGAATCCGTTCCAACGGAGAGAGGAATAATGAGAAAGCAGAGCGATTACAGGATGAAGGTGGGGTCTGGGAGCCAAATGTCGCTTTACCATGGACCCGAGAGTAACGGGGTACATTTCCTTCACCTGAGGGCAAACATCCTAAACCCGTACTCTCAGAGACAGACACCGAGTCTTTGAAACCTTTACCCTCAAACAAATGAGGATAAATATTTCATTGTTTTCTTATACTGAGATAATTAAGTCCAATATTTTCGTGGGAAAGAGAGATACCTCAGTTCACTGATGTGTGGTGTGTGTGCACAAATGCTGATGGAGAAGGCAGGGGTAGCTGGAGAAAACAGATGCCACTGGGCTCCTTCCTCACCGCGAGAATGTGTGAAATCTCAACAGGCAGCAGAGAAGCAGCGCAGAAGGCGACTGCCTTGGCCAGAGGTTTTAGATCAGCGCCTGGGTTCTGGATGACGCTGCAGAGTTGAGTAGAAACTAGCACGTGGAGTAAGAATGTTTAAAAGTTATATTTAAAGATAAATAGTTATCTTAAAAACTCTCTTTCACTGGAAAGATTTTTTAAAAGACGGGTTAAAACGTCATGGCCGGTGTTGGGTATCGAAAACACGTCTTCCCCCTTTTCTGAGGGAAGGGTCTGCCATGGTGATTTAAGCAGAGAGAAAGCAGGGTGCTGGCAGCCCGAGAGGAGCCTGAGAAATGAAGGGGAGCATTCCCAGGGATGCAGAAATGCACAAGGCGACGCCTTCGTCGGCGTCTCTGAAACCTGGTGGGATCGAGTTCATAACCAGAACAGGAGCAGTCCTATCAGGGCATTAGAATTCAAGAGAGCTAATTTGGGGGAATTAAAAAAAAAATCGAGTGAGTATGGTATTGAAGGAGGGAATACTAAAGCCCAGGAGAAGGGCAGGCTGCTGGAATATCCACCATAATTAAAGCAGATTACAATTGCTCTGAGAAAAGAGGGACGCAAAGAGTTAGAATATCCAGTGCGCCCGTCGAGACTGATGGGACGAAGGCTCTGTAATGGCAGTGAGGAAATTGGGAGGGAACCCTAGAGAAATTTTTCATAATACCTATTCTTTTTTTTTAAGAGGAAATGATAATTATGACAAAAACCAGAATGGAAAAGCTGAATAAAGTAGCTACGTGAAAGGAGAGGCATTTGTGCCTCATACAGGGAAGCAAAGCAAGCAAGGCCACTAATACAAATGAGAACATACGAAGCACTATTCTGTTTTTAAACTCTTTAAAAATGAGCCGGGGGGGGGGGAAACAAAGAAATTTAGAAAAAAATATACTGACACCTCTGTTAAAGTCACAAAGCAGAAAAAAATAATTTTGAACAGGTACACTGACATATTTGGAAATCAACATATCTAGATGCAGACACGGGGTAGCTGTTAAAGAAGACAGATGACAAATTTAGACCCAACGATTTTTTTCTCTCCCTTCAGAGTGGAAAAGGGAGTGTGGAGAAGGCTTTGCATCTGTTTGATTCTTTTCCTTCCTTTTAATTCTATTTTTCTAAAAAGGAACTACATCAGAAAGTTACCAGTACATTATATAGTAATTAAAATAAAATAAAGCAAAACAGACTGATTGAGCCATAAATGAAAACTGAGGAATGTTAACAAGCAAAAATGTGATCATGGAAAGAAGGTAGTGACTATCAGCAGGACAAGAGAAATAAACCTGGAAAATACCCCTTGAAAAGCCTGACAATACCACTTTAATGAAATTAAAAATTGTCCCACTCTCTTTGACATATCTGTGAGCATAACAGCAGCACCACTCACAGAAATGGCTGTACAGCAGATAGTCCTGAGCAGGTTCACCTGATGGCCTGTGAGTTAAGTATACATGTCAGTCAGCTGGCATCTCATATTTATGGAACAGTCATGATGTGCAGAGCATTGGTTAACCTTTATGAGCAATGCCTACCTTCAAGAAGTATGAGGCGACCTGAAAACAAGGTAATACTAGGATAAGCAGTATAGGCTAAGTGTATAAAATAGTTATAAAAATAGTAACTAGCATAAAGCAGTATAGGCTAAGTGCACTTTAGTCTCAGGAGAACACAGCACAGCTGGGACCTGAGTTTAGAATTCAGATATAGAAGACTACAGAATTCTAGGCAGGAGTGGAAAGGCAGAATTATCCAACATTATTTTTTTTCAAGGTGGAGTTAGGAGAAGGCAATTGGTTTATCAGTCTACCTGGAGTAGAAGAATTCAAAAGTGGGAACTGAGATCTCACCAACTCACCAAACATAAGCATTAATTGAGGATTATTAACCTGAAAGTGAAATGCAAACATCTAGAAGAAAAATATAAGAGAATATTGTCATATTATAATGATCTCAGGGAAGGGTAAGAGTTTTAAAACAAGATATAATAAAGCACTAAACATAAAATAAAATACACACGAATTAAACTACAGTAAAATGAAGACCTTCTCTTCATCAAAAGCAGCCATTAAGAGAATAAAAAAGCAAACCAAAGACTGAGAGAAGGTTTTTGCTATTGATATATCTACATTATCAACACACACATGTCATAAATATATACACACACATATATTTTTATATGTGTACATATATTTGAAAATATATGTAAAATGTCTGGCAAACAACATATATAGAATATATAACGAGCTTCTATATAAAAAAAAGAAAGTTGCTAAATTTAAAAAAATGGGCAAAAGACTTGAACAGGCACTTCATAAAAATGACCTCAAATGGCTAATAAGCATAGGAAAAAGTAATGCAATTAGTCATCAGAAAAATGAAAATTAAAATCATAATGAGATGTTACTACACACCTGCTGATATGGGAGGGGAGCAGGAAAGTGCTGGGTAGAGAAAGGCAGGTCCCTGGCTAGGGCTCCACCCCCATGGACCTAGTGAGGACAGGCACTTCTGCTTTTGAGCTCAAATGTTACATTTTCCAAGACTACTCTGGCCCACCACACCCCCATCCTGTGTCTATAAAAACCTGAGACCCTAGCAGGCAGACACACAGGCAGCCAGAGGTCAAGAGGAGCACATCAGTGGAAGAAGACAGAAGCAGCTGGATGGCAAGAGGACATCATGGGAACACACTGGAAGAAGAGCACACCACAGACACTGGTATCCCTGCAGGCCTGCAGGCTGGCAGGCCATCAACCAGAGGGATGAGTGGAGTTTGGCCCAGGCAGTCAGAGGAGAGCCAGGGCCACCAAGCTGCCCAACTCCAGGGGAAAACCATCTCCCTTCTGGCTCCCCCATGGGCGAAGAGCTACTTCCACTCAATAAAACTTTGCACTCATTCTCCAAGCCCCTGTGTGATCTGATTCTTCCAGTACACCAAGGCAGGAACTCAGGATACAGAAAGCCCTCTGTCCTTTCAAGGAAGTAAAGGGTCTAATTGAGGTGGTTAACACAAGCTGCCTATAGATGACAAACTAAGAGAGCACCCTGTAACACATGCCCACTGGGGCTTCAGCTGTAAACATTCACCCCTAAACACTACTGTTGGGTTGGAGCCCCACAGCCTCCCTGTCTGTATGCTCCCCTAGAGGCCTGAGCAGTGGGGCACTGAAAAAGCGAGCTATACCCCTCACATGCCCTGAGAGGGGGACAAGGGAAGCTTCCCATTTCACTACCAGAATGGTGAAAATTAAAGGGCTTACAATACCAAATGTTGGTAAAGATGTGGAACAAATGGAATTCTCATGTATTACTTGCTGGTTGGAGTAAAAATTGCTTAAACTCCTTTGGAAACTATTTGGTAGTTTTTATGAAGCCAAAAATGTATACACTCTACCAGAAATTCTACTTCTAGGAATACACCCAACAGAAATGAGTGCTTATGCTCACACGTACTCTCTCTCTCTCTCACACACACACACACACACACACACGTACTCATAGTAGCTTTTTCATAGTTGCCCCAAAAGAGGAAACCATTTGTTCAAAAATAGGAGAATAAGTAAATTCTGGTATCTACATAAGATAGAGTACTATGAATATTGAAAAGGAACAACTCTACATAATGGTATCTTTTGCTCAATGAAAGAATAGTGTTGAATAAAGGAAGCCAGATATAAGAGTACAGGTTGTATAACTGTATGCATATGAAATTCAAAACAGGAAAAACCAATCTATGTTGATTATGGTTAGAATAGTGATCACGTTTGGGAGTATAATCTGGAAGGGGAATGAGAGAGCTTTCTGGAGGATTAGCAATGTTGTGTAACTTGGATTCAATAATGGTTTCTTGGGTGGATGCATGTGTAAACATTTACTGATCTTTAGACTTAAGATTTGTGCCCTTAATTATATGTAATTTACACCTCAATTTAAATGGAGGTATCAGAAAATACAATTGAAGAGGAAAATAAAAGAGAAAAAATATAAATATTTATTTCTTTTTACATCCCTTCAGGATTTAGGAGCCAGATTATGGGAAGTATCTAATCACAGGATGAGGAAGCTGATTCTATTTTGTTGACAATAATAAGCTGTTGTAGACTTTTGGGGCTAAAGTGATATTTTTGGAAGATTAACTTGATATATATATGGAGAAAAAAATCGGACAAGAGAGGGACAGAAGGGAAACAAATTCATTGGGATAGAAGAGAAACAAAGTCATTAAGAAGCAGTTATGGGCTGGATGTGGTGGCTCATGCCTGTAATCCCAGCACTTTGGGAGGCCAAGGCAGGCACATGATGAGGCAGATGATGAGTTTGAGACCAGCTTGGCCAATATAGATGAGTATTTAGTAGAGATGGGTATATACCCATCTCTACTAAAAATGGGTGAACACCCATCTCTACTAAAAATAGAAAAATTTGCAGGGTGTGGTGGTACTTGCCAGTAGTCCCAGCTACTTGGGAAGCTGAGGCAGAATTGCTTGAGCCCAGGAGGCAGAGGTTGCAGTGAGCCAACATCTTGCCACTGCACTCTAGCCTGGGCAACAGAGCAAGACTCTGTCTCAAAAAAACAAACAAACAAACACAGTTATGAAAATCCAGTGAGTGCAATATTGTGTACACTGTACATGGAACACATGGAGCAGTCTGTTTTCCCAGCTTAGGGTACAATAATAAATTAATTTTTTCAGTTGATCAATTGAGATCCCATTTACATGTATTTTTAGTAATTGTAGTATTTCATTTTTGAGGTTTGCCCCATTCTGAACTGTCCAGGAACTCTGGGGGATTGCACTCTTCAAAGGACAGCAGAACCGTATCACACTTCAGCCACTAAGTGTCACTGCTGAAGACTGGTTCTGTACTAGCAGGGATGCAGTGGGGCATGCATGCCTTCCCTGGGGAAGCAATGTAATTGATTTTTAATTCAACTTCATTTGGTTAGCCTGCCTTCCTCTCTCTCTCTCTCTCTCTCTCCTTTCATAGAGTCTTGCTCTGTTGCCCAGGCTGGAGTGCAGTGGCGCAATCTTGGCTCACTGCAACCTCTGCCTCCCGGGTTCAAGTGATTCTCCTGCCTCAGCCTCCTGAGTAGCTGGGGTCACAGGCACCTGCCACCATGCCCAGCTACATTTTGTATCTTTAGTAGAGACAGGTTTTCATCATGTTGGTCAGGCTGGTCTCAAACTCCTGACCTCTTGATCTGCCCACTTCGGTATCCCAGAGTGTTGAGATTACAGTTGTGAGCTACCCTGCCCGGCATGGTTAGCCATTTTTTTCTTCAAACTTCAGCACTGTTCAATGGTGGCTGGATCCAGATGGTCTTTTGGACTTAGGCATGGGCTGTGCTGCAATCAGTTCTCCAATCCAACCCTTAGGTGACCGTGTTGAGCTCAAGTCACACACCAGGCCCCTGTGTGCACTAGCAGGCATTTCTTTGGGGACTTTTGAGACCCTGTCAGTGGACCTTAGACAAAGCAATTGCAGCTGGACATGAAACCTACGTATCACTTTGAAAGTTAGAAAACCAGAAAGTTTTGATCTCCTTATAAAAATTGCTCAATTCTGTTTCCAGAACTTTCTATACTAAAGACCTCATATGACACCATCTTTGCACCATCTTTTTCAAGCCACTATACAGTTTTGCTATGGGTCTTTCCCTATGGGCCCATACATCTTCAGCTTCCTCCTTACACTTTTTTTTTGAAACAGAGTCTCATTCTTGTCACCCCAGCTGGAGTGCAGTGGCACCATCTTGGCTCACTGCAACCTCCATCTCCTGGGTTCAAGTGATTTTCCTGCCTCAACTTCCCAAGTGGCTGGGACTACAGGTGTGTGCCACTGTGCCCAGCTAATTTTTGTATTATTAGTAGAGATGGGGTTTCACTGTGTTGTCTGGGATGGTCTGACCTCTGGACCTCGTGATCCACCCACCTCGGCCTCCAAAGTGGTGGGATTACAGGTGTGAGCCACCATGCCCGGCCTCTCCTCACACCTTCTTAACAAGAGGTTAAGCCTATCATAATTCAAGTGAAGCCTATCATAATGATAAAAAAATCTGCCCCAAGACTATTTGATGTTTTCATTTGTGGGCAGAGAAACAGCTGAAATCATTTCTAAAATTATACCTTATCAGGTAAGTAGAGCATTCTATAAATAACAAAAATAATTTCTATAAAAAATGGAATATCAAACAATCGAACCTAAGCTCATTTGCTTCTATTTAATATAAGTGATTAAAAATTCTTATGCATCATATGCTAAAACAATAATTGGCTTATTTTCTATAAAGAAAAATTAAACCAGAATTTATGACTACTTAAAGAAGCTAAAATAAAAGTAAAATAAGCAATTACATTAACATGTAGATGATACAGTGGAATAAAAAGTAGACTTGGAACTGGAAAAACTGAGTTCAAATCATGTTTCTGCTGTTTATTAGCTGTGTGAGCTTATATAGTTTATTTCTCTGAGCCTCAGTTTTAAAATACGAAAAACAAAACATCTTCAAAAAGTTGGTGTGAGAGCATTATTAAAGCATCCAGCATGCAGCTAGTCCAGCAGCAAAATGTCAGTCAGTGTTTGTAAACTAAGACCTAACATGGGGTGGGAGAGGAAGTTTAACAGATGAGTTTCCAGGAAAGTATTAAGCCCTTATTTGTTTATTCCTTTGCCTTCATTAGTAATTTAGAAAATGAAGCAAACCAGATAAAAGCGACAGTAAATTGTGGGTTAAATTGTAAGCTGTAGTTTAAAAAGAACATAAGGTGCTTCAAATAGGTGGTCGTTTTCTTAGGCCTATTGTAGGTCAATTTGATGAGGTGGAAAAAAATGCCTCAGAGACTATTTGAAACAAACCTACAGTCCCTTGAACTCAGTATAGGACTCAGAGATCTCTATCTTTTAAATGGCTGGGCTACTACATTTGCATCCACCTCAACACTATAAGGGAAAGGACAGCACAGACTGGACTCAGAGTAGAACTATTCCAAATGGTTAATGGAAAAATTTTACCATGAAGAGATTAAAGAAAAGTCTGTGCAATTCTATTGAATGATGGCAGTGGTCTTGGTTCGTATTTGGCGAAGTCTTCAAGTGTTTGGGATGAGGAGAAAGCAAATTAACTGGGGACACGAATAAAATTAACCTGGTATAAAATAGCATTGTTAAGAAAAAAGAGCTAAACTTTGGCTAGGCAACACTTAGGCTGGATTTTAGGGGACAAAAATGACCTTTCCGACAGTGGGAACCAGCTTCAGGAGGAAGATAACATTAAATGAAAAAAATAACCCATGAAAAGGTGAATAATTGTCATCTCCCAGGAGATTCTGAAATTATTTTCTGCCAAATGGAATTTAGGACGTCTTCTTATCTATGCAGCTTACTCCCTGCTGTACTCTATCTCCATCAATGCTTTAACCCCACTGGGATCTCCAATCCATTGATCCATGTTTTTAGTGTCCCTTTCCTTTTGATGACCTCACTTCCTTCACTTCCTAGCTTCAATTCCAAGTTCAGTTACTGTAATCATTCTCTGGCTTATGGCTCTACCGCTCTTGCCCATCTGCAGCATCTCTCCTATAGTCAAAGTGACCTTTTTAAAACGTAAGTGAGGAAAGTCAATTCCTTGCTCAAATTCTTCAGGAGTTCCTCATTGGCGTTTAGAAATATATATATAAAAAAGTCATAGCTACAACAGAGATTACTAAACTTGGTATTTTCACATTAATCTAGTATCCTCAAATGGGAGTGAGTGTGCTCCTCTTAGGAGTTTTCTAGCAGGGTCAAATAAAAAGTTTCTTTAGAGGAAAGCATCTTCAATTTAGAGCTTTGTTATTTTCATAATTTACAAAAGAAACCCCTCCAAATACACAAGGAAACAAACCACCATGAATGAACATCAGCTGAAACAACAAAGATCTAGACTCACAAGGACTTCATATATTAATTTGTTACATATAAAATATAAAATAAATACTCATATAATGTTTAAGAAAATAAGAGGGCATAGAAGTAAGTAACTTTCCAAGAAACCTTAAAAATTCCTTGAAAGTTTTGGGAGGGGTAAAAGCCCAAACTGAGTATGTGTGGATAAAAATATTGTAATTAGAAACAGATACTAATGGAGATAAAATTTATACACTAAAAGGTAGATCTACATAAATTATTAAGAAAGCCAGCCAGGTGCAGTGGCTCATGCCTGTAATCCCAGCACTTTGGGAGGCCGAGGCAAGTGGATCACCTGTGGTCAGGAGTTTGAGACCAGCCTGGCCAATGTGATGAAACCCCTTTTCCACTAAAAACAGAAAAAATTAGCTGGGCGTGGTGGCACGTGCCTGTAATCCCAGCTACTGGGGAGTCTGAGGTAGGAGAATTGCTTGAACCCAGGAGGCGGAGGTTGCAGTGAGCTGAGATCGCACCACTGCACTCCAGCCTGGGCAACAAGAGTGAAATTCCATCTCAAAAAAAATAAAAGAATGCCATCCAGAGAGAAAAGAAGATAGAAGATAGGAAGGAAAGCGTAAGAGACATTGAATACAAAATGAGACTTCTAACAGACATCTAGTAAGAGTTGTAAAGAAAAATATAGCAATTAGAGAGTTGTAATAATCAGAGTCTATAGCTCAGAATTTCCTGGGATTGACAAAATAGATGAATCCAGACAAAACAAACACAATTTGCCAAGCGCTATAACTAAGACATCCACAATTAGACATATTACAGTGTCATATTACAGATCACCGGAGACAAAGAAAACATCTTAGCAGCAGCCAGAGAGAAAAGGTGACGTGCAAAGCAATGACGATTTGACTAGCAACGGACTTTGCATCAGTGATAATGGACACAACAAAAAAGCAGGAAAAAGAAATAATCCATGTGTTGAAAGAAAATACAACTAGACTTGTGTACCTAGCAAAATATCTTTTAAAAAATGAGGAGGAAATACAAAACTTTTAGGATAAACGAAACTTTTTAATCATATGTATCATTTAATTAATCTTCATTAAAGGAATTTCTGACGAATAGACTTAAAAACGAGCTCAGGCAGGATGGCTGCAACATGAACTAAAAAGGTATACAAATACCTTATTAAACTCGGAGATACTTTAAACAATTATGTTGTCTACATAAATTAATTTAAAAATAAAGTTTAATTTATGGAGCTTAAAAGAGATGGGATTAAAATGCTGGGCAATACTAGCATCTAAATTAGGAGTGGGGTGGGTCGTAGGAAAAGTGTTCTAAGACCTTCATGATATTCAGGGTGAGACATTATTAAATCTTATACTTTTGGTAAGTTAGCATACATGGTGAAAATTTCAAGAGTGACCTCTAAATTATAGAAATAGGATGCATAACTTTGAAACCAGTAAAAGGTATAATATAATATTATAACAAATTCTCAATGAAAAGAAACAAGAAAAAAAGAACAAGAAAGAGACAGAATGGTAGAAATAAATATAAAAATATCATTACTTATAAGAACTAAAAACAGACAATATTTATAAATTAAATTGGAGTTTGTCATATTGGATAAAGACACAATCCAGTGATATACTACTACAAGAAACATAATCAAAGTTGCAAGATATAGAAAGGTTGAAATTAAAAGCATGAAAAATAATAGGCAAATGCTAACCACAATAAATGTGGGGTTACTGTATTAAATCCAGCAAAATAGGCTTTAAGACAAAAAAGAAGCATTCCTGGGAGGACTGCTTATAAAATTATAATAATTTTAATTCCCCAGTAATATTTAACTATTCCAAATGTGAGCTGACTAGTAAAATAGCCCTAAAAACATGAAAAGGAATAATTATAGAGTTATAAGGGGGAAAGTACAAAATCATGGGTGCAGCAGCAGATTGTAACATGCTTAATACTTTAACTCGCGTAACTATTGATAAATCAATAGACAACACATTAGTAAAGATATAGAAGAATTTAGCTCTGTTATTAGCAAGTATGATAAAATGGACATCTGTAGAAGCACCTCAAAACAGACAATACATATATTCAAATACATATGTGATCCTTATAAATTTACCACCTTATTAATATGCACAGTAAGTCACAACAAATTTCTAAGAATTGTTATTACCTAGATCATATTATTTAACTGGAGTGCAATTAAATTAGAAACCAATAATCAAGATAATTTAATTTTTGAAAATTAAAAATACTTCTAAATTATTCATGGATCAAAGCAAACATCAAAATTAAAATATAAAACTCATAACTAAGTGATGATGATAACATTACATATCAAAACTTCCAGGATGTGGCTGAAAACAGGCTCTGGTGGCCATTTATAACCTAAAATGGTTACATTCGAAAAAAGGAAAGGCTAAAAAATCAAAATGAATGAGGTAAGTATCCAACTGAGTAATCTAGACCAGTTACTCTTAAATATTTGTCTCAGGACCATGTGATACTCTTAAAAATTATCAAGGGCCCCAAAGGGCTTTTATTTATGTGGTTATAACTATCATACAGAGTTAGAACTTTAACATTTAAAACATTTATTAATTCATTTAAAAATAATAATAAACCCATTTTATATTAACCTTATATTTTAATAAAAATATTCTTTCTCCCAAACAAAATAATTTAGTGATACACATAAAATTCTTTTACACTATTACAAATTTCTTTAATGTCTACCTTAATAGAAAAGAACTGGATTCTCATAACTGCTTCTACACCTAATTTCCTAGAATATGTTAGTTTGAAGTATATGAAGAATTCCTGGCCTCACACAGACATGTACTGGGAAAAGGAGAGTGTTTTATTAGCCTTTTCATATAATTGTGAATATTCTTCTTTGATACTGTGTCAGATCTCCACTAATGGTAATCTCTTAAAGGTTAATTGCAATGTGGATTTAACCACATCAATGAGTGTTTCATAGTCTGTTACATTAAGATCTATTGGTATGTCTTGCACCTTGAATGAATCTTTTACCCAGGCATAATTTTGTAGTATCATTTATTGATCATCTAAAAATATTCATACACCAACTAACACAGATCTTCTGAATGTTTATTTCATTGTATTAATGGAAAAAAACACTTGTTAATTTCACCACTGATTTCATCAAAATGGCGTTTAAGCATTGGGAAGCTGTTAAACTCACAGCGACAGATATTCTTTTTTTTTTGAGACACAGTCTCGCTCTGTTGCCAGGTGCCAGGCTGGAGTGCAGTGGTGCAATCTTGGCTCACTGCAAACTCTGCCTCCCGGGTTCATGCAATTCTCCTGCCTCAACCTCCCGAGTGGCTCGGACTACAGGCGCACACCACCACAACCAGCAAACTTTTGTATTTTTAGTAGAGATGGGATTTCACCATGTTGGCCAGGATGGTCTTGATCTCTTGACCTCGTGATCTGCCTGCCTCGGCTTCCCAAAGTGCTGGGATTACAGGTGTGAGCCACTGCACCCGGCCAGATATTCTAATTTTTATATGAAAGCTCAAATTTTAACATTGGTAATACATATTTTCAATGTTTTCTTTGAAGTGACAGTCTCACTTCATTCATTTGTGAGAAAATGTCTGACAAATACCCAAAGCTAAGTACTCATAGTTTGCCTAGTTCTTTGAGGTAAAAATTCTGTCCTGTGATGAAAATGGCTAGTTCAGCTTGCAACTCCAACAAATCATGTAAGTTCTTTCTTTGAGAAAGGCATCATACTTTAAAATGCAGCAGAAGTGCTTTATGTGTAAATCCCAATTCATCAGACAGAATTCTAAGAGATATGTAATCAAGGATCGAGTTTTAATAAAATTAAATAAGTTTTACTGTTTTGTTAAAGACATTCCTAAGTGAACGGATATTCATTTTTATCGTGAGGGTGTAGTGATGGAATTGCCACTGCCTTGATTGGTGCTACGGTGCCAGTGATTTTTGTCCACTCTAGTTTTTGTACTGTCAGTTCAATGTAACACAGTAAAAAAGTAACATCTAGCATTGTAATGAAAATAATTTTGATTTTACCTCCTAAAAAGTTCCTAGGGACCCCGCAGAAGTTTATAGACCATGTATCGAGAACCTAAGAGTTAGGCCAAGAGTCACTAAACTGGTTCAAGCCAAGAGTCAAATCTTGCTCCTGTTTTGTAAATAAAATTTTATTGGAACGCACCACGCCCATTAATGCACATATTGTCGATGGTTACTTTCATGTTATAATGGCATAAGTTGATTAGTTGTAACAGACACTGTATGGTCCACAAAGCCTAAAATATTGACTACTTCACAGAAAAGTCTGCCAATGGCTGAATTAGGCCGTATCAACAGAATAAATCCAACAGATGTACTTGAAGGAGACAATAAAGATCAGAAGTTAATGTGAAAAGAAAATGGTATGTGATAGAAAGGATGAATAAAGACAAATACTAATTCTTCAAGAAGAAGAATAACAAAATACAAACATCTTTGACAGGGTCAGGCACAGTAGCTCATGTCAGTAATCCCAGCATTTTGGGAGGCCAAGGCAGGTGGATTGTTAGAGGTCAGGAGTTCAAGACCAGCCTGGCCAACATGGTGAAACCCTGTCTCTACTAAAAATACAAAACAATGAGTTGGGCGAGATGGTGGGTGCCTGTAATCTTAGCTATTCAGGAGGCTGAGGCACAAGAATCGCTTGAACCTAGGAGGCAGAGGTTGCAGTGAGTCGAGACTGACTAAAAAAATTAAAGGATACTTATAAACAGTAATTATAATGACAAAAGGGGACTAAAAACATGTCAAAGACTTACAACATAAGAGAAAAATATAAAAAATTTTATGCTAATTTTAAACTAAACATAGAAATGATAAATATCAAGAAAAATCTGAATTTACAAAATAGGACAAAAAATAGACAACTATCATCCGTTGCACATTTAGTTAAAAATCTCATCTAGAAAAATCTAGGGACCAATGGTTTCAGGCAAGTTCTGTAGAATATTCAAAGGATTATTTCAATCTTAGAAATTTTTCTGTAAAACAGAATAAAAGAAATATATAATGCTGGTATTTTACCTAATTTAAAAAATAGGCAAAAACAAAGTAACAAAGGTAAATTAGTCTAGTTCCACTTATGAGCTTGACTATCCTAAACAAAGTATTAGAACACTGCATATACTAAGTATGTAAGAAAAATAATTCAGCATGACCAAGTTTAGTTTATCCAAGTAATTCAAAGAAGGTTTAGGTAGGTTTAGAAACTTGATCAATGTAATTACTCCAGTAACAGATCAAAGGAGAAAAATCGGCATGAAAGTTTTCAGTAGATGCAGAAAAAGCACTTGGTAAAATTCAACACTCATGATTTAAAATGCAAACAAAACCCTTAGCAAACTAGAAGTAAAACGAACTTCTTAATGTAATAACTTGTTTGTAGAAAAACCTGTAATAACTATAAATCTTAATTATAAAAAATTAGAAGCATACTTTTTTTTAAAGGAAGAGGTGCCCACTATTACCAGATCTATTCCACTTTCTACTGGAGGATCTAGCCAGTGCAATAATCTCTTCACCTTACAAAAGTTAGTAAAATTAAGAACTGCCATTATTCTTGAATTATTATTTTCTACATTGGAAATATAAAATAATCTTATAGAGATATTTGGAATTAATATTAGAGTTTGGCAAGATTGCTGGATATACAAGTAACATATCAATAAAATCAACACATAAAAATAAATTACTATTTATACCCTGGCAACAAAAGAAGAAAACATACTCTCTCTTTCTCTCTCTCTCTCTCTCTCTCTATATATATATATATATATATATATATATATCTATGTAAGTATTTATATAATATATAATTTCAACTGAAAATATAAGATGCCTAGGAATAACAAACATTTCAAGACCTATTTGGGAAACACTTAAAAACTTTATTGAAAGATCTAATAAGGGAGAAGTAAACCATGATCTTGGACAGAAAATCTCAATAACATAAGAATTTTAATTATTTCCAATTTTAACTATAGATTTATTCCATTATATTACATCAAACAAAATTCCAAAAAGAACTTGATAAAGTATAAATTATGAAACTTACATGTAAGAACAAAGGCCTAAGAATTTTTAAGATACTTCTGGCTGGATGCGGTGGCTTACACCTGTAATTCCAGCCCTTTGGGAGACTGAGGCAGGCGGATCACTTGAGGTCAGAAGTTTGAGACCAGCCTGGCCAACATGGCGAAAATCCATCTCTATTAAAAATACAAAAATTAGCTGGGCATAGTGGCTCGAACCTATAAGAAAATTACTTGAAAACAGGAGGTAAGGGTGCAGTGCACTCCAAACTGGAAGACAGAGCGAGACTCCAGCATAAAACAAAACAAAGCAAAAACAAGAAAACCCACCACTACAGCAACAAAAAACCCAGACCCGTCCGAAGAATAATAAGCTAAAGGAGCTTGTTCTTTCCTATGTTAAGATATCTTATGAATACATAGTTTCTCAGATAATGTACTGGCACAGGGATAATCAAGTTGATCCATGCAACAGAATAGGGAATGTGCAGTGGAATCTGACAGTTGGCCTGCCATAAATTATTTGATGATCAGGTTTCCTAGCAGCTCACTGGGAAGTATAGATCACACAATAAATGCTACTTACATTATTAATTATCCATATGGAAAAATGAAATTGAATCTGTTGTATTCACAAAAGCAAATTCCAGATGTTTAAAAATGAAACTAGTAAAGACATAACTATAAAACTTTTAGAAGAATGTATATATGTTCAAGAAATATAAAAATTTTTTTGCTACAAAATCAAGATTTGTTGCTCATCAAAAAGTACCATAACAAAAGTGAAAGGATAACAAACTAGAAGATATTTGTAATACATATACTATGGGCTGAATGACGTCTGCCCTCAAATTCATTTGTGGCAGGCTTAACCTCCAATGTGATGGCATTTGGGGATGAGGCCTCTGGAAAGTAATCAGGGTTAGCTGAGGTTATGAGGGTGGGACACTCACATGGGATTAGTGCCTTCATGGGAAGACACAGCAAACGGACGGCTCTGTCTACCATAAGAGGACACATAGCGAAGGCAGCTGTTAGCAAGTCAAGAAAAGAACCTTCACTGGAAACTGACCATGCTGGTATCCTGATCTTGGACTTCAAGCTTCTAGAACTTTCAGAAATAAATTTTCTGCCTAAGCCACCCAGTTTATGGCATTTTATTATGGTAGCCTGAGCTGATTAAGACAACATATAACCACAAAGTATTAATATCCTGTATTCATAAATAACTCTTGCAAAGTAAATAAGAAAAAAAAAAACTTTTCCAAACTGAAAAATAGGTAAAGTATTTGAACAGGCATATCACAGAGGAGGAAAAACATCTGGGAAATATAAGAGACAATGCTCAGGCCAGGGGTGGTGGAACACACCTCTAATCCCAGCACTTTGAGAAGCTGAGGCCAATGGATCACTTGAGGTCAGAAGTTCAAGACCAGGCTGGCCAACATGGTGAAACTCCATCTCTACTAAAATTACAAAAATTACCTGGGTGTAGTGGTGTGCACCTCCAATCCCAGCTACTGGGGAGGCTGAGGCAGGAGAATTGCTTCAACCCAGGAGGCAGAGGTTGCAGTGAGTCAAGATCACACCACTGCACTACAGCCTGGGCAATAAAAGCAAAGCTCCATCTGAAAAAAAAAAAGAAAAAAGAAAGAAAGAAAAAAATACTCAAAATCATTAGTAATCAGGGAAATGCAAATTATGACCATGATGAAATAGAATTCATACACTAGATTGGCAAAAACTGTAAGAGGTCTGATAATATCAACTGTAAGTGAGGATGTGGGAAAATAGACATATTTTGCTATTCAGACTGAAAACTGGCATGACCACTTTAGGAAACCACATTGTGAAATCAAAACATTCTTATACCTAAGGATCTGGCAATTCTTCACCTAGATAAGGTATTCCTTACAGCAGAGGTTTTAACCTGTGCACAGTGGTGAAATGATGTGTCAAGAAGCCATAGTGTGCTGGGCTGGGAGCAGCTGCAGTTCAGATTAATGCAGGTCTGACAGTGCTGTAATGTGAAATAGACTGGGAAGCTTCACCTGAGTGAATTCCTGGCATGTGTACAGGAGGAGATCTTTAAAGGACATGCAAAGCAGCTCACTAGAAAAAGGAGAATTAAATAAAAACGGTGGCACTGTCATAGACTGGAATATTATGCAGCATTGAAAATGTGAAACTGGAAGAGTTCCCTTGTCCTCCTCGCAGGGTGTGCAATGGGGGTGTGGCTTGCTTCTTCAGTGTCCTGCTTCTCAAACCTCTAGGGGAGCATATAGACGGGCAGGTTATGGGGCTCCGCCCCCATGGCAGAGTCTACTGGTGAATGTTTACAGCTCCTGAAGCCCCAGTGGGCGTGTGCTACCGTGTGCTCTGTTTGCCGTCTATAGGTGGCTTGCGTTAACTGACTCAATTAGACCCTCTACCTTCTCTCAAGAACAGAGGGCTTTCTGTATTCTGGGTCCTTGTCTTGGTGTACCAGATGAATTGGATCACACATGGGCTTGGAGAATGAATGCAAGGTTTTATCGAATATGGAAGTCAGAAGGGGACGTAGTGAGAAGGCTGACCCCTGGAGTCTGGAGTCCGGCTGCTCAGAGGCCTGGGCTTTCCTTTGGCTGCCCTAGCCAAATTTCACATTGTTCTGCTTCTGCCATAGGTGGCCAGCCAGCATGCTGGCGCCTATTGGTGCTTTCCTCTCCACGTCCAGCCGGCTCTGTGTCTCCTGTGCCTGCTGAAAGCGGTTTATAGGCACAGGGTGGGGGCATGGCAGGCCAGGGTGGTATTGGGAAATGCAACATTTGGACAGGAAAACAAAAATGCCTGTTTTCACCTAGGTCTATGGGGGAGCCCTCACCAGGGACCACACCCTCCACCACTCAGCACTTCCCTGCCCCACTTCTCTATCATTTAAAGGGACCATACCCTTCTCTACCCAGCACTTTTGTAGCACATGGTTAAATTCTAGCTATTGATGAATTCTCAAATGTACTTCAGTGATAAAATCAAGTTGCACCTGTAATTCCAGCACTTTGGGAGGCTGAGGCGGGTGGATCACGAGGTCAAGAGATCGAGACCATCCTAGTCAACATGGTGAAACCCCGTCTCTACCAAAAATACAAAAAATTAGCTGGGCATAGTGGCGCGTGCCTATAATCCCAGCTACTCAGGAGGCTGAGGCAGAAGAATTGCCTGAACCCAGGGGGTGGAGGTTGCGGTGAGCCGAGATCGAGCCATTGCACTCCAGCCTGGGTAACAAGAGCGAAACTCCGTCTCAAAAAAAAAAAAAAAAAAATCAATTTGCAAAAAAGATGCACACCAGTACCATTTTTACAAACGTCATTAAAAATCAAAGCAAAACACAATGTTGTTTAGGGATACGCATATGTAATAAAACAGGCAAGGAGAAATAAAGAAATAATGTAAAATTTAGACTCCTGGTTACCTCTAGAGAGAGGCGGGTAGGATTGGGTAGGGCAGAACCCATGCAGTTGGTAATGTTCTTTCTTGCTGTTAAATTGGTGATAGGTTTACTTTACTACTGTGCTTTAAAACTTATATATATATGAATATAGGATCTTTTAAATACATTAACATTACATAAAAATGGTTAAAGTTCAATTGTGGATAGAGACAGAAGAGGAAGGGAAGAGGAAGAAAAAGGAAGAGAAAAAGAGAAAGACAATTTCTACTGTTCAGAAGGAGGAGGAGAAGGAAAGTCACCGAAGTTTCTGTTTATCATGCAGTTCCACACAGGGCTTAGTTTCTAAGGTCAATTATGCAAAACTGTATTTCCAATTGCTCTTAAGAACCATCTATATGGCTTTGGGTTTACTTACCCACTCTTAATCAGTTCTAAATAGTTTGTTTTCCTTACAGTGTGGGAAAAGATTACTGTTTTTGTTTTGTTTTCCAGAAGACCACCAAATGATTTTTTGTTTGTTTGTTTGTATTTAGGAGCCTAAGCATTTTAAATAAATATGTTTTTTATTTTGTGTTTGCTAAACATATATAGGTGAACCCACATAAGTTAAGTGCATATGTAATGTAATTCATCCATACTTTATTGTTCTAAGAAGAGTCAAGTACAATTATAATCTATCCAACTGCTAATCTGAATATTTATGTGTTGTTAGGTGCCCTGACTTTCCTTAAGAGTATAAAATGTTAGAGCTAGAACATGATAGGTGCACTAAATGTTTGCTGAGGAAAAGAAAAAGATAAGATGGGACCACAGATATCAAGTCCAGTGGCTTTTGACTGTTTTCAATTTCAACTCACAGTAAGAAATACATTTCATATTATGTCCCACTAAACACACACACACACACACACATACTCCATGCGCGCACATACACACAGAGTACATAACTGAAGCAAAAGTTATACAGAACAGGACCTACCCTTTCTACATGCAATGAACTCTGATGGTTTCTAATTTATTCTACTATATGTTTTTCAAATTGCTAGTTGTTACCTACTATAATAGATTGATCTCATGACCCTCAGAAAGGCCATGCCATGCTTTGAAAAACACTGAACAGATTTATCACTCATTACAGATGAGGCAACTGAACCTCCAGCCGGGCTACAGAGAGAATGATTTTGAAAAGTGGTATATATTCATGTGTCTAGAATAAACTAACATGAAGCTAGTTCTAAATGTACACTGATCACTGGCATAACCTTACATATTGTATCTTTGTTTCCTCTTCTCATATACCCACAGCCCGACATTTGTCAAGTATGTCACTGTCTCATGAGATCAGATTAATCCAGTGGAATTTATTCTGAATAAGCCATGCTAAGCACTAGCTAGTATCTTCTCTTTGTTTGCAAATCAATCTCTTGATGGCTTTCCAATTTTTTTTCAGGTATTAAAGTTAAATCTACAGAGCTATCTTTTTAAAAAACAATGTTGTGATAAAACAACCAGCTATACAAAGCAGTCCCTGGATCTGTGACTTTACACATTTATTTCATTACTTAAGCTGGAACTGAAAAATGCTTTGAAGTCCAAACAAAAGTTTGTGTTTGCATTCTCTGATGAAGCCCATAACACACTGGCAAAACATCAGTTAAAAGAAAAAAAGTCTTAAGCTTTATTTTTTACTTCCCATATGCATCTTTGCAGATCTGTGTCTAGATGGTTAACAGGTCATCACTCTTTATAAAGAATATCCAAAATGCATTATTCCATGCTTAGTTTCAAAGGTGATTTTTAGTTTAAATTTATATGTGAATTCAAATAACTCACAGGTGGATTCCTTTTTTGTTACTGTTCTCATTACCATGATTATCAGCAATTATACTGTTATTTTTAACCAAATATAGATTAATTTTTTGCTTTTCAACTGCTTAGAAGAGTCCAAAGCAAATGCACGGGAAAGAGAAGAAAATGCTCACTGTTTGAAGACCTGTACAGGGATTGGTGGTTCATTCCTCCAGGGTGAAATCATGTTACTACTGCTCATCAACAGATTTGCATCATATGGAATTGAGGTAGAAGGTGAGACTCGACTCCAGAAGCAAGGTTTGGGCACCAGACCAGATTGAGGACTAACTAAAACAGGGAAGAAGAAAAAGCACCTTTCTGTAAGACTGGATACCAGTTTGCCATGTCAGTTTACCATTGCCATGGCAACACCTGGAAGTTACCATCCCTTGCCATGGCAGTGACTCAATGATCTGCATACTAGTCTGTTCTCACACTGCTAATGAAGACATATACAAGACTGGGTAATTTATAAAGGAGGTTTAATGGACTCACAGTTCCACATGGCTGGGGAGATCTCACAATTATAGTGGAAGATGAAGGAAGAGCAAAGTTAACATCTTACATGGCGGCAAGCAAGAGAACTTGTGCAGGGGAATTCCCCATTATAAAAACATCGGATCTCATGAGACTTACTTATTACCATGAAAACAGCACATAAAAGACCCACCCCCATGATTCAGTTACCTCCCACAGGGTCCCTCCCATGACGTGGGAATTATTACAATTCAAGGTGAGATTTGGGTGGGGGCACAGAGCCAAACTATATCAATCAGGAAGTTACCACTTTCTGACTAGGAATTTGTGCATAGCTTACCCCTTAATTTGCATGTAATTAAAAGTGAGTATAAATATGACTACAGAATTGCTTTGAGATGTTACTCTGGGCACACTACACTGCCCATGGATTAGGCCTGCTCTGCAAGGAGCAATACCTCTGCTGCTGCTGTACACTGCTGCTTCAATAAAAGCTGCTGTCTGATACCACCAGCTCACCCTTGAATTCTTTCTGAGTGAAGCCAATAACCCTCCCAGGATAAGCCCCAGTTTGGGAGCACCTCCTGCCCTGCATCAGAATGCCACTTGTAAAGGGAAACAGTTTATGACTTAAAAACTTTTTGGAGGTCCATACACTGGCTCCTGATTATAAGTGTTTTTTGGAGGCACTTACTGTTTTTGCATTTCTGTACCCTGTAACATGATATTTCCCCATAGTAAATTATCAATAAATGCATATTTAATTTTGCAAGTATTCTTAGAATATTGTCCTGGAAAAGACTTTGAAAACCCTTCACTCTACAGCTGAGGAAAGTAAGGGGAAGTGAGATCAGTTTTCTCCCCTAGGTTTTGTGGCTTGGAAGTGGCAGCACTGAAAAAGTGGAACTCTTTTTTTTCTAAGTCATGTTACCTCTTACCTTTGAATTCTTTCCGTGTTTTCAAAGGGACTCACAAAAAACAAATGAAATATTCCTCTGATCATTGTCTTTTATCAGTTTTAACAATAAACTTTGAAGCCTCTTTATCTACATGTAGCAAAACCTCTTTTTTTCCTGAGTGATTGTATCTAATAGTAAAACTGATTAACCATTCCTTCTCTCTTCCAGTAAAAGACTTCTATCTCCCTAAAAAAGAAAATACAAAAAAATTACTCATACCAGTGAAGATCTGTTTAAAAGTTAGAATATACTTAGCCTAGTCTTTCTGTCTCAATCTATCCTGTATTTATCATTGTTTAGCATGGCCCAGTACCATGTTTCACACTTGAAATCCCAGCACTTTGAGAGGCTGAGGCAGGTGGATCTCCTGAGGTCAGGAGTTTGAGACCAGCCTGGACACCATAGTGAAACTCTGTTCCTCCTAAAAATAAAAAAAAAATAGCTGGGTGAGGTGGTGCACCCCTGTAATCCCAGCTACTTGGGAGGCTGAGTGGGAGAATTGCATGAACCTGGGAGGTGGAGGCTGCAATGAGCCAAGATCACTTCATTGCACTCCAGCCTGGGCAACAGAGCAAGACCCCACCTCAAAATAATAACAATTGTTTAGCATATGGGCATATGCATTTAAAAATCCCTATTCTTCAAATAAACATTGATATATCACTATATTGTCATTTACTAAAGATATTTTTACATTTTTAAAGTCTTTATAGAAAGCTTTGAAATAATTTTTCCATGTAGTTAGAAATTCAATTAATCAAAATTCTATATTCTCTGTAAATTCTACTTTTTTTTTTTCTGAGATGGAGTCTCACTCTGTTGCCCAGGCTAGAATGCAGTGGTGCAATCTCAGCTCACTGCAACCTCTGCATCCTGGGTTCAAGCGATTCTCCTGTCTCAGCCTCCTGAGTGGCTGGGATTACAGGTGTGTGCCACCATGCCTGGCTAATTTTTTGTATTTGAGTAGAGATGAAGTTTCACTGTGTTGCCCAGGCTGGTCTCAAACTCCTGAGCTCAGGCAATCCGCCTGCCTCAGCCTCCCAAAGTGCTGGAATTATAAGCATCAGCCACTGCACCCAGCCCATTAAATTCTCTTTTTATTTATTTTTTATTTTTACTTTTCTTTTTTAAATATAGAGATGAGATCCTACTATGTTGCTCAGGCTTGTCTTGAACTCCTGGCCTCAAGTGATCCTCCCACCTTGGCCTTCCAAAGTGTTGGAATTACAGGTGTGAGCCACCACACTCAGCCTGAAAATTCTAGTTAAGTACGGTTTGAACTATTGTGTTTCTTTTGTCATGTGTGAATATTTTTTATAACTTGCACTTTGATTTTAGAGGTAATGCACACTGAAAACAAGACATATATTAAGCCCTACTATTTACTCAAATCTCGTGGGAACACAAGCAGAATGTTATAAAACAAGGCTTAACCCTGAATATCAGGAAATAAAATAAGTTTCCAGGATGAGACAGGCAAGTCAATGGAAATTAGGCAGGGAAAGATCATTTCAAATAAGAATGATATGGGGAGATTCCAGGATCGGTTGAATTGTTCTGAGGAGAGGTTTAAAGTTTACGGATCTCAAAGGTATTCAGAAGTAGGTGTGGTCTCTGCGGTGGTCAAGAAGGAAGGTGGCCTTGGCAGAGCAAGTTTCTTAGAATTGATGAAGGAATGATAAACAATTAAAGCAACATTTTTGTAGCACTTACAAGCATTATCACACTTAGCCTGCGCAACACTTCTAGAGGTGAGTACCACTGCCACTGCTATCTAAAATATGAGGGCTCAGAGAGGACAAGAATTTGCCAAAATCACAGTGCAAACAAGGAACAGAGCCCTCTGAGAGATTAAGTTCTGGGAGCAAAAAAATGCCAGTGACTTGACTCTGTTGTAAGAAAAAGTTCTAGCTCTTTTCCTTTGTCCCCTCCTCTTCTCCTGTTTGTTATTATTATTTTTGATCTGAGAATTCCAATTGTTTGAGTATTAACTTGGCCAATAGTAGGCGATGTTATGCACTGTATTCTAGACACATTTCCCAATACCCGGGACTTACCTGTTTTGGGCTGGTTATCTTCTTCTCAGAGATTTGTTATTTCCGATAATTTCTTGATGGAAGAAGCATCTTTTATCGTTTGGGACTTGTGAGCATGGGCTCCATGTGCCCCCCATGCACAGCAGAATAGGGAATATGAGTGAAGGACTGCAAAGCATAAGGCATCCAACTAGCAACACTGAAGATCCATCCTGAATGACGTGACAGAAACACATTTCCGCACAAATCAAAAACAAGATGAAGCCCTCAGAATGAAATAATTCCTCAATCAAAAATCACTTTGGCTGAAATATGTACTGCCACCTGGATTTGCAAAAAAAAAAAAAAAAAAAAAGAGAGACTGAAAAAGAATTAGAGTCCCCTTTCAATTAATAAATCTTGGCTACTGTTGGTAGCACTGAGTTTTGTTTTCCAAATGAGGTTTAAAACTATTTTTTGTAAAAATGCAAAATGACAGTTATTTAAACTCCTCCACCTCCTTCAAGCACTTTCCCTAGGATCTGCTTTTATCTGGTCTTTTTAACCACATGCGTGCCATATGTACATTCCACCTAGGACCGCTGGCCAGGGGCGATTCCACAGTGATCAATCGAGCAGCATGCTGTTTACCTCTTGTCCTTCAGGCTGAAAAAGGTGCCCTTTTGTCAGAGTAGACTCCCTCTGGACAGTCCATAGATTAAAGAGAAAAATAAAACTCCAAAATGACTAAAAAAAAAAAAACCTCGTAATGACTAAAAGAAACAATCATGGTGAAAAGAAATATAGTCGGGAGAAGAATATTGCGTATCTTCTTCTTGCAAATTTTGAGAAACCTTTTCTTCTCTTAAGACGCAGCTCTAGGAAGATCTTACTGTTGGCCACGATCAAAGTACACATAGCTTTAAATGAAAGTTTCAGGGTGTGTATTTAGAACGTTGGGGCTCCTGAAATGATGATCTGTTTGAGCAGGTGGTGTCCATGAACTGGTCCTGAGGACATATTCCCCTGTTCTTTTGAGTCTGAGGTCAAAGATTTCACAGACTCTGCCACACTAAGTGATTAACAAAACTAAGTTGTAGCTGGTAGACAGCTGGGTGCTTATTGCCTTGTAAGCCCTGGTGGTTTAGGGTTGTCTTTGATTGTAGGAGCTGACCTTGGTCTCTAAGAGCTGGGCAATCTGTGGGACTGGACAAACTGCAAATAGATTGCTAGGAGTTTCCTGTTTTCATTCAGATGTGTACAAATTACCTCAACATGCCCCTTTTTTCAGAAAACACTAAGGTCTGAAAGAAACTCTTGTTATATTGTTGCCACTTAGGTTTCACTGAGCCTGCATTATCTACTCACAGCTTTAATGACTTCCTGCTGAGAGAGGTTCTGTAGCAGTCTTGGCAGCAGGGCTAAGAATAGCATTAAATGCAAGGTTATCTAGGCATTACACTCACTGTAACATGCAATTAACTCTCCTCTTCCATTTTCATTACACAATTATTCATTAATGTCAATTTAATTTTATGCATTGTTCTACATGACCGAAGGCTGATTACGGGCCTTTTCACTCCAATATCCTAAGTTAACTGGTGCCAGCCGCACTCAGGGCTGCCTAATTGCAATTTAGCCCAGAAAATTCCTCCCATTTTTGCCCTCCAGTAATGGAACAACAGATCATGGCCAGGTAAAGATTTTAAGGTGGAAATAAAGCCCAAGCTACAAAACACTGAAGTTCAGAAAAGCCTTTTTTCTTTTATTTAACAAAGCCTCTCTGGAAAAATTAAATGAAGCAAGTTTTGGCCCCCTTGTGAAAATACGATGCTTTTGTGAACTGTAGTTTGGTAATTTAAACATAACTACCAAAGTTAGAGTGTACGCCAGGTCCGGGAAGCCCAATGGGCTCCTTTAGTTCAGCAACATCCATACAATGCAAAGCTATACTGTCCACACCTAGGAATTTTGAATGATAATGTGGAATCCACAGGAACACTGGAGAATAGTTTCCATAGATTTGATGGGTTTTCTTGACATTAATGAATAGTTATTTGTTGTTGTTGTTTTGGAAGATGAGCAGGCTGCACTGTTCTGAAGTTCAGTCCGTTTATAGCTGTAACGGAGTGTTTTGTGCAGAGCATCCCTCAGGAGGTAGAAATGAAAAGAATCATGCTTCTCTCAAAAGCTTTCCCCACTACAGTCTTTCTACTTCAAATCTAAGTTCTACATTAGATATCCACCTTAAAACTGTAATGCTGATGTAGACTAAAAGTAATTCAGATCCTCATACATCCTTGTGTCCAAGTAATTCACATTATCATTTAATCTGCACAAACAGCTCATCATTAGCTTTTCTAGTTTTATCAGCAGACAATTGTTGACAATTAAGATTTAAAGAACTATTAAAGAGGAAGCTTGGACTGTTCCCCGCTTTCTGTGGGTAGTTACTGTTGTTAAATGCAGGGGAAGGTGAGTCTCTGGTATAATGAAATCTATTAAAAGTCAGGAAATACGTCTGTCCTCTTTCACAATGGGTTACTAGGTTCATTTCACAGAAGACTTCAGTGCTAGCTTCTTGGCAAACCACAGATAGAATATATGAACAGACACGTGCTCTTAAGCAGTGTATAGTGCCCAGGGTTGAGCGTCAAGATTTCTCTTTCTAAAACCACAAAGAAAGCAAACAAGGTATAAATAGGCAGCAAAGAACCCCCAGCCTTCTTGCCACTACGGGTAAAGCTATGTCAGCATTTCCACTAGAAACCACCTTTTTCAGGGGCTTTATAACTCAGCCATAAAAATTAGTTCCAAACAAAAACTTGGCAAACAAAGTTTCAGCCTTAAAGTGAACTTTTTGTTGTTGTTGTTTCACAAATTATCAAAGCAGAAAACCCAATCCTTTGGCTATTTGCATTCATTTATTTATTTATTGAAGGCACAAAAATAGAAAACAGAAATGTACAGGTTGTGTACTTTTTTGGAACTCTTACAAAAATATGTATAGGCCATTATAGGGCATGAATGTCCTTGGAGTACCACAGGTTTTCTAGACAGATGATTTTATAAGACTCACGTCATCAATGCTTATGAGCTGACTTTTCAAAAGAGTATTTTCTGTTATATCTCTTTCTCTTCAGCCACATGGAACAGATCTTCCTTATAAATGGGTGTGACAGTTCTGATGTACACAATAGTGAGTCGTTGTGGTCTATTAGCTCAATAATCCATGCTCTGAAGTATCCGTCAATATAAATTTGGCCAATAGACCGCAGAGACTGGGAAAAGCTTCCATAGTTCTTGGAGCAGCTGCAGTGTGTTCTAACATCCTCTAAATATGTAGGAAAACAATTGGGTCTGTGTCTAAGTTTTCAAACTCCTTTGAAAACGATGGGCCAAGGTCCCACTCTATGTAACACTAGGGGAGAATTAAATAACTTTAAATAGCCACACACAAAACTTAATGTGATTCAGCTAGAGTTGTGCAAGTTTGGTGTACAAACTGCCAGTGGTAACAGAGTCACACTTGTGGCTAAGAGTGACTCACCCCATTGTTCAAAAATACAGACGAGGTCTGGGAAAAGCTTGTGATGTTTTGACACCATGTGGACTATAACAACTTGGTACAATGTGACAAGTTAAGGATGGTGGCAGTGAGTTAAAAATGAGGCTAACTCTAATTTTTGGAGCTTGTAATTTTGTAAGAACATAATGGAAAGAGTTTACAGTATGTTTGTAATTACTTTTATTTGTGCTCAGGTTGCCTTTGTTAGGTTACATTGAGACCATAACCACTGAACTTACTCCCCCACCCAACTTTGTTTTTACACTTAATTTATATGTTACTGATAGCTAACTTCTGTCTAAAGACTTTTTGATTCATGCTCTGTTTGCTTTCCTTCTGTGAGGTTTATGGTCAAGGGACCTAATTTGCTGGTTTCGTTATAAACTGCATTTTGGACAAAATATGAACTAATGGGGTTGAATTTAGGCTCTCGACTTTGCCTCAAAAGTCAAAGCATGGCTTTATAACAAAGAGGTATTTAGCAGTGTCATTGGAGCATTTAGCTTCCTGAAGTTCACATATGATTAGAAGCTAAATATCTAAAATCCATTTATTTGCTTAATAACACTGCCAAATTGAACCCGTCTGTGGTTTCTGCTTTATAAAGCTACTAAAGGGCTCTTTTGAGGTACTGTGTATGTGATTACTAACTTAATAGATTTCAACCAACACCACTCAAATTAAATCATCATTCCTCATGGATTGTGTACCTAGTTCTCATTTAGCAATGCCGGGTGTCCGACTCTGAGGGGTTTGTGCAGTTCCCCGTGCTTTCCTCTACGATCCCACTGACCACAGCATAGTTTTATCACATACTTGAGTCCAGGTCTGTCCCCCACTCCCCAACCCCTGTTCCTTGATGGTACAGGCTAATTTGCATATATGTGTATCCTGTAGCACATAGCACAGAGCACACGGGAGATTGAGCCCTTCCTATGTGGTTGTAGCCAACACCTATTGGGTGCTTTAAGACACACCAGATCATATTCTGAATATGTTACCTGAAAACACTATTAAAATCCTCCCAACAACCTAAAACGGTAAGTACCATCATATTCCCCATTTTGCAGATAAGAAAACAGAGTTATTAGGCCCCTGGCTAAGGTCACACACTAGTAAGGAACGTGGCTGCATTCACAGGAAGGCATCTGCCAACAAAGTCCAGCCTCTCAACCCCATGTTCTTCTGTTTCTCTAAATGTGCACCAAGTGAGTCTATGACAGAGTTCCTGTTCTTAAAAAACTTAAAACTTAGTTGAGCTGATGAGCTCTACTGTTCACATGTGACACAGATGTGTAATAAGAGATGATGTGATTAAGAACCAAAGGTATGTCAGGGATAATACTTGCTAGAAGCATCCAAAATGGCAGCTATCAATGTATGTTAGCATGCTAACCTGGGAAGACTTCCCGGAAATGTAACTGTTTTTGAGATTTCAAGAATGTAAAAGCCTGGGATAGGTGGCAAGGAAATGGGAGTTATTTCTGTTGTGGGGAAGGAGGAAAGAAGGACAGCACTCATTCTGGCAGCATAGGCAAATCTGGGCAGAAGAATGGTAGGACAAGTTGCCTAGGGAGGCAGGGGCCTTGAAAGCCAGGCTGAGAAACAGAAAAAGAACTCAAAGAAAAACCAGGGCCAGGCGCCATGGCTCACGCCTGTTATCCCAAGACTGTGGAAAGCAGGGGCGGCTGGATCACAAGGTCAATAGATTGAGACTATCCCGGCCAACACTGTGAAGCCCCATCTCTGCTAAAATTAGCTGGGTGTGGTGGTACACACCTGTAGTACCAGTTACTTGGGAGGCTGAGATAGAAGAATCGCTTGAACCTGGGAGGCAGAGGTTGTAGTGAGCCGAGATTGTGCCACTGCACTACAGCGTAGGTGACAGAGTGAGATTCTGTCTCAAAGAAAAAGAAAAATTATGATGATCTGGTTAAATGTATGGCTTGGAAAATCATCTTTTTCAAATTTGTTCAACAATCTAGGAAATGCAGTGTTCAGAAGAAGGGCCTTCCTATTTTAGTGTGGGAAAGAGCTATACACACCTTTCCTCTGCAACACAACTGCTGGTCCCATGTCCTTCCTGAGACTTCCTGAGTAGAAAAGCTACTTCAGTCTGAGGCCTGCAAAGTCTAAAGATCAGGAGGATATGAGCAGCAATTCACCTCTAGTTAGCAGGGGCTGGGCCCTCAGTTTACTTGGCTGGTAGTCCTAGATACTGGTGACTATAACACATGCATTTCTTGGATTAAGAACTGAGTCTCCCATATTGGATTCAGAGAATTCAGCTAAGTTCAGTGATTCTTTTCCCTTCTCTTGCAAAAGAGTATTTAGCCAATCTCTTAGAATCTCTCATAAAATCTGATTTAAAAGGTATATGTGTTCTGAAAATCCCCAGCTGACATCTAGCTAATAACAAGGTAGCACATCATAAAACAGTCATCAGGATTCAACTGGGTGAACACCATACTCTTAGGAAAAGATATCCATGTTTGGAATTCCACTTCAGATACTCATATTTGGCTGAGTTCTGTCTGCCAAATGGAGTCCTACAGAACAGTAGATTCTCAAAAGTAGATTCTCTTGGGGGCAACTGTTGGACCAGGCCTAGACCAGATTGGAGATTCTTGACATTTTAGGTGGAAGGTATCTCACTGTAGATTTTAAAAAGTGTTTTAGAGGCTATTTTTAAAAAGCATCATATCAGAAATGTTTCACATGTTAAACATTTTTTATTTGCTTTAGAATGATAGGATTTAGTCTTAGACGGTATGCTGCTTTCCTCAAGGGACCATCTCCTCTCATTTAACAAATGAAGAACCCTTAAACTCAGAGAGAGTGAATGATTTGCCAACACCAAAACCAGGCATTCAGCCTAGATCTCCCGACTTGCACTCTGGTGCTTTCACAAGCTCAGTGTGCTCTTTCCTAATATATCTTTGAGGCTGTTCAAATTATTAGGCTAATTAGAGAGCGTTCTCCTTGGTAAGGATAATTAGCAGAGAGGTACCAGCTTTGAATCAGAAATCCCAGGCTTCAGTCCAGACTCTCACTACCTGAAAGACCTGCAGGAAAGCATTTCACTGTTCTGATCCTCAATTTCCTCATCTGTAAAATGTGTATAATAATAGTACTTAGGACCCTGGGCTATTAAGAGAATAAAAAAGGATAGTACATGGGAACGTTTTTAATTGACCATAAAGCACTCTGCAAATATAATTGTTAAAAAGGATGAAAAGATGATTTTAGAATGTGATAATGTTTGTATTGACATAGTTTATATCTGTATATAATTTCTTTCCTCCCACTACCCCCTAAAATACAAAACAAACAAGAAATTGTTTTTAGAACAGACCGCATTCCTACCCATTTTTTACTCTAAATTGAGTGCTATTGGAAGGTTACAAGGCACAAGAAATGGCACATTCTAAATCATTCTTGTTGAAATACATCAACATGTTAACAGTGGTTGTTTTAGGGTAGTAGAAATGTGAGAAATCCTTAAAGTGTTTTTTTTCTTTATAGTTCCCCAATTATTGCTAATGAAAATGTATTAATCTTATAATTAAAAAGCATTTTAAAATAAATCTGTGGTACATATCAAGATCTCCATTTGACAGCAATAATGATTGCTACAGTTTATCCATTGCATATGGATATGTGTAAAGTGTCTGTGGCATATACTTTACATACATTGTTTTACTAGAGTTTTTAAAAATCCTGCATTGTTATTGTTCCATTTATAGATGATAACCTGAGGCTCAGTGAGATTAAATCTCTTGCCCAATGTTATGCCGCAAAGTCCATGGATTTTCTCTTTTTCCAGAGTCCATATTCTTCTCGCTGTGCCATGCTATGCTGTGGGATTGAGACTGGGACTTGGCGTGTAACCCATCTGGTCCCACCAAGTACCATGGTTATAGCAGATTGCTGAATGGGCCTTTGCAGAGTGGGTAGAAGCCTGGCTTCTCCCGGGTCAGGGGAATTGGGTTCCAGTCCTGACTCTGCCCTTTAAAAGTAGAGGGATGATCTCACATAGATCCTTTCACTTTTCTGGAGCCTGTGGTTTTTCATCAATAAAATGAAGGCCTTGGATTAAACAAACAGCTTTCAAACCAGCTTTAGCTGCAGCTCTAACCCACTTGTATTTTTCAAATAAATTTTAGTCATTTGACCTAGGTGTTAGGGCCTCCTCGACCTTTAAGTTCTAGGAAAGCTGAGTCAAGCCTCAGCCTCCACCTGGTGAAAGTGCAATTCCCGGGACTCTCATCTTATGGGCTCACTTCCACTGAGTATGGATTGACATGCATGCAAGTCTTTGTGTGTAGAAGGATTTGCCAAATATTTTGAGAATATGGCAGAATTTACAAGCAAATAATTAAAATTTCTATCAGAAAGACTTGGACTGTAGCCTCTGGTTGTTGCCCTTTCTCCCCTCATTCCTTCCTCCTTCTCCTTCTTTTTCTCTCTGAACATCACGGATTCTTTTTCCCTTTTCTCCCAGATAAAATATCTACCTTGAAGAATTTGGGTGCCCGGTGTTAACAAAAATTTTTTTAACAACACGTCATTTGACATTTTAATATATAGAATGGATCAAGAGTGACGCTTTCTGTGTGGAACTGCAGAAGGAGCACATCTCACTTTCTGATGCACTTAAGCGCTCAGAAGAACCTGATGGAAACTACTGGCCGAAATCATCTTTAAGGTGGAACCCTCTCTGAACCACTCCCTTCCTTCCCTCTTCCCAAAGACAATTAGCCACTTTCTCTTTTGAACCCCATTGTCCTCCAGGCAGACATCCGGCGTAGTACCTAAAACATGTTTGCTCATCTCTGTTTAAATATCTGTATCACTCAGTAGGCTGTAGAGGAGGAGGAAGGGGGATGTTATGGATTGTTTCTGTACACTAGGTATTTGCTAAGCAAGTGCCTAATGACTGCTTGTGGATGATAGTTTATGACTATGTGACCACTTGATTAAACAGATTATCCACTAGAAGGAAGCCAGCTAAAAGTGATCATATAGACAAGAAAGAAAGCAAAGCACTGTATTATGCCTGGGGGAGAAACTAGAACAATGTCTTTGCTCTCTGTCCTCCTCTATACGTATGATATCTGTAGCACATAGTTTTACAAGGGGGTGGGAAGAAGTTCTGCCTGAAAGCTTCATTTGTAAACTTTCTGTGATCAGCCCAGTTGGCCGTTTTATTTAGATCATCTTGTGAAAGACCATGTTTGGATTAGTGTTGGGCATAAGTAAATGGCAGTTCTTCATCCGTTCTGAAATTCTCAAATGGCTCACTGAGGTATCCGTGCAGCTGTTGTAGAACATGTAATAGCATTAGGCGCTGAGTTGGAGAGGAGTCTGGTGCCAGACATTTCTGGCAGCGGCTGTAGTAGTAGTGCTTCTCCCGGCGAGGAAGCTATCATTAGCGGCAGTGCTAAGGGCTAGGCCCCTGAGTAGGAGACTTGCTGGAATAGAATACTGGATTTCTGCACAATGAAGGAGAGAAAGAAGTTTTGCTCTTGAGTCATAATAATTAATGATCACCCTTGAAATTCCATTTCAATAACTGGGAGTGAATTGTTCATAACCCAAAGTGATTTTACGTGTAACCTGGATGTTTTGTGTAGCTTTTTCCCTCCCTTCCTCTCTCTGTTCCTTTCTCCCGTCCTCCCTCCTTTTCCCTACTGGTCAGACAATGTAAACGAGAGTGAACTTATTAGAGTGGCTTGGTCTTACTGGCTTCTTGGGGGTATTAATGTCCTTTAGCTCTCATATTCTGGAAATTTTTTTTGTGTGGGGTGGGGATTCTTGTCACCTCATGTCGGTCACTGTTCTAATTCTTTTTGTAATGAAACTGACAGATAAGGGGAATTACTGTGATTGTACCTCAGGGTAAATTACCAAGCTCCTTCTACCAATTAATAAGGAAACTCTCACGTTTTTCTAATCACATGCACATACACTTTCTTTCTTTCTCTCATTTTCCACTTTCCCTGCACATAAACACAGACACAGAAAAAATAAGGTCACTAAGCCACAGCACAGTCATAGAGAAACACAGGTAGTAAGGCTGGCCATTACAAAGGAAACTTTATAATTACGTATTAGAGTAAGATTAGCTGTCAGTCAAGTATTGATGCATATGGAAATTTAAAGATGTGGATGCCTATGGAATCACCTATAATATTTGCCCATTAAAGATTAGAGACTGCTCTAATTATTCATACTGCTAAGGGTTTTTTTTTTTTAGAACAACATTCTGCATATACAGTTGTGAGACTCAAGCGTGCAAGTTTCTGACCATTAGATTCAGTTCCTAACCATTAGATTCAGTTCCTATGGAAAAGCACTAAACCATCTTCCCTGTGAAAGCTATACCTTTATAAAGGATGTTGGTCAGACATTCTATTATATATTCATTAATCTCTTCCATCCACAAACACTTCTTAAACACATTCATTAGGGTTTTAAAGTCTCAATAAATAACACCGCCCTTCCCTGACTCATATTTAGGACCATTTCAGATAAATGCGTAGTCAGAGGTATGCAGATCAAAATGTCAACTTTCACAATAAAGCTGATTGGAGAAATGGCCATATAGACTTGCTAAGATAATCAGCACTCTCTGAATGAAATTTCTCTCCCAACTCACTCACTAAGCTTTCAGTACAGTGGAAAGAGAATGCAGGTTCCTGAAGGCAGGCTGACTCCTTCCAATGCGTTCTGGGTTCATTCTGCCAAACCTGTCAACTAGAGAAGTTTCTCTTCTTCCAGGGAAGCCTGGGAGAGGAAGAGCAGTGAACCAAGGGCCGCAGAGAAGCTTGGAGTGTTGCATTCATACACATCGCTATGTGGGAACATGAGAAGTGGAGGAATAAGTGCTCTTCCAATAGCAGACAATGTTATATAATGGCAATACAAGAATGAATATAACAGAGTCCCTGATATAAAAGCTGCATAAGCGACATAGAGGTTTAAAATATTTGTTTTAATACAATGTAGTGAAAGCTAACAAGATATAAAGGGCAGTGGAGGGGTGCACAGGCGGCGCCTACTGAGTAACCAATTTGCTCTAACACTTCTTGCAGGCATATCATCTGACTCAGTTAGGACAACCTTTCATTTTCCACAGTGCCACATTCCCACTGGATTTTATACATACTTATGATCAGACGTGGGTCATGAGCATTGTGAATCCCATAAAAGCACCAGGTGCAGTGACCAGGGTGAGATTAAAGGAATCATCCAAATGGTGGCTTCTCAAAGAGGTAGAGATATCAGTATTAATATGATGGTAATGGGAAATTCTCTGGTTGTCACCACCATTATAACCTAATTATTACTGGGGTAGCTCTGGATTCCTCAGACACTGGGTTTTTAGTTTTGGAATCATCTGTATCTTTTTTCTTCTCTTCCTGTTGGCCTGCTTTTTGATCATCTTGCTGTCAGAGGAGACCAACGGGAATAGCTGACAATGAAATGTCAATCAATTGACCATGGTAAATCTGAGACATTGTAGTCTCATGGGAAGAGTATGGGATTTGAAGTCAGATCCTCTGACTTCAAATCCTGGCTCTACTCTTCAATTGGCTCTGAGATCTTGGGCATGTCTTCAAACCTGTGAGATTCTATAAAATGAAGATGTTAATAAGAATAGTGATACTTTATAAAAACTTACACTGATGGTGAAATCAGATAGTGCATATGGTAGTACTCTGAAAAAATACATTGCTACCCAACGCAAGTTATTATCTGATGAGACATTTGATGGACTTGTCAAGCAGAAACAGATGGCTGAAACATTGCAAAAATCTTTTATTTTTCCCTTTCTCTGTCGTCCTATCTCCTCCCCAGATACTGAATTCTGTCCTTTCATTATATGCTCATCCCCAACTTCTGAGAGGTACGTGTATCCAGTGGTGATGAGGGCAGCAAAGCACTGTGTTGACATGATGCCTTTCAACCCAGCACCTTTCCCAGGCTGGTTTGCACACTGACGCTGTTGAACCAAGCAGACTCCGTTTATAAAAGGAGGCATTCAGTGAAGGGTTTTGCAAGAAAATACTGCTCACTGAGTGAGGCCTCTGTGAAGATTGCATCCACTCAGGCCAGCTCTGCATTTCTGTTTTTTATTATGCATTGTTTAAAAAAAAAACTCAAAGTGACCAAAGTGATATGAGAAAAAATTAAGAACAAGCAATATCCCACTCAGGTGAAAATAAGAATTCCAGATACCTCAAGCCTCCAGACTGATAGGATACCTAGACAAAGCATTCCTTCTTAGGCCAATCTTCATCCTCAATTCTCCTCATCCCCTGAAAATAAGTAACACATCTGATGGAAAAACAATTGCCTTGATTATGAACACGGGTAAAGAAAAACTTAAAACTAAAAGGAATTGATAAAAAGAATTATAAAAGTTGCACAGAATAAGAGCATTTCAAACACAGGCATACATGCTTCATACACACATATATCTAAAAATTATAGTTTTAGGCTGGGCACGGTGGCTGATGCCTGTAATCCCAGCACTTTGGAAGGCCAAGGCGGGAGGATCACTTGAGGCCAGAGACCAGCCTGGCCACCATAGTGAAGCCCCATCTCTACTAAAAATACAAAAAATTAGCTAGGTGTAGGGGCACCTGCCTGTAATCCCAACTACTTGGGAGGCTGAGGTATGAGAATCTCTTGAACCTGTGAAGCAGAGGTTGCAATGAGCCAAGATCATGCCACTGCGCTCCAGTTTAGGTAACAGAGTGAGACTGTCTCAAATAATAAATAAATAAATAACAATTATAGCATTTTAGACTGGAAGGGAGTTCAGGAGGCATCTGGGTAATTCAATTCAATTTATTCCAACAAACATGTCTTGAGCACCTTCTGCATGTCAAGCTTGAGGATGAAAAAATGAAAGGACGTGGGATCTGCTCCCGAGGGAAACACACACACACACACACACACACACACACACACGGATTACAGAATAAAAGATTCAGGGAGTGTTCAGAAAGAGCTCAGCTATGTTAGGGTTTATAAAAGTCAGAAAGTGGCTGCAAGGGACATAGAACTTGATCAGGACCTTGCAGGGTGAATAGACGTCTGTATAACCCCTTGGGAAAAGGTGGACGAGGATCTTTGGAAAAGGGAAGAGCTGAGCTAAAAGAAGTGACAACAGCAGTCAGAAAATGACCAGTGATCCATTTATGTGAGGGGGCAATTCACATATGCTCAGGTTGGGAAGTGGAGCTGGCCTTTTAAACTCTGGGGAGTTTAAAAAGCAACATTACATATTGGTTAAGAACGTGAACATCTGGGTTCAGATTCCGGCTCTGCTGTGGAATTTCCAGAAGTTCCATGACCTCTCTTTGCCTCCTCATCTGGAAAAATGGGGAAAATTATATAAAGCACTTATCTCATAGAGTTATCATGAGGTTTAAATTAGATAGTTCATGTAAAGTACTTAGAATAGTATCTGGCACATAGCACTGAAAGTAATAATTATTAAACTTATTGCTATGGACTGAATTGTGTCCTGCCCAAAATTAATATTGTGAAGCCCTAACCCAAAGTGACCATATTTGACATGGGACTTTTAGGAGGTAATGAAGGTTAAATGAGTTCATAAGTCCTAATCGGATAGAAGTAGTAGATTTGGAAGAAGAAAAGAGATATCTCTGTGTGTGTGCACTGAGGAAAGGTCACATAAGGACACACGAAGGAGGCAGCTATCTGCAGGCCAGGAAGAGAGACCTCACCAGACCCCGATCACGTTTGCACCCTGACCTTGGACTTCCCAGCCTCCAAAACTGTAAGAAAATAAATTTCTGTTGTTTAAGCCCCTCAGGCTATGATATTTGTTGTGGCAGCCCAAGCTGACTAATACATTTATAGTCTAGGGATTGTGAACTGAAACAACCATGGGGTGACAAAAATAATATAAATAAATGGAGCAACTTGTTCTTGGAAATGCGGTGGTCTAAGTTCAGTGATAAATGGCAAGTGACACAGGGTAGATTTGATGGACACCTGAGAGCGATGGAGCCTGGTGAACTGCCGAGTGACTGCCAGGCCCAAGGGGAATAGCTGTCACGTGGGCTGAGTCCATTGATTATTGCTATGTGAGAAACTGTGCCTAGCATTCCCAATTGTCCAGTGTTTTAAAGAAAAGATAGACTGTGTTTTTTTGCTTGGGTGGGGTAGTAGGGGGAGGAACTTCTAATATTTAAAATATTGGCCAATACCATGAGGTCGTGAAAGTAAAACCTGGCCCACAGACCACTGAGATGTCCCACCAAAAATGCTGGGACACCAGGGACAGAGAGATTATTGGGATGAAGAAAAAATGCCGAGATGGGAGGTGGGAAGACACTGGGATTTCTAGTCACACCTAGCTCCATTTTAGCTCCGCGATCTTTTACATATACTATAATATTCCTGAGACTCAGTTTTTCCAACAGAAAATGGTGATGAAAATACCAGTTTTGTATGATTCTTGAAGAAATGAATGGAAAATGTATGTAAACTGTCTAGTGAGTACTTAAAAATGTTAGGTCCTTCTTTTCTCTCATGCCTGAACAAAGGACATGGTGGTAGAATGGAGAGGATGCTATGAAGATGTTATGAGGTAGAATGGCTAGAATTTGATTGGATGAGGAAGACTTCAAAGTTGATGACCCTTGGGAGGGAAGAGATAATGAAGCTGTTAACTGAGGAGGGAACCACAGGAGGCGAAAGATTAATTAATTGTGTTTTAGATAAATTGAAGTTGGGGAGTCTATGGAACATTTGGGTTATGCCCTACTGGCATCCAAATAAAATGTATGAGGGGATCAACTAGGGCTAGAGATTTACTTTGGTATACCAATGTCTCAGGGAATAGCTGAATCCATGAGGGTGGGGGGGGATTTTTCAGACAATGTGAAAAAAAAGTCACCTTGGGAGAGTGACAGTTGAGGGTGGAGGGTGGTGGTTACAGCCAGAGCAGTACGTGTAAAACAATGAGTGGGCAAAAAGCAGCGTGAACACAGAGAAGGGGCATTTCAAGAAAGAAGAGCTTGTGATAGCAGTATTAAGTAGAATGAACAGAAGGAAGAAGTGCTTCATATTCATAATCTGAAGTTTACTAATAAGCTTTAAAAGGGCAATCTGATACAAAAACTCACCTCATGTAGCTTGATTTACAAAAATCAGCTCTGGTGCCACCTCCATTACCTTTTTGTTTATACTCTCCTAACTGTCAGTGATGACTCCTACCCATTAAAGATACATTAACTTATGTTTATAGGAAAGAAGATATATTTGCATTTAGGGTAAGGTATTCCTAGAAACTATGCTGTAAGTTAAACCCAGTTTTCTTGTACTGAAAATGATATAGAATAGGATTATGCTCCTGACACAGGGTCATGTGCCCAACTTTTTATGGGCATGAACACAAACTCCATATTGAATTAATTATAAATGATAACCATGTATAATACAAAGCCTCTTCAAATATACATAATCAAACGGTAATACGAAACTAATCGCATAAATTATATTTAATGTGAGGGAATGGCATAAATATTAAACACAGTTATTATTTTACTTCCTGACATTCTTTCTCATTGGCAGGTGACAAGAACGTCACCATCATGGAATTAGAAGGAGTCTTCTAAAAAAGTTTTCATAGACATTTCTGAGAAGACTTCGGAGGCTAATGGAGCTGCTCAATGCCTTTATGAGGAATTGATGGACTATTTTTGCTTTCTTCTTTTGGTTGAATGGTTTTCATGGTAAGCGTTGGAAGCCAAGATGTTAACTTTTCTATTACTATAAAGAATATTGTATTTGTATTTTCCTAACCTGGCATTTCACCAGGAGAGGCACCCTTCCCTTACACCCTAAGGTTATTCAAGGAATATAGACTTTAATAAAACACATTTTTAAATGCTGATTCTCTCATTTTGCTGCTTTACATAATAGCAAAAGTGGCCACAAATTTTTACTTAAATGGTAGAAAACTCCATTAAAAGTTAGATCCAGATCTGTGGCAAGCTTTAGTGAATCTTAGCAATCACCATAGGTTTCACCCTTTTGATGGAAGGAAACTTTGAGAAGTTATATTTTATGTAGTTATAAAAAAGATTGATGCTTTGATTAGCACTGATAAACCTCACTTTATAATAGAAAATATTTGTATTATACTTTGAAATTATAAAAAACTTACTGTATATTAACTCATTATAGTTTCAAAATGCTCATATCTATAACAGTAGGGTTATTATTATCATATTTAATTGTTACAGATGAAGGTTTAGGATCAATGAGGTTAAATATCCATCCCTGTGCAACACAACTAATAAAGGATGGAATGAGGGGCTGGATTTCAGGCTCTGTAACTCCAAAACAATGTTCTTCCTAAGAAACTTCCCTTTCTATAATGAACAGTCCCCACATAGCTTGGGATGCTGTGCACTTATTCAAATGTTGGTATAATTGCTCAAACTATTTTCAGAAAGCTTGCTTTTAGGTTTATTTTCTCAGTGACACTAAGAGATTGGTCTCCACACCATCCACCTTCTCTCTCCATCTTCTGTGGACCTGGAGGCCCAGCACTGGTGCCTTCTGTTGCAAGCATTTGAGAGGTTTGTGCATGGATGATGTGAGCCAAGAGGGTCAGGAAACTCCTTTGAAACCTGCTAGGCTGCTGCCAGAATCACCTGGGGACACTTGTTCATCACTCTCCTGCCCTCTGTTAATAGTCACTCACATGGACATAGTGAACCTTAGCTCTGTTATTAGGAATTGCTGTGCATCAAACTTCCAGAAGTCAAGCACTTCCCACCCCGTCCTTATTAAAGCAGCACAATGCAATACAAAGATTTTCATTCAAATGATTATAATTTTATGTCCACATTTTGGCTTTTATAAAAATGTTTTATTTCTCTGGAAATTTTCCTCATGTGGAATTTCTCATTCCTTTGTACTACCAATAAAGAGTTTGGAGACTGGCCTAGAATGGCATACAGATTCTGAAGGGATGTCATTTGTATTGATGATAAACAGAAATGGAAGGAGAAGAATGTTTATGACAAACTTGAGTGAATCACCAAGTGAGATAGTATGATTTCCTTCTGGATATCTCCACAAACAATATAATCTTTTTCAAGGGGAAATGATGTTACCAGCCTTTCTCAATCTTTTCAAAGTAGTGCATGCTTTTTGAGTAATTCTTTTCTAGTTTACGTGATGGATTTGCCTTCTTCAACCATCCACATTCTCCTTGACCAAGGTTATGTATTTTCACAATGTCTGACCCAAGAATAGTATGTTAGGATACTCACTAGAGATTAAAAATGTAACAAAAGTTTCTAATAAACCTCTAAGGTCTGTATAGATCTTTCCAAAGAAGGTAAGGGGGAGTATGTTTGTATTTGTGTGAATATACATATAAGAAGACTATCACCTCAAAGGTGCTGAAGGCATCTTCTTTATAAGATGTGTGTGTGTGTGTGTGTGTGTGTGTGTGTGTGTGTGTGTGTGTGTGTTTTAGAAGGAAGGAAGAAACTGGAAATAAGGAGATCTATTTTTGCAAGGTGTAAGGTAAGCTGGACAATAGCTAAGTGGGAGAAATGGTGGTGGTAGTGGCAGCTGGGAGACAATGAGCTCATAGAGCAGTTGGAACCTGAGATCCTCCTGGCCCACACACCCACAATTTGACCTTGAGCTTGGACGAGGCTCTGGAAGTAAACAAGGGGAAGACCTGCTCTCATTGGTTATGTGCAGAGCATGAGGCAGTGGCTGCACCGGTGTTTAAGGATGTAACCAGGCAGGCCAGCTGCCATTCCCACGTCAGCACCCTGTCTAATGGTCATAGTAGAAGATGTTGCTGTTAGTCAGAACTGGGGCTCCAACTCTGGTACTCTAAGGAGAACAGACAAATCTAAACAATGTGGGAAGAATGCTGCCAGGAGATAAAGGGATACTTTCTGAAAACCTTGGCTTTCTTTCCCCCTATAACTTCCACATTTATCGATCTTCCAAGAAATGGAAACAAAGAAATAAATCAAAGAAATAAAAGAAATCGATCTTCCACTATTATCTTCCAAGAAATCATTTTTTACCACCTCACAGGGATTCCTAAATGTGTTGGTTCCATGAGTCCCTGGAGGTTCCTATTATACCCAAGGGTCCTTAAGGAACTTTCAGTTTGTCTTACAGGTTTCATCACTACCAAAATCCTTTGGGATTATTTCTAGCTCCCATCATACCACAGTTCACAATGCTTTATCTAAAGTTCTTAGAATTAAATGTATTTTTGAGTTTAGATATTACTGAATTTTAGAAGAATAATAATATAAATTATATAACATTTCCAGTAGTATAATACATGCACCCAGTATCAAAAAAATAAATTTCCATAGTCTATGTATAAACATTCATACTAAGGGGATAAATAAGGTTCATAGGAACCTCACACTAGTCTGCATCAGCTTTTGTTGCCACTGAACTCGTATCAGGTTTGTGGAAAAGTATTTCAGTTTTCAGGGCTTTTCGGATTTCGGAACTGTGGACAAAGGATTGAGAACCTAGTATCGTTAAACATCGTGAAGGTGAGGGAAGAGTAATGGGTACAACAATGTATTAGTCCATGTTTGCACTGCTACAAAAAAATACCTGATGCTGGGTAATTTATAAAGAAAAGAGATTTAATTAGCTCATGGTTATGCAGGCTGTACAGGAAGTATAGTAGCTTCTGCTTCCGGGGAGGCTCCAGGAAGTGTCTAGTCATAATGGAAGGTGAAGGGTCAGTGAGCTATTTCACTGGCAGGAGTAGGAGCAAGAGAGAGAACAAGGCGGGAGGTGCTAGGCACTTTTAAACAACCAGATTTTGTGAGAACTCCCTCATTATCACGAGAACAGCACCAAGAGGATGGTGTTAAACCATGCATGAGAAACACCTCCATGATCCAATCACCTCCTACCAGGCCCCACCTCCACACTGGGGATTACAAATTGACATGAGACTTGGACGGCGCCACAGATCCAAACCATATCAAACAGGAAGGCTCAAATGGGGGAGAATGGCACGCCCTTTTGTAGTAGGCTGAATCATGAGCCCTAAATTACATCAAGTCTGCTCCCTGGACTCTGTGAATATTGTTCTATGTGGCAAAAGATGAGGCAATGATCTAGGATGATCAGGTAGGCCCTAAATGCAATAACACGTATTTTTTTTTAAGAGGGACACAGAGGGAAACTTGATTCATGCAGAGAAGGAGAAAGTAATACAAAGATGAAGCAGAGAGAGATTTGATGCTGACCTTGAGATCGGAGTGTTGCAGCGACAAGCCAAGGAGTGCTGGCAGTCACCAGGCAATAGGAGACAGAAGCATGGGTTCTCCCCAGAGCCAATGGAGGGAGCAAAACCCTGCCAATGCCTTGATTTCACACTCCTCATCCCCAAAACTGTAGCAGGATAAATTCTTGTCATTTTAAGAGACACTTTGTGGTAATTTGTTATAATAGTCATATAAAACCATATAGATTTTGGTACTGGGATGTAGGGTGGTGCTGTAATAAATACCTAAAAATGTGAAAGTAACTTTGGAATTTGATAACAGGTAGAAGCTGGAAGAATTTTAAAGTACATGATAGAAAAAGCCCACCTTGCTTTAAATAGACTATTGTTAGGAATAGGAATGTTAGAAGCATTTCAGCTAAGGACTCAGAAGAAAATGAACATGTTATTGAACATCAAGCATTGGAAAGGAGCAGTTTCTACTTCTGGAAAGAGCATGGCTCTACCGACACCTTGGTTTCCATACAGTGAGACTGATTTTGGACTCCTGGCCTCCAGACTTGAGAGAAAATTAACTTCTGATGGTTTAGTCACCAAGTTTGCAGTAATTTTACAGCAGCCCCCCAGAAGGGGGGTTCAACCTCTCCATTCAACCTCTCCAGTGTCAGTCACTCTTTTCAGATCAGCTGTCTTTTCTCAGTGGTTCCTTGGGTCTTGCTTCTCTAAATTTCACTTTCCTTATGTGTAAAGTGAAGATTGTAATACATGCTTCAGAGAGTGGTTGTTAAGAATTAACTTTAAAAAAATATATAGTATGTTTTACGTGTCACCAGTATACAGTTGGTGCTCAATAAATGGTAGTTTGTTTTTGACATTACTATTCTCTTAGAATTCCTTTATAACTTTACAAGAGATAGGAATTTACATTTAGATGAGAGACCATCTATGTTTCAGAGAGAGTTGATCCATCAAATCTCACTTTTCCTCATCCAAAAGATTTGCCAGCCTATTTATATTCACCGGTGTCACAGTGATGATGCATTTGATGTCTAAGACTGTTAGAAGTCTAAAGACATACCAATCAGTCCTGGGAGGCTTAGCTTCTATATTTATCCTAAACATCTTTACTTTTCCAAAGGCTGGAGCCTTTGAACCCAGTGTCTTTAATCAAACCAATAATAATTCTCTTGAGAAATGCTTAGAAATATGCCCATTTGCAGAGGGGTATGCCTATGGAACTTGGTAAAAAGTATTTTTTTCAAAAGTAGGCAACTATATAAAGGTAGGGGAAAAAAATCTAAGGGGCTAATATACTCTCATTCCTTCATTTCACAGAATTGACCACAATTGTCATTAGGTAATGTCTGATTCCTGCTCCAGGGTGTGGTAGTTAAGGGCACAGACTTGAGGCTGCACTGCCTGTGTTCAAATCCTGGCTCCCTCATTTATAAAATGTGTGGAAAAGCTCCTTATTCTCTCTATGTCTCAGTTTTCTCATTTGTAAAATGGCATTATGAAAAAAGCTGCCTCAGACAGGATAAATGAATAGGACACTTAGACAGGCACCTGGCACACATTAAGCACTATTTGTGTATTTGTTCTTTATTCATCTGCTTCACCACTCTATTCCACGTGCCAACTGTCTTTAGTCCCTCCCTTTTGTTTCCTCAGTTTTGTCTCCTGCTACTCTCCTGGTAGCACTAAACTATTTTGTTTCTTTCCACCTTTTCTGAAGCTTCCATGACTTTGTACAGAACTTTGTCCATAACATTGTTTCCTTTCTTTCATAGCTGCCAAAGAACAATGTGATAAGAAAAAGACCAAATATGGAAAAGGGCAGAGAGAAGGAACGATTCTCTTGGTTTTCTTCAGAAAAAGAAGTGACTAAGTACGAAGGGTAGTAAATTGGCTGCACAGTAAAAACAGTGGCACTCCACTCATTAGCTTTCATGACCCTCTGAGGGCGGATACTTACTTGGTTCACTCAAGCATACCAGTAGTTTTCCTGGGGCTAGGAACGACCAGCATAAAGTGAGGACCACCACGCCCATTATCATTCAAGAGCACCAGAGATGCTCCATGCGTCCTGGGGACATGTTCCCTAACACCCTTGGAGAGTTGAAAGCCTTCCTGCTCTGTGATTCCACTACACTGTGTCTATATTTTTCTTCCATTGTGTGCCATGTAGATCAATGTTTAATGGTTTAAATGTTTTATGTTTTTGTTTTTCTATCTGACAAAGTTTTGAATTTCGTGGGTGCAGGGTTCAAGTGTTAGTCATCTGTATCTGTGATATCTATCATAGTGCCTGGCATATGGTCTGAAAACCCTCTATTCCTTGGTTTCCTGGACACTAAACCCTTCCTGTTCTCTTCTAAATTCTCTGGATCTCCCTTTTATTTTTCTTTGCTGACTTATTTTTTTTTCTTTGCTTAGTCCTTTGGTAGTTCCTAGGTTCATTTTTCTTCTTTCTCTTCTTATCCCTCAGGCTCACATGGGTCCCATGGCTTTAGCCACTCCCCACCAGCAGAATCTTCCTACACTCTGGAGTCTATCTGATCTCTCCCTTCAACCCTACTGCTGGCCAGGTATCTTTACTTATATGACTCATGTGTACCTCAAAGTCAGTCTGTTTCTAAAACAGAACTTCTTTTACCTTGTGATATGGTTTGGATGTTTCCCCACCCAAATCTCATCTTGAATTGTAGCTCCCAAAGTTCTCAGTGTTATGGGAGGGACCTGATGGGAGATAATTGAATCATGGGGGCAGTTTCTCCTGTTCTCCTGGTAGTGAATAAGTCTCACGAGATGTGATGGTTTTATAAGGAGAAACCCCTTTCAATTGGTTCTCGTTTCTCTCTTACCTGCTGCCATGTAAGACATGCTTTTTGCCTTCAGCCATTATTGTGAGGCTTTCCCATCCATGTGGAACTGTGAGTCTATTAAGCCTCTTTTCATTTATAAATTACCCAGTCTTGGGTATGTCTTTCAGCAGTGTGAAAATGGACTAATACTCTTTGTCATCTAAAAATATCATTCTAAATCTTATTCTGGATAAATATCCCAGATGAAACACTTGGATTTCTTCATTTCTCCTGCCACATATAAGTAGTCTTTAAATGCTGAAAACATAGAATTTATATATTACATTTTTGATCCCCCCTCAAAATCTACATGGTAATGCATTAGTTCAGGTCTTCATCATCTCTATTTTGACTGACAGCAGCAGCTTCCTTAATTCCTTCAAAACACTGACATTTGAGAAGACTACAGGACAGATGTTTTGCAGACTAATCCTGATTTTGAGTTTTCTTATGATAAAATTCAAGTTGTACATTTTTGGCAGAAATAACACAGAAGTAATGTATCCTTCCTTATCAGTGCATCACATTAGAAGGCGAATTGTGTCTCTTTGTAATTAATAAGTAATTTGTGGGAAGATATTTTGAGACTATGTAAATATCCCATTTTCTCATCAAATTTTCACCAAGTAGTTTCATCATCTATTGATGATTCTTGCTAAATAAATTACTGCTGTGATGGTTGTAAAATGGTATTTTTCTAACTCCATAATTCCCTCTACATTTTTTAGTTAACATTCTACTTTAATTAATTCTATAATATATTTACTATCTGTATGGATTCACAAATTATTATTCAATGAAATACAATCTCCTACTGTTATTATTTATTTTGGTGTTTAAATTATCCTGGATTTGGCCAGTGGGAGCCCATTTAACCTGATTCCTGTGTCCTATTGCTATGCCCTTACAATTTCTTGAGTATGTCTTTATTTCTGGGATAATAAGATGTTATGTCACTTTTATTTTTAAGGAATATTTTCACTGCTATAAAATTATAGGTGAATAGTCATTTTCTCCCAGTATTTAAAAGATGTTTTTCATTGTTCTCTGATATCGATTGAAAAAAACACAACATTGATATATAAGCTCCAAGAATGATTATTTCTTCTTTGAGGCAATGTGTCTTTTTACCTCTGACTGTTTGTAAGAATTTCTCTTTGATTTTTAGTATGTTTTACTATGTCGTGTCTATATGTAGTTTTCTTTATATTTATCCTGTTTGGTTTTTAAAGTTTAATGAATCTGTGGTTTGATGTCTTTCAGTTTTAGAAACTCTCAACTAAATTTTCTTCAAATATTGTTTCTGTATCATGTTTATTCTCCTTTCTCTGTGGCACTTCAGTTACATGTTAGACATTTTCACTGTGTCCTACATATCTCTTCTACTCTTCTCCCTAACTTCCACATTTTTCTCTCAGTGCTTTGATCTAGATATTCTAAGCTGGCCTGTGTAAACCAGAATACAGGCCAGCTCAGAATATCTAGATCAAAGCACTGAGAGAAAAACTTACTCTAATTTTCTCTCTAATTTTCTATAAATTCTTCTATTGAATTCAAAATTTCAGTTATATTTTTTGATCATATTCATTTCATTTGATTTTTAATATAGATTATCAGTACATGTTGTAATTATTTTAATATAGATTGTTAGTACCTGCTGAAATAATTTTTCTCTATTTTCTTGAATATAGTTATTTTAATGTCCCTGTCTAAGAATTCTAATATCTGAATCATCTGCAAGTCTGTTCTGCTTGGCTTTGGTAACTCGTTTTTTTTAACATGCTTTATACATTTTAGTTGGATGCTAGACATTGTGTATTGATTCATTAATATTATAGAGAGCCTGTATGGTGTCATCGTCTTTCTAAGAGGGTTAAGATCTCTTTTGGCAACAAAGAGTACATGCAGATCACCTTAATCCTGTTGAAGATTGATTTTGGAGCTGTTTTATTTCATTTTGTCTTTACTTCTAGGTTATAGATCTTCTGATGTCTGAACTGAGAGTCTGTAATATTTACCAGGACCATTTGACATTGGCAGGCCTTAAATTCCTGTCTTTACCTCCTTAGTGCCACAGTGTTTCCAGCTGCTAGTTTCTGACAGTTTTGTGTACAGCCTAGAAATTGGCCAAAGCCTCAAGTGGAGATTGAACAGAGATTTCCAGGCTCACTTCTCAGTACTATTCTTTTTTCAAGATTTTATTCCTCAAGTCTCAGCTGCTTTGGCTGTTCAAAACTCCAACATGTATCTTCTCTGGCCACTGAAACTTACTTTCTAGTCTCTCATGCTAAAATATTGACAAATGGTCACGGAGGAAAAGCTAGACAAATGTAGATCTCATTGGTAGTTTCCCTTCTCTTAAAGGATCAGAGCTTCTCAAGTTCTGTGTTGGTCACTTGTCACTGTTTTGAATGGTTGTTTTATTTTCCCTTATGCAGGTTTTATAGCAGATTTCAATGGAGAAGCACGTAGTCCAGATCAAACTCACAAAAGCAAAAGTTTTCTATTTAGTGATGATGTTAAATATTTCAGAAATATTTTTCAAGCTCTTCCTTTGTCATTGATTTTTAATACTACAGTTCTGTAGTCAGAGAAGATATAGTCTGTGATAAACTAGTTTGGACCAAATGAAATTGTCATTTTTGTAGGTCAAATGCAACTGGATATTGGTACTCTTGAAAAACTTCAAGCTGTAGTTCCTTTGCAGTTTATTGATGCTTTAGAAAGGGAATATGGATATTTTTATAACATCTTTTTTTTTTTTTAAGAAAATAACAGGTATTCTGTATTTGTTGGAGGTGTTCTTTGTTTTTTCTTTTTCTTTAAATTCTCTCAGCTTGACCTCTGGGATTGCCTCTCAGTAGACTGCCTGTCAAGGTATTGCCGTTGAAATGGCCACTAGAATCATCTGCTATTAACAGTGTTCTGCTATTTAGATGGATCCATCAGTACCACAAGTGCCACATCTTTCTCAAGACTTCCTATTAAGAAGCAGAACTGGCCGAGCACAGTGGCTCATACCTCTAATCCCAGCACTTTGAGAGGCCGAGGCAGGCAGATCACCTGAGGTCAGGAGTTCGAGACCAGCCTGGCCAACATGGTGAAATCCCGTCTCTACTAAAAATGCAAAAATTAGCTGGGTGTGGTGGCAGGTGCCTGTAATCCCAGCTCCTTGGGAGGCTGAGGCAGGAGAAATGGGTTGAAACCAGGAGGCGGAGGTTGCAGTGAGTCAAGATCATGCCACTGCACTCCACCCTGGGGGATAAGAGCGTTATTTCATTTAAAAAAAAAAAAAAAGAAGCAGCAGAACTAACCATGTTGTACTAAGCCACTACCCAATCCTTTTTCTTGACTATGTAAAAATGCTGTTGAGGGAGGGGAAAATGCAGTCAAAATTAAGACCTTCTAGTGGCATAATGGAGATAGAAGCAAAGGAAAATCACAACAATATTTATTCTTCCTTTATTTAAAATTTTGGTATTTGATTCATTGCATATTTTTTGTCTTAATTTTGATTTTTAAAACATATTGCATTAAAATACTATTTATCTTGATTATGAGGTTTTTGGTGCCTCCTTAAATTTTGTGTCTGAGGTGAGTGCCTCAAGTCCTCATCCTATGTTGGTCCCCAGATGTTCAGCTTTGCAGGAAATGCAGCTCCTGGTGAGAGGTTTTCTCCCTCCCTGTGAAGTAGGCTGGGACTTCTTGAAGCAATATAAACTGAAGCAATATAAGCTGACAGACCAGGTTGAGCCATGGAGAGAACAGAGTATTTCTCTACCACCAATAACTGACCAGTTAAATATTCCTTACTCCAGACAAGAAAAAGGCCCCATAGGAAAGAAAAGGCAGAGTCCTCCTCAGACTAACTTCACCCCTTCCCTTCCCCTGTGCTACTAGAGTGGAGAGGAGCATAAAAAGAAGATACATGGCCTCTCTCCTCTGCAGATCCACATGTTCTGTACTCAGAGAGGAGAGGAGAAAAGAGGGGTGGAGAGGAGAGAAAAAGAGATTTAGATCGAAACTGGGTTTCAAATCTCAATTAGGCTGAATCTGTAATAACCAACAATGACCAAAGAGGGAATTTGTTCAAGTGATCATTAATGAAGGCAAAAGGGAGATTTGACAATATAAAGTAGAAGTTCTAAGGTGGTGTATTTGTCTGCTTTTGCCCTGCTATAAAGAAATGCCCAAGACTGGGTAATTTATAAAAGAAAGTAATTTAATTGACTCACAGTTCCACATGTCTAGGGAGGCCTCAGAAAACTTAGGTAGAAGGGAAAGCAAGTACCTTCTTCACAAGACAGCAGGAGAGAAGAGAATGAGGGAAGGAGGAACTTGCCAAACACTTATAAAAGCATCTGATCTCATGAGAACTCACTCACTATTATGGGAACAGCATGGGAGAAACTGCCCTCATGATCCAGTCTCCTCCACTGGGCTCTTCTCTCAGCACCTGAGGATTGTGGGGATTACAATAATCCCCATAATAAAGATGAGGGAAGGGTGGGGGCACAAAGTTTAACCATATCAGGTGGGAAAACCATTCAAGGCCCAGCCTAGTGGCTAACGCCTGTAATCCCAGCATTTTGGGAGGCTGAGGTGGGTGGATTACAAAGTCAGGCGATCAAGATGCTGTCTAACATGGTGAAACCCCGTCTCTACTAAAAATACAAAAAATTAGCCAGGTGTGGTGGCACACACATGTAGTCCCAGCTACTTGGGACGCTGAAGTAGGAGAATCACTGTATGCCAGCCTGGGCAACAGAGTGAGACTCTATCTCAAAAAAAAACCAAAAACCCACTTCATACCCCATAGTAACTGCTTTCATATAAGTTGATAATAAACAATACTTTTAGGCATATTACTCAAATCTTTCATGTCATTGCTTAATTTTTATCTACCCGATCTACTAGAGTCTGAGAGAGGTGGATTAAATATCCAATGACTACTACTATTTAGTTTGTTTTTTTTAAGAGACCTGGTCTCAGTCTGTCATCCAGGCAATCATACTTTCTGAAGTCTTGCTAGAACTCCTGGCTCAAGCAATTCTCCCACCTCAGGCTCCTGAGTAGCTGGGCTACAGGTGTGTGCTACCAGGCCTGCCTAATTTTTTTGTTTTTTAGTGATCGGGTCTTACTATGTTGTCTAGCCTGGCCTTGAACTTCTGTCTTCAAGTGATCCTCCTGCCTTAGTCTCCCAAGTAGCTGGAATTACTGGCGTTAGCCACCAAGCCCAGTTATTTTCTCTAGTTCTAATGACTATTGCTTTACATGTTTTCAGGCTATATTATTAGGTGGAAATATGTTCATAGTAACTGTGTTTTCTTCATATTGTTTCTCCTAAATAATTTTTTCTCTTATGATTTTAATCCTCTTTTGTCTGGCATTAAATTTTTTAGCCTGGTTCTCCTTGGGTTTATATTTGCCTAGAATATTTTTCCAATGAATTATTTTTAACCTTTCAGTGTTTTTAATCTTAAGATTTCTTTCTGAAGTTTAACATAATATTTTCTATTTATTATTTATTCTTTTATCATTTTTCCATGTTTTCCACTGGGCATATTAAACTTTATTTTGTTTCTCTGAAGAGCACACATTCTATTTTTATTCTTTTAATGAATACCCCTAACTTGTTTATACCCACATTTCCACAGTTTCCTCATTAGCATCACATTTCCATTAGCATCAAAAGCTTATCAATAGACATATCTTTCCTCTCTGAACCTGACCAGAATTTCAGCACTCCCTGACTTCCTTTTGCTTAATGCTTCTGCTTATGCTCTCTGTATGCTTCTGGAATTTTGACATGGTCTTTGATATCTTCAATATCACTCTATTAGACTTTTAAATCTTTCATTAATTTTGAGAAGTTCTCTGTCCTCACTTCTTCACTCTTTCCTTCCCTACATATTCTTTTTCTTTTTAAAAAATTATTTGGATTTTTTGGATGTATATTGAAGATTTTGCTTCAATGCCATTTGCTTTTTTTTTCCCCATCACCTCATCCCTTCCAATATCTTCCGCTCTACAGCTGTATTCCTTCTGCTCTTTAACCAATCCATTCGTTTAATTCAACTATTATATTTCTTATGCCCAGAAATTTTAAGAGATTTTCCTTTATAATATGTGCTCCCACTTTGTGCTTATATTGTCCCCTCTTTCTCTCTCTAAAGATATTTATTATGCTTATTTCAAATTCTTGCCTATTTCATATATTTTACTCTCTTTGGCATAGGCCACTCCAATTGTTCATTTTGGCAATGCTTCTCTGATATCTTATTTTTTGCCTGTGAACTCATCCTTTATCCCATTGGAGTCTTTAGCTGCCTTTGCTAGTCCTGTCAATATGGGAGGGAAGGTGGAAGTCTAATTCCTAGTTTGTGCTTTTCTTCAGATGGGACATGGTAGGGAACAAGAACCCCTAGAGATGATATTTTGGGGTGTAATACATCCCTGGCTTTTCTTTTGACACTTTTAACCTCTTTGTAATTTGGGCCTGTAATAGCCTACAGGGTGGATGGAGAGAAGAGGGGAGGGACGGAAATGCTCATGGGGTCATCCGGCTTACCCTTACTCAGTGACACTGGCTCCTCACCCTCCCCTGGCTCCACTCCCCTAATTTAGCCTGGGTGCCCCAAATGGCTCGAGGCTTCCAGGGCTGCCTTTAGCACCCATAATAGCTACAGTGCAGCAAAGATCTACATGAGGGAGGAAGAAAGGGCACCACTAGAGATCTTTCCCCAGTCTAGCCTATCCTAGAAGCCTGTAGCCCTGTACTGCTCAAGCTCCCTCCCTCTATGCTAGGACCTCCCTGTGCCCTCACTGGATTTCTCACAGCTTTGGGGCTTCTTGGGTGGGTGGAAGGCTATGACTATCGTATCTGTCAACCTCTTTATATTCTCTGAGTCATCTTCCATGTTTGATTTAGGGGATGGAGAGAATGACCCATGTTCATTCACTATCACAACCAGGGCTGTGAATAAATTGTTTGTTTCTCCTTAATAGAAAATAAGGGCCTAAAACTCTGTGTCCGTGAGAGACAAATTCTTTCCGCAAAATTATTAATATGGTCTCAATACTTACACGGTTAATAAATAACACAAAAAATAACTTGAAGGTCTTGTATAGAATCTTCACAGTTTTTCCCCTAAGTTTCCACTCAATATTAATTTTTACCTCAGGGGGAAAAAGGACCTTATGTAAAAACCCTTTATTCTCTCTTCACCCATTTATATTAAATAATACAAAATTATTTTAATAATGTGATATGGAATCTAGAGACAAAACACTGGTCTACAAAAGGGAACCAATTTATTTCATAAATCACTTTCTTCTGCTCCTTCCAGCAATTTCCCTTTTCCCTGGGAGGGGGATGTTATTGTGTTCTATCTGTGGCTCTTTGTGCAATTTTAATTTATCATTAAGTAACACTTTGCTTTTTAACATAAAGAATCAGTGTGCTTGATGGAGCAGTACTCCATGGAAAGTTACTTTGCAGCAACAACTGTTTTGAGCAGAGGAGTTTATTAATTTATCAGAACCTTATGTTCAATTTCAGATTTCTCAGCGTAGGAACCAACAATCAGCTGCACCTGTTGCCAATTAAAGTATTAATGGCACATCAATCAAAGAAAAATCGCTGGGAATGGAGATTACACAAGCTCTGTACTCACATCATTTTTTGGAAGTCATCCTTTATTTCAAAAATAAGTGAGGCCTCAAACCGTACCCTTCAATCTGTATTCTCCACTTTTCCTCCAAGATAATTTGGTAGCGGAGTGCCTTACACTGTGAAGGCAAATGCACTTTCCACTGGAAGAAACCACAGCCTTGTATTTAAAAATTAATAATGTTGCTATACATGTGGAGTATGGCAGGACCCTGTTAACATTTTTAGGAAGTTTGACAAATGTTAATTACCAGGTTTATAGAAAGCAGGGCGACACTGACATAGCTCAAGATGGATAGAATCTTCATTGGCCATACAGGTTTCTATGTTTGCTTGGAAGAAATTCATGGTGCTAACACAGAGGAGGCCAGCAGAGAGAGCTGTGTTTTGAAGTCCTTATTTAGAATAGGTCAATATTTGGGAGTATGGCTTGGGATTAGGATGGTTGAATAGGTCAGTATTTTATGGGAGGCATGGCTAGGGATGAAGATGGGGATGAGAATGGCCCAGAGGGCAAGCACAGTTGAAAGAACATAGGTTATGTGTCTTGGCTCATTTTTCTGTCTGTGGCCTGGCTCCTGTTAGTTAATTTTCTGGGCAATATTGTTCACACCTATAAAGAGTGGATACAACAACTCCTCCTGGGACCTTGGGAGGAGTAGATGAAAGGGTGTATGAAAGAGTCTGGCACAGTACCTGGCCTAGGTAGGTTCCTTTGTCTTCCTCTCCACTAGAAGGGTCAGGGGTCATGGTATGGACAACATACTACCTTACTGAGCTAAGGCAATGTACTTAAAAATCACAGCAATTAGCCTCAGCCTGGAAGCAGAACCCTGGGAATGAATGAACACTTCCTGTCTTCTCTTCTGCCAAAAAGCTGCCCTAAATTGCCTTTTTATTTTCTCTTCCTTGAACTGCTGCACTTCTTTTTTTTTTAACTTTTAAATTAGAAACTGGGTCTCACTCTGTCATCCAGGGTGGTCATAGCTCACTGCAACCTCGAATTCCTGGGCTCAATCGATCCTCCCACTTTAACCTCTCAAGTAGCAGAGCCTAAAGGTATGCATGCTTGGCCAACTTTTTAGTTTTAGTAGAGATGGAGTCTCACTCATTATGTTGCTCAGGCTGGTCTTGAACTCCTGGCTTCAGGTGATCCTCCTGCCTTAGCCTTCCAAAGTGTTGAGATTACAAGCATGAGCCACTACACCCAGTCCAGTTCTTAATATCTTTACTGCTTAAAGTATATTATTTATTTCCACTACTTGATGGTTTTACTGAGGTAGAAATGGCAACAAGACTGCACCATAATGGTTAAGACCAGGATCTCTGGAGTCATAAAGGCCTGAGGCCAAATTGAGGCTCTGACACTTAGAAGCTGTGTCATCATGGATAAATCTACCAGACTCTTTGTTGCCTCAGATTCTAACTCTGCAAAATGGGCATAAATGCTGACCCCACATAATGGTCCAAAACAGTGTAATAGGGATGCAAATACCTTGCACAGTGTCCATGAATAGTGGTGGCTGTTGTTATTGGCCAGACAGGTCTAACACAGAAAGCCCCACCATGTCAGAATGTTGCTGGCAGGCACCACTGGAAAGGTGTCAAGTCTAGGAGAAACAGGTAAAAGCAAGTAAAAAATTTTAAGTCAGGGCTGTTTGCCCTCTAGGCCAATTTATGCAACACACGGGTGATGTTATAGTGGCATGTGCCTTTTGAGGTAGTGACAGAAAATGCTAGGATTAGCCTAGCTTATACCATTAGGGAAACTCTCTAGTACATCTGCCTCACATTGCAAGTGGAATACATGTGTCGTGCCTTCTTTGTTGTACCCTTCACATGTCCAGTACAAAGCTTCGTAGGTAGTAGGTGTCCAATTAATATGTATTGATAAGTGAAATGAGTCCCTTGTTGGGTAACCCGGGGTATCTCTGATTCTTTCAGAATTTTCTAAGTCATTCTCAGAACATACTTTAAAAGAAAAAAAATCCATTGTAATTTGTAATTTAATAAAGGTACCAATATTATTTCAAATATTTTGGATGGCCAAAGGCTAAGAAACAGAGGAGTGTCAAAACAGGGGGTATCAATGCTAGAATGGTTGGGAATGACTGCTTTAGTGTGTGGCTATGGTTTCACACCCTTTGTTGTAGCATAATTACACATACAGATTTTGGTTTTCTGGTCCATCGTTTTTTCCTTTGCAGAGCTACGTTTTGCCATTCATTCTGCTGCAGTGAGATTGTGAATGGCAATACTCCAGCCTTCATTGCTACCTGTGAACTGCCTAGCCTTAAGGATAGGTATGACCATTCATTGCACCTCTTCCTCAGGCAACCAAGATTGGTCCACGGGGTGGGCACGTGACCAGAATAAGGCAAAGGACGTTGTTTGATACAGAGATGCCATGCCTAAAAACTGAGTTTTCCTCTGGGGTCTCTAAGCTCCACAAGGCGAGGTCTTTTCTGTGTAGTAGCACATGAGGCAGTATTGTGCAAAGAGAAGACAAGCAAAATGAGAGATGAGGCGGGTGGGAGAGTCCTATAACAGAGAATTCCTGATTTCAGTCCCTGGGATCTTTGCTGCTATAGTTCTTCCTCCAATTCTAAAAGCTATCCAGCACCTTTCCCAGCCTTGCAAGCAATATATATATTCTGGCATTCAGTGTTCAGCACTCTATATGTATATATCCGGATTTCTCAGCCTCGGCACTTCGGACATTTTGGACTGAATAGCTGTTTGTGTATTGCAGGATGTTTGACGGTGTCCCTGACTTCTCCCCACCAAGTGCAGGTGGCTCCACTGCCCCAGCTGTGGCAAACAAAAATGTCAAGTTTTCCAGACACTGCCCAATGTCACAGGGAAAGGGGAGGGACAAAATCATTCCTGTCAAGAACCACTCATATATACAGAATGCAAGCTCCATGAGAGCAGGTTTTCTTTTTCTTTCCTTTTTTTGGGATCTGTATCCCCAATATCTAGAACTATGCCTGTATCATAGTAGGTGCTCAATATATCTGTATTCAATGAGAAAACAATTGGGTTCTAAATAAATGGAGGACATTGTTGCAGATGCTGCAGAAATCAAAACCAAAGAAAGGCAGGCATGGTGGCTCCTGCCTGTAATCCTAGCACTTTGGGAGGCTGTGAAGGTGAACCACTTGAGCTCAGGAGTTTGAGACCAGCCTGGGCAACATGGCAAAGCCCCATTTCTACAAAAAGTACAAAAATTAGCTGAGTGTGGTGGTGCATGCCTGTAGTCCCAGCTACTTGGGGGACTGAGGCAGGAGGATCTCTTGAGCCTGGGAGGCAGAGGTTGCAGAGAGCTGAGATGGTGCCACTGCACTCCAGCCTGGGTGACAAAGTGAGACCCTGTCTCAAAATAATAATAATAATAAGAAGAAGAAGAAGAAGAAGCAAAGAGAAGAAATCCAAGGAAGAAAAATATGTTATCTTCTAATTCTATGACAATGCTTAGGCAAACAAAACATAAAGAAGAAGAAAGAGAAAAAAAACCTACATCATTTGGCAAATGAAGAATCTCATGTACAGTACAGTTCCTTTTAATGTGGAAAGTAGGGTTGGGTCAGGGAGGAAAAAAAGACTGATTTTAGGAATTCTCCTTAAAGCACTGTGGCTTTCTACTTTCTCTCTCTCTCTCTCTCTCTCTCTCTGTTTTCTATTTTAACAGAACAGTACAGCCCAGCAGTGAAGACTGATTTGGGATCTGGGTAGTTAAAACAGAACCCAAGAGAATGCCTCAGGAGGAAGAAAATATCTATGCTAATTTTGCTTTTATTCCCTAAAAATGACACATGCTTTTTGAAGTGTATTCTGATTTCCACCTTTATTGAATAGTTTTCCTAACAGGATTGAAATGATCAGCACATTGAAAAGTCACCCCTAGGTTTTATCTTCTTCCTTTTATTGTAACTCAACAAAGAAGATGTGAGTTAGAGAATTTCACTTTACAATAAGTTTTCCCATATTGAGGGACACCTGATATATGAAAACATGCATGCATATTCTTGGCAGTACAAATGTAGCATTTACAAAGTGACTGAACTTATATGATCCAGTCACATGACATTAGACACAAATCGCATGTACTCCATCCACATCCAAATACAGCAGTGATTATATAGTTTGGAACTTGCCAGAACAACAGCCTCTGCTCATCAGAAAAGAAATAATCCAGAGCTGTTTCCAAACTGCATAGCCGCACTCTCTCTACTTTCTCCACCTGCATTGCACCTGAGCTCCATAAGATTATCATCGGCTGAGACCTTTGTAAATCCTCAAGTTCTAAAAAAGCATGACTTCCTTTTCAGTTTTATCACCTGTCCCAAACAATTAGTTTGCTTTTCAGCAGTGTTTCACACCAAGCAGTTTTGTTTATTTGCTTGTTGTCTAGAGTGGAGAGCAATAAAGCCCCAAGGAGAGGAAATCCTGGGTGGTCAGCCAGGCACTCCACCAGCTAAATGATTCAGTCTTTGCCTCAGCCACAAGAACAGGCCATCGAATTTCATGCCTCAATAATATTTAAATCACTGCATGTTGTTGAGAGGCAGGATAATGTGGTCAAAGTCACTTGCTTTGGAGTTAGACAAGCCTGGGTTTGCAAATTTACTAACTGGGGGCCCTTGGGCAAGTGATGTAACTGCTCTGTCAATAGATACCATGTGTAAAAATGTTTACACTGTAATACTCAAAAGAGTATTATAGTCTATCCCTAAAGGGGTGCCATTGTGATGAACTTCATTCAGGGTCACTCAGAAATAATGAAAATCATGAATGTTAAATCCATGAATGCTAAGATGCATAATGCAATTTTAGCATTCAATAGCAACTGAATGCTAAAACATTCACTAGTTTACTAAATAGTTTTTAATTAATAGTTTAACATTTAAATTTTCTAAATGCTAAAACAGAACACTAATGGGTAGTCTGGGCTTCAAGCATTTTCATGATTCTGTATTGGTCTGATTTACTGATAGGCAGGTGGGAACTAAAATCCTAGGTTTTCTGGAAAGACCTTACCTGTGAGGTAGCTGGACTCAGAATTCAAATCTCCCAGGACGTCACAAGATGGTTCATGACTACCTTCCACTTGCACTTGATTCTGCTGCAAACTAGTCTAGAACTTCCTTGTTTTTTTTTCTTTTAACTTTGCTATTAGAGATCATATAATCACTCAATTTAGATGAAGTAAACTAATATCCTATTGAAAGCTGTAAAACAATGGCCATTAAATCTCAGTCATAGTTAATAAATGACTGCAATTGCCTAATCTGTATAAGAAGGAAAACATTCTTTTTTCCAGCAATGTATATGTGCTATGGCCTGGATACCTGTGTTCCCCCCAAATTCACATGTTGAAACCTAATCACCAATGTGATTGTATTAGGAGGTAGGGCTTTTGGGGAGTGATTAAATCATGAGGGCAGAGCTCTTGTGAATGGAATTAGTGCCCTTATGAAAGAGGTCTCAGAGAACTTTTTTGTCTTTTCTACCACATGAGAAAACAGCTAGAAGGCACTGTCTGTGAGGAGCAGGCTCTCAGCAGAAACCAAATCTGTCTGCACCTTGATCTTAGACTTACCAGCCTCCAGAACCATAAGAAATAAATCTTTGCTATTTAGAAGACACCCAGTTTATGGTATTTTGTTATAGCAGCTTGAATGGACTAAGACAATGTGGCAAATTATAAGCAAATCATTGAGAAATCTAAAATCCAGAAGTCTAAAATTAAGAAATCTGAAGGTTTCTCACTAGTGATCCAGTGTGTCAATTTCGAATGAAAAACTGAAGTTAAAGCCTTATTTTAAAAAGAAATACATCTTAAAACATAGACACTACCACAGTTATCTTTTTTTTTTTTTTTGAGACGGAGTCGCACCGTCATCCAGGCTGTAGTGCGGTAGCATAATCCCAGCTCACTGCAATCTCCGCCTCCAGGGTTCAAGCAATTCTCCTGTCTTAGCCACCCGACTAGCTGGGATGACAGGTGCGCACCACCATGCTTAGCTAATTTTTCTGTAATTTTAGTAGAGACAGGCTTTCACCATGTTGGCCAGGATGGTTTCGATCTCCTGACCTCGTGATCTGCCCACCTCAGCCTCTCAAAGTGCCAGGATTACAGGCGTGAGCCACATGCCTGGCCTGCAGTCATCTATCTTAAGACACTGGAACTAACTTTCCAAAGTACCAGAAAGCTTTAGTTACCATTCTGCATATGCCACAACAATGGGTGCTGTGTATATTGACATACACTTGTTCTCTGGCCTTAACAGGATTTTCATCAACAACATACACCATTGATGCAGATAAAAATCATATTACACTTTGGAGAAATAGAAATAGAATGTCAGTAACATGGGGGCTTCCCATTATTTGTTTTCATTTTCAAATGTCTAAGTTCGAATAAATAACTATATCTTGGCTAGGTCAGCAGACTTTTCTGAGCAAGCAATGAAGAAGGATTAAGTGTACTAATTCATACATTTTCAAATTTACCAATTTGTCTCTCCACGGTTATATACTACAGACCACCATCATGTCTGAGTTACTGCAACATCCTTCAAACTCTTCTCTAGTCTTGACTCATATGGCAAATCATTTTCTCAAGTAGAGTCAGTTAATTTTCAAAAGTAGGCATATGAACTTATTAAAAATCAGAATGTGATTATTATCTCTCTTAATACACAGAAATTAGAATCCCTAAAAAAAACTCATCTGACCTCAAGGTTAAATTTTCTAGAGGCCAATAATGGGAATATGGAGTAAATTTTTCTTACAAACACAGCCCTGTATTGGAGAATTATCTTTTTCTAGTTGTATATTTTAGCCCAATTTTTGAATTCATTTAAATGATCTTATTAATAAAATACTAAATATCTAAAAATAAAATAAAGGGTGGCACATGATTGGTTTATTTCTCTGCTTAAAACCCCCCTAGCTACCCAGTGCACTTAGATTAAGGCCAAACTGTGGGGTCTGCCTTCCGCTTAATTTTTCTAGTCATTTCACTCCTTGCAAAATGTACCACAGCCTCTAACACAGCTGGTTAATGTCTACTCTTCTTCCTCTTCCTCTGGTAAACTTTTTCTTATCTCTGATTTCTGGGTTAGTTGATCTTTTTATGTGCTACCCATGATCTTAGTAGTCTCCTCCACCAGCCTCATACTACCAGATAGTAATACAGTTATTTACCTTTTTAATCTTCACTTATTTTTAAGTTCCTTGTGGGCAGCCTTATACTACTAGATAGTAATACAATTTACAATTTACTTTTTTAAATCTTCACTCATTTCTAAGTTCCATGTGCGCAGGACCATACATTTCCTATTGATCACTATAGCCCCTAACAACACAGTGCCTGGAAAACAGCAGATATTGTTACAGCAAATTAAATGGAGACCAGGCCTGGAAAATTCCTGAGCAGACAGAACCAGTCAGACCTTGAAAGTATCCTTAACTTTGCTTGGAATGCAAACATAAGCAAAACTTAACTTGGGCTATTTCTTATAAATACTTGGATTAGCAAAAAACAAAACTTGACCTCAACCAGCGGAAGCCGCCCACTAACTTATAGTCATCTAACCATGGATTCTTCGGTGTGACACAACAAATAATACGACGGTACAGTGTAACCAATCAGATACTGTCTTTGTCTTGCTTCTGCATTCGCCCTGTGAAAGCTTGACCCTTGCGCTTTTCTCATGGAGCTTAAGGAACCCGTGAGACCCTCTTTTGATTTGGTGCTTTCTAATTCATGAATTGCTGTTTTCTCAAATAAACTCTATAAATATTTTTGTGTCTCAGTTCTGTTTTCAACAATACACAGTGCATATTTTGTTGAATTAGGTGACCTTGTTAGTGGTTTGATTGCTCTTTGGAATGGTGTCTACTCTTTGAGACCACCTGCATTCAATAGGACTTGGTGTGATAATAGGAATATTCTGTGCCTGTGTTTTTTAATACAGTGTCCACTAGCCACGTGCAGCCATTGAACACTGTAAATGTGGCTAGTGAGACCAAGGAACTAAGTCTTTAATTACATTTAGTTATAATTAACTTAAGTGTAAATAGTCATGTGTAGATAGCCATATTGAACAGCGCATTCCAGAAGATTTTATTTGGTCAGATTTGTGTATGGTCAGATTCATATAGTATCACTTTTTTTTTTCAAGAAATGGGTCTAGAGCTACATTTCTCACTAGTAGCCACTAGCTACCTGGGACTGTTTAAATTAAAATGTGAATCAATTAACGTTAAATAAAGATTAAATATTTGTGTTGCAGTCCTGCTAGACACGTTTTAATAACTCAAAAGCTGGATTTAGCTAGTGGTTACCCAACTGAACATTGCAGAGAACATTCCCATTATCACAGAAAGTTGTCATGGACTGCACAGGTTTGAAGAACAGCTCACCTGACCGAAAACAAAGATTCAAATTCTCCCCAATGGGGTTTTTGTTACCTATGGGTTCTGACAATTAGGAAGACTTGGTTAAAGAACTGAGGTCATAGTGCTCTAGAAAGCTGATAAGATCCAACTCTTACTCACCTTTTCTGAATAGGATATTGACCCCTACATCCCAGGGTATCCCTAAATTAGGGACACTGATGAGGACAAAGAAGCTGACACCCAACAGGGGAGTCCAAGTTGACTGAGGCAGGTATTCTGTTATAAAAGAGTTTCAGGGTCAATTTCAACAGTTCCAATTCATGCTCCTTATTTATTGCCAGACATGACAGCTCCCAACATTGCAGTGTCCTCTTGACCCCTCACTGCTACCTGATTCCCAGAAGGTAACCTCTTCCTAGAGCATCTCTTTTCTCTTTATTTGCATTCAGCTCTGAGATTGGCTGGCTCTCCTCTCCCGTGATGCAACTATTGGCAGCACCTCCGGTCTTTGTTGCCTCCAGAATGGATAACCACAAAGCATCCCTGGAAGACCACCCAGAAGCTTCAGCTGGCACAGTGTGGTGCTGTCCATCTGCCTAAAAGCACCGGGCTCTCCATGCCAGGAGCACCTGCGCTCCACGGTGTGCCCTGGCTACCTCGTCGCTTCGCAGTGACAGTCAAGGTGCAGTCCTGAATGCCCATGCTGGAGATTGCTACTTTGGAGGTTGCCTCCTCCCCCTCAGCAGCATTCCAGCAGTGGGATGCTCGTCATCTAAGAATTGCCCCGAGCAGGGGGTTAAAGGCAGGACATTTTCTGAAGAATTTGCTTCTCCTCCTGGTTTGACAAAGCTGACTTTTCTGTGTTCTGGGACACAGTGAAAAAGCCATCTGTTAAGTTAGGCTTGTGCCATGAAGGGTGGTCTTAGGGAGCAAATACTTAGTGTTTTTCTCTTCTCCTCATGTACATTCGGAACTTTAAAAACATTTCAATAAAAAGTGATTAACTACAAGCCTTCCATTTCTATTAGGATTTCTTTTCTTTCTTCTTCTTTTTTTTTAAATTAAGTTGACATTGTTGGCAACTTTGTGCATCTTCCCCAGAATAGTCAAAGGTCCCTCCATTCAGTTATGTCACCGCGTCATAATCCTCATTTCTCAGTCTTTGGCCACAAGAAGGTCTTTGCTTTAGCTGTTGTACTTCTCCTTTTTACTTCCCTCATGCCCACTTCACCCCAGTGTTTTAAAACCACGACCATTAAAAATTCTTTTAAAAAACACTTAAATAGTATCACCCCCCCCCTTAAAAATGTCTTGTCAGATTTCTTCCTCTTGTTTGCTTCAGAAAGTGGTGCTTTGATTGTCCATTAGAGAGTTGTTTACATTTCTCCAAAAGCTCCATTTAGTTTCCTTGACAAGGTGGAATAAGTGACTGGCTGTGATGGATAGAGGCACCTGTCCTAATGGCTGCTCACACTGTGCCCACCAGTGCACGTTACATTGATAAATTGACAACAGTTGGGACATGCTCTGCTAGCAGCAAGAATGAGGCTACGAGGACAAACACAGGCGGTTAGACAGTCTGCTTTAATATTCCTGGGAAAGGTGTACAGCCTCCTAATCTAACACCCCAACAGCTGCGGTGAGGAATTAGTGCACAGGCAGAATTTCTTTGTTGCCTTGACACTACCTCTGCTAGTTAGCCTGGAATTATAGTCCCTGTAAAAAATTCTTTAGTCTTCCAGTGTATACGCCTGCAGGACTTGGGTTGGGGGATTTAATGTCAACTTCTTTATAAGATTTTAATTTTGTTATGAATGTATGGGTTTTTAAAAGGATTCCCTCAATGAACTTTTCTCCTTCCTCCGATGAGAAAAACAACAAGAAGGACCACTAAATGCTGCCTTATTAGCTATGGGTTGATTATCAGGAAAATGTGGGACGTAGCCTTCGTCAACACTAAGGTGTTAATTATCCGGAATAAGGAGCTCAGGAGGGTCCAAATTTCCAGTAATGAAGAGCTATCTGTCTATCAGGACACCCTGCTCAGCCAGGGGTCTTAGAAGGTGTTCTGTTCTCTATCCTGCTTCCGCTTTCATTTTCTTTTTCCACTCTGCTGGTTTCGTGTTACCTTTAAAAGACCGTGCAGCCGTGGGTCTCGGCAATGGAATCTCCCCCATGTTGACGAAGGGCTGAGGCGGGCGCATGGCTAGAAGGGCAGATCCAAGATTTTGCAGTCTCTCTTCACAACGTCCTCTCTCACAGATAAGTTGAGAGCATCTGGGGCAAAGTGGTGGGTGGGTCTGCTCACAACGCAGGGCCAAGAGCCGCTGCCGCAGCAGCAATCTCCACACAGCCCCTCGCTTCATCCATTACATGCTTATCTTAACTGAAGACTAATCTAAAGGAACAAATGACCACAGGGAAAATGCTACAACTTAATCCAAAGTCATAAAAAAAAAAAAAAAAAAAAGAATGCAGGCACAAAAGAAGCACGGACATAATAATGTTTTCCTGAGCCTCGCTTTTAAATGGCCTAGTTACTGATTTTATGATAAGACACAGTTTGCCTTTATGATTTGCATGGGTAATGAAGCAATTAGCCACCATCATATATAAAACATGCTAGTTCTTCATTAGATACCAAACAAAATGACATAACACGAGATGTATAGTGTGGGGAGGCTCAAGTGACTTGCTCATTCTGTTTACTTTGTGTGGAGTTTTGTTGGAAGCCTGGTGGCTGCACGTATCACATTAGAAGGCTAGACTGTGGTTAGTTTGATGTGAAATTCTGACTGGCTGGCAGTCGCCTCCACTCCCCACCCCCTAACTGCTACTAAATTTCATTTCAAGTTATAATTATTGACATTGGAAACAGCTACTCGTATCACAACAACAAAGCAACAATTATACAGGATCTGGTGTTTCTCATGCAAATTACAGCAATAAAATACAGGAAAATCCGGCCCACTTACAGACCAGTCTTTGTCTTTGGAGAACACAGTCTGAACTATTTGGTTAACTAAATTAAAATGTAAATCTTGGCTGGCTTTTCTTCTTAGATAGCGATATGAAACAGTTTCTAAAAGACAGAAAAAGCTTGAGGGACCACATTTCAAACAACTTGTCATGAGTGTATTTTTTTAATGAATTAGGTCTGAAAAGCTTAACTGTCTATAACGATCAAGGATTCTAAAATGCTGTTCAAATAGGAAAAGCATAAGAAGGGAGAGAGTCCTGTATATTGTCCCCTTGTATTTTTGCTTGTAAAGGAACTTGAGAGTGTTGGAAGATGCACGGTAATGGAGCCCCTTGCGTTTCACAAGGAAAGCCATAGCTCTCTGGCTCCCGGTCGGTGTAACATGTGTAATGAGACATATAACCTAGAGGAGGAGATTAGCAAGCATTAAAACCAAGTTCTTTTACTTTATTAGAGTTGCCTTCCTTCCTGTCTTAGTCTCTTCTCCACACAAAACCGGGGCTTGTGAAAAAGTGTCCCAGCGAGGAAGGGCTACATTAAAAAGTCAACCATGGTGGCATTAGCATTAAGGAGCTCTGAATGTAGCCAGTCTGAGCCACAGGGAGTTCTGCAAAGAACCGGAAACAATGATTTGAATCTATAGGGAAATGGTATGGTTTTTGATCCATTATCATTACTGCTTTAAAAACAAAACTAAACTAAACAAAGCCGTCCTCGACAAGCTTAAAAAAGGGTTGGATCCACAAGGCGGCAATCAGAACTACAGAAGACGACATCAAAGAAAGGAGAAGAAAAGCAACTGCTTGTGCCTCTGGCTGGGATTCAGCTAACAACGCATCTGCTTTGAAAGCCATACCTCAGAGTTTGACCACAAGTAAACTGACCCGTAGGAAGCCACTACGATGGAGGATATTGACATTTAATTTATGTATTTAATTTTTTTATGCAGAGAAAAGCAATTGTGTGATCACATTTCATTTATAACAAATCTGATCTCTAAAAGGCAATAATTTTACAAATGCACTTTTGCATTAGGAATACTGTTATCATAAGCATGGAGCAAACACTGTGTGGGCAGTCACTCTGACTTATAGCAGCTCTGTACAGCCGCTGCAAGATAACCAAGAGTAATGGTTTTTGATAATCAGGCCACACTATTAATATAACATGAACCACAAGTGCTTTTGTACTGCAGCTCCGGTTAAACTAGCAAATCTCATTGGAATATAAAGAAGGGGTGGGGAGTCATGTTCTGTTTTCTGCTACTTCTACAGTGAAAAATATGCCTCAAGGTGCTGTCTTAGGTGTTTCTTGTCTTAGGGCACATGTAGTAGCGCTGAAGAATGTTTCCCTTTAGAACCTCTGGTTCTTTCTGCTCTATTCGAATTCAATGACTACCCACTAGGTCAGAATTTAGGTCGGCGAAATGCAGCAGATGGATTTCAAATGGCAGTTATGTTGGCTGGGGTAAAGCTGGTGGAACATGCTGAGGCCCATAGCAAGCTGGGTTTATGCTGGTCTCTCACTGGTCTGTGACTGTTGAAATATTGCTGGGTGTAAAGGGACTCATTTTGGTCAATGTGAGCAAAGGGGAATGCTGCCCCTCCATCGTAAATGTTAATGTGAAGGAAAATATGAGGGAAGCACTTCTGGTGGTAAGAGTCAGACAACATAATCATAACAAGTAAAACCAGGCTTAAGCATGTCACTGCAGTGTTTATTCATATGGTGACATTTACTGTAACTTTCCTCTAAAAGGCAATGGTTTCCTCCTGTTTTAACAACCCAGAAACCATTATGAAGTTACTTTGGACACACGATGTGTATTTCTGTCATAGAGTTCTCCATTTTCTAGGACATGTGCAATGGAGGTGAATTATGTCCAGAAAAATCAGTGCTTGCGCTAGTTCTGTAAATTTGAGGAGTCATGTAAAGAAACATTTTCCCGAATTTCACAATGAGGAGAGAAGATTAGACAGTGCCGATTAAAGAAGCAGAGCGTCAGTGCTGTGTTTCATCATTTAAGAACCTCCTCCAGTGCCATGTTTTTCATAAAACTCGCTCTACGAATGCAGATCAGGAGTGGATCTCTCTGGATCTCTTCAGCTTTCATGGCAGGAGATGAAGGTTAATGTCTGTGGTGCTTAATTGTGCTTCAGTTGTGATGCTTTTGTCACCTTATAATGCCTTATATTGTCATTCATTCATTCATCAAACATTTATTGAGCATTTACCATATGCTTGTCATTCAACCAGGCATGCAGAAAGAGGATGAAATGAATCTTGTCTTAAGGATATCAGAATATGGTAGGAAAGAATGGACATGTGCATAATTAATTATAAAACTTGGTAGAACATGTTAAAGAGAAGTACATTTAAGTTGCTGTGGGAAAGATTACTTTGAATAATGTGGAATTAATGAAGATTTTGATGCGTTTAATCTGGTCCTTAAATAATATGTAGGTTTTAAATACATGTTTTGTTTTCCCCACTATGATGGAAATTAGTTGAAGTTAGTCACCATGTTTAATTTATGTGAATATATTTAATATATTGCTATATTGAGTCAAATGTCTATTCTACAGATGTCTTACATTAATATATACCATCTCTAGAGCCCTTGCTATGTTTCAGGTATTGTTATTTATAAGCCATCTTCTCTTATTTAACCCTTGTAGGCACCTGCTGAAGTAGGATTCAAATTATCCCCATTTTACAGAGAAAGCTGAAGAACTGACAGGTTCACGAAATCGCTCAACTTCATAGCTATTAAGTGAAGAAGCTGGGTTGGAGCTGGGGCAGTCTGGTCTGAAGGCAGAGTCTATAATCCTTACGCATACACTCTAACTGCTTCTGGTTAGTAAACACTATTTGAATGTTGAACAAGAGAGCAGGAGTTCCTCAGCAGATACATACAATTTTACTTATCACTGTTGAATTTCTCAAGAACACTCAGCTCAGGAAACAAAACAGGAGATCATCAGGGTGCATAAAAATGGGCTTACAATTTAATTATTTCTCTTCTTAAGAAAGTCAAGCCACTGTTCACAATGTTTGTTCTCTCGAAAGCCTTGAGGTATTGAATCATTTAGGATGGTTTCAAGCTATTCAGATTTTTAAGATAATAGTTTTATTGTTTGATAAACACAGCATCCTTGCTATGGGCATCAAGTCCAGTGTTTAGTCTCGCCTTATCATGATACAGTGTTTTGACGCACATCCATATGGTAAACCTGGGTTCTATGGACCTGAGTCTCCAGCACCCTTGGTGTTCCACATGAGTTGCAGAATAAGCCTTCCCTGTCAGAAAAGAATTCATTGTTCAGAAGATGATCAATAGCTTGATCTTGTCTGCACAGATTTTAATGGTGTAGTGTGTAGGGAGTTGGTGGGACAACTGGGTAGAGAGTAGGCAGTGCCACCATCACAGGCAAGCTCGTGAGCTGTGTGCAGACACCTGTTCCATTGGAGAAGTGAGAAAATGAAATATATTCAAGGGACCAGCTATCTGCATTTCACCAGCTTCAGTCTTAAACCCTTTTTCCACAACACAGCTGAACTTGTGTGTTTCAAATAATAAGTTGTGAAAAATACGTGTGAAACTGACAGATACATTTATTCTTTTAAAAATTAACAAAGAACAAAGAAAACTAATATTCAATTTTGCTGAAGTTATTGAAAAATTGTTATTCTTGTACATCACTTATATGTAGTTCAAAAAATTGTATTCTCGTTGATTTGTAAACTTTAGAGCTGTGAAATGCTGTACCAAAGGTACACATAATTCCATGGCCAATAGTTCATTATAAGGAAACAGTTATAAACATAAAATTTGTAGACAAGGATATACATCTAAAATTATTTAAAATATTAAAAGAGTAGAAATAGCCTCAATTTTTATTAACAGGGAAACTCCTAATTTTAGAACATGTATAAAATATAATACAAAAAAGCAGAGTACAGGCAGTACATAAAATATTGTCTAGATTCAGCATGAAAAAAATGCTCTACAGAATAAAATAAAATAACTGTGTGGCAAAAATTATGAGTACCTTTAATTTTTCTTGTTTGTACACTCTATATATTTGTTGAAATGTTATAACATGAATATTTATTGTTTCTATTTTTCAAGGATATGAAGGAATGCTTTACATTTTCAAGTAAATATAAAGCACTATTTAGAAGGCTGTGGACACGCTGAGGATCCATCCAGAAGGACCCCAGACTTGCTCTGTGAGGACGAGGCTTGTCCCCTCTGTCCCAGTGTCCCCTCTCAACTGCTGAAATCAGTTCTGCTTTTTCCTTATCTTTCCACTGTAAATTCTAGAAGAGGTAAAACTTTTTGATAGGCTATAAGACAGCCTTTAGAACTAGGAAGAGGAATGAGCATTTGGAATATATATTCAAGAGAAAAATAAGCATATTATTTTGAAGAACTTGTTAGAAAATTGAAAATTTTCCTCCTGCTTGAGTTAAACAGATCTAGTTGTCCTCTGGGTGAGTTAGTTTTGGACTATAGACTGTAGACAATATAGTTCGCTTTTGACTTTGTAAGTAATAATGTCTAACTTGAACAAGTCAAATATTATGAGTAGATTTTAGAACAAAATTTTAAAGATAAGATAAGGTAAGAAAATAAGAGGAAACTATATTTAAAGCAGATTTGAACATGCCTTGCCTTGGGTTTCTCTAGATAAATATTGATTTCTACATGGCTGCATTGGTTGCAATGGAATATTGCTGGCAGCTACTAACTACTATTATACCACTGGCTCGTGATGACAAAAATGCTGGCCTATTCTGTTAATGCTTTTCAGTTTAAAGAAATAAATCGGCCTGGCGCCGTGGCTCAAGCCTGTAATCCCAGCACTTTGGGAGGATCACGAGGTCAAGAGATCGAGACCATCCTGGTCAACATGGTGAAACCCCGTCTCTACTAAAAAAAATACAAAAAAATTAGCTGGGCATAGTGGTGAGTGCCTGTAATCCCAGCTACTCAGGAGGCTGAGGCAGGAGAATTGCCTGAACCCCGGAGGCGGAGGTTGCGGTGAGCCGAGATCGTGCCATTGTACCCCAGCCTGGGTAACAAGAGCGAAACTCTGTCTCAAAAAAAAAAAAAAAAAAGAAAGAAATCAAATAATTCTTATTTCTCCAGATATTGCCAAGTTGCAGTGTCAGTCACTCTCAATTATATTCCTGTTCAAATGATTGTACAAAATTTAATTCTGTTTTATTCATAGTTGGCATTCATTCATTTATTCAACATTTGCTGAATTCCTATTATGTTACAAGAAATAAGAAGTTTTATTTGTCCTTTAAATTTTATTTCCCACCTCTTGGAGATTGTTCAACTTAATACTAATTATTTTCTCTTATTTTTACATCTAGCCCCCAAAATGGTATGGGGCATATTTATTTTTTAAATTAAAGTGAATTATAATAAATTCTTGAGAATTTCATTATATCCCTTGAGATAATTGGAAACATAAAACAACATACCACAGAAAATGTGCCTTTATATCCGTGTGTGTGCATGTATATTTGTTCAGCATTAGAAGAATCACAGATAATCAAGAAAGCAGCAAAAATCTTAATAGTCTTTGAAAATGTTATATTAACTCACAATATAATTTTTGTATAATAACTTGTAGAAAAATTGAAATATTGGAGTCTAACTTTTGGATTTTAGTGGCAGTAACAAAAAGCTCTTGTTGGTTATACTTGTGTCTATAATTGCATTTAAAACAATTCAATAAAATTAAATTTGTTTAATTTAATAAGAACAAATTTATAATTTAATTAAATTTAAGTTAATTAATGATTAAAATAATAAGGGATAGTATGATATAATAGCACAGTCTATTAGGATAGTCGTGGCAATTATGTCTTAGTATTACAAAAACTAAAATAGGAATCAACTTTCTATAAAACCCTATTCCCTCAATTTAAAGATAGGCAAGTTGGGAAAATTGTCCAATATTCCATAGCCAGCCAGTGGTAAGCTCAGTATAAAACTGAAGTTTTCAATACAAAAATTAGCTGGGCATAGTGCTGTGCACCTTTAGTCCCAGCTACTTGGGAGGCTGAAGCAGAATTGCTAGAACCTGGGAGGCAGAGGTTGCAATGAGATCACACCATTGTACTCCAGCCTGGGCAACAGAGTGAGACTCTGTCTCAAAAAAAAAAAAAACCCTGAAATTTTCAGACTTCCTTTTTGGTCACCTTGTCTCAGTCTGCAGGAAGCAAATTTCTCTAAAACTCCAATCAGTTGTATAAATGGTTTATTTGCCAACTTTTCTAGTAGCAAACCAACCTAACTATAAGAAAGCTTAATGAAAGAATGAAAGAAAGAGAGAAACAAAGAAGGAAGCAAAGAAAAGAGAGAAGTAAAGAAAGAAAGAAGGAAAGGACAAGCAAGCCAACCAGCCCTTGGCCAGTGTTAAATAATAAGGGTAAATAAAAATGAACATTGGGCTGGGCACAGTGGTTCATGCCTGTAATCCCAGCACTTTGGGAGGCCGAGGCAGGTGGATCATGAGGTCTGGAGTTTGAGACCAGCCTGGCCAACTTGGTGAAACCTCGTCTCTACTGAAAATACAGAAAATACCTGGGCATGGTGGTGGGTGCCTGTAATCCCAGCTACTTGGGAGGCTGAGGCAGTAGAATTTCTTGAACCTGGGAGGTGGAGGTTGCAGTGACCTGACATTGAGCCATTGCACTCTAGCCCGGGCAACAGTGCAAGACTGCATCTCAAAACAAAAACAAAAACAAAAAATATTTGCTGTGAAAACTAATTACACTAATGTCCTGAGTAGTACACAAAATATATAGAACTAGAATGCCCAGCAAATAACACAAAAGGTTGAAAGGGCAAAGGTAATCAACATGTTGGTAACATCAGTATTACTTGGGAAGGAGTAAGAACATATATTTATTTATATATTGGACTATAATAAAATAAGGATGCATACTTTAATCTCTAGGGTAATTAAAAATGATAAAATACAGATCAACAGAAAGACAACAGAATGATTTAAAATAATTAATTTAAAAGAAGGCAAAAAGAAAAGAAAAGCATATACAAAGCAGAAGGAACAAATAGAAAACAAATAGTAAGGTTATAGCTATAAAACTACAAATATCAGTAATTACATTTAATGTCAATAGACCACAGACTCCAACTGAAAAACAAAGACTGTCAGATTGGATGAAACAACAAAATCCAACTATGTGTTGCTTACATGAGATACATTGTAAACATAGGTACACAGAAAATTTAAAAGTAAAAGGATGGACACAGGAATAATGCAAATCTTAACCACCCCCAAAAGCAGCTTTATTTATACTAATATCAGATAAAGGGGCATTTTTAGAGATAAGCAGTGATATTTCAAAATGATAAAAGGATTTGAATAGCTAGATGCATATAATAATTTTAAGTTTGTACCACCTAGTTACATAGTTTCAAAATATACAGGTCAAAAATGGACAGAAAAAAGTATAAATAGACATATCTATATTAACAGGGAGAGACTATAACACTTCTCTTACTAACTTATACAAAGCAGATAAAAGTCAATAAATACATAAAATATCTGAACCTAACAATACATATTATTTTCAATTGCATGTGGGATATTTACCGAAATTGACCACATCCTGGATCATCTATTAAGTCTTAAATTTTGGTAAACTGACATCAGTCAGAGTATGTTCTCTGTTCTCAGTGGAATGAAGCTATAAATCAATAAAAAATAACCTATGCAACTATCTTACATGATCTGCACATGTACCCCAAAACCTAAAACGCAAAAAAAAATTAAAAATTAAAAAATAATAATACATAAAAATCCAAATGTTTGGAAACCAAACAACACATTTATAAATAATTTATACAGAAAATAAGCAATCACTAAGAAAATTGGAAAACATTTTTAATCAAATGATAATAAAAGTATAACATATCAACATTTTTAGGAATTTGCTGAGGCTGTGACTGGGGGGAAATGTATAGCCTTAAATGCATACACGAGAAAAGAAGAAGGCTGACTATCAAGGATGTGAGAATTAATATCAAAAATATGGGGTAGAACTCACAACAAATGAAAACCAACGAAAGTAGAAGAAACCATTGAAGATAAAAGTAGAGAATAATAATATAAAAACAAAATTTACAAGAAAAAAAATCAAGGTCAAAAGTTGTCTTGAAAAGATTTTCAACTAATAGATTGATCAAGAAGAGAGTGATACAAATTACCAATATTAGAACCGAAAAATGCTGCATCACTACAGATTTTAGACACTGACAGATGGGAAGAGCATAATGTGAATGACTCTATGCTAATAAACTGGAAAACTTAAGTGAAATAAACAAATTTCTAGAAAAATACAGCTTTTCTAAACTCATAAAATAAGAAACAAAATATCTGAATATTCCTATATATTAAATCAATTGAATCCTTAATACAAACGTTCCCACAAAAAGTTTTTAATCCCAGATAGCTTTAATTATTTTTCCAAATATTAAAAAAATTACATCAATTTTCAACAATCTTACATAGATAGACCCAGAAAATAGAACTGAAAACACTTTCTAATTTATTTTGAAATATCTAATATATTTAGTCAACATACTCTTGATACTAAAACTTGTCAAGTACTTAAAAAAATAAGCATAGGCCAGTTTCCTCATACAAACATAGCTGCAAAAATTCTGAACAAAATATTAGAAAATAGAATCAAGTAATACATCAAAATAATACATCATAATGAAATGAAATTTATTCTCAAATATACGGTTGGTTTAACATTAAAAAATTAATCAGTGAGGCTGCTCTGCCTGTCGAGTAGCCATTCTTTGTTCCTTTACTTTTTAAATAAACTTGCTTTGACTTAAAAAAACAAAACCAAAAACAAAAACTAATCAATGAATCACCAACCTTAATAGACTAAAGGAGAAGACTCATACAATCATTTCAATGGATGAAGAAGAAGTTGGAAAAAATGTAATACCCACAAACGTAAAAAGTTATTTGCAAACTAAGAATAGAGTTTACTTAATCTAATATATACATTATTTTTTTAAAACTATTGACCATATGACTTCAATGACTTCCAAGGTAACTAGTCTTCTTTAATAAAAGTGCTGATCAACCAGAACAGTTTCTGGGAAATTAGATCATCAGGGATTACCAGCTAAGAGTTTTTAAACAGGTTAACAATTGTCCAAGTCGGTTATTATTTTCCCAGAATTAGTCTGTACTTCAATCATTTCCAGATTAAAATTTCCTACATTTTACATACAAATTTTTTGAATCTCATTAAAGAATTTGACTTACTTGCTCTTTTTTTAATAAAAATATTTGACAGGACATATTTCATTTACTTTGAACATTTATGTCCTCTTATAATATACTTAAGCTATTAAGAATGGCATAAAGACAGACTTTTTTTGTAATTGATTAAAACACAAAACAAAACCACTGTCCCTCAAGAAGAAAATGTAACTCAAAGTATGGGAGGGAAAGAAGAGACATATGGTGACCTCATGAGTGGGTTAAGTTCAGCATAGATAAATGACTTAAAGGTTTACGGTTTCTATTTTGAGAGACATACAATACACTTCAAAAGACCTATTGCTTAAAGAAATATGAAGAACGAGAAAGGAGCTATATAAAAGAACTGTTCTTAGAAACCTGGAAGCAATGTTCCACCAGTATTCTTTTAATTATAATTAGATAATGAACAATTATAATAAGGAAAACTGCTACAATACCCACTTAGGCTGATCTTTGCCTTTAACTTCACAGCAGGATATAGGACTTAAATTTTTTCAGTTCCCTTGAAACCAAACCTAAGTGTGAAGTGAGCTATTCTCTGGAAGTATGGGTATTTTTTTTCCACTTAGTAAGTTACCAAACTTGACATGCAATAAGGAAAGACTCTTTCTGAGTGTAGAAGGAATCATGTAAAAATCCACCATCTGGGGTGGGTTAAAAGTTGTAGTCGAATGTAGAAGACAAATGAGTGAAAAAGGATAATTCCTTTACTGCATGCAGGTAGGCTGGAGACACCCAGAGATGGCCACATGAGAAGAAAGGTGACACATAAGGGAATTTGGTGTTGAACAATTTGGAAATAACTGTCAAAGCCTGGTTGAATATTTGCATGCAGGAAGAGATTTCTTTTGGTGTTTGCCCTGTATGAATGAGTTAATACTAACAGAGAGGATTGAACTAAATGGACTTCTTAGAATAATTGTTCCAACTCTCAGTCTCTGCTGAAGACAAAAATAACGCAGCCTAGATAACATGGCGAAACCCTGTGTCTACAAAAAATACAAAAAATTAGCCATGCATGGTGGTGCACACCTGTAGTCCCAGGTACTCAGGAGGCTGAGGTGGGATGATCACGCAAGCCTGGGAGGTAGAGGCTGCAGTGAGCTGAGATCACGTCACTGCACTTCAGCCTGGTGACAGAGTGAAAGCCTGCCCCCCCACACCAAAAAAAGATGAAAATAATGACAGGAACTATTAGTAATCGGTTTCCCACAAAAGACATGTCTGTCACATACATAATCCTTTCCAAGATATATCTTAAAGGCTATTTACACCGCAGTGTGGCCTGACTTGAAGTATAAGATGTCTCTATTTTATGCACTACTATATATCCCAAGAACCTAATACAGCTCCTGGCACATTGTGCTCAATAACTATAGTTAACCCTTGAACAACACAGTTTGAATTGCATGGGTTCACTTATAAATGGATTTTTAAAAATAAATATATTGGAAATGTTCTGGAGATTTGCAACAATTTGAAAAAAAGTCTTGCAAACTGTGTAGCCTAGAAGTGTTGAAAAAAAATAAGACATATGTACATACTAGTCTGTTTCATCATTTACTACCATAAAGTTTACGTAAATCTCTTAAAAAAACCTAAAATTTATCAAAACTCACATACACACAAACGTAGAGACTGTACGTGGTGCTATTTGCACTGGAGAGAAATGTAAACAAACATAAAGATGCAGTATTAAATCATAGTTACATAAAATTAACTCTAGTGCATACTGACTACTATAGTAATTTTGTAGCCATCTCCTGTTGCTTACCTCCTGTGGTAAGCTCAAGTGTTTGGAATATCTGCTCAAAATCCCCTGTGATGCTACTAATCACCTTCACTTTAGTACTTTCTCTCTGAGTAAACTGCTTATTGCAGTAAAAAGTAATCTCTTGTGGTTCTTACTTGGTTTTCATTGTGTTTAGCACCACACCCAGAACCTTGAATAACACTGGAGTACCCATAAGAAGCACCACTAGTGGTGCTGGAAGTGCTCCCAACAAGCAGAGAAAAGTCATGACACTATAAGGAAAAGTTGAACAGCTTAATAGGTAACATAGACTAAGGTTTGCAGCTGCAGTTGCCTGCCATTTCAAAGCATAAGAACCATTGTGAAAAAAAAGGGAACTTCCTGAAGATGTCACTGCAGATAATACCAGCAGGCATAACATTCTTCTGCTTTTTGCAAAATATCTTTTTGTCTTGTATTGAAAATGAAGCTTTTATGTGGGTGCAGGATTGCTAATGGACAGCATACCTGCAGACTTTAATATGATTAAAGAAAATGTCATTATACAGCAACTGAAAGCAAAAGGAGAGTGCAAGATCTAAAGCTGGAGTATTTGATAGCAGCAAAGGATGGTTTGATAACTTTAGAAAGAGGTTTGTCTTTAAAAATGTCAAGGTAACAGAAGATGCAGCTTTTGCCAACGAAAGGCAACAGACAAGTTCCTGGATGTCATTAAGAAAATCATTGAGGAAAAAGGATATCTGCCTGAATGGGATTTTAATACAAATGAAAGTCCTCTAGTCTGGGGGGAAAAAAAGCCATAAAGGACGCTTATTAGTAAGGAAAAGAAACAAGCACCAGGATTTGAGGCAGGAAGGGATAGTCTAACTCTACTATTTTGTACAAATACATGCAGGTTTATGATCAGGAATACCCTTATCCATAAAGTTGCTAGCCTGAGAGCCTTGAGAGAAAAGACAAATAAATACCAGCTGCCAAATTTTTGGTTGTACGATGAGGAGGCCTGGACAATGGTAATCATTTTTCTGGATTTGTTCTATTGATGCTTCGTCCCTGAAGTCAGGAAGTACCTTGCCAGTAAAGAACTGCCTTTTAGTTGGGTGCGGTGGCTCAAGGCAGGAGGATCATGAGGTCAAGAGATCGAGACCATCCTGGTCAACAAGGTGAAACCCCGTCTCTACTAGAAATACAAAAATTAGCTGGGCATGGTGGTGCACGCCTGTAGTCCCAGCTACTCGGGAGGCTGAGGCAGGAGAATTGTTTGAACCCAGAAGGCGAAGGTTGCAGTGAGCCGAGATCGTGCCATTGCACTCCAGTCTGGGTAACAACAGTGAAACTCTGTCTCAAAAAAAAAAAAAAAAAAAGAACTGCCTTTTAAAGTTCCATTGAAATTAGACAATGCCCCTGGGCCCCCCAGGACTTCATGAGTTTGACACCAAAGGTATCGAAGTGGTCCACTTGCCCCCAACACAACATCTTTAATTCAGCCTCTAGAGCGGGAGGTCATAAGGACCTTTAAGGCTCTTCACACATGGTACTCTATGGAAAGGATTTCCAATGTTACGAAAGAGAACCCTGTTAGAGAGAACATCTTGAAAGTCTGGGAGGATTACATTATTGCAGATGCCATTGTTGTTACAGAAAAGGCCGTGAAAGCCATTAAGCTCAAAATAATAAATCCCTGCTTGAGAAAACCATGTCCAGATGTTGTGCATGACTTCACAGGATTTACGACAGAATCAAGAAAGTCATGAGATTCTGGATATGGCAAAAATGCTATGGTGTGGGGAGAGTTTCAAGATACCGATCTTGGAGAAATTTAAGAGTTAACAGACGCTGCACTAGAGGAATTAGTAGAAGGTGACATAATGGAGATGAGTGCTTCTGAACCAGTGCCAGACACTGAGGAAGAAGACACAGAAGAGGCAGTGCTAGAAAACAAATCAGCAGAAAGGTTGTTCTGATTATTTGAGACTGTTTTGGACCCTTCTATGATACAGGCACTGAAACAAGCAAACGGTGAAAGAAGGATTGGTACTGTATAGAAACATTTCTAGAGAAAGGAAAAGCAAAATGTTAGAGGGAAATGCATATGCACTTTCTCAAAGTTACACAAGTGTGCCTGCTACTCCTGCCTCCCCTTCCACCTCTTCCACTTCTGACTTTGCTACCCTTGAGACAGCAAGACCAGCCCCTTTTCTTCTTCCTCCTCCTCAGCCTATTCGATGTGAAGATGACAAGAATGAAGATCTTTACAATGCTCCACTTCCACTTAATGAATAGTAAATATATTTTCTTTTCTGTATGATTTTCTTAATATTTTCTTTTCTCTAGCTTACTTTACAGTATATAATACATACTAATTGACTGTTCATGTTGTTGGTAAGGCTTCTGGTCTACAGTAGGCTATTATTAAGGCTTTTGAAGAGTCAAAAGTTATACGTGGATTTTTGACTGTGCAGGGGTCCATGCTACTAACTCTTGCCTTGTTCGAAGGTCAACTATACTTTGAATTAATGATATCTGAGTTTTGCAAATAGTTGAATCAGTCTTTTTTCGATACTTGTATCAATCCAAAACAAAGCCATCTAGAAAGCCATCCGTCTTTTTTTCTTGATGACCTTTTATCAGTTTATGTATGCCACATATATATTATATACAGAGAGAAAGAGTGAGAAAATACATGTATGTATTTACTGATACATATAATCTGTGAATACTTTTTACAGTTGTTTCCAGGAAAGTCGTTCACTCTGTGTCATGTGCCCCTTCTCTGTGTTCTCAAAATAGGACTAAGTAAGGACAATAAGGGACATGATACCTTATTGCCTACTATGTCCTTATTAGATTAAAGAAAATTAAGAAACTACTTCAGTCTCTGAATTTATATCATATGACCAGAGTGACCTTGTGTTCTCAAAGCACTCGATACATTTGGGAAAAACTCCATCTTTTTTTTAACCTTACATGATAAAAATGTATGTTGTTTTTAACAAGTACCAAAAATACTGATTTCCCAAAGGGGTTAGAATTTTTCTGAAGGGACAAGAAAAATCATGTATTAAAAAATACATATTTCCCATTCATTCTTATAACAGTAGAAAAAGACAGGAAAAATAGTGTTAATTTAGTAATCATATGGAAATCCATATTTACTTACACCATAGTGAGTATAAAGGAGACATTATATTCTGGGGAATAAAATTCACTTTCAACAGATTGTTTTAAACAAGGATAATATACTAACTCATGCCTGTCTTGAAAGTTTTATTTTCTTCCTTAGAGGTCAAAGACACCAAGGTCTTGAAAAATGTTATCAAAACATGTGGGATATAAATAATCATGTAGGGACTTGCTGCTCACCAGTGAAAAGCAATGTTAACATATCTACAGTGTGTTTTCTGGGTTATATTTAAAGGGAATTTAGACATAAGTTAGACACAATTTTTGTATGCAAGGAACTTAGAATCTGGTAGAAAGAATATGAGGAAGAAACATGTAAAAATTATTGAACAATGTAATTTATCTGTCTTACATGTTGCAGTCTGGCAACTTGTCAGAAGTCAAGAAAGGCAATTCTATCTTTGTCTCTTTTTCTTATTATCCAGGGCATTTAGGCCACTATGAGGATGGCTTCCCTGGAGTTTTGTGATTTTTAGTTTATCTGTTTTGTTTCTTTGTGTAGCTAATTCTAGTCTAGTTGGGTCCAACTGTGGTAACATCTCTTGAGTGGATCTACACCAGCGTTTACTGCCATGCCTTTTCCCATTGATTCTTTTTACAGTGTCTGCAATGAGCCTTTTAAATGTATCTGTTTCATGCCAAGGAGTTTTTATACACATTTTTTTTATTCTGCCTGGATTTCTCTGTTCCCACTCTCTTTGTTTGAATAATTACTATTCAATTTTCTGTTCTCAGCTTAGATATACTTTCCTCCATTTGGCATGAATCCATGACATTCTCTAATAGCTCCTTGCTCTTGAGCATTTTCAACTTCGACACTGTATTTCACTTAGCTATTTATTTGAGTATCACTTTAACTAGACTGTAATCTCCCTGAAGGTAGTGAATAGGCAAAACTAAACCTATTATTACCATATAATTCAGCAATCATGCTCCTTGGTGTTGACCCAAAGGAGTTGAAGAGCTATGTTTTGTACAGAAAAATCTGCTCATGGGGTTGGGTGCAGTGGTTCATGCCTATTTTGGAGCTATGGGAGGACAAAGCAGGAGGATTACCTTATGTCAGGAGTTTGAGGTCAGTCTGGGCAAGACAGTGAGACCCTGTTTCTACCCCCCCCCAAAAAGAGCTGGCCATGGTGGCATGTGCCTATAGGCCTGGCTACTTCAGAAGCTGAGACAGGCGGGTCACTTGAATCCAGGAATTTAAAGTTTCAGTAAGCTATGGTTGCACTGCTGCTTTCCAGCCTGGGTGACAGAGCAATACCATGTCTCTAAAAAATAAACTACAACATGAAAACCTCTTTGTGGATGTTTAGGTGTTTATAACAGCTTTATTAATAATTGCCCAAACACGGAAGCAACCAAGAAACCAAGATATCCTTCAGCAGGTATAGTCTGTTTTCACGCCACTGATAAAGACATACCCAACACTGGGCAATTTACAAAGAAAAGAGGTTTGATGGAGAACTCACAATTCTACATGGCTGGGGAAGCCATACAATCATGGTGGAAGGCAAGGAGGAGCAAGTCACATTTTATGTGGATGGCAGAAGGCAAAGAGAGAGCTTGTGCAGGGAGACTTCCATTTTTTAAACCATCAGATCTCATGAGACTTATTCACTATCAGGAGAACAGCACAGAAAATATCTGCCCCCATTATTCAATCACTTCCCATTGAATCCCTCCCATAATACATGGGAATTGTGAGAGCTACAAGGCAAGATTTGGACGGGGACACAGAGCCAAACCGTATCATCAAATGAATGATAAATAAACTACAGTACATCCAAACAATGGAATATTAATAGACATTAAAACGAATGAGCTATCAAGCTATGAAAAGATATGGAGCAAACTTAAAGGCATATTACTAAGTGAATGAAGCTAATCTGAAAAGGCTGCCCATTGTAGGATTCTAACTGCAGTTGATCCCTGAGAACTCAGGGGTTCAGTGGTCCAACACCCTTCCCAGTTGAAAATCTGCATATACTTTTGACTTCCCACAAAACCTAACCACTAATAGCTTACTGTTGACCAGAAATCTTGCAGATAACATCAACAGTACATTAACACATATTTTGTATTGTATGTATTATATGTTGTATTCTTACAATAAAGTAAGCTAGAGGAAAGAACATGTTATTATATTAAGAAAATCTTGAAGAGGAGAAAATATATTTACTATTCATTAAGTGGAAGTGAGTCATTATAAAGGTCTTGAGCCTCATCATCTTCATGTTGAGAAGGCAGAGTAGGAAGGGGAAGAGGAAGGATTGATTTTCAGTGGTGATAGAAGTGGAAGAGGTGCAGGAGATGGAAGAGGAGGCAAAACAGGCAGGCACAGCTGGTGTAACTTTATTGAAAAAAAATCCACATATAAGTGGACCTATGTAATATACATATTCCTTTTTATAATTATATATATTTATATGTAAATATGAAAGGGTCCAGGTGCCATGACTCATATCTGTAATCCTACACTTTGGGAAGCTGAAGAGGGTGGACCACCAGAGGTCAAGAGTTTGAGACCAGTCTGGCCAACATGGTCAAACCTTATCTCTACAAAAAATACAAAAATTAGCCAGGCATGGTGGTGGGCGCCTGTAATTCCAGCTACTTGGGAGGCTGAGGCAGGAGAATTGTATAAACCCAGGAGGCAGAGTTTGCAGTGTGGTGGGAGACTGTCCCATTGCACTCCACCCTGGGAAACAGAGCAAAAACTCTGTGTCAAAATAAAATAAAATAAAAGGGACATATATAGATTTTATTATGTATATATTCACACATATACATACATACATACATTATATATAATGGAATATTTTTCAGTCTAAAAGAGAAAGGAAATTGTGTGACATGCTACACCATGGATGAATCTTGAAGACATTATGTTAAGGGCAATAAGCTAGTCACCAAAAGATAAATGCTGTAAGATTCTATTTATGTGAAATATCTAGAGTAATCAGATAAATGCTATAAGATTCTATTTATATGAAGTATCTAGAGTAATCAAATTAACAGGGACAGGACATATTAATAGAATAGTGGTTGCTGGGGGCTGGAATGGGAGAAATGGGAATTTATTGTTTAATGGGCATAGAATTTCAGTTTTGCAACATAAAAATGTTCTGGAGAAATAGTTAACTGTAAACTTAAGATGTACACTTAAACTGTATACTTAAGATGGTAAATTTTATGTTTTGTATATTTTTCCACAAAACAAAACAGATTTTAAATAATGTATTCAATGATATATTAAAGAAGTATGCCATGACCAAGTTGAGTATATGTCAGGAATGTAAGATTGGTTTAGTATTAGGAAACCTACTGAGATAATTCACCCATGAAGAAATTAACAAAGAAAAACTATATGAAACCACTCATCAGATGCAGAAAATGTATTTGATGAAATTTTCCACTTCTTTGTGATAACAACTTATAGCAACGTAAAGATAGAAAGAAAATTACTCAAACAACTAAAAAAAGGTTTTTGCTGAATCTGCAGCAAATATTATACCTAATGATAAAATATCCTACAAATTTAAAAGAGAAGATAGATTGACCATTAATACGACTTGCATTCATTTTGTGCTGGAGTCTCTAGTTATGTATATAATATATAAAAAGGATGAGTTAATGTCCTTTGCAGGGACATGGATGAAGATGGAAACCATCATTCTCAGCAAACTGACACAAGAACAGGAAACCAAATACCACATATTCTCACTCATAAGTGGGTGTTGAACAATGAGAACACATAGACACGTGGAGGGGAACATCACACACCAGGGCCTATTGGGGAGTGGGGGACTAGAGGAGGGAGAGCAGGGGGTGGGGAGCTTGGGGAGGGATAGCATTAGGAGAAATACCTACTGTATATGATAAGGTGGTGGATGCAGCAAACCACCATGGCACATGTACACCTATGTAACATACCTGCACATTTGTGCATGTACCCCAGAACTTAAAGTATAATAAATAAATTTAAAAATAAAAAAAGGAGAAAAAATTTTAAGTTTAAAAAGATCTAAATAAATGGAGAGGCTGGGCAGGGTGGCTAATGCCTGTAAACCCAGGACCTGAGGCAGGAGCATTTCTTGAAATCAGGAGGCGGAGGTTGCAGTGAGCTGAGATTACTATGGCTGCATAGTATTCCATGGTTTATATGTGCCACATTTTCTTTATCCAGTCTATCATTGATGGGCATTTGGGTTGGTTCCAAGTCTTTGCTATTGTGAACAATGCCACAATAAACATAAGTGTGCATGTGTCTTTATAACAGAATGATTTATAATCCTTTGGATACATACCCAGTAATGGGATTTCTGGGTCAAATGGTATTTCTAGTTCTAGATCCTTGAGGAAGCCCGACACTGTATTCCACAATGGTTGAGTTAATTTACATTCCCACCAACAATGTAAAAGTGTTCCTATTTCTCCAGCATCTGTCTCCTGATTTTTTAATGATTGCCATTCTAACTGGACTGAGATGGTATCTCAATGTGGTTTTGATTTGCATTTCTCTAATGACCAGTGATGATGAGCTTTTTTTAGTGTTTGTTGGCTGCATAAATGTCTTCTTTTGAAAAGTGTCTGTTCATATCCTTTGCCCACGTTGAAATAGGATTGTTTGTTTTTTTCTTGTAAATTTGTTTAAGTTCTTTGTAGATTCTGGATATTAGTGCTTTGTCAGATGGGTAGATTGCAAAACCTTTTTCTCATCCTGTTGGTCCTGGTTCACTCTAATGATAATTACTTTTGCTATGTAGAAGCTCTTTAGTTTAATTAAATAACATTTGTCTATTTTGGCTTTTGTTTTCATTGGTTTTGGTGTTTTAGTTATGAAGTCCTTTTCTATGCCTATGACCTGAATGGTATAGCCTAGGTTTTCTTCTAGGGTTTTTATGGTGTTAGGTCTTATATTTAAATCTTTAATCCATATAGAGTTAATTTTTGTATAAGGTGTAAGGAAGGCATCCAGTTTCAGCTTTCTGCATATGGCTAGCCAGTTTTCCCAACACCATTTATTAAATGGGGAATCTTTTCCCCAATGCTTTTGTCAGGTTTGTCAAAGATCAGATGGTTGTAGATATGTAGCATTATTTATGAGGCCTCTGTTCTGTTCCATTGGTCTGTATCTCTGTTTTGGTACCAGTATGCTGTTTTGATTACTGTAGCCTTGTAGTATAGCTTGAAGTCAGGTAGCATGACGTCCCCAGCTGTGTTTTTTTTTTTTTTTTTGCTTTGGATTGACTTGGATATGTGGGCTCTTTTTTGGTTCCATATGAAGCTTAAGGTAGTTTTCTCCAATTCCGTGAAGAAGGTCAATGGTAGCTTGATGGGGATAGCATTGAATCTAAATGCCCCAATCAGAAGACACAGATTGGCAAATTGAATAAAGAGTCAAGACCCATTGGTGTGCTGTATTTTTTTTAGAAGAAATTAGAGAATATTTTTATGATCTGAGCATAGGAAAAGACAGTTCAATAGTAACGCCATATAAAAATGGAAAAGTTTGACATTAAAAATGTCTGCCTAGTCGGGGGATGGTTGCTAGGCTAGTAATTGCAGCATTTTAGGAGACCAAAGTGGGAGGATCATTTGAGCTCAGGAGTTTGAGACCAGCATGAGCAACATGGTGAGACCCTGTCTTTACGAAAAGTACAAAAATAAGCTGGGAACGGTGGCATGTACCTGTAGTCCCAGCTACTCAGGAGGCTGACATGGGAGGATTCCTTGAGCCTGGGAGGTCAAGGCTACAGTGAGCCATGATTGCACCACCAGTTTGTGTGGCAGAGACAGCCTGTCTCACAAAACAAAAACAAAAACAAAAAACACTTCGGTCTAGCAAATGATACTATAAAGAAAAAAAGAAAAACACAGATGGTGAAATTATTTGCAACACATAGTTGACAAAGCATTATTATCTGAATATATGAAAACTAACAATACAATGAAAAAAAGATAAGAATCTATACTTAAAAATAAGCAAGTGAAAAAACAGAACAAGCAGGTGCCATACACAGGCAAAAGAGTAAATAGAGTGGCCAACCACCAGCAAAAAACTGAGGAGGTTAAACAGTAAATATGCTCAACTTCCCTAGCTGTCACAAAATGCAAATTTAATTTATAATAACATAAAATTTCTCACCTATTAGATATGCAAAATCAGAGTCTGAAAATACCAAGGTAAGATCAGTGGGAACTCTCATATATGTTAATTCAGGGGTCCCCAATCCCTGAGCATGGCCTGTTAGGAGCAGGGCTGCACAGCAGGAGGTGAGCAGGTAAGGAAGCAAAGCTTCATCTATATTTACAGCCACTTTCCATCATTCCCATTGCCACCTGAGCTTCACCTCCTGTCAGATCAGCAGCAGCATTAGATTCTCATAGGAATGTGAACTCTATTGTGAACTGTGCATATGAGGAATCCAGGTTGCATGCTACCTATGAGAATCAAATGTCTGATGATCTGTCACTGTCTTGCATCACCCCAACATGGGACCATCTAGTTGCAGGAAAACAAGCTCAGGGCTCCCATTGATTCTACAGTATGCTGAGTTGTATAATCATTACAAGTTGCACAATTATTTTATTATATGTTACAATGTAATAATAATAGAAATAACGTGCACAATAAATGCAGTGCTTGAATCAAACAGAAACCATCCCTCACCTGCAGATCCCGGGCAAAACTGTCTTCCATGAAACCAGTCCCTGGTGCTAAAAGGGTTGCGGACTGGTGTGTTAATTGGCATAACCACTCAGAGGTGAAATTTGGCAATATTCATAATATAGAAGATGAGCTTATTGTATAACTCAGAATTATATCGCTAGGTACATCCTAGAAAAATTCTAGTCGAAGTGCATAGGATTCATGTACAAGAATGCTCATGTATCTCTTATGAAGACTAGAAGCTTCCTGTGGACAGGGGCCTGGGTTAGTCCATTATCATACTCCAGAGCCCAGAACAGTGGCTGGCACCTAGTAAATTAAATAAATATGGCTTTAAAATGCATCTAAAGCAAGCAAAATCAAAGACAGATAAGGATGAAAGTCAGTTCTATGTACGTGAGGATAACTGGAGCATTCAGTATAACCATTCCACTCTCCCATCATTTTTCAGCAGGCCAGTCTAGAGTTCACTCAGCCTGTGTGCTAATGATCCTACCATTTGTTTGCTGGTCTTCCTCATCCCAAAGGCCATCCTTCCTATTTTCATAGATTGGCTTGGGGATGGCCTACTGTTTCAACAGCTCAGTCTAATGACTCATGGTTGTTCACTTATTTTTTATTTTAATTCTCCACTAACTGTCATCTGAAAAAAGAATTTTGCATTTTTGAAATACCATCCTTTGAAAATATGATAGTGGCACCATGTAAGTGAGGTCCTTCTGCACTCAGCCAAACAGCTCTGATGCCTTGAAAGATAAACCTGTCTCCAGTCTCTTCCTTCAGCAGTGAGCAGAAGGCTTTCAGTCAGTTCTAGAGGTTGACTTGAGGCATGAGAATAAAAAGTAAAATGTAGATTAAATTGTATTATTTTCTTTAACATGAGATAAAAATGGGCCTGTGTACCGAAATATTTTCGCTAATCATTTCGGAGATCAAAGATTTCATTTCCTAAGAGCTCAAACTTCATGTCTTTCAGCAAGGACTTACTTTGAACCCTGTTTAATGATGCTGTAGAAGACTTTTTTCCCTCTTGAACTACAGCAAAAAGACTTGTAAAAAAATGTTTTTTCAACACTGAAGCACTTTAAATTACTGGCTCTAACCACAATGTATAAAAAGTATAATTCAGACTTGGCAGAGCGAACTAAATAAATAGTGATGATAAGCAACCTATCTAACAATGTAGCCTCCCTGTCTTGTCATTAACACAATTATGTCAGCACAGTCAATCAGCAGATTGCCTTGACTTTAAAGCCAGAGACTCTGAATACATGCTTTTAAAGTTGGAGGGAACAGAGAGAGAGAGAAGAGCTATCACACTTAAGCCAGCAATGTGACTTCACAGTTATTCAGGGCTTTTTAAGAAAAACAAGGTTATACATTTACAAAATGCTTTGTTGTTGCAGTAATGCTAAAATTATTCTTATGAGTTCAATACCATCTGTAATAACCCTCTGGCAATCCCAAACAAAAAGAGGGACTCTGGTTGCAGCATTCCTTTCACATATGAGAAACGGATTTACTACCTGAAGTGATAATTAATGGGATTCCGTTCAGTTTCAAGTGGAGATGAATCGCTCAAGAAGTAAGTATGGAATCTCAGAATGACAATATTCTTCTGAGAGCGCTCTCAAGCATTCTGGGCTGAAAAACCTCCGTAATCGTAAGCGGCAAGTGACAGCACCTGCCAGCTGGATATCATCCATGACAACAGGCACAGGGACTAGGGCCACAGAAAAGGGAAGGACATACCAAAGAATTCTATATGTTATTTCTCTTCTGTTTAGCTGGATGAAACTTGCCCAGGCTACAGCAATCTATTTGCATTATTTGTTGGAGTGACTTCAATTTCATTCAACAACACAACTGAAACGCCACAAGAAACACTTCCATTCACTTGAGTTTAAAACAGCCTGCAGACTGTTGAAGAGGGTCAGTGGTTTGAAAATTTAGTGAAGAAGTTTGACTGTCAGAATTTAAACAATGAAATCTTACTTGGATGCTTCAAAGGGTCCGGGAATGGAGGAAGCAGTGCCTTGTGCTTGGTTAAATGGACTTTTATCTCCCCAGTTCTAGAGTGTTGGTTATTTTTACAAGTAATAATTATTTCACATAGTTAGATAGGAAAGGATTATATAGTAATCTTAGGTGCCCTTTTCTGAGGGAGATACTGTATTACTCCCATTTTACACAGGAGGAAATTGAGGCACAGAGGGATGAAGTGACATATGAACTCAGGATCTGTATCAGCAACAGGGACGGGATGCAAATACACTCATCTCACATGAAAACTTGAAACTGTAGTGTCTCTTGGAATGTGTGTGTTATTTTTTTGAGACAGAGTCTCCCTCTGTTGCCCAGACTGGAGTGCAGTGGTGCGATCTTTGCTCACTGCAACCTCTGCCTCCCAGGTTCTCCTGCCTCAGCCTCCTGGGTAGCTGGGGTTACAGGTGCATGCCACCATGTTTGGCTAATTTTCGTATTTTTAGTAGAGACTGGGTTTCACCATGTTGGTCAGGCTGGTCTTGAACTCCTGACCTCATGATCCACTCACCTCAATCCCTCAAGGTGCTGGAATTACAGGCGTGAGCCACCGCGCCTGGTGGTGGTTTTAGTATTTTTTTTTGTCTAGTTTACCTTCATTTTTACCATTTCAGCTTCCATTTTTCATCATCAACCAAAGTTTGCAAGAGCTCTTGCCCATATTCTCTTAGGTAATTCTCCCAACACCTGGCTTCCTAGAGTCAGTACTCTGTGTCCCCCTTACCCTGCTTTATTTTTCTCCATGTTGGTTTTCACCACTGGGCATAGTACCGATTATGTATTATTTATTGTTTACTTGTTAATGTCAGCCTACCCACCCAGAAAACAAGCTTCTTGAAAGCAGGGATTTTTGTGTGGGGTTCTCTGCTGTGTCCTTAGTGTCTGGAGCAGTGCCCATTGAACACTGAAAGAATGAATGGATGCTCAGGTGGGAGCATTAATTCTTAGGTAAGATGAATAAGACTCAGAATCTTGTCCAAGGTCACACAGAACATTAAGTGGAGGAACTGCCCTTTGAACCTAAGTCTGATAACTGCCCAGTCCTCTTTGTACTGAAGCACACCAGCTTCAAAATAGAGATTATGTGGTCATTTAAAAACCCAAAAATACTAGCTTTAGCAAGTTTAGGTGTAGATCAAATGGAGAAAGAAAATTTGGTGATATTTACTGGCTTCAGGAAATTGGTTTGAATGTTCTGAGTATATAAAACAAAACAAAATATTGAACTTGGGTAGGAAGTGAAATCATTTGGTTATTTCCTAAACAATTTTGACAGTTTCTGAAGGTTCAGAAATAATTTAATACAATCATTTAATGATGTCATTGAATACAGGTTTAAAATACTATAGTAACAAGTTCTGCTGAGAAGGGCAGAGGAAGATGGTCCTACTTTTTCTAATATTTAAAATAAAAATAAAAATATTAGTTTCTGACTTTCCTCACCAACTAACACCATATTATTTTTCACTTCCTCCTAAACATCAGTTTGCAGCTTGTTTAAATAAGACAACATGCTTAAAATCACAAGGCATTATGGGTGGAAATTAAGAAAGGGTATCTTAAGGTATTTGGATACTTCACAAGGGCCAAGGATTTAGTTTTTACTCTGAACGTACTTGAGCATTATTAATAATTTCATGGAACAGAAGAGGTTGTCCAAGAAGAAAAAAACCAGAGAGCTAGGAATGTTTGACAAGGCCCTGAAGCAGGTGGGAAGCGCAGGAAGGAGCCACCATTTTCCAGTTCACACCAGAAAGTCTGCTAACCTATCCCATGAAGGGATTATTATATCCATTTTACAGATGGAAGTGAGGCTTATAACAACTAAGTAACTTGCCCAGGATCACACAGTTCATAAGAGGTAGAGTCAGGATTCAAATCCAGAATTGCTGGTTGCAAATTTAAAGCTCCGAGGAGAGACAATGTGGTGGCCAAGAAGTCTTGAAATCCCCTTCCATTAGAGCCTATTGTGGAAATGTCTGAAGAGACAATGATTTTACAGTTAATTTACTTTTAATGTACCTAAAAATAGAGACTCTGTATTTCCTCTTATGTAACACATGTGTGTGTGAAAGTGACAAGAAACAAGGTGATAGATGTGTATGAACCAGGCAGGTTGTCAGTCAATGCTCAAAGACCTTCTGGGCAATCTATTTCTTTTTGATTTCATCTATAACATCCTTTCAATATTTTTTGCTCTGATTTAGGGAGGAAAGGAAATGGGTAGCAATTATGAAATCTATTTAATCATTAATTTCCAGCCAGGGATGATGCATATCAACAAAGATCTTAACTGAAAGGTGACAGAAACGTCCTAGAATTTTACACTAGGCAATTTTCTAAAGAGCAGGTGAAACTGGCGGAGAAATCTTCCTTTGCTGGCACAGGAAGAGGAGAAAACAATGAACTGGAGGGACTAAAATCCACAAAGCCTGAAAAACATGTTCTGTCAATGATTACAGTCTCAGGGAGTTTCAGCTTTGATAACTCTGAAGAGAAAAAAAAAAATACCCTAATCGAGAACCTGAATCAGAGAGATTTTCCACATGCATTACAATTACCAACGCATTTTTTTTTTTTTTATTGGATTATAGGTTTTGGGGTACATGAGCAGAGCATGCAAGACAGTTGCGTAGGTACACACATGGCAGTGTGCTTTGCTTTTCTTCTCCCCTTCACCCACATTTGGCATTTCTCCCCAGGCTATCCCTCCCCACCTCCCCCTCCCACTGGCCCTCCCCTTTTCCCCCCAATAGACCCCAGTGTTTAGTACTCCCCTTTCTGTGTCCATGTGTTCTCATTTTTCATCACCCACCTATGAGTGAGAATATGCGGTGTTTCATTTTCTGTTCTTGTGTCAGTTTGCTGAGGATGATGTTCTCCAGATTCATCCATGTCCCTACAAACGACACGAACTCATCATTTCTGATTGCTGCATAATATTCCATGGTGTATATGTGCCACATTTTTCCAATCCAGTCTATTATCACCAACGCATTTTTTGAACAATTATTATGTGTGTGACATTGTACCAAAGTGTTAACATATATTTTCTCCTTACAACACCCTTTTAAGTTAGCTATCATGGCCATCTTACAGGCAGGGAGAAACTGAAGCCTATAGAAATTAAGGAACTTGCCCAAAGTCATTCAGAAATACACCCCAAATAGACCACTCTTTCTGGCTCTAAAGCTATGGCATGTAACTGCTAAGCTGTAAAATCTAACAAAAATCCTTAGGTGAAGGATTCAGTGCTCATTACCATCTCAGGTGAGAAGATCATTATAATTTACAAGACTCTGAGATATTTTCTAGAGGAACAGAGTGGAGCCACGTCTCTTTGAGACGGAAGAAGAACTATGTTTCTGTGTGACTTTGCCCTGTTGATCATGGTGATGGTTACAAAACTGGGGGAGCCATCTCCTGAGTTCCGCATTTGAATGAGGATATATCCAAGTCAGAAAGATGAGAGCCAAACTGATTTAGGGAAATGCTCGTGTAACAAACGGCCTGGAATACAAAGAAAGGTTAAGGATGCAAACTGGAAAGAGGGCTGACTAAGCAACAATTAATAGGGATGTGTGGACAATTTAGAAACACTGGAAGTTGGCAAATATCAAGGAGAGATTTTCTTAAAAAGAGCATGAAAAGGTGTAACAAAAGCGAGATATAATGGTATAATAATTGCACTGAATAAAATTAAGTACGGAAAAAATTAGGCCAAATGTCAAGAAAAACCACCACCCTTACAGAATTAATATTAGCTGGAGTATGGAGGGTCTTAGGCCCTTCCTGGCCCTGACTTGGCAGCTCCCTCGTAGCAAGGTTGCAGCCACATTCTTCTCTGCTGAGGTCCAGCCCCACGCAGTCCCTAAATGGAGGCCTTATGCCATGATCTGGAGCCACTCTCCCACAGCATGCTGGGACTCAGCATCAAGTCACTTGCTGCTGGATGGACGCTTTAATGTATGCCTCAATTTCTTACAACTGGCTTTTTGCCTATTTCTAGATTTGTTTTCCTCTGGTTACTAGTTATGTTTGTCTCATTTCCTGAGCCCAAGATCCCATATTATTAAGCAATTCAGCTGGCCCTAAGCATAGGAACTGTAGTTCTGCCCTCTCTAACAAAATTCCCATGTTAACCAACCGTCTACCTACTTAACTGACTGCTATTGGATTTTTTTTTTTTGAGCACCGTGTCTTTATCCAGGCATTTCATTTGACTCTCCTCAGAGTTGAAGTATCATCTGTAGCTATTGGCCTGTCTCAAACATTCCATGCAGAATGTGGTGGGCCACACTTCCCCCAGCAACTTCAGCTGGGTATGGCCCCCCCACCCCTAAACCATTCCCATTATATGGTGTGAATCTACTGGCCCCTTTCCTTCCATGGAACTATAACTTGGGTATGTCTGGCCATGACTATAGATGTTGAATGGAAGAGTGCCTTGGGAAGTGTCTCAACCGAATGGCACCTGAGCTGAATGTTGAAAAGTAGGAGCTGTTCATCAGGATGACAGTGGGAGGGAAGGAGACTGAAAGAAAGGCATTTCAGATGGAGGGAATAACAAAGATGTGAAAGCGTGGCCTGGCATTAAACTGCAAGTAACTCAGTATGGCTGGGGAGTAAGAAAAGAGATAATGAATGGCAGAGTGTGATGATGAAGAAGTAAGGAAGGGAATGGACTTAGAAGGAATTTACATGTTGTGCTAAAGAGTTTGGACTTTGCCCTACAGGCAATAGAGAGACATTGAAAGATTTTTAATTGAATTAACTAATTTGATACACCTGTATTTATATTTTAGAACATGATTTAGGTAAATAGAATGGGAGGCAGGGATTAAGAGTGCTGACAGGGCAACCAGGTAGGAGATGATGACAATGTTTCAGGCAAGAGTTGAAGAAATAATAAATTCATAGGAAATGGTGGTGAGAAAAAAGGTGAGCAATTTAAAAGAATAGGAGAAATGTTTTGGAAGTAGAATTGATAAAATCTGGTGGCTTATTAGATAGAGAAGGCAAGGATGAGGGAGGACATTAGAACACCCAGTTTTAAGATCAAATAAAGGAATGCATTTCTTTCTTAGACTAACAGAAAGCCAGATACAATTTCTCTAGGAATGTGGGCTGGGCAAGACCCAGTGATGGCCTGCAGGACTGCAGAACATAGAACAGAGGTGAAACTGAAGGCCAGGCAGACACGACAGCCAAGGGGTCAATTTAAATAGCTAAGCAGGCAGAGACTCCAGGTACAACCAGGAGGTACGAGTCACAGTGATTCTCTGAGATACGCAGACACCTAAGTAATGGGCAGGGAAGGAGAGATGATTAATTCAAGCTCAGGCATACGGAGCGTGAAGTGTCTATGGCCAACTCAATAGAGACATTCAGCAGGCAGCTGGATTTATGGTCTGGCACTAGGGATGAGTTAGCAAGTAGGCTGGATCTAGTCCACAGGGACACGTGAAGATGTCCCGATGAGTGTAGCATTCTTAGGATAGTTAGCCCATGTTTGTATCTTCTTTCTTATTTGTCCCCTATGACATTCTAATTCTCTCTCATTGTTCCTCTGCCATTAGGAGCTCCTTTAACCTTGGTTTGTCACACTGATCCACTCGCAGCTCCTTTGGAGCCCCTGCAATCCTCCTTGAGCCTCCCTTTGCTGTTCTGATCCCTTCTATGCTTCCCTTGTGAGTCTTCAATTATCTCTCAGCTTTTCTGAGTCCCTCAAATCCCTTAAATCTCAGCTGTGAAATGCACACTATTCTTAGCAGGCATGCCCCTTTTGAAGTCAATGGGAATTTACAAACAACAACAATAAAAAATAAACATGATCCATCTGCCATAAAACATTGATGCAATTTAAGAAAAAACTAGAAGTTGGTAGTTTATAAACTATAGTATCTAGTCTCTCCTTTAGAAAGAGCAACGTCTAGTAAAGATTTTAGGATGTATTTTTTTCCCCAAACATTTCTACATTTTTATTTTAATCTAGCATGTTCTCCATTAAAAAGTGTGTTCAAATCAACCACTCAATATAATGTCAAGAATTACACACACATTCACATACCCTAAATCTGATTCTGTCATTAGTTACTGAGGGTAAGGAGAAATCGATTTTTGCATGTGTTTTTGAACAACAGAATTTCCTGAAATATTATTATAAATGGTTGTAAAAGGTCACACAAAACCAGGTTGAGTTGTGAGGTTGACTAGTCCTTTAACATACTTTTATTAAAGACACTCATAAAGTTGTGTGTCACATTTGAAGACTCAGGTATCTATCAACTATGATTTAAATTTGCTTTATGTGCTGTGAGACAAGGAATCACTGATACTCATGTTTATAAAAGGCAGAACAGAATATTGGAAAGGTCCTGAGCTTTGGAGGCAGAGATACCTGTCTTCCAATTCTACTTGCTGAATTCTTTCAAAGCATAGAGAGAGAGTGTCTCTCTCTCCTCATTCTCTCTCTCTCTCTCTCTCCTTCTGTCTCTGTCTCTGTCTCTTTCTCTCTCTCTCTCTCTCTCTGTGTGTGTGTGTGTGTGTGTGTGTGTGTGTGTGTGTTTGTGTGTGTATTTTGGGGGAAAGAACTACCATTTTGTGATCATTTAACATCTTCAAGTCATATCCCAAGCTGTATTATAGATATGATTTCTAACCTCACTCACTAGAAGGTATTATTATCCTCATTTTATAGATGAGAAAACCAAGGATGAAGGAGGCTAAGTGCTTCACATAACTGCAAAATAAATAGTAGACCATGAATTCAAACTCTGGTTTTATATGCTCAGTAAAATGACAGCACTTTCATTATATGCCACTGCCTTCCTTATAAATGGTTTCCTCTCACTAACAAACTATGTGACCTTAACCTTGCTAAGCCTCGGTACCTAACCTTTAAAATGGGGACAATTACTTGTATAAGCGAATTTGCATATAGAACTGTTAAGGTGATGTAATGAGGAATAGTTAAGTGCCTGGTACATAGTAAGTGCTCAATACATTGTATTATTTTTTGATAGCTGAGAACCTTGGAAATGACATAACTTAGTTTTAATTACAGTGACATAGTATAAGCAGATGAATTTCCGAAAATCTCTTACGCCCTTCCATGTGGAGAAGGGGTTTCTGCTTCTCAGAGCAGTCAATGCTTTGCGGATAGTTTTCTTGCTGATCCTTGAAAGATGCCATGAAGTGTTCATTCACTCTATAGTAAATCACATTATTGAAGTTTTTCTGTGCTCTTATTTTAACTAATGGTTTAAGAATATGTTTAGTTAACATACTACTGTTTATCACTATGCAGCATCAGCAAAAAAATTAGTAAGGAACATTAATTATCAAATGTGCCAGTGTTGTGACCATTAAGTACCTCATTAGATTCTGCTTTGGAAATTGCATTTCTGAGCATCTCTATAGAAAAGAGCACAACATGATTGGCTCTGCTTAGCCACAGCGCAATCTAAGGCAAAATCACTTATTTCATGCAGCTCTTTTATTAGCATTATATCCCAAAACAACAAAATGGTAATTTCTCTTTGCAAGCATAACTACAAAAACTTAAAACCTCAGTCTCCATACACATAACTTGTTTGAGGGGAAAACTACAATCTTCATATTAAAAATACTCAACTTCCTAGATCAAAAAAAAGATGTATCTTGAAGATCAACCTGTAATTTCTGTTTTGTATTTAAGCTCCCTGTTTGAATGGTGAGGCTTGTCTCCACCTATAATCATCCCTTCTCATTGTGCTTGCTGGAATGTGGGCAAAACTGGTCTCTGTTGACAGCTTTTATATCATATCGTTCTTATAGGCACTGATTTTTTTTTTAGTAGTGGTTAGCATGAAAATCTGATATGCTTCAACTGTGAAGAAAAAAATAGAGAAGAGAAAAAATAAATTAAAACTACATTTAAAATATATGATGGAGCCTAACCTTTTCTCCATTAGAGAAACTATAGCTGCAAAAAAGATTAAATACAAATTTGCTTTGCTTTTAAACCTATTTAAGAAGCACCTATCCTATCTGTCCATATAAATTCCAGTGGAAAACACGATGACATGCAATTACTAATCTCAATGTACACAGCTATGCCTCGGGGACTTGGTGGTTCATATTTTACTATTCTGTAATCAAATACAAAACTAATGAGTAAAAATATGCTTCCCCCAATAAATTTCCAGCACCTGGACAAGTGTCTGACAGGGAAATGGAGGATGCACACACAAAATTCATTCTGCAAAGCTATTAAAGTGTTATACTTGCCAACAAGTGTTCATTAAACAAGAATGAAGGATCTTTATGCCAGTTTCTTACCAAAGGCTTTTTAATATTTTAATGGAGAGTAAAGACTATTTATCTGAACTCTGATCAGTTAACGTTCAGATCTGTTATGAAGAAACAAGGAGTCCTTTATAATACCTTTCATAAAAATCCACTTTGCAATGCTTCAAATAAAGACTAAGGACTGTAAAAGATTATGCTGCATATAAACAAAATCAGTATCGTTTTGAAATTATATGGCTATCCCTGGAACTCCTTAGTACATTAGCATCATGCTGTATTTTTATTTAAAAAGCAGTTAACAAAATCCAGTATACAAATGGCAAATGGGATTAGAGATGGCATTCTAGTCATGTGACTTCATCCAGGCTCCAAAAAGCAAGGAACACATTTAATGGGTCAGACATGGGGAGTGGAAGGCTCATCTGCTCCCTAGGATTCAAGAGAAAGGAAGGGAAAAGAGAAAGGAGAGGAGAGGAGGGGATGAAAAGGGAGGAGCTACAGGATCAATATATGGTGATGGGAACTGCTTTCCAAACCAGAGTTCAAACAGGTATGTCTCTTCCTGGGAGTCAAAGTATATGTACACACACAAAACACAAAAGTTACGAAGTGGAAGCAGTTTTATAAAAGTTATAACATAGAACCTCGGAAACAACATTTTAGTGCCAGTTTACTACTCGTAGTCTTTTGTCACTTCTACCACATGCAATATGTGCATACATATATCTGTGCATACATGGCGACGCATATGTAAGTGTGGTTATAAACATACACACATTTAAATCTAGCAGACAGGCAGTGCGGAAGCATGGATCTAGACATGGGATATTACATACAATGAGTTTTCAGGACCTTGTCTTCAGTACCTGTGTTTGTGAGTGCTAAGCTTATGCTTGTGCATGCCTAGGATGTAACCAAGCAGATAAAACAGAGCAGGAGTCATGCCTGGTCTAGCTTAAATTTTTCATCATTTCAAAGAGAGATTAATAAAAATAACAGTAGCAATAATACTTAGGTTAGCACTTGTTAGAAACTGACTGTGTGCCAGGCATTATTCTAAGCGCTTGCTACTGGTTTTCCTATGTAATTTTCAAAACAACCCAATTAGGAAGCTACTATTATCAATCTTATTTTACAGATGTGGAAAGTGAGCCTCAGAATGATCACACCACTAGCTCATGGAAGAGGCAGGGTATGACCCAGGCAGTCAACACTTTCTTTCTTTTCTCTCTCTCTCTCTCTCCCCCCTCCCTCCCTCTCTCTCTCTCTCTCTCTCTCTCTCTCTCTTTCTTTCAAGATGGAATCTTGCTCTGTCACTGGGACTGGAGTTTAATGGCATGATCTGGACTCACCACAACCTCTGCCTCCCAAGTTCAAGCAATTCTCATGCCTCAGCCTCCCAAGTAGCTGGGATTACAGGCATGCACCACCACACCTGGCTAATTTTTGTATCTTTTAGTAGAGACAGGGTTTTACCATTTTGGCCAGGCTTGTCTTGAAGTTCTGACCTCAAGTGATCTGCCCACCTTGGCCTCTCAAAGTGCTGGGATTACGGGCATGAGTCACTACGTCCGGCCAATCTATACTTTAAAACCAGACCTTTGACCAAAAACATTAGGAACATCGGGAACAAGAATTAGAAGAGATGATGCCTAATTGTCTGGATTGTCAAAGAGCCTATAAGGAGAGAGGCTGTGTTTTGTATATATGAACCCCATAAAAAGAGAGGTTGACATCACCAGAGCCTCTGGTTCCTTAGTGACCTTGTACATGTGATTTAATCTCTGGGTTCAGGCTTGGGTGAATTAAGATAAGAATGTACAACTAGAAAAGAGCTGAGAGAAATAAGAAATACTTTCTGGGTATTTCAAGCTTCTCAGATGAGATATAAAAATGCTGGTGAAAGATACTACAGTACTTCTGGTAAACTCCTGTCTTGACCCAGTGTCTACAAGAAAGTAAAACCAAACACAAGTTTCAGAATTTACCTTTCAGGGTGTTAGAATCTGTTCGTTATGTATTTCTGCTAATGCTGTGTTGGCAAAAGGAGCCTATTTTTCCTAATTGTGAGAATAATATCACAATTAGCAGCTGATTTCTTTAGTTTGGCTTGTTTCGGAAGAGTTTAACGTGATTCTAAGATACTCTAAGATCTTTCATCTGGAGTTTTGAGTTTCACAATCAGGTTTGTGGTGAGTATATAGAGTATAATTAAATAGTTATCTTTATCTTTGGTCTCTGTAGACAAGAGTGAGTTCAGAGAGCCTTTTTTTTTTTTTTCTAATAAGAAAAGAGAAAGGGGTCAGGATTAATAAATTTGACATTCAGACCAATGAGCTGTTTAGGTCATGGGGAAAACACATGTAGAGCCCTGGGCATTAGTTTCTAAAGAAGACTTGTTCTCCCAAGTAACCAAACCAAGGGGCTGCCAGGGTCTGTGTTCACAAAATCATTCAGCTGTTAACAGGGAGGTACAGTGAGGTCCAAAACTTCACTTCCTCATCAAAACTGTCTGAAGTTAACATGATCTCCCATAACTTACAGGCAGATTGCTTTCAGTAAGAAACCCGGCAGGAATGTTAGTTCTGATGTGTATGAATAAATAGAAGGTTCTGATCTCCTTGTAAGAAGTATCTGAATTTTAAAAACCACGAGAAGAAATAATGACTAACAAATTTGGAAAACTCCACTACTAAGAAAATACTGGCAAGGAAGGGAAGATGGGCTAAATGTGATTTGTGTGTGTGTGTGTGGCGGGGGGTGGGGGAGGTGGTGGTAAACATATAGAGATACACTGTGGAATGAGAAAAATGAATTTCAATGTCACTTATTTAACTTATTTTATAAACACAGAGTGTGCTTGCTGTGTGCTATGCATTGTTCTAAGTGCTCAACAAATATCAACTCATCTAACTTTCTCTTTTGATGCAGCACTAAGTCTAAGAGATTGTTTTATTCTGGAACCTGGAACAGAGATAAGGTTGTACATTCAAATGTCTTGCCTTATAAGGAAGTGTTTGACTGCACTAGATTAAACTCATAAAAGCTAATGAAGAGTCCTCCTTAATACACATTTCTTTTTTCCTGTTTGGACTTGAAGTGACAACATTACAGAAACACCCTGCAGGTTTTTATCTAAATAGCATCCTATAAAACAATGTCCTCTTGTCAGTCACCACTAATTCAGCACAGTCAAGCTATAAATCTGTCCAAAGGCCAGCAAAGTGCTTAACTTGGCACATCACTAATAAAATTAGGAATGTGGGTTTATTACATGAACCTTAAGTAGGTTTGGCCAAGATACTAAGATTTTTGCTTATGGCAACCATGGCTAATGTGGATTGGTATTTTCATTATAACACACCCCACAGCACTTCCCAGTAACATCTCAGGTTTCCAAATTAGACAATAATCTTCCGCACTTTCATACCCACTGCTAGGTGCTGCAGCTGGAGCCCCATGTCTAATGCCTCACGCACTTTAGGGTGCTAAAAGATGGTAAAGACTTTTCAATAATGCTAATTCTGCTGAATAAAATTAGAGCAAATTAATTAATACTTCTATTAACGTAACCTGATTTCACTTTGTTCAAGAACAGAAGCACTTATAGGCTTTTAACATGCGCTTAGAAATATCATTTCAGCTCAGGGCAATTTTGAGAAGTGATTTATAAGCAGTTGCAAATGCTTCTAAAATGGTAAGATTCGAGAAAGCCAAGTGTATGTTAACCAGTTGTCCTGCAGTCCTGGGTATTTTATTTTATTTTTTTAATTATGAAAGAATAATAAGTATATCCTTTCTCCTGAGCCAACCCTTTTTGTGATGGCTTATATTGGAATAGCGTATTAGTTTACAAAGTGGGCTCATGTGCTTTCCTGTGTCTGATCTTGGGATGAACCTATGAGGTGTATTGTTACCTTCATTTTATAAATGAGAACCCATGGCTTGGATCAGAGCTGAGATTGGGAGTCAGCTCTCTACCTTGTATCAAGTTTACCCTCAGATTTGTGAACATTTACAGTGTTACAAATGTTATATCCATTTGATTCTTAGACCACCTAGATAATGTGCCTGTGTGAGTGTGCCTTGCATGCCTACTTTATAATGTTTTACTCTAGCATTTCTATTTTCCCCCATCCAAGGACTGAATCTTCTCTTCCCAATGACACTAACTTCCACACTTTCCTTTCGTACCCATCTTGTGGAGGTTGCCTACACTGGCAACCTGCGTTATGACGGCTGCATTATGAGATTTGAAATGCAACTGTGCAGAGGGGAGATGGGAAGCTCTGTTTGGCATGCTGCAATCTCAAAAACCTGTAGATGGGCAAAGTCACTAAAGTTCACTTCATGAAAAATACAACACACCACTGAGAGCAAGTATGATTGATGCCCGTAGAGCAAACTGTTTATCAGACAAACACATTTTGCAAACTTTGACATAAATTGTTAAGTTGCCTTATCACCCAGACAGTGTAAAAGTAGCATCTTTGTAGGAACTTCCCCAAAACTCTTTAATGACCTCTAAAAAGCTTTATCTTATCATGATCTGATTTGCTACTACAATAAATCATTTACAAATAGGTTAAAAGAAAAACTAGTATTAGAAATATGGATTCATTTTCCAAATATAAGAAGCCTTCAGCACTTGGCTGGCTATTGTGCAATTGTGAAGGCATGATAAAACGCTCAATATGCTCAATACTAAAAGATTCAACAGGAGAAAAAGTGCTGCAGCCTATTCAGATCTAATTGGAGGCTAATTACACATTTGGTAAATCAGGCAAGCCCTTTAATTTTCTTCTTTCCTGCTTTCTGACTTTTTTCTACCATTTATAGTAGGGGTGGGAGTAAAAAAGGGAAGTTATATTGTTCAATTTCTAGCATGTCTGATATTTGAAAATGAAAATGATATCCGGAGGTGGTGGTATACAATTGGAAGTCAGGATACTAGGGTTTAAATTGTGCCTCTGTCTTACATAATCCAATTTGATCCAATCAAATCAGTTAAATTAACATTTATTGAGCACCTACTATGAGGCAGACATTGTAGTAGGTATTAGGGATATGAAATAAGCCAGATATTTCTGTCCTTAATGGACCTTTTATTCTGATAAATCCCAACTACTCAACACATTGCCTTTTTCACCTCTAAAGTAACAGAATTAGCTCAGGTAATTTTTAGCTCTTTCTAATTTCTCTGAGGATTATTGTTATTATTATTATTATCTTATTTTGCTGAATCTTATCCATTGGCTTCTTCTCACCTATTTTTGATTCTTTTCAACCTTACTCTCTACCCTGGAAGAATGACAACAAGCTCTCTTGCCCTTTGGCTTTTGTTGTATTTAGTTAAAGGGAAGCCCTTGGGGTAGATCAGAGGGAGAGAAGAGAGGTCAGATCATGCGTTCATTTGCTCACTCATTTGCAGGGATGAGTTGCACTGGCTGTGTCCTCCACGGAAGGCCCTTGGTTTTTTTAAGGTAGCCCTCTCTGTGACGCTTTCCTTCAGGGGACTGGTAACTGACCTCTCTCCTGCCTTTGGGCAAAGGTGTGGTAAAAGCACCACTATTTTAGCTACAGTGCACTGACTGTTCCTGCGGCCTCCTTATATCCTGCCCACTGCCTTTAAAATGGCATCTTTGTAAATTGTCTTCAAGTCTTCCTAATTTGAGGGTGCCATCTGTTTCCTTCCAGGACCCTGCTTGATATACTGTATGTGTTTTGTCAATTGGTTGAAAGTGATTTTTGAAGTCTTGAGGAGAGGTCAGTGTAAGGTACAACTTCTAAGGGGTTTGGGGGATACAGATGAGATAATGAGGAGCCATAGAGATTTGGCTAGACTGAACTATATTTTCCAGAATTCTTTTCCTTATACGTTACAGGGTAAGGTGGGCCATGAGAGAATCTTTTTTTTTGGTATGACAGTTGGAAGGCAGAAGCAAAGCAGCAGCCATATTGTTTTATATTGTCCGAAGCCCAGGCAGGGTCACCAGATGTGTCTGCAGCTCATGCACTTATGCACTGACTTGCTTCATTGGTGTGGGACAGCAGCAGGGCTTGCAACTGCTTTATCTTCCCCTGTCCCCTTTGGCGTCTTCAACTTCTGGGAAAGATGTTAAGCACAGTGATGAGGAGGACTAATTTCTCCGGAAGGCCCATCACCAAGGTTAGCAGCAGGGAGTACTGACATAGTTTCCAGCTGGTCCTTGTGGCCTCCAACATGTGTTGGTGGATTCCAGCTTGTTCTTATCCTCCTGTCCTTAAACTTCATCTTCCCCCTCCGCTCCCTGCCTCGAGGATTTCAAGCTCTAATATAAGATGTAAAGGAAACAGCCTTACAGAAACTGTTTAGCTTGCTCCTATACTTGTGTAAAAACAAATCTTTGTAACTTCTTTCTATCTTATTGAGATATATGTGTGTGTATCTATTTATCTTTCTATTTCCTTGCAATACGGTGTGTGTGTACACATCTATTCCCAGAACATCTATGTATATCTATATATAGTCTAAAATATAATTTAGATATCTCTAACCATCTAGCTATACGCACACATACAAACACACACACACACACACGGATGCACACATATGCACATACATATATCCTGGTGGCTCTGCTTCTTTCTCTGATTAAATCCTCACTGATATACTGTCTAAGGCTTTTTTGGAAGCCTGGGCTTCAAGTACATCCCACTTTAGTTGGATATGCTGTTTGTATCACCAGCAAAGAACACATCAGCCAAGACCAAACCTTGAACATCATGTCAAAAGCAAAGAAACTCTCCCTCTTAAAATAGCTCACTGGCCAATGGACCTTAAAAACAGGTCAGATTTTTTAATTGGGCAATTATATAAAAATCTCTGAGAGAAGCTAATGATCTAAAATCTGTTGGCTTGATATTCCTTATCATAATTTTATGCGTCATCTTGAGTAGGCCATAGGGTGCCTAAGTTAAACATTGTTATGTGTGTGTCTGAGATTAGCATTTGAATCAGTGGACTCCTAAGGTAGTTTGCCTTCTCTAATGTGCGTGGGTATCATCCAGTCTGTTGAAGGCCTCACTAGAGCAAGAGGTGGAGGAAGAAGGAATTCCCTCCTTTTTACCTTGCCTCACTACTTAAGCGAGGACATCTCCTCCAATCTTCTCCGGCCTTGGGACTGGAATTCACATCATTAGCTTTCCTGATTCTCAGGCCTTCAGACTCAGGTTGAATTATGCCATTGGCTTTCCTGGGCCTCTAGCTTGCAGACAGCAGACTATAGGACTTCTCAGCCTTCAAAATCACACGAGCCGATCCCTTATAATAAATCTCTCTATGTAAGAGACTGGCTCATGTAATTATGGAGGCTGCGAATATAGATTTACATTTTTTTCTCTATTGCTTCTGTTTCTCTGGCAAACCCTAATACAGCCCTCAATTCAACTATGGAGACATCTCAGAAGGAAAATGAAGGTTGATGATCTCAGAAAAAAATGGCAAAATATCCCTGGGGAGACAGTGGTTGATCATGGGGTCTGAGTATGGAGAGGGAAAAGATGAGCAGCCCAGGGTGGTAGAAAAGCAATTGGCTGCAAGGAAGGTTTTTAAATGTGCTGATTACCCACTCCCAAATCATGATGAGACAAAAGCATAAACAGTATCATTCTAGCCATTACCAGTGGGAATAATACCATGTGGTGCAGAGGCCTGGCTGTGTTGGAGAGTGGAAGGCTACAAGTATAGGCAGATTTGTGGGTTCTTGAGCATTCGCTCTGTACCTCCCTACATTACAGCCCAATGGCCAAGTGGATTATAATCAAGAGATAAAGCTCTTGGTTAAGAATAGACTACAAAATCAAGGATACAGGGAAATTTCCTGAGGATCACTATAACCTAGTGAGATGTGTTTTTGTATAGAACAAGGAGTGATCAAGCTCTGAGAATAACATCAGAGGATTTTCATCCTAATTTGTGGGCCCCGACCCCCTACTTTATAAATTCACGCAGAAGGGCATAGGCTAGGGTCAAGACTTTTACTCCTTCTTTTTTTTTTTTTTTTTTTGAGACAGAGTGTCCCTCTGTCACCAGGCTGGAGTGCAGTGGCATGATCTTGTCTCACTGCAACCTCTGCCTCCTGGGTTCAAATCATTCTTTTGGCTCAGCCTCACGAGTAGCTGGGACTGCAGGAATTCGTCACCATGCTCAGCAAATTTTTTTGTATTTTTAGTAGAGACGAGGTTTCATCATATTGACCAGGATGGTCTCCATCTCCTGATCTTGTGATCTGCCTGCCTCAGCCTCCCAAAGTGCTGGGACTACAGGCCTGAGTCACCACGTCTGGCCTCCTTCTTTAAAGAATACATGACCAGTCAAGGTAGTTGATTTTCTCAGGGTAAGATAAGCTCAGAAAAAAAAATCATGAACTATTTGAGGTGCATAAGCATTGTGAAAGACTAAAGAAGAAAACTAAATTTTCTGTGTATGAAGCAGAATTAACAGACCAACAAGGACAAGAATTTCAAATACCTATAATAAACATTCTCAGATAAGTAAGTTGGAACACTGATAACATGAAACAATTGCAAGATACAAAAAGAAGTCCATTTAAAATCTGAAAAAAATATGGCAGACAAATTAAGAGCTCCCTAAATATGTCCAGTGGTAGATAAATCTCAATCATAAATTAGTAAATTGAAAGATCAAGTCAAAGATTTCTCTTAGAAGACAAATGGAGGCATAAAATATGGAATATATTAAACTTACAAGCTATGGAGGACAGAAGAAGCAATACTAAGATATGGGTAACAGAAGACTTAGAAGGAGAGGTAAAAGTAAATAAGAGAATAAATATCTCATAAAATACTCGATAGTTTATTAGATTTAGAGATAGAACTCATCTGATTTCAAAGATATACATTGCCCAACAAGAAATACACAGTAATTAAAAAAAAAAAAAAACCATAGACACAGACATTTGATAGTAAAGTTTAAGAGCATTAAAGACAAAAAGTAAATTCTAAAGCTGCTAGAGAGGAAGAGCAGGTTAACAGACAAGGAGAAATGGATTTTAGAGTTCGCTGGGGAGAAAGAAAAGTCAAGAAAATAAGGGACTGCAAAGAAGATTGTGTTCTGTATCTAAAGGCACATTGTCAGGTTCAAAAGAGACATGAAAGCTATAAGTTAGTCCTCTTCAGTGAGCAGGAGCCTTGTCTTCCGCATTTGCTGTGAATTGTTTTGCTGACTTCGTTTCTCTGGTGGCCTAGAGTTTCTCTGTCAGAACCACTTCTTCTAGCACTTAGCAGGTTGCCTGGAACATAGTAGGTGTTAAAAAAAATGTTTCCTGAATTTGTTGTATTGGTCTAATAATCTGTGATATTTCTTCTCTACTGAGAATCTGATTAATTAAACTGACAACGAACTTACTAAAACTATGGAAACTGAGTAAACCAAACGTGTCATCAATAAACATTTACTGAGTAAAACACAACGCGGTAGATCCAATGAGAATGTCAGAATGAATAGAGTACGGCTTCTGGAAAAAAATGTGGGAGCTAAGGTGTTATATGTAAAAAGTTAAGCTACAAAACATCTTAAGAATCAGTTACGTGTGAGAGACGAAGAAGATTGATTCAGTAACTCTGAGGAAACAGACATCACTTTCATTCAACATGATAAGGGAAGTCTTCATGAAAGAAATGACATTTGGTTTGGGGTTCTGAGGAAAGCGTGGGATATCAATAGGCAACAAATCCGTGCTCAGATTCCAGGTAGAGCTAAGTGTGTCTAGGACTGGAGTTTATGAGGGATAACGGGAGATAAGGATAAAAAGACTGGCCGGGCGCAGTGGCTCAAGCCTGTAATCCCAGCACTTCGGGAGGCCGAGGCGGGTGGATCACGAGGTCAAGAGATCCAGACCATCCTGGTCAACATGGTGAATCCCCGTCTCTACTAAAAATACAAAAAATTAGCTGGGCATGGTGGCGCGTGCCTGTAATCCCTGCTACTCAGGAGGATGAGGCAGGAGAATTGCCTGAACCCAGGAGGCGGAGGTTGCGGTGAGCCATTGCACTCCAGCCTGGGTAACAAAAGCAAGACTCCGTCTCAAAAAAAAAAAAGGATGAAAAGACTGTCTGGGTACAAACTGTGGTGGACTGCAAGCACAAACCAAGGAGCAGATTGAAATATAGAGGAGTATGTAAACCACTGGAAGTTTATGAGTCAGAGAATGGTGTGGTCAAAGCCAGATGATTGAATGAAGAACATTTTTCTCCAGTAAAAGGTATATGTCGGCTGGAAAAATCCTAGAGTCAGAAATATGAGTGCACTACTCTGGGTTGAAAAATAACTAAACATTTAAAGTAGTAAGATAGTAATGAACAAAGTAAGCCCACATGGGATGGTGACTACTTGGGAATTGGTTGGGTATGGGTTTGAAGAAACACAAAGGTACTGAGATGGCTGGTAGTGGTTTGTGAAAAACATCTGCAACTTGTGAGGTATAAGATGTCAATTTTTTTTTTTTTGAGACGGAGTTTCACTTTCGTTACCCAGGCTGGAGTGCAATGGCACAATCTCGGCTCACCGCTCCCTCCGCCTCCTGGGTTCAGGCAATTCTCCTGCCTCAGCCTCCGAGTAGCTGGGATTACAGGCGCGCGCCACAACGCCCAGCTAATTTTTTTTTTTTTTTTTTTTTGTATTTTTAGTAGAGACAGGGTTTCACCATGTTGACCAGGATGGTCTCGATCTCTTGACCTCGTGATCCACCCGCCTTGGCCTCCCAAAGTGCTGGGATTACAGGCATGAGCCACCGCGCCCAGCCTAAAATGTCAATGTTTAATCTCGAATTCCACTGATGGGCGAGAAGATTATATATATTTTGATAAACACACATACATACATATATATATATATATGGGTGAATACACTCACACACACACACACACACACAAACACAATCATATTTTCTTTTCAAGAATGAAACCACAATGTTTTTCATGAAAATCTGTTGTTTATCAACTTTCAATCAAAAAAGATTTTATCCAAAATATCCAGATATTTTGAACTTGTGCCTTTCTTCTTCAGTTGACAGATAATACTAGAAAAACCAGTCCAGTTAGGTCATTTTTGATTCATTACTGTAATGCGGCTAAATTAAACCTTTGGAGGGGAGAAAAGCAACTAAAACCAGCCAGGAGTTACCAAGTCTTCCCAAGCATTTAGATGACAAGGGGAAAGTCCTCTTTTGCAAGTGAAAAACCTGCAGTGAGCAGCATAAAGTAAATTTACTTCATTTTAATATGAATAATCATATGCAGGTCGAGAGTCTTTATATTTTATAGCTCTCCTTAATTTCACATCTTCCGACTGCAGACAGTACAGACACAAAACATTTAATCATAGTGTTTAGGGATTTTTTCCTTTAGAAAAGGAAAAGAAAGGGGGGAAAAGTTCTTTCCTAACAGCATATACTCTCCAAATTCCTAGCTATGTTATTGACTATCATAATTTTTATGTCAGAATTACAAAACTGCACTCACATGACTAATTGAGAAGACACTGAGAAATACACAATGGAAGGAGAAGTAAACACAAAGCTGCATTTCTCAAGGCCTCATTTTAGATGTAAGTGCTACTGATAAAACAAACATTTTACTAGTAAATATTTGTCATGCTGCATTTAAATCACATTAATTCCCAGCTCTTTGCTTTAAAAGAGCAAATTGCCCCCTTAGCATTTAACATGTGCCTTGGCTTCCTTGAAGCATCTCCATGTTTAAGGTGCACATGGTGGGACGGGGCCTGGATGTGCTCACACCTGCACACATAGCTACACAAAGAATTCACTGTATGTCACTAACCACCCTGGTTATCAAAAGTTAATGGGCCCTGAAATTGATACAATTCCAATATTGTGGCTCATAAAAACCAGAGAGAGATTTTATTTGTGACCTACATCATTCATATTTAAGAATCCAGAGGGAATTAGGACACCCTTCTGCCTTTTGCCTACATAACTGCTGCATTCCTTATTTTAAATGATATCTTGTTAAAATTGTGATAAATACATATCACCTCATTTGCCATCTTAACCATATTTAAGTGTATGATTCAGTACTGTTAAGTAGGTTCACATTGTTGTGCACCAATCTTCAAAACTCTTCATCTTGCAAAATGGAAACTCTAGTTTCATTAAACAATTCCCCATTTCTCCCTTCTCCCAGACCCTGGCAATCACCTTTTTACTCTCTGTCTCTATGAATTTGACTAGTCTAGATACCTCAGATAAGATGAGTCATGTTATATTTGTTTTTTTTTTTTTTTGTGACTGGCTTATTTCACTTGGCACAATGCCCTCAAGTTTCATCCATATTGCAGCATGTCTCAGAATTTCCTTCTTTCTTAAGGCTGAATAATATTCCATATCACATTTTGTTTATCCATTCATCTGTCAATGGACACCTGGGTTGCTTCTACCTTTTGGTAGAATTGTGAATACTGCTGCTATTTTTTTTTTCCTTTTTTCTTTTCATTTTGAGACAGAGTCTTGCACTGCCACCCAGGCTGGAGTGCAGTGGTGTGATCTCAGCTCACTATAACCTCCCCCTCTCAGATTCAAGAGATTCTCTTATCTCAGCCTTCTAAGTAGCTGGGATTACAGGCATGCACCACCGTGCCCAGCTAATTTTTATTTTTAGTAGAGACAGGGTTTCGCCATGTTGGCCAGGCTGGTCTCATAAACTCCTGACCTCAAGTGATCTGCCAGTTTGGCCTCCCAAAGTGCTGGGATTACAGGTATGAACCACTGTGTCCAGCCTATTACTGCTATTAATGTGGGTGTACAAAAGTGTCTGTAAGACCTTGCTTTTAATTCTTTTGGGTATATACCGAGGAGGGGAGTTGCTAAATCATATAGTAATTCTATTTTTAATTTATTGCAGAATTGCTGTACTGTTTTCCATAGAAGCTGCACCATTTTAATATTCTCACCAATAGTACACAAGGGTTCCAATTTCTCCACAGCCTCACCAATACTTATTTTCTGTTTTCTTTGTATTTATTTTTGACAGTAGCCATTTTAATGGGTGCAAAACAGTATTTCATTATGATTTTGATTTGCATTTTCTTAACGATTCATGATGTTGAGCATCTTTTCATGTGTTTTTGGGCCTGCATGATATTTTCTGAATTATTGACTAGAACAAGTAAGAGGGTAAGGATGGAAAACAAATTTCCTTGACTTCCCAAAACTTTGGTGTGACAATCAGCAGATATTATTAAGGATGTCCTTTAAATAAGGTTCTAAAATAGGGCTAGAAATTATAAAAATAAATACATAAGACAAAAGAGTTTAAGAGGAATCTGCCCGCAGGAATGTGGTAGAGGAGACAGGACATGCATTTAAACTGCAAGGACTCTCTTGAGACCTCAGGTTCTTTGAGGATAGAAGTAATTACATCCTTACTATTTCCAGCACAGGGACATCTTATGCTGTGCCTTTAATAAATATTTGTTAAAAAATGAGCAAACTCATTCTTTATATATTTGTGATCGTTAAAGACAAAAATTCCCAGAGCAAACTTTTTATGCTTTTTCAACAGATGAGCTTCAACACGGATCAACATACACTACCCTCTTGTAAGTCTTCTGAAAACAGTTGCCTTTGAAGAGGTGTGAATTTTCCTTACTTTTCTTAAAAGGGTGTTAACTTCAAAAGGTGACCTGGTGAGTGTTAAAAAATTAACACATTTAAGTCAGTAGCCAAAACATCACCCCCGGATTTGTGAACCTGAAATTGAACTGGTAGACTGAGCTGACTCTGGTGTGGATGCCAAAAAAGTCATCACTCAGCACTAATCTGGGCCAGTGAAAATTTGCTCTTTCCTTGGGTTGAGAAAAAAAAGGATTTGGAGGATTGTGATGCTAGCAGGACATAAATGCATGAGACAGCCAGTTATAAATGCTTCTTCTAGACCCTTCTAACCCCTTAAACATGCTTTAAAAGTGACTTTACAGCAGAGAATGTGTACTTTCGCTGGATAACATAAAAAGAAACCTTTTTCTATTAAAAGCGGAATTGTTTATTCATAGAGAAAATTGACTGAAATATCTTTGCTGAGCCCCCTTTCTTTCCTTCTTTCCTTGTTTCTCATCCTGTTAGGGCACAAACAACATTTTTTCTTCAGTTTTCCATTACTTTGTGTGTCATCCACCAGTACATTACGTGGGACCTTCTTTCTCTCTGCCATCTGTGTTTAGAAATGATCTTAACGACTAGATTTTGGTCAACAAAAGTGGAGCACACCCTCCTGCTGTCCTGCTGTCAGGCTCCACATCAGGAACTCTACTGCTAAAAGGAATTCCGAGGGCATCTGCGTCCACCCCCCTGCCTCTGGGTACTACTGTGCTTAGCTGGTACCATTACAAACACTTTCATGCCACTCTGAGGCAAGACATTAGAGCACAGTTGTGAAATCTTGGGAAACATTAGGAGCAGAGAAAGAAAACTGGTGTAAAACAGAAGTACTGAAATTTTTTAAAAAGTTTCTGAGAGTTGCAGATCAAGAGGTGGTGACCCAGGCTACAGTTTTGTTAAAGCTATAAAGCAGTAGATAATGTATGAGTGTTTCTAAAAGGGAGAGAACTGGCTGTTGAGTGGTCTTCCTAGGCATTGCTGCAGAATTCCAACAATGACAAGCAGTGATCCAAGCCTGGTCAGATAGTGCATTACTTGCTTTACCTAGAAAATGCATTTCTAAAAGCTGTCCATATGCATTCACCAGGTCATTCATTATTTCATTCACAGAGATTTATTAAGTACTAACAGCACATCAGGCACTTTGCTAGGTGCCAAGGATAGAAGGATGAATATGACCTATTAATTGAATTAAAGGTCTCCCATTCTAGTAAGGAAAGGCAGACCTCTAAACACAAATTCAAATCGAGGAGGGTAAGTACAGCAATAGCAGCAATGTTAGGTACAGAAGCAAACAGAGAGAGGGAGGCTGTCTGCCTCTTGGCAAGTCAGTGAAAAAGCTTTTGGAGCTTTTTGTTTCTCATTTTCTTGTCTGTCTCCTGGTATCTATTTCTCCATCAGCATTCTCACTGGCCCATGGACCTCTCCCATTCTCCTATTCAGAATTTGGGACCAGGAGAGAGACAATCAAGGGATACTAGGGGTATATACTTTGTTAGTGTATATTAATATTTATTCAGTCCTTACAATGCACTGGGAACTTTTCTAAGCTCTATATATGAATTGTGCTATTTTATTCTTTATAATTCCCCACTCCCCCCAAGAAGTAGGGACTGTTTTCAATCATCTTTTTTTTTTTTTTTTTTTTTTTTGAGACAGGGTCTTGCTCTGTCACCTATCTAGGCTGAGTGCAGTGGCACAATCACTTCTCACTGCAGCCTCAACCTCTTAGGCACAGATGATCCTCCCACCTTGGCCTCCATAAGGGTTAGGATTACAGGCATGAGACACTGCATGCAGCCTCAATCATTATTTTATAGGTGAAGATCTGATGCACAAAGAGATATGTAACGCTCCAAGGTAGGAAACTAAGTGGTGATTTGAAGTCAGACCATCTGGCTGCAGAGTTCATGTGCTCAGGAGACATAATTTTAGAGGTTGACATAAGAATACTAGAAGAAGCATGTGTTGTCAGAAGAGAAGTAGGCCAGAGGCAGGGGACTGAGGAGTAGAGAGATGAGTGGGCAGGCCCAGGCAGAGATGGCAGCAGATATGTCACCTGAGAGGGCAGAGAAGATGACAGAGGGCCACAGCACAGTGGCATCCTGCAAGCTCAGAAAGGGGAGGGCTTTTGGAGGACAGGAGCCCAGGCAGTTCTGCATTTTGAGAACACTGAAGGGAGCAAGGTGGAAGGCAGAAGGCTGGACCTAACCCTGACTGTTTTACACACACATTATGTGAGAGCTTGGGGAGGTCACTAACCTCCCTGAGCCTTTTTATCTCATTTTAGAGCAGTGATAATGATTTTTATGTACCACTGAGGTTGTTTTAAGGTTCATGTCAGAACAATTTTTGTGACCATCCTGAATATTATTTAAAACATTCATTATGTGAACAATATACTCATTATTACACCATTCCACCTGAAACTGATTTGATTGAAACACTAATAAAAATTGCCTTTAAGGTTCCTCATTTTTACCTTAAGAATATAGATAATGGTGGACATTTTATCTGCCTTTTAACTTCTGTGAGAAAAGCTAATCTGATATAATCAGCCTATATGACTATTAATACTCTAAATTATCCATTTGTACTGCATTGATTAAGGCTTTGAGTGTTTACTATATTCAAATCAAGAATATGTTCAGCTTATGACTGTTTCAGGAGGGAACTTATAATCTAGACAAGAAATCTATCTGTATGCAATACTATAGTACAGCTGTTCTTAACTAGGGGCTGCTTTGCTTTTCTCTACTCTGGAGGGCATATCTGGAGATATGTTTGGCTGCTACAACTGAGTAGGGGCGATGCTACTTATATCTAGTGGATAGAGGTCAGGGATGCTATTAAACACCCCACAATGCATGATACAGTCCCCTCTCTCCTACCTCAACAAACAATTGTCTAGCCCCAAACATTGCCAGTGCTAAGGTTAGAGGATGCTGCTATAGTACGAAAGATATGGTTAGGCTTTGTGTCCCCACCCAAATCTCATCTTGAGTTGTAATCCCCGGGTGTTGAGGGAGGAACCTGGGGGGAGGTGATTGGATCATGGGGGTGGTTTTCCACATGCTGTTCTTGTGATAGTGAGTTCTCCTGAGATCCGATGGTTTTCTAAGTGTTTGGCAAGTTCCTCCTTCGCTTATTCTTTTCTCTCCTGCTGCCTGGTGAAGAAGGTCCTTGCTTCCCTTTCCCTTCCACTATGATTGCGAGGTTCCTGAGGTCTCCCCAGCCATGTAGAACTGTGAGTCAATTAAACTACTTTTGTTTATAAATTATCCAGTCTTGGGTAGTATCTTTATGGCAGTGTAAGAATGGACTAATACAACAATACAATAGGTGCTGTAATAATAGATTAAAAGAATGACACAACATAGGAAGTGATAATATATTTCCTAGAGAAATTAGGAACTGACTCTTGGCCTTAATAAATACATTTGGATCTCGTACCATGCATGCCAAAGATAGTTCCCATTTCACTGAAAGTTCTTCACTGACACATGTATATTTGAGCAGCTATACAAATTATTCAAAGGATTCAGCACAAGTCAAATAGGACATTTTCAGGAAGTGATCTTGAAGCAGAACCATTAGACTCTAATGGTTCCTAGTTCCTAATTGCATGCCTATCACATTAGTCAGGGACTAAGTTCAAGAAAAGCAAAGCCACTGAGGTAGCCTGAATAGAGAAAATTTAATACACGAAAGTGGTTATATAGATGATGGGAAAGCTGAGAAGCCATAAAGGGGACAGCGTAGCACCTGTAAATTGGCCATGACAATCCTGAGGGCCAGGGAAAACAGGAGAAGCTGATGCTACCATACTTAAAAGCTGGTGAAAACCATTTGTGGTTAGAACCATGAGTGATGTTGCCCAGTAGAAGCTGGAGTCAGGGAGGGAAGTCGGTCAGGTAGGAGCTAGAGCAGTGAAGGAAATACAACCACAGTCACAGATGCCACCTTAGCAGATATCAAGAGAGATATCCTGACATCTCCCCTTGTCTCTTCTTTCCATCCTTCAGGCTGCTTCCAATCTTTTTCCATTGGCTGAAACTACCCTTCAACTAGTTGGCATGGGAATCTAAAAATGTAGTAACACTGTAAATGTCAGATATAAATTTGCCTTCTGCTCATTCACCGCTCTTCTCCTGCTCTGATTGAATCACAAGCAACAAAAACAAAAACAATGATGCTTTAGTGCCTTGAGAGGAATAGCACAACCTTCCTGCCCAGGGGTGATTTATACAGGGAGAAGTCATGTAAAAAAAATTCTCTTAATATAGAGACCAACTTTTCGTAGGCAATAATGACAAGATGATAGTTGACAATGATGTTACTAAGATAATAAAGGAATACTCATCCCTTAAAAGAAAGAAATGTGCATCATATAATTATTTTATAAAATATACCTAATATTATAATTTATTTTAAATAATTACTCTTTATTCAAATATATAATAGGTATGGTTGAGATATTTTTAGGCTGATGGTGATGATCTCTGAAATTTTCTCTGTAGCAAAGGACATCTAAGACTTAAAATATTTCTTTCTTTCTTTTTTTTTTTTAATATGAGACAGAGTCTCTCACTGTGTTGCCAGGTGCCAGGCTGGAGTGCAGTGGTGCGATCTAGGCTCACTGCAACCTCCGCCTCCTGGGATCAAGCAATTCTCCTGCCTCAGCCTTCCGAGTAGCTGGGACTACAGATGCACGCCAGCAAGCCCAGCTAATTTTTATATTTTAGTAGAGATGGGGTTTCACGATGTTGGTCAGGATGGTCTCGATCTCTTGACCTCATGATCTGCCAGCCTCCGCCTCCCAAAGTACTGGGATTACAGGTGTGAGCCACCGCACCTGGCCTTTAAAATATTTCTTTAGTTCAAGAAAGGTGTATATACAAGCATGTAACCATTAAACTGAATCATTACTTAGTTGTTAAAGAGAACCCAGTCTCGTGAATAGGTATAGTATAGTTAAGTGTTTGAGTAATGCAGATCAGTGCCATGTGTATGTTGGTAATCTAATGAAGTATGGTTGCCACCATTTCTGTATTATAACAGCAAGTATTCATGTTTGAGCACTTGCAGTTCTGAGGTTGCATAGGAAAGCAAAAGTTGATGTAATGTGAAAATATTCTCAAATGCAGTGAACACTTAAAATTAATCCTCACGCAAATATCCTTACCAAGTTTGGCCCCAGAATCTCTCTCTTCCAGGAAAGCCAAAGCTTCCAATGGTCAATATATCAGTGATGGTCAAACACTGTACCACAGAATGCAAACCACAATAAATACACTATGGAGCAAAACACAAAATCTTGAAAAAACAAGGGTGACGATGATGATGTTGGTTAGCTCTGAATAACCTGCAAAATCAATGAAAATGAAAATCTTGTAAACTCAAACCAGTTAACAAAGAAGCGAAAATGGATAAGAAGAATAAATTAAACTTCAAATAAGAATAATTTTAGCATTTAAGGATTAATAGAGGGCTGTGGGATTGATGAAGTGTCCTGAATCTTGCAAAATATGTTATTTTTTATGATCACATAGTAGGTAAAATTTGAAATAAAAGTTGTTCAATCAGGTCATCATAAAATTTGTCAGAGAAAGTAACTTCCCAAAGTCAATATTTGATTCATTCTTCATTTTAAGAATTAAAACTATTTGGGAATATATTAAAAACTCTGTTATTATAAGAAAAATAGCACAATTTTCTTATATTTTAGATTCATTTTTATATGAAATTGTAATAATTCTTTGTCACTATTGCCTATAAAAATTTGGTCTGCATATTAAGTGAATTTCCTTTACATGACTTCTCCCCATATAAATCATCCTTGAGCAGAAAGGATGTGCTGTTCCTCTCATGGCACTAGGGTGTCAGTGTTTCTGTTTGTCCCTCATTCCAGACATTGAGCCCCTGGAAGTAAGTAGTCACAGACAGTGATGCAGGCAGTCACTTCAATATCGGCAAAATAATATCTATAACTTTTGTAGTGCAAAGATTGGTACAAGCGCCAATTGCTGTAACTTTTAAAAGGCAAGAGAAATAGGAAGAGATAATAGAGGAAGCAGACTCATAAAATGTTACAGCTGAAAGGGATCTTAAACTCTTCTAGTGCCCATCCCCCTCATTTTATAGTGGAGGAAACTGAAGAGTCAGGAGGGAATAACTTGCTGTGTCATGCTACTAGCCTGTGGCAGAGTTGTTGCTTGAAACCATGTATCTAGACTCCAGAACCTCCTTCTAAATGACACTCCAGCATTGAGAGCAGTTGATGAACTCAGCTGTAGCAGAAATTGTATACTTTAATGACCTCACAGGCACCAGCTAGCTGCTGGCTAATGAGCAGAGTTGTCTGCAATTCACAGGGGTAGTATTGCATAGTGGTGACGAACCTAGGCTCTGGAGCCAGACTGCATGGGTTTTAATGAGGCCCAGCCACTTCCTAGCTGAGCGACCTTGGACAAACTACCTAGTCGCTCTGTGCTTCAATATATTCTGAGTGACCATTCTGTGCCAGAGAGAATGAAAACCCCTATCCTAAAGGGTCTACATTTAGCTGATACTTCTGTGAACTACTTAGAATATGGACTTCCTCATAGTAACCTATCAATCATTCCAATGTGAACCAGTAATGAAGTGAGCAAGTCAACCGTGGGGAAGCAGAGGCTGAGCAGTGAGACTGGGGCAGGGAAAACCATCTGAATCTGCACCCACTGCTCACCCGACCACCTGATACTATAGAAGCTGGTTAGACAAGGTCATAGGCACCTAGGAGCTATATCCTTACTCTTCTATAGGATTTGCTCTACTTGAGTTGAAGATTCAGTAAATCTATAGTTTCTTCATGGTATTTGTCAACTCTTAACTCTTTGTTGTCTCTTTAAAGCCTTGAGTTAAAAATTAATTTAGATATTGTTACGATGCCAAAACTGGGTGAATCCAACCACATTCACTAGTCTGGTTTTCTGATAAGGAGCAGCCTATATTTGTTACCAAACAATAGCAAGTCTTAAAGAATGAAAGGCGTGACAGGGAGCAGCCCTGTTGGGTTGACTCAGATAAACCAGCCCTTAAATTACAGGCTACACGTATAAGCATATACAAACACACACAGAAGTTTGGATCATCAAATTTCCTATTTCATGCTGAAGATTTAAGTTCACGGATGCCAGATTTCTTTGAAATCTCCTCCAAAAGGTACCATTCACAGAAAAGAGGTATATAAGTTCAATAGAATTAAAATGTTCTATTTTCATGAAAACATGTATTAAATAAATCCAGCCTAATTTCTTTGAACTCCAGATCACATGCTAATTTGCATAGTTTATCGATTCTATTCGTAAATATTCCTGGGAAGTAGATTCTTCAACCTTGCTTTCAATTCCCCTCAAGTTTCTCACAAGAAATGCTAAGCAACCGTCTAAATTACAGAATGAGAATCTGAAGAAAACAGGAAATCCTCCAAGTTTGCCTCTGTTACCTCCACCCTTGCCCATTAGATCAGGTATATTGCATTCTTCTTTAAAAGGTGCTGAGAGAATATACAAACTATTACAAAGCCAATCCTCTAGGAGTGTAGTGGGGACAGGGTTGGAGAAGGGGAGAAGACTCATTTCAGAAGGCTGCTTTCAGAGGATTCTTGAGGCTTGAGAAATTTCATTCTAGACATTAGAAAAAAGGAGGAAACAAGAGATTCCCATTGGGCATCCATTGCAAATGAAATTAAACTGTGAAAGTCCTGGGAGCAACAAAAATCTAATTATGCTTTTGTTTTTCCATAAATATATCAATTATTCTTTCAATGTTTATTGAAAGGCAATAAAAAGGTGGGGTTAAGGCTTGAGCTTTGGAGTGAGCTATACCTGGAGTCAAATCCTGGTTCTGCCGCTTACTAACTGTAAGTTGCAAGCTTCTCTGAACCTCTGCTTTCCAGTTGTAAACGAGGATACTCTAGAACCTACCTTATAGGGTGGTGAGGACTCATAAGGTAATGCAGAGAATGGACCTAGCATTGTTTCGGCATCCTGTGAATAAAAATTTGCTGCTGGTGTACTGCATGACTACTATGTGCAGGCAACGAATAATATCAAGTCTTTAGTACCTCGGGAGCATGTTCTAGTTGAGGGAATAGAAAATAGATAATCCCCACACATAAAAACGCAGCATATTTCTTGTGGTCACAAAGAAAATTAACGCAATATAAAGAGATAGAAAGAGATGGAGTTGGATGAGGTTGCTACTTTCTATGCAGAGTTCAGGGCAGGCCTCTTTGGTCATTTAAGCAGTGACCTAAAGGAAGAGGAGGGGTGTTTCAGGCAGAAGGAACACCACAAAGGCCCCAAGGAGGGAGCATACAGGGATATTCAGGAGCAACCACACGAGGCAAATGTTGGTGTAGAAGAAGGATATCAGAAAGGAGCTGGGGCAAAACCAAAAAGGTCATTGCCACTGGTGAGGAGTTAGGATCTGGCATTGAGTGAGGTGGAAGTCATGGGAGGGCTGTGAATAAGAGGTGATGTGAAATTTTAAAAGGATCACCTAGTCTTTGAGTTGAGAATAACCTAAAGGAGGAAAACAAGAAAGCAGGGACACCAGTTAGGAGGGTTTTGTAATAATCCAAGCAGGAGATGATGGAGGTTTGGACTAAAGGGGAAATGGAAGCAATGGTGTGAAATGCTCAGACTCTGGATACATTCTGAAGGTAGATCTAAAAGGAGTTGATGATGAATTTGATGTGTGGTATGGGGAAGAGAAAAGTCAATGATGATGACAAAGTTTTTATTTTAGTGGCATTATAGTCAGTCCAAAGGCCTGGGAGCTAAAGAACCAGTGGTGCATATGCCAGTCCAAGTCTGAAGGCCTGAGAACCAGGACTACCAAGAACAGGAGAGGACTGATCTCCCAGCGCAAACAATAAGGCAGAGAGCGATTACGACCTTCCCCAGCCTTTTTATTCTCTTCAGGCCCTCAACAAATACCCACACATACGGGGAAGGGCAATCTGCTTTACTCAGTCTACCAATCCAAATGTTAATCTTTTCTAGAACGCCCTCAATACACACCCAGAAATAACATAAAACCAGCTATCTAGGCCTCCCATGGTCGAATCAAGTGAACACGTATGATCAACCATCACACCTGTCACCTCTAACTGCATCATGTTCTAAACGGGTCATTAAACCAACATGGTCTCACTTCCCTCGTTCGAGAATAGATTGGATTTCTCCTTCAGGTTCCCTTCTCATCCTAAACTTTTGTATTTCCAGACTAATTAATAAGTATTTTCAAGTCTATAGTGCCTAAAACAGCACCTAGCATATAATGAACACTCAATAAAATACACGTATAGTGAAAAGTGAATATACATGTTAGAAGACTCTGACATTGACACGGTCATTGTCATGACAATGCTATTGTCACTGACGTGACAGAGATATTGGCATTGACTAATTAACTGACCTTGACATGGTGGGTGATTGCTTAGCTCAGTCAGAGCTGCCAAGGAGTAAAGCCAGTGGCTAAGTCTTCTAACTCCGAAGTCAGTGACAAATTTTGTCTGGGTTACAAGATTTAAAATATTAAGTCTTTCCATCCATAAAAATAGCTTCTTTTTTGTACATTTACAATTATATGGATACTAGTCAACTAAAATAGCCTTGACTCCTTGACTAATTGGTCTGGGCTTCAGAGACCTTCAAGAGAAAGTATATGTACATCTCACATGTATTGAGACAACTGGCTTGGCACTACAGCATCATTTAAAATAGCTTAGAGTGTCTCTTTCATTAAAAGGCAAGAACAAAGTCATTCAAAAAGTAGAGGAAAAATTCTTTTTGGAAGGTTTATTTGTTTTATTCCTCAAAGTAAAAATGCCCCAAATTCCCACAAAAGCAGAAACATAGTTAAGCTACATGGTTCTGTCTTGAGTATGCAAATATCACAGCCCAGTCTTATGTCAGCTTGAAAAGATAATGTCATGCAGAAAATTAAGACCATCTGATGAAATCATGTTATGAAATGTGGCTTGAGAGAGCAGCTTTCTGTATGTTATGATTTGATGTATTTTCACACCAAAACTCAACTGAACAGGCAAGGAGTCTCAATTAATGCAAAATCTGAAATTTTCAGACAAATTTACAAGGTGTTTACTGAGGAGAAAAGGGAGGGAGACATCTTAAATACTGTCTCTTCTTAACAGCCTTGATTTTATGTTATGTGTCTAAGGAACCGAATGCCTCAGCTTTTCATTTAGAGTTTTGAATTTAATCTGAGGGCAGTTTGGATATAATAATGATGCATTTATTGTTAATTTCCTTAAAGCCTTACTGTCTAACAATGTAGACCATTATCGCCCCAAATACTTTCTGTGTTTGGAAGGATTTCCATATTCTATAGTGCACAGAAGCTGACTCCGAAGCAAGGCTTAAGAGGAATATACAAGAAGCAAGAATATATTTCCTTAGTAACTAGCTGGTCTTTTTCCCTCACTGCAGACCTGTTTTCCAGAAGATGAGAAGGAGACTTGACAGGACTTTATTGGTTCATAAATTAACTTGGTAGATTTACAATCATTTCTTAGAATGTTAGGAACTCTTTTTAGGAACTTATTTTCAAGAGAGAAAAACATGTTTAACTTAGAATATGAAATTGGACTGCAATCTACCTAGACTATGGTGGGTGAGTTTGTTTTTCACCTCTGGATTGATCCCATATGCCATTACAGAGTTACTTTTGGCCAAACGAAATATTTAAGCAGATATTCACGATACGTTTTCTTTCCAGTGTAAGTGAATAAACAATACGCTATCATTAGCGATATGATCAGTGAGACAGAGTCAGTCAATTTTTTTGGCCTCTTTAAGAGACTATACTGAAGTGGAGAAGGTCATATGAGCACTACACGAGAGCCCAAAATATCCTTTACTTCCTGTTAACATGAAAGTGTAATCCAAAAGTGGAGAAAAGTAGATTAATATCTGTGTGACCATCTCCTTTCAACCTCTGCCCAAATATGTAAATAATCCAACTTTTGGAGATAAATGGCCCCATCCTGAGCAGACCTCTAGGTTCAGGGTTCGTTGGAGAGGTATTTTCCTACATGCATAAGTGAAATAAATTCTATACTCACAAGTGGCAGAGAGAAAACGCTACCCATGTCTACTGGATCAAAACTTCCTGTCTGTTTATCTTAGTCGTTCCTGCCCAGAAGAGAGCCACACAGAGGTCTCCAGCCCTCTCAGAAGGAAGGATACAGAAAAAACAAACATTTAAATTCAGAACCTTACCCTTTGGAAAAACATAGGCTACTAATGAAGAAACTGCTCATTTGGCCAAAACAAACTTGAGCCCCATTTTCCTGTGATCCAGGCAAGCAAATTAAAAAAAATTGTTTTTAAGTAGGATGGGGCTAATTATAGGAGGCAGAGGGTAGGTAAAATAGCTCCTTGTTCAGAAGCATCCACATATTTTCCTGAGATGAAGAGCAAATATTTTGTTTAAATAGCAAGCAATTTTCTATAAAAGTGCTACTGCTTGGAAATGCTCTTTATGATTTATTGCTGCTTTTTAACCTGGAAAAATATTAATAACTGAGGAGCCCTTGTTGGTATCTTTCTTATACTTAAACCCAAATAGTCATAATATTATAACTGGTGTGGCCACATTTAATATTTTTCTTTCATGAATACAGCATGGGCTTATTAACAGAGACCAGAAAATAAAAATAGACGCGATCTTCCAGGCTTCAGCTTTACATAGAGATGCCATGGCAGTAATAAGGCAGCTAGTCAACTTTCGAAAGAAGCTGGGGTAAGGCCACAGAGAGAATCTTTCCGCAGTTTCTCCTTTTCTACCAGATAGAGCACTTTCTCTGTGTATGGATCCATGTCATCATTCAGCTGTTTCTTCTGGCAAAGCCAGAATCCAGAACAGAATCTCAGTGAAAAAGAAACCAATAAATTAGATCTCTTTGTGAGCAATTTGCCGTTAGTTCTATCCTCCCTGCCTATTAAGATTCTTTATTTACTTCACCAAGAGATTTCTGCTGACAAGTCCATCCATTTGCTACTAGCCTAGATAAAATGATAATAAACAAAATGTCAAAAAATGTATTCATGGGACCTTCCTCATTCTCACCCCCTTGCTTCTTTTTCATCAAGCTGGTATATTAAGAAGCCACTGGAGCTAAAAAGTTAAAAACTGACAGGTTGGTGGAGGCTTTCCGTTTCTTTAATTAAATATACTCTATGACTACGCTTTTATATATTATGTATTTATAATGATATATATAGATATGCATATATATAAATATTACACCCTAAGCTGGTGCAGTCAGAAAGAAGGCAAATCCCTTTCAGTTCCTACTGCTTATGTTCCTGATCTGATCTGGCTGATAATCATCGGGAGGCTGGATGAGGCATATTGGGGGAAAGGAAATTTTCCATTTTATGCTTATGGATGATTCCCAGAGGAATCTTTTGTTTCCAAGTCTCTTTCGAGTCCTTTGGGTGAAAGGCAAATGCTGAGCAGTTCTATCTCATACATAACTCCAATGGAGACACCTATAATACAAAACAGAGATCCCCCGAGGGCACCGTTATACATTTATTATAAAGCAAAGATTAAAACAATTTTATGGAAATTAAAGATAATATGGAACATTTGTCTCTCTCTCAGTCAAAGAGTAACATGAAGCAGTTCAACAAACAGCTCCAGGCAGTTCCATGCAGGATGATCGAATGGCTGGGACTAAGGGGACAGGCAGGGCGGCTGCAGACTGCGAGGTGTGGGTTTTTTACCAGGGCATCTTGCCGGCGCTTGGCAACTGTGCTCAGGTGAAAAATTATACACCTGCAAAATCAGAACAATGGGTAAGTCGAAGGGTAGTTAGGTGGTTTGCCCTCTTGAAATCTATCTCAGCAGGACAGGATGCAAACAGCAGGGTGGGGACCAGAAGGGGTGTCCTGGATAGCTTTTTGTGTTTTGTCTTTTTTGGAGCACGCGCACGTGTGTGTGTGTGTGTGTGTGTGTGTGTGTGTTAGTTTTCTCTGTTTCTACTTGATTCATGTGCTCACTGGAAAAAAAATGTACAAAAGTTCTGGACATTTGCTAAAACTCCAAGCTGGTAGCATTTTCATTTTATATATAATAGAATCCTGTTACCAAAAAGAAGTGGTGGTCAGAGGAGAGTAAAATGTCTGTGTTAAACAAGAGATATACTCTACTTCATTTGCACACAAGGGTCTGATTTGACCTCTAGTGCACTGAATTTATGGTGAAAGGAGGGCTTTTAAATTGGGTTTGTTTTATTTTGATCCTCTGTCTGGATATTTCTTTCATACCTCCCAGGCAGTAGCTCTCATGGGTAAGCTTATATTTTTGTTAATAAAAAAATGCAATTGGTGCTAATCTAGACTTCCATCATGGTCGTTCAAGCTTTCCAATGTTAATAACCACTCCCAAAGAAAGGATCATCAAAAGAGTTCAGACTACCCGGTTTTGCGGTCAAGGCTGTGAGCCATATTCAGAAATGTCTGCTTTCCATTCCCTGGCCCACTGCTGGATAACTATGTGACATTTATATGTTAATTGTTTTCTTTCAGTCTTGATTTCTTTCGCTGTAAAAGGCTACTCTTTATTTACTTGTTTAACATGGGTCTAGGGATGGCAAGGATTTATGGAGTGAACTAGTTAAGATATTGGGCTTTTGATCTGACTGACCTGGGAAAGATATCTCTTCAGTACTCACTAGTTCTGTGACTTAGGATAAGTTACCAACTATGCAACTCATTTTATATACATAAATATGTGTGTGTGTGTGTGTGTGTGTGTGTGTGTGTGTAAGTAGTTATTGGGAAGATTAACTGAGATAATGTAGGTAAAATATGTTTTACCTACACTCAATAAATGTACAGATTTTATAAATAATAATAATAGCTCAATGTTCTTTAGGCCTCCACACAAATAATTAACTGAAGAGGAAGCATTATCATACAATAATTATTCATAAATAATGGCAGCAACATTTATATACAGATCTTTATGAGCTCTACATAGCAATGAATTTCAATGCCAGAACACAAGCACCATACTTCACCTTTCATTTCAAACTATATGACTTTTTCATATAGTGGCATAATGTAGTACAGACGCTTGAAACACCTCCAATTTTAATTCTCCTCTTCCCCCACTGCCTCCTGCTTTGCACTCTCTAATGAAAAATAAAGGTGAAGGGCAATCTGTTTGAGGCTTTAAGCCTACTAGACAGACCAGGCCAGGTGATGGTGCAGGGCTTAGAGTGATGTGAACAGGAAGGGAGACGGGGAGAAACTTATGAAACACACAGAAGGTGTCTGCACTTCTGTATTAAAAATACTCGTGGCGGGGAACTCAGCACCAAAAATAGGGGAAAAAATATTTTCAATCGCTTTTCATGTGCTTCCTTTCACCCTTCAAATGGTAGGTATTTTTCCCTAAATGGGTGGAAGTGCTTAGTACAGTAAATACAAAAGCTCTCTTGTTCAAACTCATTTTAAAAATAAATGTAGAAGAGACCTCCTTTATAATCACAAAAGACACGGAAGCCAGGGGTTTTTGGGTAATCGCACACATCAAGGGGCATTAAAGGGACAAGGCCTTCAGTACTACCTAATGACATTCACCCTGGAGTGTCATTGCTTAATTACGGCTTTTCAAATATTTGGGCAATAAAGGAATCAGAATTTATTACAAACTCATATTGATGTACAGCCAAACAATATAGTTGTTTATTATCTATTAATGAGGTTGAGACTTATGCCTTTAAAGGGATCACAAATAAATTCTTGGGTGTATTTGGCCTTTTAAATATTTTGAATATATGAATTCATCAGGATTTAGGGATTAGGTAACTGCTGTCTACACAAAAAATCTGCAAAATTTTTCATTACTTTTTTATTAGTTGGCAGCACATACTCTAGCTGTGAACTTTTATGAAGCTATAAACATAAAGGACCTTCTGATACGGGTATGATGATAATTCTAAATTTCCTCTTTGCAGCTGGGGTTGATCCCCTCTATTTGGTACAGTCTATTTTTTTGTGTGACTTAACAGAAGAACATTGGCTCACTACTGTATTGCCTTCAAGCACTTTCTCGGGAAGTTCTTGAATTAAATCCACATGGAAACCCAATGCCTCTCTCCACCTTTCCCTTAAGGTGGTTATAAAATGTCAGTAGAAAGCAAAGCTGTTTATTTTACTTAGGGTTGGATTCTGTTAGTAAATGAGTTTCTGGTGGGGCTTATGTGCAAACCACATCTTTCAATCAGATTCTTTACATGACTAAATGTGTATTAAATTGTGCCATAAATATTAATTTAAAATTCAGAAGTTCAGATTCCACATAAATCCATGCGAATAAGCAGAGATATGCGCTGTTTAACAAGTTCTAGATTCACATTCTAGCTCCACTAGCAAAACATTGCCTCACTTTCGTAGGTAGCAGGCAAAAAAGACATAGTGCTGTCTTCCTAACAGGCAGACTTCACACCAGCAGAGATCTATGACCTGCCTTTAACAGGGCAGCTTGGAGATCTCTGTAAAGAGAAGCAGGCAATCCTGGCAGGGTAGTTCTACTCCTGGAATCCAGGAGGTGCTATGTGCTGAGGCAGAATCTGGCTGCTGAGCCACGTCTTCTGGAGTTGGGACAATTTTCAAATATGATAGAACAAGGCAGTGACCTGGGCGGTGCCAGAGCACGAGGACAATGGGAGGTAGATTAATCTGAGATAATATGGTTTCTCTGGGCTGGGCATTAAGTGTTATCTTTTATGAAACCATGTTATATTTCTAGGATCTGCTGGGCAAGAGGCCCTTCCTGGACCCTCCAGGCATACCATCCAATGATTTCCAGCTATATCCTTTGAAGAACATTGCACGACGTGCCATAGGTGGAAAAGCAATAGCTCATGTGTAGGTAAAGCATGAAGACAACGACTTCTGTTGCATTTGCCTTTTCATATGACTTGGTTTAACTCTGGCAGTATCTTATTGATACCCACAGGAGGCAGAGAAATACTGGGTAGAATAGGGAGGGGCCCCTGGCAGGGGCTCCACCCTTAGGCCTGGACCCACTGCCTGAAATTAAAACATGCATTTCTGTTTTCCCACCTGAATGTTGCCTTTTCCAAAACCACCCTGGCCTACCACACCCTCCTACACTGTACCCATTACAACTCCAAGTTCCACTGGCAGAGGAGCAGAGCGATGCAGCAGAGGAGAGTAGAGAAGAAGCTTCTGAACATTGAGAGGAAAAGAGGCAGCTGGACATCAGAGACTACGGTCAGAGAGGAGTTCAGCCGCATTCAGCCAGCAAAAGATTATCTTCCCCCTCCATCTCTTTTCCAGCTCCTCATCCTCCTGAGAGCCACTTCCATTGCTCATTAAAATGCTCTGCATACAACCACCTTTCAATCCATTTGTGTGACCTGATTCTTCCTGGATGCTAGACAAGAATTCAGAAAGCACTGGGTGTGAGACCCAAAAAGGCTGTCATGCTGACTCTTCACTGAGCTGCTTAACATATAAGCCATTTGCAGACCGCAAAACTAAAAGAGCATTGTTTGTAACATACACCCTGAGGGGCTCCAGAGGTCACTAGCAACCCCTCAGGCTGCGGTGGCCTCCATGGTGTTCATTCCTATTGGTACCCAAAGGCACTTGTCCTGGCTCCTGCACCCACTCACCTGAGTGCTCCCCCTCTCACCAGGTGTTTGAGCTTCATGACCAAGTAAACTAGCTACTCCTGTCACAAATCCCATGAGGGAATCAAGGGAACTCTCCTGTCTCATTATCTTTTACTAAACTCCAGCCTTAAATAGAAGGGCAGGGACATCAGAATAAATTGCAGAGTGGATGGTAGAAACCACCTACTTTCCTTTCTCTTCATTTCCCTACAGACCTGGGCCTGTTGTTCCTATATAAAGCTATGGAAATCTATCATTTGTTTTGGAACTTGGAGGAATGAATGTACACATTCTCTCATTAAAGAGAAAGAAGATGGCCTTTGGTACCTGTATTTCTGTCTTGCTTAAGTTTCAAAAGTGAGATTCTTGAGTCCAGAACATGGTATTCAATGGTTCTCCATCTTTTCTATTAGGGGAACCCATTGTACTTTGTTATAAAATCTCACGATCCTCCATATATGTGTTTTTAAATCGCATTATTAGTCACTTCCGCATCTATAGACCTTTGCAAATACATTGAAAAATACCTAAATGTATCTTTATAAAAGACAGTACTGTTTGAGGAAATCTTTGGATTTAGCTTTACTCACCTCTGGTATTAACTCTGCTGTTTCCTAAGAGCTTTGGAGCCCATATACTGTTAACCACTGCAGTCCTTGAGCGAAGTTGGCTGCTGGAAGTCATTTACTCTTAAGTGCAGTAATATTAACTGAATGGGTCTTTTGCTATTGTCTGGGATTGGTTTATTAGCATCCTTCTATTTCCTTGGTGTTAAAAACAGAGCTTAGATTATAAAATAAACCCAGATGAAAACAGACCTGTGATGGATAAGCATGCCTCCAAACCACAGAAATAACTATCATCTTTGTATCATTAGCTTGCAGGGAAGGAGAAATAGAGTCAACATTCTGAGAAATAAGCCAAAAATAGGTTATGCACGGTAGTAAAGTTCTCCTTGTTTTTTCTTCTATGGAATGCTCCAAAGCTTATGTTTGAATGATAGATTTGACACAAACAGTAGAATCTATAAAATCTAATGGAAAGGGTAGGTAGTGGTTAAGAGAAGAGGGTTTGAAGTCACATTTGGACTCAAATATTTCAATACTTACCAGCTATATGAACATGGGCAGGTAACTCAAACTCTCTCCAAGTCTTGGTTTTATCATCCCTAAAGGAGCAATAATATTTATGCCTGTAAGTTAGTGATTATTAAATAATAAAATTATGTAGAGGCTTAACACAATTGATGGTGCACAGTAGCACTCAAAATTTGCAGTAACACTTGTAAGTACCTTGCGGCAGGCTACGGGAAAGAGATTTAGGGGAATACTATTTAGAGTTTAATTGCTTTGGGGCATTACTCCTCAAAATCTGTGGGCTTCACCCATACTGTGTATATTCCCTGTGAGGGCCGGATCTAAGAACTCACATGTACTTTCTGCAACATGGGGACAAACAGGAGCATCCCAGGGCTACGATTAATCTGGAAAATATCACAGTAACTGAAGGAGAAGAGAGAACTGTGGAGGATGGTGGAGACACTGGGAGAAACATGGGAGAAAAAGAACATAAACAAACAAGAGAAAGTAAAAGAAGGGGTATGATCCAGAAACAAATATTGGCATACAACTGCAGGACATTGGGTGGGCTGAGTAAGTATTTCAAATCCTTGGGGCAGGAAGTGAAGTTGAAAAAGCCCATAAGCCTAAGAATCTGCAAGTGAGTTAATATCAGTGACATCTCTAGTATTAGCAATGTAATTGGAAGCTGGGGCAGAGATTTTTTTTTCTTCTTTTTGTCTTTTATGTAGCTATGCCTTATATTTAGGCCTCTAGTTATTACAGAGTTTTTTTTTACCCACCTCCCCCAGAGTTTTGGTATTACCACTTAATAAATACAATACCATTACCAATAGTAATAATATTGATAACTAATATCAATTAGGTTCTTGCTATATGCCAGGCTTACAAACATGTAAATCTTTATGATGCCTCTGTGAAGCAGGTAATATTGTATTCTCACCATTTTATAGATGAGAAGACTATGGCTTAAAGGTATTATGTAACTCGTCTGAGGTAATACAGATAGTAAATGGCAGAGCTCAGACAAACTCAGAGATTTTGCACTCAAGAGCTATTAAACAGGATTGCTATGTATAGCTGCACAAGTTGTGCACTGTACAATTCTTAGGCTTGGTTTCATTCAGACTATGATGTGAATGTGGCAACCTTAGTGCTGGGTAATGTAGAGGCCCCAGTTCTTAATCTTTACTCTGTAATTCAAATTTAATGCCCCCAACTTTTCTTCCTTTAAATGAACAAGTAGAATCTTTATATCTTCAATCCAAAGAGGGCTCTTCAGCCTCTAATGTTTTTTATGTGTATTTCACAAAAACAGTAACTCATATCTATAAACATGTTTCTGAGGTAGGCAGTAGCTAAACAAGATGGTCACCATCATAGATGCCATTTAAGATAAATCAATGTTAATCAAATGTCTTTGAATAATGTCTAGACTCTGCTAGTCTAAACCAGTCTCTTCTAAGTTTGGAATTGTATATTAACTTAGAGAGGGAAGAAAATATCTTTTTTAACCAATCCTTAACATTGAGGATCCAAAAGACCATATTACCTTTGTCTAAATGGTTTTGATCTGTTAAAACTAATAGTATTCATTGTTCACTATCTATCCGGGTAAATGAAAATTTGGTTTAGAGTAAAACAGTATCTATCTTTCCAAATCCTAGGGGAAGGAGGGCTTGTTGCACATGGAAGCCAAGTTTCAGATCCCAGGAATCTGGCTGAAGTTCAGAAGGGTTCAGCAAGCAAATATTTGTTACACAGTCTAAAAAAAAAAAAAGAGCCTGGTATGGATGTTAGAGGCAACAGTGATCAATTCACTGTCTAGTAAATTGATCAGGAGAATAGGAGCACCAGCCATTTTCCTACAAGACCAGTAGAATCTAGAAGAGACTCAGCTTCTTGACTGGCCATCTCCATTCTTCTAGTGCCATTATTATCATTGGAATTATAGTTAGTATTTGATATGAACACAATCACTTGCAGGAACAACCAAAACTATTATTGAATTATTCAACTTGGATAGCAGTAAGCTTTCTACCTGCTACTTTTCTGCATTTTCTTCTGTAACAACTTCTATCCTCTTTTCCTGTATTTGCTTTGTCCCCTTTCCTCTTAGGGCTCACATGTCCTTTCTTTACACATGTGTGTCATCTGCTTCTCAAGCTCCACAGTATTTCTTTTCTCCAGAAATTCTAGAGAGTATTATTTTCCCATTAGAGCAGAACACCAGGACACTGAGAACAGTTTAATATTCCAAGATTCCATAAACAGTCTGAGTGATTGCTCAGATTTAAACGACCTCACACATAATTTTAGCAAATGGAGATGCATTAAATGGCTCCAACAGGTGTATGATTAAAAAAAGAATGTCAAATTTTTGTGGAAATTAATACTGGAATATAGGTTCTACTATTACTGCTTAGCAGCAAATGGTTCAAGTAGTATAATAATATAGCAGACTTATGGAGCCAATTAATCCATTAGAGGAAAATTCCATTTATTAAAAAAAATAAAGTGAGTTTTAGCTTAAAGGGGAACTGCAGACAACAATTCTAAGTGGAATTCATCTTTGCAAGTTACATACTATTTTGTAGATAATTTAAAATCCAGTTATGGAAGGCAAAGAAGGGCACTGAGAAAACATAATTGCTATTCTTAATAAAATATGCTTTTTGAGGTACACTAAAACTTTATGTCAATGATGCTAATTATTTTGGCATCTTATTGGCAGTCACAATTGGACAAAAAGTGGAAGTATGTAAGTGCAAAGCAAGTTCCTGGCTTCGTTTCTTCATCCTTATGTACTTCAGGGTTTTATTTATGGCTAAACTGAAGCTGGATGTCAAATCTGGGCCCCTCAGAACAAAATCTTAATAATTAACTGGCAAAATTGAACATGATCGCTTCTGACACACCTACACTGGTAATTATTGCTTTGAGGCCATTTACTAATGAAATTAATGTATTCATTGCCCTAACAAATTAGCATAACTCATACATAATGCCCCACATTTCAAGACCTCGCTAGAAAAACAACACTTAATACAGCAGAATGAAATGGCAAGGGCATTACATGGCGACAGTATTCACTGAATTACTACATGTTAAAAACCACAATAGCTAAGTGTGTGTTACAATGCAAAATGTAAACACAATGTGGGTATTAAAGCCATTAATAGTGTAGTCAAGAGTGTACAATTGATGATTATCTTTGCACTTCAAATAAGCAGATATTATAATAGCAGTAACCATGGAATCTAATTAAATGTCTACTTTTAGAGCTACAAAGTATGAAAAGAATGCTCCCAAGACAGCCTCTTCTTCCCTACCACATAAAGAATCTTGTGCAGCTGTTGTCACTTGTCTACATTTCTTATTAAATTAACTCAATGGCACACTCATTAAATACTGTCCCCTACCCTAGCAGCAAGAGGGTTAAATAAAAAAGAGAGTAAACACTTCTAGTTTCAACGTGTTAGCTTTAAAGGGGACAAACGTGAAACTATCCTTATCTAAGTTTAATAACTTAATCACCTCCTTAATGTATAAGGAGGTGACTTTGCTTTTATTCTCTGTGTACTTTTCACTTTAAATGACCAAGAATAACTCTAAGTCAAGTGAGGTAGTAAGAAGATAAAGCAAAAAAAGAAGACTCTAAACTCTATTATATATTTTTTATAAACTGTAACCTAAAGTCATCTTCCCAAGCATACATGTTTAGAAAAAAGGTGGTGGTGGATGTTTTTAATATCCTTGCCCTATGCCCACGTTAACAGAATTATGCCCTAAAGTAACCATATACTCAATTGTGATTGTCCTTAACACCAGTGTGTCATGCACACACACACAGGGCAGTCAGCAATTACCGGATAGCTGAGGTTTGGATTTGACTTACGCTTGATGAAACATGTATTATGAAAAGAATTGCGTTTACAGCGTCCTCCAATTCACAAATGCTGGCCTCTATTTAGTACTAACAAATATATATTTCATCAAAATTCAAGGCATAATGACTGAGAGAATTCATACGATTGATTCAAATTGGAAGCTTAAATCTTTATGGGTGGAAGTAAGCTTGGCCATCATCTAATCCAGCTTTGTCACTTTGTCAATTGGGAAGTTAACATTTTGAGATTTTAAGCAACTTGTCTAAGGTATCATAATAGGTTTAGTCAGTTAAAGTCTCTGGCTTTTCTGATCTTAATTACAGAGTTCCTTTCATTACACTGCAGAGAGAGTGAATGGATGAGCACTCAGAAAAGAAACTGTAAGTGTCCCCTTACTTTGTTAATGGGAAAAATAACTGACAAGTGTATCTTAGAACCGAGGACTTCTGCAGTTTCATTAAAGCCTCCTAAAATACGTTTTAAATAAGGCTAAGCCTGAAATGCTATAAACCCTGAAATGTATGCAAGCACTTCAGCCATAAGGAACCCTTTGAAATCCAGACTCCAACCCTGACTTCTGTGTCTCTCCATATCATTCTAAGGAGGGTTAAATAACTTCCTTCATCAAATAGACACAGAGTGTTGATGTGACAGCAAAAGAATTGGGAAAAGGGAAAATCCCATTTAGTTATTTAGTAACTGTGTCTATCACAATGGAAAAGATGAATAGCAATTAAATTGACTTAAATCACATACACATATTCACATATATGCAGTATACATCTATATCTATATTTATATGTGTTTCTGCAAGCAGAGACCACGCCTGAAGGTTGCTCACAAACAGATTCTTGTGAAAATCAAATCAAACAGAAATAGAATGAAGACTACATGGTGAGAGTATTACATTTCTGTTAGATACACTACACGATTGCCATTTAGTCAACGGACTGGTTTCTATTTAATTTCCACACAAGAGATGTTGTGCTTTTATAATTGCCACAGCTCTCTTTGATTATGGCTGTGATTTCGTATTGTGTGTCTATCCCTATTTCCTTCACCCTTAACTCCGCCCTCCCTCCCCCTCCCCTCCTCCCCTCTCTCTCCCACCCTCCCTCCCTCCCTCCCTCCCTTCCTTCCTCTTCCTCTGTTGCTTCCTTTTTCATTTCTTTCTTTGAAGTTATTTGCAGAACCTTGTATATCACACTGAATATCCTATAAAAGTGGCCAGTCTGGAGACTGGTGATGGTAAAGACTTTTAGCTCATTACCCTGCACCAATGACATTTTTACTGCCTTATTTGTAGCACACCTTGCTGAGACGGAGATAGTGAGAAGTTTGGAGATGGGCCATGTCTATCTCTGTGTTCTGTCTATTCCCTTCTGAGGCTAAAAGGGAAAAACATTAATAAGACAATATAACGTATACCAATAGGCACATTTAGGTATGCATCGAGGCCAATGAGTGGTAAAGGCAGCTCTCGTGAGGGACTTTGCTGCATTTACAGGAGACAAGTGAGGAAGGCCTTGTGACAGATACAAAAACCCAAGTGTAACAAATGTGTTTTTTATGTATAGAATATGGACTTGCACCAAATGAAATGTTGGCTAAAGTTCAGTTCTAAGAATATTTTGATGCTCTAAGAATATTTTAGGTTTAGTCAATTTAGAAAACATGTAGATTTGATACTAGTTTTAACTTAGAGCCTATACTACTATTAATAAAAAAAAACAACAGTAGTAATAGCTACCAGAGCATTGAGCAGTATGTGCTAGACAACATGTGCTAAGAATTTTACAGACATTATCTCATGTAATCCTCAACTAAATACTATGAGGCAGGTTTTATTATTTGTATTATCCTCATTTTAACTCTCTGAGGATATTTTCAATATTTATATTAATAATAAGGATAATTATGTTGCTAAGAATAAGAATAGTTCTTATTTATGGATCGTATACCCCCTATGCAATAAGTCCTGTTCTACACATTTACATTTAATTTATGTAATCTTCACAACAACACAATAAACTAGGATTATTATCTCCATTTTATAGAGGAGGAATTTAAAGAACAGGGAGAGTAAGTGATTAGTTAAAGGACACACATCTGGTAAGTGGTGAAGCCAAGTGGACCCTGTTAGCCTGACTCCATAGTTCCTGCTTCTTACTGTAATACTCACTGTCTCAAATTACTTGCTCAGAAAATACACAACAAAGCTGAGATGTGGAGGTAAGTCTGTCTGACTACTATACTCTGTTTAAACACCAAGCTCTGTTCTGCTGCAGGCCTTTGCTCTTGGTTTTTCCTCCACCCCATGCTTTGTTCCCTCGCTGTCCCTGAGGCTGACTCCTGATCTTGCAGTCCCAGGCTGATCTGGCCCTTTCTCAGGGAGACCTTCTTGGAATGCCTAAGTATGTCGCACAGATCCTCATCATGACACCAACTTTGTGACATTTATTACTATATATGTGTGTGTTGCTATATGTTTATTAGTTTAGCAACATGTTATTGTCTGACTCCCCAGTGCTAAGCTCCATGAAGGCAAGAACCGTGACCATTTTCTTCACCAATGTACATCAGGGCGTCTCTAATGCTCTGCAGAGGGTGGAGGCTCAAAAGTGCTTGTTGAGGGAAAGAGTAAGTGAATAAACCTAATCTCCGCTTTATAACTACAGCTAGAATTGGTTCACTATGTGAACCAGCTGGTGTGATGATGAGTATTTTAGATCATGGCAGTGTTTTAAGAAAAACAGATACTGTTTTCTTCAGTGTTAAGTAGGTTTCACTTTAGTACTATGATTTTATTCAAATTCTGTTATCAAAAGCTTTATGAGGATGGGCATAGTGGCTCATGCTTGTAATCCCAGCACTTTGGGAGGTTGAGGCAGGCAGATCACAAGGTCAGGAGTTCAAGACCAGCCTGGCAAATACGGTAAAACCTGGTCTCTACTAAAAATACAAAAATTAGCCAGGCATGGTGGTGGTTGCCTATAATCCTAGCTACTCAGGAGGCTGAGGCAGGAAAATCGCTTGAACCTGGGAGGCAGAGGTTGCAGTGAGCCAAGATCATGCTACTGCACTCCAGCCTGGGCGAGAGAGTGAGACTCCATCTCAAAAAAAAAAAAAAAAAAAACCTTTATGAGAAGAAAGATGCTAAAGGATGTAACTTTACAGCCTACTCTTTTTGTCGACTTTTTTGTTCCCAAATGGCTGCTTTTTCTGCCCCTTCTGACTTTTAAAAGTTGCATTTTAATTAGACGTTGCATTTTTCTCTAAGCTAATAGCATGGTGTGGCTTAGGCTAGAATTTCAGGGTTGAACATCAGAAGGAGGAACTATCTCTTAGAAATTTGCTAAAGAAGAGTTTGAATAATTTATCATCTTTTCCTTAATTTCTATGACAATTAGATATTCTATCACTTAAAAATTGTGTTCTAGCTCTCTCTTTAGAGTTCATGTGTCAGTACCACACTGAGAGAAGGTAACTTCAGCTGCCATGTGGATCTGGGTAGATGTGCAGATGATACCAAGAGAGAACTTCTTTAATGTGGTTGTTGCTCCTTCTAATGTGAGGCAGTGGCAGTAGATGGAGGGAAGAAGAGGTAGATAAGGTTCCCGGGGCTGAAAGTCCATCCTTAAATCACACCAGAATTAAGTTTTTGGATTGCATAGAGGGCACAGGAAAGTAGAAGGTAAGTAGGCCCATAGGCCCTAGGGGTAGGTTAACCAAGGTACTTCGACTATTTTTTTTTTTTTTTTTTTGAGACGGAGTCTCACTTTGTCGCCCAGGCTGGAGTGCAATGGCACGATCTCGGCTCACTGCAACCTCCACCTCCCAGGTTCAAGTGATTCTCCTGCCTCAGCCCTCCTGAGTAGCTAGGATTACAGGCACGTGCCATTGTGCCCAGCTAATTTTTTTTTTATTTTTAGTAGAGATGGGTTTTCACCATCTTGGCCAGGCTGGCCTTGAACTCCTGACTTTGTGATTCACCTGCCTCAGCCTCCCAAAGTGTTGGGATTACAGATGTGAGCCAGGTACTTCAGCTATAAAAAAAAAAAGGAAGAAAGAAAGGAGGGAGGGAGGGAGGGAAGGAAGGAAGGAAGGAAGGAAGGAAGGAAGGAAGGAAGGAAGGAAGGAAGGGAGGAAGGGAGGGAGGGAGAGAGGGAGGGAGGGAAAGAAAGAAAGAGAAAGAGAGAAAGAAAGAAAGAAAGAGAAAGAAAGAAAGAGAAAGAAAGAAAGAAAGAAAGAAAGAAAGAAAGAAAGAAAGAAAGAAAGAAAGAAAGAGAGAAAGAAAGGAAAGAAAGGAAAATATACACTGGATCTAAATATCCTGGCATAGGAATTGAAGACTGGGGAGCACTTTTCTCTCAGGAATGGTCCTCCCAATCCTCACTACTGCTTATTAAGCTCTTACTATGTGCCAGCCACTACAAAATATTAGACATAGCTTAACTCATTCAATCCTTAAATCAAGTGGTTCTCATGACCTGCATTTTATGGATTAGTAAATGGAGGCATAAGGAGTTAAGTAACTTGCCCAGGGCACTCAACAATTAAATGCCAAATCCAGGATTCAAAATCCAGTCTGACTACAACCAAAATCCTTCCTCCCAGGATCCTTTTCAGAATTTGTTTTCCCAAGAAATTTTAGCCAGAATGAGTTTGTAATTAAGAAATTTCCCCAATTTGAAAGCTAGGTAGACGCTGGCAGAGGAATAAGCCATTTCCCTTCAATCAGGCATAGCTACCTAAAACCCAGTTGGATTTGGACAGAGAGAGGTAGAGAGAATGTGAATTGTATGATTGTTTGTTTAAAAATGGCATATGAAAGCATGCTGATGGGGAAAAAATGTTTGAAAGATAAATACAATTTTATCTGTTTATTTATTTATGTATTGAGTCTTGCTGTCGCCTAGGCTGGAGTGCAGTGGCACGATCTTGGATTACTGCAACCTCCGCCTCCCAAATTCAAGTGATTCTCTTGCCTCAGCCTCCTGAGTAGCTGGGACTACAGGTGTGTGCCACCACACCCAGCTAATTTTTTGTATTTTTAGTAGAGATGGAGTTTTACCATGTTAGCCAGAGTGGTCTTGATTTCCTGACCTTGTGATCTGCCTGCCGTGGCCTCCCAAAGTCCTGGGATTACAGGCATGAGCCCCCATGCCTGCCCTATTTATCTATTTTTGAGACACAGTCTGGCTCTGTCTCCCCAACTAGAGTGCAGTAGCACGATCTTAGCTCACCGGAACCTCCATCTCCCAGGTTCAAGCAATTATTCTGCCTCAGGCTCCTGAGGAACTGGGATTACAGGTGTGTGCCACCTCATCCAACTAGTTTTTGTATTTTTAGTAGAGGCGAGGTTTTGCCATGTTGGCCAGACTGGTCTCGAACTTCTGACCTCAGGTGATCTGCCCGCCTCGACTTCCCAAAGTGCTGGGATTATAGGCGTGAGCCACGGTGTCCAGCTGAGAAATATAATTGTATATGTTTCATAAAATAGCACAAAAATTGAGTGGGGGGAACATGTCATTATATGTGGCAGTGTGAGTTCATCAGCTGTAACAAGTGTATCACTTTAGTGAGGGACGTTGATAATGGCAGAAGCTATGCATTTGTTGGGAGAAGGGACATATGGGAAATCTCTATACCTTTTGCTCAATTTTACTGTAAAACTAAAACTGTTCTGAAAAAAAAGTCTTTATAAACAAAACACAATACTCTAAATGATCAAAAAATTAAAAAGACTAGGTAAGGAGGGAGCCTAGTGAAGTTGCATAAAGCAAAAGTCCTTGTTGTGGCCATTTATATGACTATGGTTCAAGAAATGATCCTGGAATATAATGCCAAAGAGCAACAGCCTAATGTGACAAAATTATCCTATAAGGTGGGTAGCAATTCTGTCTACTAGCCCTACTCTTATAAAGGGGTTGTGTGGGGTCTTATATCCCCTGGGGCTTACAGATGTGTACACAAATCCACTGCACTGTAATATTTGATATTTTAGAATCAGGTGATCACAATGCCAAAATATTGTGGCCAAGACTTGTCTAAGATATAGAATTTTTTAACACAAGTCTCTGAAATAAATGATCTCTGAGAATTCCCTGGTGGCGTCTATTTTCTATGGCCTTAAATTCTGTATGTGTCTGTTTGCATGGTGAGGGAGGTTAACTAGGTGACTCGTGTTTAAGGATCAACCTTAGCTTATCGCCGCACTGCCTAATGGTTAGACAGGAGGGACGGAGGAAATTTTCTAAGCCTCACCTAAGGTTGGGGAAGAGGCTCCGGTGCCCTGAATTGGGTGTTTGTGGTTGTCGAGATTCAGTGAGTGTTCGTAGACCTCTCAGTCTCACATTCTTACAGCAGTGACCGAACATCTGGTTCTCCTGGGGACTCCATGGTTTTGTCAGGCCAGAGCCTGAAGGAATGCCACGTTGTGAGGGTCAAGTGCTGAGAACCTAGGGACTGGAAAAAGACCCAGATTGGTGAAACTTATGAGAAACATTATTAAGAGGCAATCAATCTTCTTCTGGTGACATTCTGGCAGGAGTACAGGGCTGCTAAGTATCACTGGAGGGGTTAGTGCTGGGACAGCCAATGTGGGCAGTCCGCCTCCCCTCGCAACTGAAGGGTGAGCTGTCTGGAGAAGGAACTTTGGGTGACCTCAAGAAGCGACGCATGCGGCCTGCCCTAGGACACCCGTGAGAACGTTCTCTGTTATGTTTATAAACTTTACAAAGTTACGCTCACAGTTATATAACCCTATGTGGTGCCATAGTTAATGAAGTGCTGGAAGTTAGAAAAATAATGATGGTGTTGTTTTGCCCGTGCTAGGCTTGACCATATACGGGTTAAAGTCAGTGCTAATTTGCTGATGACACAGGATGCGATCTCACTGGACTAGCCACAGGTCAAGTCAATCTTCTAGTTCAGGAAACTTGTAGAAATCAAATTAATATACAACCACATTAAAGTCATTTCAAAGAAGGAACGCTAATGAGTGACTGAGATTTGTGGCCTCATCCAAAAGCAGAGCAAGATCATCTCATAAAAGTAGCGATAATAATAATAACTTGTTGACTCAATAGTTTATCCTTGTTTTCATTTTTTATGTGTCAATCTGTAATACCAAAAAACCATTCTGAAAAATACCACCACTCCATCTCTCCCTCCCCTGGCTGCTACATAACTTCCCTGTTTAGAAAGGATGCATCAGCCTCTTGGATAGCTTTCAAATTGGAAACTTTTTAATAAAATAGTGAGTAAAAAATTATAGAAGAAAACCTGAGTGTTTTCCCTCTTTATATCCATTTCCTACCATACCAGCACACATGCTCACAATACCTAAGTATTGCTTTACATATGGTAGGCACTCAATAAATGTTAGTTGAGTAAATGCAACAGATCAGTACAACCATTTGTGGGTAAAAGATCACTCTTTAATCTGAAGTAGAACCTGGAGGTGCAAGTCAATATTTAATTAAAGGACTAATAGTTGTGTTAAACCTAGTGAATTGCTGTATCTACAGATGTCATAATGTTTCTCTCTTAAGAGATCACACAGGGACTTTGAGGTCCAAAGAAGTACTCAGGTCAGTAAAGTATTTGGAGAACTATAAAAGCTTAGTGTCAGTTGGATGAATAAAACATTATATAAAGTAATAAATGCCTGTAGCCATTTCCTTACATTAAATATTCTATTTTATAAACACATTGGGAGGAAAACAATATGATGTGATATTCAAATGCATTAAAGATAAAAATATGCTCATTTTTTTTAGTTTTCTCAGAGGATGAAGTATTCACTAAAATCATCTTGGGAGTTAGTTTAAATATTGAAATTACAGCATTTAAAATATTTACAGTATTTATTAACATTTTTAAGAGGTAGTATTTAAGAATTTGGAACTTTTCATCAGGCTTCTACATAGATACTTCAGCTCTAGGCAAATTCCTCAAAACAGAAAAAGTGAAATAAACCTTTTTTTAAAAAAATGAGACATACAAGTCTGGTTACAAGATGAATAAAACTCATAAAAAGAAAATAAAACAACCAAATATCAAATTGAACAAGATAAGAATTATGATGTTATTTCACCTTTTATCATCTTAGATATGAAAATTTAAAAATCCTCCAATTTTCCTTTGAAAGAAAAATAAGCATATAAAATGTCAACAAGGCTTCTCTTAAATTTTTAACAGACTCATAAAAAAGTAAACTGCAAAAAAACTTGAGAAACATTTTGCATATGATTACCATAAAGTTGTTTCACTTCCGGAAAACTCAGAATAGTACTGCACATGTTCTGTACAGCATAGCATAGGGGAGAGTGCCAAGGAAGAGAACTGCACATTTCAGAGTTCTATCAAAAATAATGTTTTATATCATTATAATTGAGTATCTCCTTAGATTTTCAAGCCATAAGTTTTGTGGAACCTGCCACCACACCCTGAAAGAGAATTGTGGTATTTTCCATAACATTTCATGTCCAATTTTCTCCAATGGTATGTATCTTGTTAACTTCTCTGGTGTTTTGGGACAGTGGATGGCCCATTAGTTTTCCATATGTGGGTGGAGTAGGGCTCACACCAGAATAAACAGCATGACTTTATCCTGGTACAAATGCAGAGTCGATTAATTGGGAGGTAACAGAATCCAGGTTCAAATCAAATGTAGGAGGCTAGAGGCGTATCTTCTCTTTTTCTATAAATCTGCAGTAGCCTGTTATTTTATTTAGCCCACTCCTCAAAATCTCTTCAAGAAAACCTATTTCTACTTTTCTGAGTAAAATGGTGGGTGAACAGGGGCAAGATGCAAGTCTAAAAGCCAGATAAAAGCCTTTTAACCCCAGGAAACACTAAATCAACACCCTTTTCTCCCTTCAGTACCACAAAATATCCTCAGGGCTCAGATTTAAACATGTCGTTCTTACAAATATTCATGTTTTCTGTGACTTACATGTGATGACTCAAATGACAACCCCATATTCTGTAAATCTCATGTAATTCTCCATAGCTTTAATAAATGTTAAATATGATTAATCCACAGATTGGGAAATTATTATGTTTGGGAATAATTATTACAGTTATTTTATCTGTGAGCAATTATTTTACTTCTGAAAGTCCAACACAGGGTTATTTTCTTGTGCAGAAAACCAGGAAACTAGGATTTTGCCTTAGGAAGAGGACTCCCATTTGCCTGCCACCCGTTCAGGCTGTGGTGATAGCCTGTTATTCACCATGAATGACTCAGACATAGCACAGTCTCTTAGAGGATGAGGAGGGCTCTATTCCATGTGCTGCGTGGAGCTAGGGAGAATAATTAAACTATTTACTGTCAGCTGTGGAAAATACCCAATTAGAAAAATATAAGAACATGTTAAACTCAAGAAACAATATCTTCTAGTGAAAATTAGGGGTAAAGAAAAATCTCAAAGTATATTCTTTGCTAAAGCAGCCAAGAGACAGAAGTAGCCATGTATAACTATGACTGGCCCTGCTATCTGGCTAATAATGACCTCGTGTATTCAGTGTATAAACAATGTTCACAGATACAGCACATTAGCTATACTGTACCCTCAGCCAATTACTGTCTCAGAATACAATGTCTTTCACATGTGAACTTGTGGGTCATAAATCATTTGTTTCCCTTTAATTGAGCTCATCTTTGAACAAATAACGGCAAGAAGAATAGCTGTGTTTCTTACCTCGGAAGTCTGACTCTCCATCTTGTTCTCTCATCCTGATCAGAGCCCTATTAAAATAATTTGGTTTTAGTAGGAAAACAACTTTAAAAATTATGTAGACCAGAAAAAATAAATATGAATCATTAGTATTCCTCTTGCTTTTCCCCATGCAAGTAGAAGATGAAAATGGCAATTAAAAGGTGAATGAAAAGCGTATCCTGTACTATTTTAAAATCTGGTTCACATTTGATAATTGGCATCATCTTTTCATTTATATTTGTCATTTTATGAAAACAATCTTCAGGAGTCTTCTAGTCAACAAGGGACTCCTTGAAAATGCCCTGGAGAATGAGTTCACAGTGACCCTCAGATTTAGGATCCTCTGTGAACCTTCGGAAATATTCAAGGTTCATGGTGTTGCACCATCATGTAGCATGGGTGAATTTTTCTAGACATATCAATGATACTAAAGAGGCAAATTAGCATATTATAGGAACAAGATTTCTAAAAATAAAGACAAGGTGTGCTTGAAGGAGGAATGTTTGGGAATTGATGTTTCCTTCTAACTCTACTATCTTGTAATGAGTTGAACCTTACCACAAATAGAAAAAGAGAGCTACCACCGGAGATGAAGATAGATAAAGGGCACCTCAAGAGGGAGCTACATACAGAAGACTTAAATGAATGCAGTTCAGCTGCAAACATTTGCCATAGTTGGAGGGTATGATTTTTTCTTGTTGGGGGAAATATGCTTTTTAATTTTTTTAATTCTCAATGCAGAAGTGTAAATCATCATACAATTTTTTTGAAGTGCATATAGAACCTAACATTTTTTTCATAAATTAAACATGTTAAAGAGATAAACTTTAATATTGCAAATCACTGTATATCTTAAAAAGCACCTATTTTTCTTGTGGACATCTTCAAGTCACAATTGCTTTTACAGTCTATTTTCTGATGATCTTTGAAAACTGAACTTCATTTTATGAAAAGTATTTTTGTATGAATATTACTACTTGTTATTTAATTAGTAGCCTGTGTATTTAAATAGCATAATTAAGAATTTTGAACAAAATAACTATATTTTGCCCTAACATCTGTACATACATACATGCATATATGCATATATAAACACATTGTATAACACATTAAACAAATAAATTATTCTAAAATATTATAATTACTTTAGGGCCTTCTAATGCACCCCAATAGAAAAAGATCTCTCCCTCTTTTATATATTATAAAAATCTTTATAATATTAATTGTCCTAGTTCTCATGGCTTGAGCCCACAGTCTGTGATTAGTGCTATGTGTGTACATGGCTGGTCACCACAGAAAACCATAAGCTCTCAGAAGTCCTCTTTGTGAAGATCTCCACAGTTTTTAGACCTCAAGCACAGAACAGCAATTCATGATGTGTGATAAATGAATAAATTAATGTAGATAACTTTTTTTCCCTAAGGGCTATCAGATTAATCTTGAAATTTTCTTAATGGCATTTAGTTTCTATATCTCAAACTGAAGTTTTAAAAATGAATAGTAGTTTAAATAACTGGAGCCAAAATGGAGAGGGGTGGTATCACTAAAAGCACCATTCCAAATATGAGGCAAAATCAAGCTATATCAAGACTTGCTGCTAACTAATTTGTAGTTATGTTTCTATCAAAAAATGCAACCTGAAGGCTAGGTAGGCTTGGTGGCTCATGCCTGTAATCCCAGTTCTTTGGGAAGCTGAGCCAACAGGATCTGTCAGGGCCAGGATTTTGAAATCAGTCTGGGCAACATGGCAAGGCGTCTTTTTTTTTTTTTACAAAAAATACAGAAATTATCCAGGTACGGTGGTATATGCCTGTGGTACCAGCAACTCAGGAGGCTGAGATAAGATGATTGCTTGAGTCCAGGAGGTCAAGGCTGCAATGAGCTGTGGTCACCACTGTAACTCCAGTGTGGCCGACAAAGGGAGACCTTGTCTTAAAAAAAAAAAAAAAATTGAACCTGAATGTTCCCAAGTGAGAGAATTGTTAAATAAACTGAGATGTGCTCAATAATTAAATATATCATACCAATTAAACACTTCCTTTTGAGGAATTTTTAATGACTTGGGGGAAAGTTTATGTTACATCTTGTGGGGGGGAAAAAGCAGAATGTGAAATGAATATATAGCTCTATTATAATTTTGTAATGAAGGAGGAGAAAAAGAAGGAGAAGGGGAGAAAACATAAAATTGCAAACTCTATGTAGGATCACTTCTGCAGTTTCTAAAATATCTATATAGGCATATAATTGTTTTATAATTGAAGATTTACAAAACTGTGAGGAAGAGGGTGGATCTGAATGAAAAAGAAAGCAAAAGAGAAAAATCTACTTTTCAATAGGAGAACTGCAAAGGAACCAAAGCAGCAAATGTAGCAAATGTCAAGACCATAGCAGTAAAGACGCTATAAATGGACTGAAAATAGTGAAAAACTTTTTAACTTTCTCACAGTTACTACCAAAAGTCCTCTAGTCCAAGAGGCATATTTTAGCATTCATGTGAAAACATTCTGAAACTGAATTGCCTACATTTCCTTTTCTTGTTTTCATCCAAAAGCTATTAGTAAACTTTACAGTAGCTTCTTGTTAGAGTTGATATATTATAAATCTGAATTGTCAAATATAATTGTCAATTCTCTCTTTGCTCATCTGTCTTCCTCCCTCTCTCTCCTTTCTTTCTCCCTGCCCTCCCCCTCCCCTTTCCTCTCTTCTTTCTTTCCTTCCTTTGTTCTTTGCAACATAATTAAATGCCTACTATGCACCAGGTACCAGGCATGGGTCAAGTGGTATAGTGTGAATGTGACATGGTCCCTATTTCTCAGGAGCTAACAGTCCGGTGAGCAGCAGATGGTGTTAGGAAGAGAGGAGGATGTTTCAATGAAGTGTGAGTTAACTGCCAAAGGGTAGATGACACAGGCAGCTGTGGAAGCATGTGGGAAGGCATTAAACCCAGAGAAGGCTTCCCAGAATGACCCTGGAGCAGAGACCTGAAAGATGAATGGGAATGAGTGAGGTGAGAGGCAACAAAGTGGAAACTGTCCCAACAAGAGTGAAATAGATATTCAGAGGCCCAGAGTGGGAGTAGACAGATGCATAGGAAGGCAGAGAGAGGGAAAGAGACAGAAACAGAGACAGCGGAGAGACAGGCAGAAAACAAAGAAAGCCAGAGAAGAGAGTGAGAGAGTTGGGAAAGGCACAAAGAGAGAAGGACAGGGTGACAGAGAGAGATACAGAGAAGCAGACCCGAGAGCAAGCCTGGAGGGACAGAAAACAGTTCAGCCTAACCTGGGTATAGATTTTAAGCTGAAGAATGTTAAGGTCTGGGGCTGGCAAGGGAAGTATGTCAATGGCTTGAGGACTTGTATGTGCTGTGTTAAGGATTTTGAGCTGAATCCTGATGGACTGAGGTATAGGGTGAGAGTTTTAAGTATGGTGTGGCTTGGTTTCAAAAGGATTACACTGAATCCTGTGTGGAGAATGAATTACTTTTATGTTCCTAATCATCATGCATCTTTTCCAATTTGTCCTTTTTATTCAGACCCTGGGGATCCTACTTGGTCTTCCAGGCTCCTCTAATCTTCATCCTTCTAGTTAGTTAGATTTATTCACTTCTCTCAGACCTTTGCCTGAACTTGAAATGTGGCACAGTACTTACTTGTGTCATGGTTGTCTGTCTGCCCTGGGCACAGTGTGGACTTGGCTCAGGCAGAACGACTGCCTCTCTGCTCTATCACTTACTAGGTGGCATTGGACGAATTTTTAACATTCATAAAATCTTGGTTTTCTCATCAGAATCAGTACCAATCGCATATGGTTTTTGTGGGGATTGGCTGGAGAGCTCTATATAAAACGCTTTGCCTGTGGTGGATGCTTGGTGCTCAGGATCCTTCTATGATTAATTCATCTCCATGGCATCCAGTGAAAGGTCAGCACAAAATAATTACCAAAGGAAAGGTCGCTAAGTGAATGAAGACAATGTTCAATGGACTAAAATCTTCTAAGTCAGATGTTTTTCCTCTGTTGCTTTTGGACACGTTTATCTAGTTTTATTGAAATTCTTTTTTTTTTTTTTTTTTTTGAGACGGAGTCTCGCTCTGTTGCCCAGGCTGGAGTGCAGTGGTGCGACCTTGGCTCACTGCAACCTTCACCTCCAGGGTTCAAGTGATTCTCCTGCCTCTTGAGTAGCTAGAATTATAGGCGTGTGCCACCATGCCCGGCTAATTTTTGTATTTTTAGTAAAGATGGGGTTCTGCTGTATTGGTCAGGCTGGTCTTCAACTCCTGACCTCATGACCTGTCTGCCTCAGCCTCCCAAAGTGTTGGGATTACAGGTGTGAGTCACTGTGCCCAGCCTGAAATTCTTTTAATAGTGGATGCCGTGATGCCCCTCACAGACCCTCCTTCAGGACTGCTGCTGTGAGTTGCCAGCACTGCCAGCAGACAGCCCTCAGCTACAGTCCTCTACTGCAAGTGGCTGGACTGCTGAGATTCATTACTCCCTAGTCAAGCCCATTTCCCAGTCATTGCAGAGAAGAAAGGGTAGTTGCTTTATCCACCTCTGCACGCATCCTTCCTTTCACTTCCAGAGTGCTGATCCCCCGTAAACTGTGCACTTGTCCTTGTTTCAGAGTGCAATCTCTGGGAAAATATATCTGATACCTCTGAAGTCGAATTTTCAAAATCCGCCTTTTTCTTTTAAAGATCCTTTCAGACACCTTAGAATGACATGAGTATTTGTAAGTGATTGGCTATGTTTAGTAAGCCTCCTATAATGCAGGAAACATGACTATGAATGTTTCATGGTGTACTCTTGTGAAACAGCAAGTTTGCAGTGAATCCCCCTACTTCCCAGTTCCCCAGGGACAAATAAAACTTTCCTAGTCCATGTTGGATGTAGGCAGATTCCAAGGGAACAGTTTTTCCCTATATTTTAAAATAGTATAATTTATAATATGAAATTAAAAACAACATAAATTAGTAATTCAATCCCAGCATTCCAATTTAATGAACTAGTGGTTTTATTGCATTATTGTTTTGTTCCACTGGACCAATTTTTTGGTGTATGAATAGAAAGTTCTTCTTTATTAATAAGTAAGTATATAAAAAAATTAAAGGTGCCTCTCTGCAATTATGTTGATGTCTCCTAGGAGTGCAAATTCAATAATTTAAAATCTTATTTTCTTAGCATATTCACAACCACAGTAGATAAGAGAGTAAAATTTGTGGCTTTTTAGTTTAAACTCCTTTTAAGTGCAGTGTAGCAAAGCAGTTGCTCCCCAGTGGCACATGAGAAGCACTTACTGGGGAAATCGTTACTGAATTAAGCTGCATAAAATGTAAATAAAGGACATTTTTGACATCCAAAGAGTGACCACTGGTCAGGGACATGTAACACCTTCGCAAGATTCAAGTTCAATGCAAGGTTTCTTATCTTCCTAAAAGTGACACAGTTCTAGTTCATTTATTGCTCTTTCATAATACTTTTTCCACTATAATTTGGAATACACAACAGATGCAAAAATCCTATTACAAATATTTAAAATCTCTCTCAATCTAGAAATTTCTCTAAATGCTCATCTCTATCTAGACGTCATGGTTCTTTAAGAGATCTTATTTGCCCCTAAAGAATGTAGGTCTGTGCTTGGAATGCCATTGCCATGTGCAAGATTGGCATTTTCTAACTGATTTCCTCAGGCTGCTTCTACTTGAACAGCCACTTCTCTTGTAGCCTATGGCCTTCTGTTTGCTCTCATCAGCTCTTGTTTATGCTCTGGCTTTTCTCCATTCGACCCCTTTAGTATATCCTATGTATCTTCAGCCTTTTTTCATATGGGCAGTAAGGTTTGTGAGGGCAAGGATCCTGTCTGTCTTGTTCCCAGCTGTACCCCCCAGCACGCAGCCCAGTTTCTGATCTTGAGTAAGTACAGCATACCTATCTGCTGACTGATTGGATGAATGGGTGAGTATCATACAGCATCATAGCCAGATATGGGTAAATATCTGGCTTCCACTTTTGTTTCCCCTCTCTCAGCACTGTATATATGCAGATGAATAAACTTACAACAGATTCTTTTTAATTTAATTTTTAATTTTTTAATTTTAATTTTTTAACTTTCTTTTTTTGAGACAGAGTCTTGCTGTTATCCAGGCTAGAGTGCAGTGGTATGATCTCAGCTCACTGCAACCACAATCTCCTGGGTTCAAGCAATTCTCCTGCCTCAGCCTCCTGAGTAGCTGAGATTTATAGGTGCCTGCCACCGTGCGTGGCAAATTTTTGTATTTTTGGTAGAGATGCTGTTTTACCATCTTGGCCAGGCTGGTCTTGAACTCCTGACCTCATGTCCACCCACCTTGGCCTCTCAAAGTGCTGGGATTACAGGCATGAGCCACCGTGCCCAGCCAACAGATTCTTTTTAATCTTTTAATCCCTGGACCCTTCCACATCTACTTCCCCTTTAAACAGTTTTGTCATGATGAAGAATGAATATTTTATTGTTTGATGAACTTTATGGACTTTCAATATTCTGATATAATATAAATGTTTAAGAAAAAATGAGAAAGAACTTCCAGGTTAAGTAGTGTGAAAAACTTGATATCATTAACAATTATCCCACCATAAAAATTCTATAAAAAATATGTTAAATTTTAAAAACATTTAACTGAGTAGTCAAGAAGGTAGAGAAATTTTTCATGGACCGAAAATTAGTGAAAGCAGGAACACACAAAACCAAAACAAGTGAGAGGCAACGGCTACTTGCTGGGGACCTAAAGCTCAGTTTTGATGAATTTGAGGGATAAAGATAGGATGTAAATCTTAGACACCTAACTTGGAGATTCTGACAGGAACACATCTTATAGAGCTAAGACCACATGGGTCTTAATCCACAGGGATGGGTGAGTTAGGAGAAAGCTTGCCTTACAGGGGAATAGAGAAATTTACATTTGAGTGGAAAAAAAAATTCTCTCCCATTAATTCATAAACCAGCCCTCACTCAAATTTGTAGCCCGTACCTATGTACACTTTCATTTTGGCCAAAACTAATTCAAACCTATACATCATTTAAAAATATATCCTGATCTGGAAGTTTTAAACTAAAAGTAATAAATACCCTGTATAGATTAAAACCCCTTGGAACAAGATCTCAAAGCATTTTCTCAGATAAAGTTCTATCAAACATAGAATTGGACAAAATAGTACCAAATAAAATAAATTAATTCATCTGAGTATACTGGTGACTACAAAACATTGAAATGAATTAAATACTTCATTTAAAAGACAAACAGTTGGGGAAAAGATGAATATTGGATAACAGAATATTTTTAATGATCTACTCGTATATTATTTATAAGGAAAATATCTAAAATATATGACTTAGAAATGCTTAAAATTAAAAGAATAGAAAACCCAATAACAAGGTTAGATATGGTAATGATAAAATAATTCAAAATAGACATTAATATTAAAAGCATTACTGGAAAATTTTAATTTTATATAATGTTAAAAGATTTAATATACCTGAAAAATATAAAGTTCTAATGTGTTAATGTCTATTGATACAGCCTGACATATATATAAAATAGAACAAGAAGAACCTGATAAATCTGCTTTCACTGGAGGTTACCCTAACATAATTCTTTCAGTAATTGCAAGATCAAGTAGACAAAAAATAAGAATATAGATTTGAAAGCCATACTTAGAAAACTTTATCTAAAAGACTTGTATAAAACATGGTATCTAATAATTGAATATGAAAATCAACCACCCACTAGACCATAAAGCAAGTTTCAAAAAATTCAAACTATTTCTAGATGAATAATGAGTCAAAGACTCTATTATAGTAGAGATTAGAAAATAGTGCAAAGTGATAATAAAAATACTAAATGTAATAGATGTCAAAACTTGAGAAATGCAGCTAATATAGTCTTTAGAGGAAAAATTATAGCCTTATATGTTAACATTAGAAAAAGAGGAAAGTTCAAAATCAATGAGCTATTATCTAAATTATAGAGTTAGAAAAAAAAGTACAAGATAAACCTTAAGAAAATAAAATGAAAGAAATAAGAGGGACAAAATCAAAAATTAATGAAGTAGAAAACAAATAGAGAGAAGATAACAATCAGTAAAACCTAAGGTTAGTTGTTCAGAAGATGACAAAATTCATAAAACTCAGACAAGACTACCAGATACTAGTAAAACTTTTCAATATGAGGAAGTAAAGGAAGTCATTATAACAACAGCTATAGAAATTTAAAAGAATATCAACCACTTTCTGGCAATAAATTTGAAAAAATTGTTGAAAGAGATAAATTCCTGGAAAAAGCACAACCAAATGAGCTAAGAGAAAAAAAAAATAAATAAAGAGGGAACATATTAACTGTTGAAAATATTAAAGCAGAGGTTAGAAATTCCCCATCAAGAAAATCGAAAGGCCAGGTTGTTTTGCAGAATTGTTATTCTGAATATTCAAGGAACACATAATTTTATACATAAAATATGTCAGAGAAAAGAAGAGGATAGAACATGCCCCAAGTCACATTATGAGATTAGTGTGAACTGAAAAGCAGCACTAGATGACGACTGGATGAGATGGGCAAATCACAAGTCAGTCTTATATGTAAAAATCAATGCAAAATCTCAAACAAAATAAAACAAACAAATGGAATCCTGCTGTGTACAAAAAGAAAACGTATCAAATCCATGGTAGGCTTATCACAGAAACTCAATTGTGGTTCGAAGTTAGAAATTTTATTAACACATACTTTATCATATTTAGCAGATGGAAAAGGAAACATAAAATTTAAATAGATGAAGATGCATTTGATAAGATTCAACTTTTCCTCATGGAAAGAATACCTACAAAAATCCTATGACAATTTTGATACTTAAAGGTAAATTTTAAAAGTATACAGGAAACTGACAAGATGCCAGATGACAACACTTCTATTCATTATTATAGTTAAAGTTCTCATCAAGATGCTTACACTATCTAGATGCTCATAGATCCGGAGCAGAAGATTGGAAAAGAAGGAACATTTTTATAGTAGATGAAGGGCATGGCAGTCTACAAAGGTCTACAGAGAATAACAAGGTTTACAAAATACCAGGTATAAGAAGCTAGTTCTATTGCTCTATACCAGTAATAATTAAAAATTTGGGATTTAAAAAGCCTATCATTTGTAATAACAACACAAAATAGGAAAGCATAAATAAATCTAACAGAAGGCATGCATAGACGTTATGAAAATGTTAGTTTTGGATTTATTCAAAGATGTTAATAAAGACCAAAAGGATCACCATCACAAGGTGAAAACAAAGACCAAAAAGTTTTGGAGGTATACAATACTCTAGGACAGCAAGACTCAATTTTATAAGGATGTCAGTTGTCTCCAATGTAATCTATAGATTGAATGTAATGCCAACCAAATTTCCAAGGCTTTTCTTGTTTTGCTTTGTTTGATCTTCATTTTGTTTTTAAAATATAGGGGTATGGTATAGTGACTCCAACATGTATATGGCAAAATAGGAGGACAAAAGCAGTCCAGATATTCCTAAAGAAGAAATTGGAGGAATCAACATTGTCATATATCAAAACTTGTTAAAGTAATAAAGATTCTGTGGTGTTGATGAGAAATAGACACATAGAGAGCAATGGATTCAGTAGAGGGCCCAGGTAGAGACCCAAATGTATATGACATTCAGTGTGTAAAAATCTAGCAATGCAAACCAGTAGGGAAAGCATGAACAATTCAGTAAATTAGAATGAGACTAATGGTTATCGATATGCAAAAATCCAACTTCACAGCATATACCATTCTCAGTGGATTAAAAGCATAAATGTGGAAAGAAAAAAAAACTTTTGGAATAAAGTATAGAACAATTTTATGAACTTAGGATAGGAAAGGTTTTCTTAAACTATACTTTTTTGCAAAAGAGCAGATCATGAAGGTAAAGGTTTATGCATTTCTTTGGAGAAAGATACTTTTAATACCTATAAATGATGACAGAATTTATCCAAAACATAAAAAGAACAAATCAATAAGAAAGATAACTCAATATTAAAATGGTCAAAAGAGTAGGTTAGCATTTTATATAAGAGAAAATATTCATAGTCTTTAAAAAATATATAAGATGTTTGATCTCGTTATTCATCAGAGAAAATTAAATCTACTGTATGATGCCGTTTCCTATTCATCAGATTTTAAATGATATAAAAGTCTGACAATGTTAAATATCTTCAAAGGCAAGGGTGATAAGAACATGTATACACTGTGAGTAGGGGTATAAACTGACACCATCACTTTTTTTAAAAAATTTGATATTATTTCTAAAAGCAATTTAGCTCCTCGGCAGTGGTCCTCAAAGTCATGCTCTGAGAACCTTTCCAGCAGGTCTAAGAGCTCATCTTATTTCCAACTACATATTTGTGCAAGGCTGATGTTTTTCTCATACTTCAGCCAAACAGCAAACCCAACAGAATACAGAGCAGATATGAGAGTTTGGTTGTTTCCCTTTAAGCCAGGAATTTAAAAGATATACCAAAACAGAAGATCATGTCATTCTTTTCATTAATGTTTTTTCTTTTTGGAAAAAATAGTCAACTTTAATAAAGATGTTATTGATTTAAATGTGTGTCTACACAGTTCAAGATGCTATAACAGAGTGACTTAAACAACAGATATTTGTTTCTCGGAGTTCTGGAGGGTAGTAAGTCTAAGATCAAGAAGCTTGCAAATCTGGTTCCTGGGGCCTCTTCCTGGCTTGCAGAAGGGCAGCTTATTGGTGTATTCTCACAGGGCAGAGAACAGATCATCTCTCTCTCATTCATTCTTACAAAAACACTAATCTCATTTATGAGGTCTCCTCCTTCATGACCTAATTACCTCCCAAAGCTCTCTACCTCCAAATAGCATCACATCAGGGATTAGTGCTTCAACCAAAGAAATTTTGGTGGGACACAAACATTCAGTTTATAGCCACATCTAATGGGATTATTGTTATTATTTTTGAATAAACTAATAAATATTCAAAGATTTTTGAGTTTTAATTGCTAATACTAGAAGAATTTTTGTAGATACAATTTATGTAAACAACAGCCCTTACTTATCCTTAACAGCTCTCAAGAGTGAAAAGGTAGGAAGGTCAAAAAGTTTGAGAATTGATGCACTAAAAACTTTTGAAAGTATAAACTAGATATATGCACAAGAATAATCATAGCCAATTGTTTGCAGAAAGGAACAAATCAAAAACGAACAAAGAAAAACACTAGACAAATCCCTAATATTCATTGACAAATGGACAAAAAAATGATATACTTACCCAGTGAAATATTACATATTCTGACATATATTCTATACAATGAATAGTCTCCAACCATATATCTCGCTATATAGATACATATTATACTGTGAAAATATGTGAACTTCATCTACAGACATTAATACAAATGGGCTTCAAAAACACAATGTTAAAAGAGAAAAGCAAATGTTACACACAGAATGAATTCCTAGATCTAAAGAATACAACACAATTCTTATACAGTATATTGTTTAATGAGAAATACATGTGTAGCAAGCCTATAAAACATAAAATCTAGGGGTGGGATTACTTCTAGGGAAACAGGAGGGGTACAGAGGAGTTTCAAAAATGTATTCTATTCCTTAAGCTCTATGGTAGGTTTCACGGGTGTTTGTTTTATTTTTAGCGTTATTTTTTGTGATGAGAACACTTAAAATCTACTCTCTTAGCAATTTTCAAGTTTACAATACATTATAATTATTTTTAGTTTTTAAACCTTACTATGTATTCCAAATCTTCTTTTGTGTGTAATATTTAATTTAGAACATTTTTAATTTAAAAAGACATTTGAATATAGGAGATGGAAAAAGAAAGGGAGAAAGATGGAGCAAGCAAAGAAAGAAATATTTCCTGACCTTTAATGGGGGCTAAATACATCTATTAAATGCACTTTGTTCAATGTTAACCAACTTTTCTGTGCTGAAGGAAGATAACCTTTTGGGGAAAGATATCACCTGTTCAGCCCTATATGTCCTAAAATGCTGTTAAAACATCCATTTTAAAGCTCTTTCAGATAAAGAGACACATTAGCGATGAAAGTGATGCTGAGCTGATTTCTCTCTAGGATTGGCTCCATGCCATCTACAATTTATTCAGCTTCACAGGTTAGCAGGATCAGAATAAATAGTCTCAAAAAAGGTTCCAAGTTTTCATTGGAAATCAGAGTCTCTTTCCCAGGACAACCTACCTCAAGCTTTCTCCCTACTCAGGACCTTAGGTGAGGCACACAGCTTTTTGCACTGAGCATGATGACCTTGCTGCCATCCCCTAAGATACTAATGACTGCGTGACATTCCCTCTGAAGGAGAATGCGGGACAGAGACCAGCAGTGCAGAGCCTCGTTGGAGGACCTTTCATTTTTTTCTAACTAGAACAAGCGAGTTTATTTTACTTTTTAAAGCCTCTCTTTATGTGGCTGCTTTAAATTCTCATAAATATATAATTAGCAACTTTGGCAGCTCTTTTGCTATTTTTTAATTATGTTGCTAAATATAATTGGAAAAACAAAGAAATACACCTAGGAAAAGAAAATAGAAACCTAAGGGGAAAAAAGTTGCACTACTTAGACTTACGCTTCTGCCAGCAACTCTTCCTACCATTAGTAACTCTAGGGCTTCAGACACTACTTCCCGTTACAATGTCATTGTTTTGTGTAGTAAGAATCAAAGATTTAGTCAAATGCTAGGCCCCTTCAGAGACTGTAAAATATCAGCAGAGTGACAGTTTCCTCTCTGATCTACTTTTTCAAATACCTGACATACCTGTAGCAGACTGATTTATTGAAAATTTAATGTGGTAGAAAAACCACATTCAGAATTAATGGTGTCTTATGGGCTTACCATGAAATATTAGGAATTCTTTTTACAACCCCTTTTAAATAGGGTATCCAAGGCTTTTGATTTTGTTGGGTTTTAGCCTCCCTTTTTTCAGAAGTGACTGGAGAGATTTTTGCTTTGTAAAACCAGGACTCTTTAAGGATCTGTATGAAAAGAGAAGAAAAAGGTGTGGCAAGGCCCAACCACCGAGATTCCTCCCATGCTCAAGGTATGGGAGGTGGTGCTTCCCAGAAGTGGTGGGATCTCTGATGGGCATGGGTGCATGGATAACTGAAGATGGGAAGGAATGCTAAGTACATAGGCCATGAGAGTCAAAATGTCTCTAGTAAAGGGATGTGAGAGAAGAGGTGGATACTATAGGCAAAGAAGTTGCTAGCCTTGGACTGGTGTGGATGCCATACAGTTTAGCAGTGATGAGGATGGACTAAAAGAAAGAGGATAAAATACCCTTCCCCTATTCTTGATTTCTAAAATTGTGTAAGCTTCAGTATTCCTACCCAATTCAAGCACAGAAGAACCCCAGAAATTTAACTGAGATTGGATTTCCCACTAACTCTATTGAGCAGGCAAGACGGGAGGAAAGAAGAGCAAGAGTCAAATTTAATCTCATTTTAAATCACATTTCACAGAGTACATATGTCTTACTGAGCCCAAGTGGGTTGGGAGTCAGATGGGTTGAGCTCATTCTTTTCAGTAGAACACAGGACATTGGAGCCAAATGGTTAGATTCTAGCATTAGTGATAGACAGCCTGGTCCTGGTTCTCTCCCTTGTTTACTTAGTCTTTATAGACCATAATCTCAATAGATCAAAGTTTCTTCACCTGTAGAAAGGAGAGTCTAGCAATATGGGTTTCTACTAACGGGGTTCTTAGGAAGATTCTGTGTAATAACTACATAAAATGATCATTGTAGTGCCTCACGTATTAGTGAAAGCTCAATAAATGCTAGCTGTCATTTTTATTACGATGCTCATTGTTCTGAACCTGTTTTCCTAATCTATGAAAGGAAGACTGTATGATTGGCCACCACCTTCCTGCCAGAAATGCTTACACATTTGAAGAATCAAGTTGTAGAAAAAGGAAACATATAAAAGAAAGCGACCCAAAATAATTTAATGGCAACCATTTACTGAGACCTTAAAGTGGGCCAGATCCACAATAATTGCTTTCACCCATATCATCCTACCGAATCTTTCAAGCAAATTTGAAAGGTTGAATACACAGATAAGGAAACTAAAGGCACACAGCAGTTATCTGCTCATGTCCACAGTGAATAAATGATCAAGCCTGGTTTGAAACATGGCCACTTTTGTGCTCCTGTAATTTGAGAAGAATTACAAACTTAAATTCTTTCCTCCTAAGTGCAGTGTTCCAATATTAATAACTACCAAATACTAAGCAATTTCCAAGTCCCTTTAGACTTGAAATTTTACTTATACTTCATTATATGCATCATAGGATAACTCAATGTGATAGATGCTATATCTCCATTTTACAGGCAAAACAATTTCCTTCATAGAGATACACAGTATAACACAAGAGCTGTAGCTAACACTGAGAAATGGCTGAATTCAAATACTTCACTTTTCTTCTGCTGTAATTCACTGTGTCATATGACCCTGGTATTCCACTTCTAGGTAACTACCTAAGAGAAATTAAGATGTACACATTCAGCCAAACTTCCACGAGTCACAATCTTAGTAACATTACTCACAACAGCCAATCATTGGAAATAACCCAAGTGCCTATCAACTAGTGAATTAATAGACAAAATGTGGTATATCTCTACAATGAAATACTAGTCAGCAGTAAAAAGAAACAAAGTGTTGATACATACACAACAGAAACAAACTTCACAAGCATTATCCTAAGTTAAAGAAGCCAACATAAGAGACCACATATTATATGATTCCATTTATATAAAATGTCCAGAAAAGGCAATTATGTAGAGATAGAAAGCGTATGATGGCTACCTGAGACACTGAGTGGAAAAGAAGACGAACAGTAAATGGACATGAAGGATCTTATTGGGATAAGGAAAACATTCTGAAACTAACTTATGGTGATGATTATACTAACTTGGTTAATTTGACAAAAGTCTTTATATTATACTCTTGAAATAGGAGAATTTTATGATATGTAAAACATGCCTCACTAAAGTTTTTTTAAAAGCATTGTGAAGAACATACAGTATTTAACAGTTCTTAAAATACTTTTCATTTTGGTTCATTGTGGTATTTTTTCTTGTTATTCTAGCCTGTTATGTTTTTAAGCATGGTGCAACATTATTTTGATGCCTTGTGAGTCATCTCAAAAAATAATTTTAAAATGCTCTTTGAAATTGTGTGTTCCAATTATAACAAATGATCATTATCAATTTTTTAAAAATAACTATAAATAATGCATACTGTAGCCATTCTAGAATACTTCTATTCATCGCCACTTAAAGATAACATAATTTTTAAAAAGAATATAATTATAAAGATGTGGCTCTAAAGACGATATTGAGGACCCCTTCCTCACCTCTAGCTATGTTCTCTCCCCACTATCAGTTGCTGATAACTTTCAAAAGGATCATTTACCTCAAGGAACAAACTACAACCTTTTGTCCCTTCCACCTGCATCTTCTCCTAGAGTTGCTTCTTAATATCTTGATTTATATTTTATTGATAATAAAAACATGAAGGAAGGCAGAAAAGAGACAGTGATAGAAGAGCAAAGAACAAACAGGTGATTGAAAAGAAGATTGTGTGTGTGAGAGAGAGAGTTTCTTTCAAACTTAATATTGCTTTTGACATTGGAAGAAAACCTATTGACAGATCTTGAGATAATCTGCTTTGCTGGATGGTAATTCTAAGCCACTCTATCGGGATTCTGTGAAATCTGTTGGTGATAGTTTAGGATGGTTCTTCAAAATAGATGACCAAGTTTTGTCAGGAAGAAAAGAGAGCCCATTGCTGCTGCATAGAAGAGGAAAGGAGAGAACAACATTGTATATGATATAGGTTACATTTTTCTTTATTTTCTCAGGATTTTGGATATCCTTTCAAGAAAATATATTAAAACCTTTTTTTTTAATAAAAAGTCACCAGCCGGGTGCGGTGGGTCGTGCCTGTAATCCCAGCACTTTGGGTGGCCGAGGTGGGCGGATCACAAGGTCAGGAGTTCAACATAGTGAAACCCCATTTCTACTAAAGTTACAAAAAAATAAGCTGGTATGGTAGTGCGCCTGTAATCCCGGCTACTCAGGAGGCTGAGGCAGGAGAATTGTGTGAACCCGGGAGGTGGAGGTTGCAGCGAGCTGAGATCACGCCATTGTACTCCAGCCAGGGTGACAGGGCAAGCCTCCGTCTCAAAAACAAAAAAAACAAGAAAGGGAAAAAACAGTCACCAGTTGGCGATAGGACTAGAGCTAATAGTTCAGCCTATGTGCAGCTATGTGGTATACCATCTGGAGTCTTTTATGATTTGCCAGGTGTCTGTACTGACCAGGCAAGGCCTGCACTATTGCTAAGTATTTTGGACATAACTTCTGAATATGAATGTCCCAGAAACTTCTAGTCTTGAAGCTTCATGAGGACAAATGGTGTGGCCTTTTGCTCTGTCTCAAATATTTAGTAAACAAAGTTGGCACTCCACAAATGTATGTATGTATGTACGTATGTATGTATGTATCTATTTTTTGAGATGGAGTCTCATTCTGTTGCCCAGGCTAAAGTGCAGTGGTGCAATCTTGACTCACTGCAACCTCCACCTCCTGGGTTCCTGCCGCTCTCCTGCCTCAGCCTCCCAAATAGCTGGGATTACAAGTGCCCACCACCATGCCTGGCTAAGTTTTTTGTATTTTCAGTACAAACAGGGTTTCGCTATTTTGGCCAGGCTGTTCTCGAACTCCTAACCTCAGGTGATCCACTTGCCTTGACCTCGCAAAGTGCTGTGCATCCCACAAATCAATGAACAATTTGAACAAATCATCCGAGAAGTTTGAATGTACTTTGAGAAATATTCAAAGAATGCTACACAACTCAGTTGTGATTGTAGAGATGCTTTGCTGTAGAGCTCCCACCGTTGTTATGCCGTAAATAATTACTTCATAATTAATCATGACATTATTTCCTTACCCTATGATAGAATGTAGATGCTGCTTCAGAAGCTAAATTCTCAGGATGCAACAGACATTTCTACACTACCAGAAGTTGAGCATGTACTACGGGCACTCTGTGGTCAGCCTGCTCGGTTTGAAAACATGATGGTCCTATCTTAGTTTCTTTTCCCTGAAATATGTTATTAAGTTACTGGCAAATTGGAGTTGAAATTAAGGAAATGAGGAACAAAATCTGACTTATTTTTGAACAAAATATCCCAGTTACCTTACAAATTATTTCTCTATAGTAGATGTTAAAAAAACCTAACAGTCCTATTCTAATAGCTGATTCAAAGAAAGCCGTATTTCCTTTTGGCTCTCTCAGCAGGTTTTTCTGTTACAGAAATAATAGAAAAAATAAGGTGTACCAAGGAAAGGAATAGATCTGTGTGTCTTTGGTAGGGGTGTGTGTGTGTGTGCGTGTGCATGTGTGTGTTTGGGTGGGGGGGGCGCAAGGAAATGCCAAACTTAAAAGGCATTTTAAATATTAGGTCAGAAAGAAGCCCAAATTAAATTCTACACCAACAAAGACATTAGCATCTATAGGACCAACTGGGTAAAATTAAAGCTGGAACTCAATAGATATAAAATAACAATAATAAAATAATTGGAGGTTTTAGATTTCAATGAGGCGTCATTATATGCTCTTTCTATCAATATAATGGGCTATAAAGTTGAGCTCTTGCCCAGTTATAGTTATTAAATACCACTTTTTTCCCCTAAAAATGGGATGCCTGAAGATGCTCTTTTGAGACTCTAATTTGGTTGATGACATTTTGACACCTCTGTTGGGATCTCAGGTCTTCATCTCAGGGAAATTCTGCATTTCGTGTTCTAAGACCTGACCCTGACCTTGCCCTGCCATGTCGCATCTTGAAGATTTGTCTCCTTATCATGTTTCTTTAAGCCTCAAAAAATTATCTGGATGAATTTCACTTTTTTATCTTGACACTTAACATGTGGTAAGTAGACAAAAAGATTTTGGTTGATGAATAGCGAGGGAATGCAGGAAGAAGTTTAAATCGCAAACTTGCATTCCAGGTCAAAGACCCACATGTTCTGTGCTGGTGAATGCACACCTGGAGAAGCACATGAATACACGGAAGTGCTTTGGGGAGGGTAAGAACAATGGAAAGGGGTTTGACAAACACGGGATATGAAAAAGAAAACTAAAACCTGTGTTATGACTCAAAAGCCTTACGGGAGCCAAGCAAGTAATTCAGGTGAGCAAAATGGGCCAGTAATAAAGAATAGTTTGCACCGCCTTGAATAATTATTCTCTTTTCTATTTTTCTTGAAAATGCAGACATCTCAGTCCTTCTTCCTTCATCCATCCTTTGATAGAGAAATGAGTCAAAGAAATATTAAGTGTTATCTTAAGAAAAATAAAAGTATAAGCAAATGATGAGTCATTGAGAGGGCCCAAAAGAGGGGAGGCTGCCCCATCTAATGGAGCAGTGGCTACTTAGCTCATTGATGCTATGTAGCTAAATGGTTAAAGCGCTTCTAGAGAGTATAATTCTTATGAGAAAATGGGGATTCATTATTTTATGTACAAATCTCCCAACTTAAAAATATTAGCTATATTTTGGCTGGGTGTGGTGGCTCATGCCTGTAATCCTAGCACTTTGGGAGGCTGAAGCAGGCAGATCACAAGGTCAAAAGTTTGAGACCAGCCTGACCAACATGGTGAAACCCTGTCTCTACTAAAAATACAAAAATTAGCTGGACATGGTGGCATGCACCCGTAATCCCAACTACTCAGGAGGCTGAGGCAGGGGAATCACTTGAACCCGGGTGACAGAGGTTGCAGTGAGCCAAGACTTCGCACCATTGCACTCCAGCCTGGGTGACAGAGTGAAACTTTGTCCCCCGCCTCAAAATATTAGCTATATTTTAACCAAGAGGAAAGTCAATATTGTATGTATATTGTGAATCATAACTGCAGGGAAAGTCTGGCCATAAGCATCGGTGACATCTCTGAAAAATGGCTGTAAAAGAGATAATTCAGAGCCAGAGGCATGACAGAAGATCTAACAAAATAGAGTGGGCTTCTTCTGGACCACCCTAGATGAGAAAAGTAGCTCTATTGATGAAAATTATCAAAAAGAATATTTCAGTACCTCAGGGAGAAAAACAGTCTACCAAGTCAAACCTCTGTGAGTAGAATAGGTTGGCTCATGACAGGACAGGTTCTCCACGATCAGCCTCTAGCTGGATGGTCTTCAGTCAGAGATCTCGCTTCAGAAACTTTTTCTTGGCTCCTCTGTGAGGGGTCTAGCATCCTTTTTAAGCAGGAAAGGCAGTAACTTTAGCCTGATTCTCAGCAGTTAAACAAAGGAAACCACAGAGCATAAACTAAGTTTAGTTCCTTCATATTTAAAGGTTTATTTACTCAATGTTGACTCATGTTAGAGCTCTTCGTGGGCTCTGGAGCGAGACTTCCTGAATTTGAATTGAGGCTTTATCATTAACTTTGCGACCTTGAATAAACAACTTAAGTACGGTGAGTCTAAATTTCCCAATATACAAAAAGGACTGGGTAATAATACTTCTTTTTACAGTGTTATTGGGTAGATTATATTAAATAATACATATTAAATGATTCAAATATATAGTAATTGATTAATAAATATGAATCAGTTGTCATAAAAGTAAAGTATCGGCAGCAACCATAGCAATAGCTGTGGTAGTCCTATGACGATTGAGGAGGTGATGGGAATATCTCATAAATTTGGTACTCTAATGTGTTTCAAGATACCAGAGCATAAACTTTATGAGAGCAGGGACTGTGTTTGTCTTATTCGTCATTGTATCCCTATGCTAGTTCAACAGGCTGTTGGAATCAGTTTTTAAATCAAGGGAGATTCTACAGAGACCCTTTATAAACTACATTTGGTAGGAAGACTATAAAGAATAACCATAGTGTGCCCAGGTTTTAAAACATGTAAACAAGCTGTGTTTGCCTGATTTAAAGTACAGTGTAGCAGATTCTTCACATTCCTGATAAATATATCTTAAACTTTGAAAATTCTTATTTTTGTAGACATCAATAAAACATTGGTTTGTAAAGTTTAGTTGAAAAATGAGACCCCTCCAGCTACCAGATAAAAGTCACCCAGCTGGTTCCATTCACTCATAAGTGAGATTCAATAGCACATCTCTAAAAATCACAAATCACAGGGATGATAGTAAAAATCTGTGAAGCCCGGTGAGTCCCATCAACTGATCAGAACAGACCCCCAGCCAATCATAATAGATGTCAGCCATGAGCAACCAGTGGAGATGAACTGATGGGCACTGGCCGAATATCTGCCCTGCAAATCAGATTCCTGGCTCTTTGGGTCATTCATGCATAAATAGCTATAATCTTAAGTGTTAGATCCTCAAATGTCAAGGCTCTCCTGTTTAATCAGTTATTATGTGATTACAGTTTTGGTAACACTTTAAATATAATACTCCATGCACACACTACCATTATTATATTTTTATCTGTTTGGGCTGAACTGATGCCCTTGCCAAACAGCTGTTCTAAGATCTGAAAATGTAGACTATGCTTTGCCAGGGGCACGCTTACAATTATATCCTGGAGTTCTCCACATCCAGTCCAAGAGACACTTGTTCAAAAGAGCAGAGCCTTCTATTTTCCCTTAGCAGGCCAGACAGAGTGTCCTGTACCTTTTTAAGCACTTTGTTAAGATTTAAATCAACACTCTAATTACAGGCAAGAGCAGAATATTAGAAACCAATGCCAAGCCTGGAGAAAGCTGTTTTTTCCCATGACCAAAAAGAGTTACATAAATGCTCAGATCTGCTGCCCTCACTAACGTGGAGGCACAAGAGACAGATGAAAGAACCACCCCTCCTTCTCTCCCTCCTTAGCATTTAGGTTATTGTTATTTCTAAAAATTTGTAAAATCAACAGGATATTTACGGACAACATATAAAGAGAGATTGGTGGCACCAGGGGTTCTAAACTACACAATTCTTATCACTAACAGATGATTCATTTGGGGGCCATTAATATCAGTTGAGATGTTGTCAACATATGCTTTCTGTTTACCAAAGCCTTCACCACTTAGGCTCAAGATCTATGTTGCAGACAGGACTAGACATCAGAATTGAAAGATATTTAGCATTCTCTACTTTCATCTGTCTATTTTGAAAATAAATTCAGATTTGGGAAGAGTGAATCATCACTAACCAGTGTTTAGTAAAATTTGGTCCTCAGACCACCTACATCAAGATCCCCTGATGTGCTTGTTAAAAATGTAGATTCAAAATCCTCAACCAAGAACTACCGATGTATCAGGGACTATGTCTTATCAATTTCTGCATCCCTAACTCCCAGCATGCTGCTTAGCCTAGAAATATTCGGTAAATTTGTCGAATAACATGACTTATTAATTAATAAGATTCTGAGATAGATGAGTTGGATGGTATTAAATTACCCAGAGCTTTGTTTTTATCCTCCTTCCCACTGATCTTCAGATGGCAGGACCGAAGTAGTTGGAAAAATACAAGTCAAAACATTTTCCATGGTTCCCTTTAGGCTTCCAAATTTCCATCAAGTCAGTAATCTTTAAGAGATGAAGTTAGTCTTGGAGCAGTTCTATGCTGGCTAAAACTCAAAAGAATCTAAATGGTCTAGAGTTAAAGACTAAACTTCGGACTAATAATAAAATATTTAACACCTGGTGAAGAGTGGGGGGAATGCAAACTAAAAGTACAAGATGAAGAGGAGAGCAACCAAGAAGAGCATTTGTCACAGGTGTGCACACAGGTGTCCTATATAACTGGCTAGGGCGGACCTGGTCCTAGGCCACCTGATATGGTAGGATTTGGGTGTCAAACCTCCCCAGAAACCCTAAATCATGTCTTCTACCAGCTTTTCTTGCTCAAGCATGAAGAATCAGAATATTATGGAAATATAACTGATTTATATCCTAAGTCCCACAAAACTGGAGCTTACTCAATTTAACATGATAGACTGGGTTAAATCGAGTTTTCATTGCATACCATCTCGGAATCTTCACTACTCCAATGGGCATATTAATATGCCCATAAGCTTCGAGAATCAGCAAGTGCCATTTTTGTGTGTGTGGAGACAGAGGTTGGTCTGCTCAATTCAGAAGTAGCAAGAAGGAGTAGGCCAAGAAGGTTGACAAAAGAAGAGAATGAGGGAGCCTCAGCCACCCTAAAATACAAGTCAGTGGGAAGCTGCTCTGATGAGTATTAGTTACTTTGTGATTTCATTATGTCTTTATACAGGGCCCTTCTCACAAATGACACTGCTGACAACCCCAGAATGCTGACCCCAGTACTGTGCCCTCATACTGTGTGTCTTAATTTGGACAAACCTGGTTTGTGTCCATAAAAGAAAAAAATGGAGACTTCCTGGTTCTAGGAGGGAGGTGTGTTGACAGCACATCCCAGTAAAGACAACATTGGCCCATGAAGAAACTGACCATGTGTTATCTGGAAAAAGATTATTTAATAATAGATCCATTTTTCTATGGGGTAGCCTGTGCTGGTTTTTCTCTTCCTGTATTTTCTGACTCTTGCAGGGCTGCAGAGTTTGACTCCTCCAGGCCATTATATACATGAACAGAGCCAAGACAGTTTGATATTTGCTTTGGGTGATAACGTACTTGAAGGGATTGGAACACACCTGTGGTGGGTGCTATGCCCCCACCCCCACAGCATTATGCCAAATACTAAAAAACAGAAAGGAAAATGGGGGAGGGGGATCATGTTCAAAAGCACTATTTTAAAAGCTTTTAAATGTGAAATACAAGCCAGAACTGATCTATTTTGGCTCCGTGTCCCATCTGATTAAAGTTCAAGAACATGAACTGGGTCATAAAACAAATAAAACACCCCAGAACGGGAGGACAAGAGGACTGAAGAAACACTATTGGGAACCACATGTGCACTGATATGGCTACAAAACCATCTTGCAGTTCCCAGCTCTGGGCCCTTGCCTCCATTCACCTGGGAGTTGTCCGTTCACCCCAAGCTCTTCCACACAGGGCAATAGCAGCTTCTACCCCCCTCCTTGGCATTGTCCAACCTTCCCTTGTTCTGACTTAGACTTGTCTCCAACTTCAACAAATGTGCTATGCCCTGGTTTTCTTACCATATTCACTTTGTATTATATACGTCTTCTATGTAAGGGAAGGTTTATCTGGGTGGTTCCAAACCAGATTCAAAAAGGAAGAAGCAGGATCTTACTTATTTGAATAAATGTTGTCATCATGCAAAGTCTTTTATGGAGACTCTTCTCTTAGTACAGCTCTTAGTGATTTACTTTTTTCCCAAAGCCTTCTTTTGCTTTTAAAGCATCTATTGGATTGACCTGTTTTGACTGCAATACTTGTAATAAGTGATCTATGAAGGACTTAACGGCTTGGGTACTGCTTAAATTCATTAGAAAATCTGGAACTGAACTTCTGTCCATTTTTCTCCTCAGACTCTTACTAAATGGGGCCAGCATCATGATGTGAGAAAATGATGTGCATTTTAAAAATTGAAGCTCCCTGCAACAAATCTCTGTTGAACCAGGGATTCTACAAGCAATTGGAAGTAACATCTATTAAGCTTCTACTTACTGCATGTCAGACACTTTTACATACCTCATCATCTCATCTTCACTGAAACTCTTAGGGAGGTGTTATTCCTACTTCATGGACAAGTCAACTATGGCTTAGAGTTAAGATTCAGACACAAGTCTATGCTATTTACGCTGTACAATATGGGCGCCTAGTAAGGGGTAGATCTGTTATCCAGAGTCTCTCTGACTCTACGGCTTCTCCTTTTAACCCCTGCACTCTAATGGCTGCTTATTTAAGCTTCTGCGGTGGAGTCCCATCACCCACACCATGAAATCCCTCTTTAATTTGGCCTCTGCCTGCCTCTCAAGCCTCATTGTGCACCATTTACCCAATTTAGACCCACGCCCAACTACATGTAGTTTTCTCAACAGGAAATGCTGCTTCATAGCTTCACAACTTTTCTCTGTATCCACCAGATAATTCCTATTCTTCAAGAGTCAGCTCATGTGCTCACTCTGCCAGTGTTTACTGTGACCTCTACACCACCAGGCAGTTAGATAATTTCTTCGTTGTGTTTCCATATTCACATATGTGCCCATATCACTCGTGAGCTATGACTCTTCCAGGTTGTCTTATGAATAGCGTCTCCAGGATCCAGCACAATGCCTGATGCATAGTAGGATATCAATAAGACTTTGTTGGCTAAATATGTGATTCTGTAGCATAAAGATCAAAGTGCTGACTCCAGCAACTTTTAAAGTTCAAAGGAAGGTTACATCATGCTTCATACTGTTGATTATTTACTTAAATTTCTCATTCTTCCACACTCTGTTTCCGTATTTTGACAATTCTGGCTCTGTCGTAAGCCTGCAACCCCAGTCAATAGTGATCTCATTACTTTTGTTTGTATAGCCTAACTATACTTTCTGACGTGCTTCTATCATACTCTGGGCTCCTTCCAGCTTCCCTGACATTGTCATTTCAGTTCCTCATTCTTAGTTTCGCTGTACACGTGAACTCCCAACACTGGCGTGGCAACAATTTAAATTCCCTCCCTAACTCCTCAGTTTTAACAATGCCAGCAAAATCTAATTCGATAGAAAGGCGAAAAAATGGCTGTTCATGCAGATGATTTGCAGCATGAGATATAAGAAAAGCCATTCTCAGCTGGAAACAAGTGTTCCCAGCATTGGGCCCCTCACCTTGTGGCCCCAGGTGAACGGTGAACTCCTGGTGAGCAATCAGGCTTTGCAGTCTCATAAGTATGGGAGAGCATCACTGCCCATCTCATCTCCTTCCTGGCAGATAAAACATTCTTTTGCTTCTAATTAAAAAGATTAATAAAGGAATAGAACACATCAGGCGCACATCAATCATTGCCCATGTGGTTCTTATTACTGTAATTAAAAGTTATCTTTCCCAAATTTCAGGATAAAAGTGCCATGATCTGCAATTGAAAACACATTGTAAGTTTTACGTTTCCCAACTTCATTTGTTTTTCCTCTTTACAAGAAGAATGGCAAAGCAATATTCTTATGGCTGATATGTTTAGAGGTGTCCTTAATAGCAGTCTATCTGAAAAATGCACTTCTTTATTTCTTGAAATACTCTGAAAGAAGGTGCATTTCCCTTTTGCATTCAAAATGTATGATTGCTTATTTTTATAATTCCTGTGCTTGTCTTTTCTTTTTGTTCAGCTGTCAGTGCCCTTGAAAATTCTGATATAAAAGACATTTTTAATGACAAGTTAAAAATTTACTAAGGGCTCCACTATCATGCTTGGGCTAGAACAAGACAAACTTAATGCTTAAAGAATTTCTGTCTCCCAGAATGCATCAGCTTCCCCAAAATGGAACAAAGCACCAAGCCCCTTGATTCACCTGGAAATGTGTGTGATTCTGGGGACACTGAATCCTTTTATACAATCTGAAGGAGTGAAGTCAACCCTGGGTCAATTTCTGGGGGATTAGCAATGCAATTTCACTGCAATCAAATTTTATTAAGAACTGACAGGTCAACCGGGCACCATGGGCTTATGAGTTTATTAGGCTGCAGCCAGGGTGGGAATGGCTGGAGACATAGAAGGCAGTTCAGAAAGTTCATAGCTCACATTCTCTTTCTGGGTATGAGGTCTCCAGGCAAGAATGATTCTCCTAGGAGGCCACTTGATTCTTAAGGTTTCTGGCTTTGTCTATACCAGTTTATATCCCACTCCCTTCTTTGAACCTATAGTTCTTACTGGTAATCCTCCTCTCACTGGCTCTTTGCACTTCCTGGTTGCTGGAAGCCTTGCTGGTTGAAATGCATGTGCATTGCCTTTCTCAAGGCTCTCAGCCTTCTGACTCAAGGCTCTATCTTCTCTCTGTTATTCTTATCTGTGTCAAAGCAGGGGGCTTGTAACAGCCTTTGCACATCTTGCATCTGCACAGTTCAAAGCAGAAGCCTGCAGCCTCAGTGTTTTTTCTTATCTATCAAGGCTTGCCTGGGCAAACAAGGGCCTCGGCAGCTTCATCTACATGGCTCCTGCACAGCCCAACTTAACACACATTGAGATGGGGTGACTGCCTGTACAATTTTAGTTTCTTTTATGAAAAAGTGCATACAATTCCAATTTGCACAAATTCTGAATCTACTCCTTAAAAATCTCATGGATGAGGGGACAGTGATAGTAACAAAAGAATTAACATGAATAAATGATTGATTGAATAAATTAAAGAAGAACTCACATTTTTAGCTTATTGACAGTGAACACCCCCAGGGGCCATTGCTTAAGGCCAAAGTCCTTGTCCTCAAGGACTTAATCACTTATTCCAATAAGACATTCAAATCTGTGTAGAGCTATATTCCCAGATTGAAATACTTCCTTTCCTAAAATATTATTTCAGTCATTCACATGGCACTAAGTGCAGTGCTTTTTGTATCTTAGCATTTTGTGTTCATTCTTTTTTACCTAGATTGTGAGTCTCTAGAGGCAGGGACATCTGCCTTTTTTCTCTTTGGTTCCCAGCACCTTTCACAATGTTCTCACATTGCAAGTGCTCAAAAAATGTTCACAAGGATGATGACTTTTAGTGGTTCCCACAGTGGGTAAAGTCAGAGCATCACACAGTTAGCCCAGCAGGTGGAAAGCGTGCACATGGAAATGCTTGTAGTTATGGATAATTAATACCCTCTGCCATGCTTGCCTGTGTCACAGGCTGTCATCTTGGCCTCCCCTGGATTCCTCACAAGCTGATCGTCTGTGCTCAGAGCCTCCCTTGCCTACATCAATGTACTAAGGCAATGGGACAAAGGATGGGGTCAGGATTTCTTTGCCTGAGAAAGGATCTCAGTTTATCTAATCGGTGCTTATAAAAGTGCAATGCAGGCAGCAGCCAGTCAGCTGCACTTGCAGGATGGAATCTTAAAAGACCAAATTAGTGTGTTCATAGGAGCAGGTAACCTCTGCAGCTCTGTGAAGCAGTAACTGAGAATGGAGCCTGGCCTGGGTACTGGCCCCTCTGCCAAACGCACAGGACACGGACCTAACCTCAGATGGAAAGCCAAACAGAGGGATAGAGGTCAACGTTTTTTCAGCTCAGAACTGGAGTTTCCTAGTTGGAGTCCAGGGCTATAGAGAAGGACGACATACTGAACCCAGGGGCAGAGATCAACTATGCAGAACAAGATCTTTAAAAATGGAAGAGACTCTATAATACCAATACTTTAAATGCTCAGAGTATATTCTCCAAAACAGTCAGTTTTTGTTATCTTCTCACCTGCTGATACCCCCACAGTTCTTTACTGAGGAACCTGACTATATAGAAAGTTAAATTTTCCAAGGGAGAGCCATACATTTCAAATATTCTAGATCTGCAAATATTTTCAATGAAATCAAATGAAAACATATCATTTGAGACCACAGATATTTTCCACATTTTTCTTTGTTCCTCTTGGATACTTTTCTAACTTATGTTTGGTTTCATCACTTTTTAAGACAAGAAAACATATCAGTGGGACAGTTAGAGCACCAGCCCAACAGAACACTCAGAAACAAGCAACAGAAGCACATTGTTTAGGCTGCAGATCCTTTTTTTACTTTTCCATATGCTGGTCTACATGGAGCTAGTGATAAGGCAGAGTGTCTGTCACCCCGACAGCTAGTCTGGAGGCTCTTGTAGAAAAAAAAAAACACAGCACAACACATTGGTTGGAAATAAAAATGGACGTTTGGATGAAATGTTTTGTAGGTAAGGGGCTTGCTTTCCAACTAGTCTGCAAAATCCTTGAGACAGAGCCATGTACCTATCATCCATAATGCATGGCTTATTTTTAGTATACATTTACATACAAAGTTGATTTGAAGTCCTCCATGAACACTTCTTTCCAAAAAAAGTTTACTGGCTGTTGCAGAGACACAATCTCCATTTAAACGGCATCCTTCATGCTTTGGCTTGGTGGCTGGCCATGCATTTTAAAGAGTTTCTCCTACTCTGTTTGAATAAGGAGTCCCACCCTCAAAAACCAAGAGCAACTTAGCGATGCTTCATCCTGTGTCATGTTTGGCCAGGGCTACACTTCCTTTTATCCCCTTCACTCTTTGATTATCAGATAAGTGACACTTACACCTATGGATAACTTTCAATGTTATAAATTAAAGGCATTGCTTTCTCAGATACATATTGAAGACATGCCATAATTCAAGATTAATAGAAGGTATTACAGATGGCAGAGGCAAAAGAAATGGACCCTTTAAGTGGACCTGCAAGAAACTTCTCCTTCTCAAATGACAATAGTAAGTAAGGAAGATGAGTAACTATTGTCTATTACCATAACCTGCCATGTTGTAAAATAAGTTTAATTCTAAAGTAATACTGGTAGGCTCAGGAATTCCACTTACTTTGTAGAAGTCCTATAAAATCTAGATTTACATTCCTAATGGGTCCCAGGAGCGCACCAGAAATTCAACAGTAAGTCAAAACTGCTCTTGGAGAGACCAGAGAATTCCCAGCCAGCCTGAACACACACTGACTATGTGATGGTAAGATCTTTGCCTAGAAATCTTCCCGTATCTGCTCTGACCTTCTTGAGACTGACTTTCCAGAGCTAAGCTGGCACAGGCTGGCTTTGAAGGTCTGAGAGAAATAGGGGGCAGTGTTTCATATAATCGTACCTCCTCTTTGGCACCTAAAACAGCTGCTGAATTGTTGAGCCAAAGTTTAGAGAAATGGATGGGATGAGCTACCTAGAGTTTAGTATTTGAATAAATGTTACAAAATCTATATGGTGAATACAGCTAAGTCATCAGATATTTGAGGTAGCTTTTCTAAACTTTACAAAATAGCCCTGAATTTGGTTTTAAGTTAGAACAATAAAGCCATTTAGGAACAATATTTCTTTTAAATTACTCCACGCTATGAGATTACATGGGGAGTAGATGAAGGCAGAATAATAGAGTTCAAAATATTGTATTTTGAGAACAAGAAATAGTGTTTAGCAGGACTTTTGAACATTTTGAACATGTCTAAAAGCAAAAAACAGGTGCCTAGCCTAAGCATTAAACATTAGGGGAAGGTTATTTGTTCAGATCCCTGTTTCATGTTATGCAAGTAAGTAATAAACAAGGGTGCTGGGTTTTCTGAATAGGATGCATTCTGCATTATGAATTTAGATGCAAATGTGGTGTTACGATCATCAGCGTTTATCATTTTACCATCATGATATAGGCTATAGCTTCTAGGCAAACTGCCTTAGAATAATGGGCTTCTCCAGCTTCTCCTGCTCCCCAAGAGGAACCACAGGAGCAAACTAAGATTTTTCTTTGATTTTTCCAGACAGAGCATCAATAACAAAGTGTAGAACAGCAAAGAGCCCCCAAAGCAAACTCACTGTGGTCTGGGTAATGCGAACCCTCATCATTTTGATGATGCCGTTTTGAGAGAGATTTGTTATGTGCTGCCTATGTTTCATTTCCAACCGATCTGCTGTGACCCATTTGAACTGACCAGGGACAATAGCCAGCACCTGAAATACAGGCATCTCACTTCATTCACTGAAATGGGGCCCTCAAGAGCCAGAAATTCTAGTGGTTTCATTGCTTTCTGGCTTGTAGTGCAGGTTGGGTAATGCAGAAATAGACTAATGCTGAGGAGACGGGTAGCTGGATTAGTTAACACTATTCTTTTTCCTCTTCTCCTTCCTTTTCCGATTCCTTGACAAAAGCTTTTATAATGGCTCAGACAAGCCATAATTGAGCACTGTTCTAAATGTTTCAACATGAATCACAGATTTAATCATTACAGAGGCCCTGTGTGGTTGAGCATTTTATAAATATAAAACAAACAAACAGTGGCATCGACAGGTGAAGTAATTTGCCTGAGGTTGCACAGCTCATGAATAAACCCCAAGTCCGTATAAATCAAAAGTTGTTAGCCACTAGGCTATAACTGATTTTTATGAGCCACACTGGCTTCAATTTCCAAATTTCTGAAGACCATATCCCCTCCTTCCCATTCCTGCTTATTTATTATCATAACACCTCTTGTACACCACTTTTATCTTCTTCTATTATACAACTTTTAAAAAGTTAAATTTGAGTTGCTTTCAGGATTATTCTGGATGTTTTGGTTGGGCACTTCTAGGGGAAACTGACAGAAAAGTGTTTAGTCAGCAGGGGCCAGTTCTTTATCCCCAGGAGCTTGTCTGTAATTTTGCATTATAATTTTGAATTATGTCCTCAAAGTGGCACCCTTAATTCTATTTTGGGCCTCCAAAGAGCCACATGCACCTGAACTATGGAAAGCAACTGCTCAGAAAGTCATAGAGGAATAGACAATGGCAGGTGGAGAATATATCCTGCTGCCTCTCAAACGGAAGGTCCACAAAAGGAACATAAAAGACAAAACAAGAACGAAGTGGAGGTCAGAAAGTACTAACGCTCTCTTAAGTAGGAATAAGGGAAAGAGAAAAACAGTCATAACACAAGAAGTATGAAACAGAAAAGGTCCATACTGAAGATCAAAAACTAAAGAAAAGAACAAGCTAAGATTCCTTCAACAAATTTGCATTGAGCACCTACTGTCTTCTAGAACTGGAATATAGCAGTTAACAAGCGAGGCAAACTCCTTCTCCTCCTTGTGAAGTTTATAGTTTAATGTGAAAGACAGATATGGACCAAATGTCTATAAAGCTTCAAGAGTGTTTAGGGTGTTTTTAAGCTCTGCAAAGCAGTGTAGATGCTGAAAACTGAAGGGCTGGTACAAATTGTCTAGGAAAAGAATAGGAGGATAAAGAAGTAAAAGCACTGCATGAAAAATGTAAAAATAAATCTTAACAATGTTCTTTATCTTCTTATGTTTTGACTAGCCTAGTTCAGCAGGAAGTTAATAAGTATCCACCATATTTGATTGCTCTATTTTTGGACCACTTTGTACAGAGCACTCCAAAGTCTGTTTAGGGATCATGCTCTATGACAACTTGGAAAAGAAGATGGTGTGTCTGTATATTTTTTTTCATTTACCATTGAGATGTTTGACATATTTGGGTGCACAATAAGCAAACACAGATGTGATGGAAGCAAAATAACACACGGAAGTAATGATGAAAAGCTGAGAGTGAAAAGGCCATGCAGCAGATTTCACAAATGATTTGAACACCAGAGGTCAGACCATATCAACCCTATGGTTAGGCTCCCACATGAATATCATATTACAGGAAATACACACTGGAGAAGAATTAAAAAGGTGCATAAGGGGGTAACCAAGATCTGAAAATCTTGGTATGCAACAAGGTTAGTGACTGAGCTCTTTAGAAGGAAGAGCAGGTTATAAGGTGGTGTTCCTCATTCTGAGACTCAGAAGACCTGCAGTTACATGGTTGGGAAAAAGATAGATGCAAGACCAAAAATTCCAATGAAGTACATCTGAAGCAATGCCATTACACATAAAGTCATTTGGGAAGCAGACTCCTAAAGTCGGCAGGAGGTGCTCCATATATGCACATACTAGCAGAATTGGGGAGAGGAAATGCCTGAGTGCAAGGAGCAACAAAGTTGGGAGTGGACAGAGAGAGCTCAGCTGGCTTGATTTCTCCAGAATGCTTTTAAAATTTTAGACAGTGAAGTAGAGGATGCATACAGGGCTGTTACTAACATCACCTACTATTCAGGGCAAATGAAACATGTCACCACTTGACAACAAAGAAAGCTGGCAAGTAAAATGGGGAAACAGAAAGTAATCAACAAGAAATTTACCATGAAACAAACAGAAAATATCTGGTGACTTAGCAAAGATTTATTTTCCTAAGCTATGAAAAACATTTTTCTATGGTATAGCTAAGAGAATTGCATAAAAGTCTCAGAAATGCCTTTTGATTTACTGACTGACCTCTTTACCTTCCCTCTGCTTCTGCCCTCTGCATAAACTGTCCTACTTATCAAATAATGTTTGGGGAACTCTTTCCAGCAGATGTCTATTAGCTATCTTCAGAAACTCTCTCCTTAGACCACAGAAGCAGGTACTGAGGCATTACTGCTCTGAATGATATTCCTTAATATAAAACGTTGTTTTGCCATTCATTCCTTCTTTTGATCATCACATATGCTATAAGTGCTCTCTGTGTATGATGTGCAATGTTTAGAGGCAGATCTGGAAAAGATGACTCCATTTCTCCACTTTTTCCCAATGGGCTTTCTGATTATCTCAAGGAGAGGCAGTAGATGATGCTGTAAATGAATATTCTAGGGTGCTCTAATCTTGTACACAGCTTAAGTGAATGCAAATAGTTATTCCAGTGGTAGTGGCTTTGTTTCTAAACTCCCCCAAGCTGGCTCGTCACCATAACTTTGGTCCTGGCAGATGGATACAGGACTAACCCCACGGTTTGAAGTATAATTGGAGTATAAAGTCAAAAACAAAAAATGCAAGAAAAATGCATCATCAATGTATATTAGACAATCAGTAAAAATATTATGCCATTATTTTTTTATCATTCTAACAGAATATTCATTTTCTTATTTTGTGTTTGTAATTCTGTGTTCCTTCTTAAACAAGCTCCTTCCCCTGTCCTCAATTGTATATGCTTTAGGCCCCATAAAACTTAAATTTGGTGGAGAGATGTGAATTCTTCTTTCTTGGTTCTGCTGTTATCTAGCTATGACTGCTAAGGTTGGTCAATAAACTTATTTATTGATGGTTATTGTTATTACTATTTTTTAAAGGGGGAAAAATCCTTGTTTTTCATTTTTAATTTTTCCTTCTTATTTCCTATCAACAACAACAACAACAACAAAAGCCAAATATTTTCCCAGTCGCAGAAACTAGAAATCTGGCAGTCAGTCTGGGCTCTTAACTTGTCAAAGCGAGACCAATGTCGGATTCTTTTGATTTTGACTCCTATAATTCCCTTGATTTCATATTCTTTCCTTCATCCGCCTTCACTCTTACCCCACTCTTATGACCACTGTACAAGTTACCCTCCCTCAAAACACTCCTAGATTCTGAACAATCACAGTGAATTGGTAGGCGATAAATTTTACAAACTTTCTGCAAACTGTTTCAATAATTTATACTAAGCATCTTCAGGTGATTTTATTTTTTAAATCTTGTTTCTTTTAACATTTATTTATTATTTCACCTCATGGTTCCTTTAAGCTTATATAACAATACTTTCAATGAACGGTAGTGGTGAGTTTTGGAAATATAATTGTCAAGGTAAAATTCATTTTAGTTGAGGCATCATTTACAAACCCTTCAGCCCTCCCTACTTCAGATTGCTAGTACATCTTCTACAGCAGTTCAGCCTCAAAGGTCATCTATGGGACTTATATTGATGTTTGGCTCTGGAATTCCTTTTTATCTTTTCATATATTTAAGCCCTGACTCGCTACCTAATTTAAAATTCCCTCAAGTGGACATTGAATTATCTACCTCCTTATAGATTTCATTGGACCTAGTACTGAAACACTGTGCTCACTAAGTATTTGTGGATTTGTTCAATTTATCTGAATTATAAGATTTTGTACTGTTAACCATCTATCCACCCACCCATTTATCCATCCATCTATCCATTTAACAAACATTAAGTAAGAGCCTATGTATGCCACTATGGAAGCCCAGAATGGGAACAAATGAAAGCTGGCTGCTCTGGTGGAAGTGGACCTGGAACTGAGCCTGGCTGGCTTCCTTCTGGTAGCATTTGAAGCTTACGTCTGTGGGTGGGAGAGAGTGATGCGTGCCAGCCACTGTCCCCGCAACCTCACCCTGCCAGGTACTTCCTAGACCACGTGCTGGTGATATAACAATCAACACTATACAGCGCCTTCCCTCCAAAAGCTCACATTGTTGTGGGCAAGACTAGGAGGTAATTAGACAAACCATAATGACTTCACCTAAAGAAGCTAAAGGAAGTTACCCAGTGGGGATATCTTTTGAGGTCTTGAATGAGGGAACCATCAGCAGGCATATAAACTGGGGAAGCACTCCCAGGATAGGAATAGGCATCAGCAAGGGCATAGTAGTGTGTAAGCACATGCCAGTGAAGACGAGAGAGGGTGTCAGTGGCGCTGACAGAGCACCCATGGAGGTGGAGCAGAGGTGTCACAGCAATGGGATACTGCAGAGCTTTGGACTATCCTGAAAGCAAAGAGTAGCCACCATCACTTTTAAATGGGGTGATGTGATCAGCCTTGCATTTCAAACCTGATACAGGAAACACCTTACCGGTTCTGAGCCTCCAGAGCAGGAATCCTATGTCCAGATTCCAAAATGACTTGTTACTTGGTATATAACTATGGATGTCTGCCATATGACTCATAGAAGCCACTATCACAGACCCATCCCTTCTGATATTAATTGTACTTAATCTGAACTGTGAAGTTTCAGTAATGTTGAGGAAAGAGAAAGAGAGCGTGTTTGAAACATAACTCTCATTTTAAAAGTTTTCAAAGAAAGTAAGAATTCTGGACAAGGAACTACAATATTCACTCTCTTTCTCTAACTACATTTCTTCTAAACAATTTTCTGAGATTTCTCCATTGATTAAAGTTAGAACTTCACTGTGGGAACCCTTGAGTTTTAGCCAAACATAGATTATGCTTTGGATAATGCTGTGCACAGTGAGGTGGAATATGCCTACTTTTGTGTATCTAAAAATGATTAAGAAGTTCTGTCCTGAATGTGAAAGCCAGAATGAAATGATACACATTAGGCACAAAGCAAAGGAGTAAAGTACCACCTGGAGGGCAAAAAATATGGGTTTCGACATGGGCATATCTGTAGGTCTATCAAAAATATGATAAGGCAGAAAAAGCTGCTTGCATTAAGATCCACGTCTCTGAATTCTCCCAGAATCCAGGCACAGTCAAGTGTGGGGAGATTGGCACTTCCCTGGGGAGGTCTTCCAGGCAGAATGAGCAGAAATGTTAATCATTAACCTCAATGCGAAGCCCTGTGTTAAGAGTTCATATTTGTAAATGTTTTTTGATCCTCAGATAAGCTGTTTTCTATACTGGCACTCACTAGGTAATTCCAAAACTTTTTCTTTTCTTTCTTCGGCTGAGACCTTGGGTGGGGGAGGAGGTTGTGTTTGGGGAGAGAATTAGAGCTTCTCTGCACCTGGGAAAATGCTAATTCCTGTTTTTAAGAAAATAGGCTAAGAAAAGGCTCAAGGGAGTCTAGGACATCAAAGAACTCTTTTAAAACAACTTTTTTGACGATTTAAATGAAAATGAGGCAGACATATATGGATTAAATTTCCCCTTAAAGCAGCCTGAGGTTTAAAGATTAAGGGGGAAAGAGATGGAGGTAAAATGTATTGGGGGTTTGTTATCAGAGTTTCAACTTCTCAAACTGAGTGCATTAACCCATGATGCGTCCATGTGCACTCCCATATGTGTGCTTGCTTGCACACGTGTGCCCCGTGGCCGTGAGACAGTCCCTTCATAGCTGATGATTTATGCAGCTTGCCAGAAGAGAAGTAGGCCACGCCAGCCTTGAAAGCACTTTAGTTTGGGTGTTTTTACTCATGAAGGACATGTTGTCCTGTAATTACTCTGTCATTTCTTAAAAGGTGAAATCCTTAACAGGTTTGTGCTTTATGTGTTGCTGTGAGTGTTCTTGTCAGAGCACATCTAACCAAGTTGGAATCCACATTCCATATCTCCTTTATGGGGAACAAAGAGGAACTGGACATTTTAACGTGTGTTAAAGCATCTAGAAGAAAAAAACATTAGTCAGGGAGGTCATAGATAAGGTGCAGAAAAATTGCAAACAACATTCCTGTTACCTCTTTGGGTTTCAAAATACCTATGGAATAAATACTTTGTCATTAACTTCTTTTTTTTTTTTTCCATTTCTCTGTCAACAAATAAGTATAACATTTTGTATCTGTATGTGATAACAGAACAGGGTACGGTAAAAATAGCTAATGTTTAACTCAAAGGAAGAAATGAAAAACATACAAGTCTAACTAATGTAAATATTAAAGTTATGTTTTAATACTTAAGAGAATGTAAAGGGAGATGCTGGAATTGATCAGGTTAGTTATTTGTTCTGTGTACTACTGATAAATGTTCCAAGGTTAGTGACTTAAAAAAAACAAAAGTTTGAAGGCCTCAAATAATTAGGAATTTTACTGTTTCAAAGATCAAATGCAATAGGAATGCAATTCATTTTTTTCTATACCAAAATTAACCTTTCAGTTTGAAAGGTCTAGCACTGTGAAATGTTATAGGGCATTTCTGGGCCAAGTCAGAATGAACATTTAGCAGGCTTATCATCAACTTAAGAATGATGTTCTAATTTCATAAATTGTAAAATGTCTTGTGTTCTTTAGGTCTATAGGGAAGTCAGATCAATAGGTGAAATGTCTGTGGACTGTATGGCTTTGTATGATTAAGAAAGCAGAAGTCTAACCTCTGTGTATGATGTAGGCAATTACTTTCTAGTGAGTTCTCAAGGCTAGGTCTCCTCCTGAGGTTCTTAAACTCAATCATCAAACATAGTTACTTTTCATTTAGACCCAGCCCATAGCAACACAGCCACTTGTCATTCCATCAGCTACCTGCCCTCTGCTAGGGCACGTTAGTAATCAAGCTGTCCATCTTCTCCCCTCACCTGCACACTATTGCTCAGAAATCTCTGTTAACTTGAACTTTTGAAAACATAACACATAACAATCATGGAAGCCAATACTGAGATTCGGCCAGTGCACCGTGGGTTCCAGCCACAGTGTTGCTTCTATTTGGAGTCTTTTCTGATGGTGGCATCATCTTTGTTAGTCAGTGCTCATCCAAATTGATTTTTACATATTTTGAACATGATCCTTGAATGGATGCATAGTGATTGCTATCCTGAATTCCTCAGGTCGATGTCACTTCTTCTCAATTAATGCTGTCACTGGCTTAGCCTAGGGTCTTGTGATAGTTTGCCACAGCTATTGCAAGAGGCCCTGATACAGCATGAGGCCAGGATTGTTTGCCATGAGTCATGTCTAGGTAGGCAAGACTGCCCCAGCCTCTAATCATTCTAAATCATGACAGATTTAGAATCTTCAAACAAAATACACACACATGGAACGATTCAGAGAAAATAGAAACTAAGAAGGGAGTTTTGGTTCAAGAAAGGTGGGTTAATGTCAGAGGAGAGATGATTCTGAAGCTGACAGTGTGTCTACTCAGGAAGTCCGCCAGTCTTGCAGCCTTTTGCCTGAGTTTCAGGACAAGGAGAATGCAGGTGAAAATGAAAAGTTAATTTCACCTCAATCTTGGCAGGACTTTGGAAGTGTAGCCTTTGGTAGCATTTTCAGTACTTTCAGTACTTTCTCCAGCTAGGGGAAGAGGTGTTCTTAGCAGACACCTCAGCTCCATCAAAACCTTGATGTAGGTGCCAGTGGGTGGCCACAGAAGCAGTATACCCCGGGGTCCTTGACTGTAGGTTAGCAACAGAACAGCTTGTTTGGACATTGAGAGCCATGGTCATGGGAGCCATGACCACAGAATGGCAGTGTTCTAATACATTCATTCATTGATTCCAGTCAATAATGAGTTCCTACTAACCAAGAATAAGGGGTTAGGATATAGTAATATAGTAAAAAAAAAAACAAACCAACAATACCTGCCTTTTTGACCATTAACTGCAGTAAAAAAATACATTTTCTATCCCAACCCAGTATACATACATATATATGTACACACACCTCCACGTATATTGAAACAATGCTAACCCTTGCCATGCATACTCTGTCGTATTCTTTATTTACAGATATTTTCTATTATATTATGTCTTATTTTATTTAAAAAGATATACTGGTCAGTCCTGCTAAATTGATTTATGTATCATTAATGGTCTGTGACCCATAGTTTGAAAAACACTTTTCTAATAGGGACTAAAGCTATTATGTCTAATGTTCATTAAGCATTTACTATGTGCTAGGCACTGTTCTAAATATATTACATGTATTAACTTATTTAGTCCTCATAACTTAACCATGTTCACTCAGTAAGTTGAGGAAGGAGGATTTTCCCGACAGTCTTAAAAATCTACACACATAAGCAGGGAGGAAGGTAATGGTGAATATTACAGAATAACCAAGGGACTAGACATCTTTAAACATTCCCAGATCTATTTAGAAAACAAATTTAAGTGGGAGTAGTCTATGAACAGTCAAGAAAACAATGCCTTATAACTGTTATATGATATTTTGCTTTATAACAGTGCTATGACTGGAAAACACAAGCGACACCTCACTCCACCCCTGCTTCTTCTAGAGTTGAGTTCTTTCAATGCAGAATGATCTTTTCATCCTCTGACTTCAAAATCTTCAGTGAATATCCAGGACTCACTTGGAAAAGTCCATTTGCCTTAGCATGGAGTATGTATTCCTTTGTGCTCCAGCCCGGACTACATAGATAGCCTCAATTTTCATCACTCCCTAACAGGCATCTACATTGCAACCAGGCCTTGGTCATAACAAGCCATGGCCTTTCCTGCTTCTATGCCTCTGAATATGTTCTTGGTCTTTGCATACATTCTTTCTTCCACCAAGCATTCCCTTCTCATATTCTCCACTGGTTGCTTCCTACTCACTTTTCAAGAACTAGCTGACTTCTTGGTGAAGGCTTCTTTAGCTCCCTGCCAGTCCCCTGGCACAAATAAGTGGTATCTCTTACCGTTTTTCAGCCCCTTATATAGACCTCTAGTATCTCATTTATTACTTGACATTATCATTACAGTTTAATCAATTTTCTGAAAGCAGAGCTTATGCCATATCCTCTTGTTGCTACTCAAGAGTAGGACTTGGGGATTTTCTTTTAAAACATAAAAAATCCACACCGTAAGAAAAAAATATTGTTTTAAGGCTGCTTATTGTTCCAATAACTACTCTAATGGCTGAGAACCATGAGTTTAGTCACATTGGGCTGCAGCCAGAATGTGAAATGTCTATTGGAAGTAACATGGTATGCTTAGAGGCAGAAGCCAGGCCAAATTAAAGCATCTTGGAGAAGTCTAGAATTTAAACATTGGAGAGAACAAATTAATAATTGAAAGAGTATGTCACAGGGTTTCATAAAAAGGCTCAGGTTCAGTAATGAGTAATGGAATGTGACTTAGCAATTGCCAGAATTATCCATGACATTTATTGCTTACATTTACAGAAATGGGTCAAGCAGGTTAACTTTATATAAAATATAAGGATTTCTAAATATAAACAGAAAAGTCAAAAACAAAAGCACTAACAAATATAAGTTCATAAAAATTCAAAACTTCTCCACATTTAAAAGCATAATAAAGGAAAAACAGGATGAGAAAAATGTTTTTAACATTTTTGATTTATATCTTTAATAGACAAAGAGGCTTTACAAATCAATAAGACAATATAATCCTCCCAACAGGAAAATGTGGAATGACAATTTACAAATAATAAATAAATATGCACATATTCTGTGTTAGAGTTTAACCACTGAAGAATAACCAATATGAGATACATATTAAGATACCAACTGTGGGGACTTGACTTACATGATTTTAAGTCTGAAATCCATCATATGAGTCCTCAGGAAAGATAGACTGAAGCCATCCACAGGTGAAGTTTCCTCTTCAGGAAAGAGCTGTGCTCTCAAGGCCTCTTAATGATTGAACCAGGCCTACCTAGATTACCCTCAGATAATATCCCTTCCTTAAAGTCAACTGATTATGGACTTTAATCACTTCTCAAAATATCTTCACAGCAACATCACAGTTTAATGTGTCAAGTTAACACAACAAAAATCTTACTGTCTATCCCTTGAAAACTTGGCACTTCTAGACATTTTCCTAAACCATATTTAATCTTCAAGTAGAAAAAAAATAGTCATATATTTCAACCTAATCTGAAATAATTATCTTTCATATAACTGAAAACATAGTAACATTTTAACCAGAAGAGGATGCAAAGTTTTTTGGGAGTTGTTTTTTCTTTTTTGATATCCAGTAACTTAAATACTGTGATATAAAGTTAACTATTATTACTATATCTTTTATTACATAATATGGGGCTAAGAAAAAAATTAAACTGTTATTTATATATACATGTATACACATATTTTTATACCTATATGCATTTATATATAGATATACACACACACACAAATGCATACACATACACTCATACACGCACATACAAACATGTTTGTAACAAAATAAGGAAGAAATACTTACAACGGTTGCAGTCATTGATTCTGCAATTGGTCACACACTAGTAGCTGACATTTACAACTTCCTTCTCCCACTAGGCACTCCATGTTCCCTTTTCCAACAGCAAGCACCTCAGATGGTCATCGTTGTTTGCCTGGGGGAGTGATCCAAACCCTTATTTCTGAAGAGTCTGGGCCACTATCAGGTTTGTTACAGTTCTCCATTAGCTTTAATCACAGGACATGGGAGTACTGGGAGATGCCGACCTAAGGGCCTCCTGCATTCTAAACATAGTGTCCCTTACCTCCATTGCAGAGTAGCAGTTCAATTTCCCATTGATGATTAGGACCAATTATCCCAGCCAGTACAGTAACTCTCTTCTCTGCCTGTGAACTCAGAGACATGAGGATCTTAAAATGGTCAGGTAACAGCCTCAACTTCCAGATCAATGGAAGTATTATGGTGTCTTCTGGTAGAATTGCTCTTAACTTTGGACCTAAGACTTCTAGATCCACAATGCTCAAGTTCATGGGGACGGCAAGCAAAACTCCCGATAGTCGCTCCCCAGGAGTAATGGGGAGTGGAGTAATTTGCATCACTTGATTTTATCATGTTCACCCCTTGATTCCAGAACCCATGAATCCTGGCTATGGGGGAAGCAGTACCATATGCTAGATGCAAACTTACAGCACATCCAACCTCCCGGAGGAAAATGCTTCAGTCCTGGAAGGTATTGCCATGTAGCTGGTACCATCTCTGAATTTTTAAAAGGCCCTTCTGACATTCTATGAAGCAGCTACTTCAGGATGCTGAGGAACATGAGAAGACCAGCGAATTTCCTGAACATGGACCCATTATTGCACTTTATTTGCATGAAGTGAATTTCTTAATCAGAAGCAATGCTGAGTGGAATACTGTGATGGTAAAAAAAGGCATTCTGTATGTCCATTGATGGTAGTTTTAGCAGAAACGTTGTATGTAGGGAAGGCAAATCCACACCCAGAGTAAGTGTCTCTTCCAGTAAGAACAAAGCATTGCCTCTTCCACAATAAATGCAATCCAATGCTGTCACACCACCACTAAGGTGCTAGCTGATCACTGCAGGCAATGGTGCTATATCAGGGACTTGGTATTGGTTTCTCTTTTGGCAGATTAGCCACTCAGCAGTGGCTGTAGTCAGTTTAGTCTTGGTGAATGGAAGTCCATGTTACTGAGCATTTGTACAGCCCCTACCCCTGCCACAGTGGCCACTATGCCCATGAGCCCATTCCGTAATGACAGTACTGGCTAGCATAAGAAGCTGACTGGTAACCAGAGAATAGACTGTCCTATCCACTTGATTATCGAAATCCTCTTCTGCTGAGGTCATCCTCTGATTAGTATTATTATGGGACACAGATATCTTTACACTCTTTGCTGTCAAAAAGGTTTTTCCACATGCCTCTTTCCAGACTTCTTTGTTACCAATTGTATAATCATTTTGTTTCCAAACCACTGGCCGCAGACCATATATCTATATAGACTTTTACCTCTGTCATTTCCTTTTCCAGTGTACCTCCAGGTTCTCTGTTTGAAGTTCTGCCCACTGGGAGAAATTTCCTTCACGACAATCTTTCAAGTATGTCCAGAAAGGGGCTGCACTGCTGTTACTGTCCACTTTTGGATAGTGCCTGAATATTGTGCAGAAACATCTGTAAATCAGGCCCAAGTTTGATCTTCCTCAGTCAACTAGTCATGTGTGTGTGGTGGAGGGGGAAGGTGTATATATTTGTGTGTGTGTGTGTGTGTGTGTGTGCATATGTATGTATCTATTCATTCTTATTTAAAATAAATTAGTATACAATAAAACCAAAAATATGTTTTTTAAACAGTTATGCTACATCTTTCAAGGCAGCTAAGGCTAGCATGTGTATAAAAACTGTGTATTCAAATTCTTTAAGTCTCAAAAAGTACAGTAGTATGTACAGTACTCTTTCTCAGTACGTTTAACACAGTCCATTTTTTTCTCTTCCACTAGAGTAGATCATTTCTTTGGTTGCTCATCAGATAATTAGCTTGCCAGGAAAGCAGCTAAGACCATGTTACGAGATTTGCATATAGATCTCTAAACACTGCAACAACAGCAAAGCAAGACACTCACCAAATGACAGCCATGAGGGAACTGAGACCTTTAGATAGAAGAGCAAATGTCTACACACCCATCTCAAGCTCTAAATGAATAAACACACCAATCAACCAACCAACGCAGAGTAAGGATCATTTTCAAAGTCAATACCAAACTGTATTTCAACAATAATAACTGTTTATTAACACTTACTCTCTTTCAAAAACATGATAGGTTCTGGGGCTATAAAGATGAACACTATCTTGTCATTGAAAACATTCTATATCCAAGATAAAACACATGTCTTTGACCTTAAGAAGTTTTCATTCTGAAAGATAGGAAGAATAATTACTAACAGTGTATACTGAAACCTATGTAAGCATAACAATCTATACATAAACCATATATATGTATTTGTATATTTACAATGAAATAGGAGCATTGCTTATATCTTGCTGATCATTTAACTTAGAATAATAGCATAGTAACAGTTATCAAAAAATATATAGTGTTAATTTTATGCCAAACAATGAAATACATGCTTTTCCTCAAATGCATTAGCCATTTAATAGTTCCAGAAAAACCTATGTTTGTTATCACCATTAAGCAGATGAAACAATTGAGACTAAAAGACGTCACTTAACCAATGTCCCCATACTACTATAAAGTAGAGGTGGATTTCTGGTTTGAGTCTAAATCTTATGCTTTTATCCATTAAGCAAAGCTTCTTATGGAGAAATAGCAAATAAACATTCAATCCCTCATCGGTAAGAACTTTATGAGGTGATCCATTTGCCTTAGTTATACATTCACAATTTATATGGTGTAAACAATAAAAATGCTGGGTTCAAGTTATGGCTTCACTAATGTCTGGTTGTGTGACCTTAGCAAAGTCATTTAACTTTGCCAATGTTCTCTACCTTATCTGTAAATGTGTTAAATAGTAAATAGCTTATATCATTGGCAAGTCTTAGACATTAAGTGTAGTATATATTGAAAAGGTGAACTTAAAGGTAAAATGTTATCGGCTTTCTTTGCAATGTTGCAAGAGGCCAAATGAAAATTAGAAAATAATAAGGAAAAATTTTGAAAATTCTTTATGTCAGTACTTTTTCCAGGAATTAATATCGTCATGATAAAATATAAAATCAAAAGAAAACAATTACAAAAATCAATAATTCCTGGAAGAATTTGATGAGGGAGTTAAAAAGACATCTGTTTGAAAGGCAAGTGAATGAACACGTATACTGACCAGGTGAGTGACGTTAGCTAAGCCTCAGTTTCTTCATTTTCCAGCTATAGGCTTGGGCTAAGTAATTACTAAATGCCTTTGCAGGTCTAACAGTTTATCCGAGGAGACCTCAGGATCCTCTGGCTGGGACACTGCCCTCTACCTTGATCAGAGCAGTTTAGAGAATCTTAGAAATATCTTCCACCCAGATGATCAAGTTGCATTTCAACCACAGAAACTCTAAAGACAGTGTGCCTTTGGTCTGGTTTTCTGAATTGAATTAACAGTTTTATAAAATACATCTTTCATTGACTTCAATACCAACCACTTAATCCCTGGAAATTAAACGAGGGAGTTTGAGTTTGAATTTCCCTGGTGTTACTGGTGTATGGAAAATCTTGTTACTTAAATCTCACTTTTGTGTGTTACATTGTAATTTTTAAGAGATCATCATAGCAATCTCCTTATTTCTGTTAACTCTGAAAATCCAAATGGGTTTATTTCTTAAATTGCTAATAACCTTACCCAGTCAGACAAATTATCAAGTATATGGACTACAGTTGAACACAAACTCTTTATTTGATGAAGGCAAGGAAAATACGAAGATTTCCATTTTGAGAGTAAAACTGCCAGGGTGAATTACTTGAAATGCAGTTCAACATGATGAAATGCCATAAATTATACTGAACATTTCTTTGTGTAGATATTCAGCTCTGTATGCTTTTATTGATAAAGCTGCAGCTCCCCCCACCACACACACTTTTTTTTATGAGGACTAACAATTACATTATCCTGAGAAAGAACTCGACTCCTTTATCTGACTACCCAGCCCTTACAGACAACTTATTGTCTTATACTAATTTTAGTAGAAAAAAAAACCTCTGCTGAGAAGTTCTGCCTTGTACCTTGTGTCCTTTTGGTCTTTGTAGTAAGAGAGCAAGCCATTTTACTCTAGTTAAAAGCAGGAGCCAAGGTGGAAAGTATTCTCAGATACAACGTAACAAATGTACTGCTGCATAAAGATGCTTTTCAAACAAAAGTCTGGCAGAGCTCAGGAATCAGAACAGAAGGTAATACAGAGTTCTACCAGGCTGTACTCGAAGCTCTCGAAGTGTGCTGGATGATTCCCCACACACTTTTCCCCAACTGGGCATGCGTTTTGGCAGTTGGTCTTCTGTTTAGGTTCTGCCATTTGATTTTTAGGGAATTGCTACAGTATACAAAAGTTAAAAAAAAAAATCAAGGTTTTAAAGTTCCATATGTTTGAGTAAAGTCTTCAGTAGTGACCAGTTGCATTCCAAAGAAACCTGTTTGAAAGTTTGCACAAAACCTCTGTCTAGTCCGGGAGGAAAAAGCCTTGTTCCCTTTGCATTAGTCACTCCGTAAAAGATTAATCCTAATGAGCTACTTTCTACAGGCAGGCACACCCAGGCTTTGTATTACATACCTACGGTTTCTCAATATTTAGGCCAAAATGTGTACACTCAGATGCTGATAGATATCGTCTTTCCAGAAACCATTAACCACGGTATTAACTGTAATAACTTAGTGAGTTTAAGGAATGAGGCCAAGCAGTGGGGGAGTCACTGGGGAAACAGTTGTTCAAAGCAGTGTAAAAGAACACATTGATGGAACTTAGAATTCTAAAAAGAGAGCAAGAAGAAAACCCAGTCCACTCTCTTTTCATTTCATCTGTTCTACCCTGCCATCCCTCCCTCTGCTAGGTCAGCTTTCAGCAGGTAGTGCTGCGGGCTTAATTGATTTCATCAGTTAATGGCAGCCAGTCTGATGGAGGTTGATGTTTTTTATTCAAAGAATCGGTGTGAAGGTAGAACTTCTGATACCTTTGCCCACCATGGAAGGACCACCACCATACACAGGATTACTACACTGACCCGAGAGATTTCAGCAGTTCACTACTTTTGCACTATGACACAACTCCACTTTAGCCTGGCCCCAAGGAAACCTGTTGCTCTGAATACATTTCTAGGAGTTAAGGATTTATACTTATCTACCTTTATTCTAATGCAGTTCAAAAATTAAATTTCTTTTATATTCCATGACGGTTTTGCCTTATGAAAAATGGTTTTTTAATTTTATTTTTCTCACCTGTCACTTGAGACTTTACTGACTATTGAGACTGAGAAGACAAAGAGGCAAAGCAACTGGAAGAAATATAAAAATGGAGATAATGAGGGCGCGTGAAGCAGGGTGAAGCATGAATCCAGTCAGTGGCAGCACTCAGTGTGAATTTAAACTCAACCATTGATTGAGCTGTGTGTACAGCCATATGCACCGCACAGTGCTGGGTGATGTCCACTTAGCAAGCCAATCAATGACCCTCACCTTCAAAGACTCACATTTTAGTGAGAAGCAGATCAATAATATTTACTAACATTATTTTTGTAATTTTTTTGGTGACAAATGTGGCACAAAGTAAAGCACTTTATAGGCTATATCACTTTTAATCCTCACTACTTCGTATTATTAAATACTTACTATCCCTACTTTGTAAATAAGGAATCTTAGGCTCAGAAAATGTAACTGCCCACGCCAATAGATGGGCATTCTGGGAATCAAACCTAGATTTTCTAAACTCAGGAATTAAGTTTTTCAGGATTATGAGATCATGATTCACCAAGGATACAATAAAAATTAATGTGAGCCTGTTGGAATGAAGGCTAAAACAGAGGTAAGAAGTTCTTTGGGATAACAAAATAAGGAAAAATTAATTCTAGCTAGTTTAATTAGGAAGTTATAGATCCATGGCTGTGTCAATACCTTCAAGATGTTACTAAGAGTTTTGAATGTCAGTGTAAGATGTTTGAGTGTTATTTTCAGGAAGTGAGGTACAGTCCCATCATTTAAATTCAAGATGTAAAATGCAAGCAGAAGGGAGCTTTGAGATGAGGGCCTGCATACCATGATAGTCTGGGCTGTCCAGTGCAATAGCTGCCAGCCCACTTGGAGCTACCAAGCACTTAAAATGTGGCTAGGAAGACTGAGAAATTAACTGTTTAATTTAACTTCAATCACTTTAAATTTAAGTTTAAAAATTGACCTTCAGTTCAGTTTTCGGAAACTGTTTGTATGCATTTGAAATAAGTATGTCAGTCTAATTTTTCAACTGTAAATTTTATAAAATCTAAATACAGATCAAGCACTTTTGATGAATGCTTATTACAGATTGAGATATTCTGCAAGTGTAAAGTACATTTTAGATTTTGAAGACTCAGAAAATAAGAATGCAAAATATCTTAATAACATTTCATATTATTTCTGATATGTTGGAGTAAATACAATGTATTATTAATTTCACCTGGCTCTTTTAATTCATTTTTAAATGTAGCTACTAGAAAAATTTAAATGGCACATATGGCTCATATCATATCTCTATTAGACAGAGCTGGTTTAGTCTAAGGGCAAAGACTTTCCTACTTGGCAGAAAGTAGGAGAAACCAGTAAAATCTGGACAAAAGCCTCAGACTCTGTAAACTTAATACCAAGCACATTTTGTTTTGTAGGAAGTAGTAGAGCAATAGATGTGTACCTGTACCTGAGGTGGACAGCCTGTATAATCAAAGAACTGGACCAACAGAATGAGGCGCTAGGCCACATGAAGCTAAGGTAGTCATCCAATTCTAAGACTCGAAACAAGAAGCAGAAGTCACTTATATGCACACAGCCTTCCATTCTGCATGAGAAAATAAACACCAAACCATCAGCAACTGGTATGTACTTTTCAGTCATATATTTGGCTACATCTGTTCCATGCCTATTTCAACAGTCCCTCAAGCTGTAATTTGCCTTCACTTTTGATGGAATGCAACATACCTTTACCTGGTTTCTTAGGTACACTCCTTTGTTGGTGGCAGAAAGATTAAACCATGCAAGCCTTGGATCATGCAGGGAAACGTCACTTTAGCCCCTAGCCACCATCATAAAACCCAAGACAGTCTCCATTCCCTGCTCTCTCAACCATTTTCAGACCTGCTTGAGAATCTGTTTTCCCCAGGAATCTTCAATCCATGATGAATAAAAATTTTCATACTCTCCTGGCTTGTGTGTGTGGTACCATCAGTCATGATATCTGAGCCAAGTTTTGTGTGGGGAGTCCACTCACTACTATGGGGTGATTACAACAGCATATAGTCCTAATTGACAGCTATGTACCTTCTATGTACTGAAGATACTATTCCACTCTCTTAACTTTCATTGTTGCTATGATAATTCTGCTGTCTGCAGTCAGTATAATATTATTCTTTCAAATGTTTTTTCCTTGTTTTTGGCTTCTTTAAAGAAACTTCTTTTTTATATTGTGTTCTGAAGTTTCATTATGACATGTCTAGTTGTGAATTCAATTGTATTTATCATATTGAGGCTACTTTTACTTTCTGAATCTGATAATTTGTGTTCATACCAGTTTGGGGACAATTTCTCCATTTTCTCTCTTCTCTTCTTCTGGATTCCTTTGAAATAGTTCTCTTCCATGGCATCATTTTCTTTATCATTCTGTGCTATATTATAGGGATAATTTTTAGAGATCCAATTTCCTGTTTCCCAATTCTCTCTTTAGTTAGATTTAATATGTACTTTAAAATGATTGTTAGTTTTATATTTTCAATGATTATGGGCAAGAGAGTGAGACTCCACCTAAAAAAATTATCTTCTCTATTTCAATAGCTAATTGGTCTTTTCTTACTACCTTTAAAAAGCCATTCTCTCATTGTTTTAAACATAATTATTGTACAGTGTCTAAACTTCTTATGTGAGGGTAGGATGTGTATACTCCCATTTCCTGTGTATCATGATGCTTGCTTACAGAGAATTGTTTTCTTGTGTGTTTTGTAAATTCTGAATTAATAGCTCATTTTGAATAGAGATTTATCTGTGAGAATCATATTCAGCTTATTGAGAATTTATCCCTTCATAAATGTTTTGTGTTTGCTTCTACAAAGCATTCCAGTTTGGGCCAAAGACATGTAAATTTCTTTGTTTAAAGGGATCCTTGCTTACAATCATAGTATACTTTTGAAAGCACATTGGCCTTAGGGAAAGCAAGAGGTTATAAACTCAAATATGTAGTTCCCCCTTCCTCTTAGAGCGCATGTTTACTTTTTTAAAAGCACCCTTGTTGCTTTCCTATGCAAGTGGGCAGGGTTTTGAATTTATGCAGACCTGACTTATAAAGAGAGTCTCAGTCATACCTCTCTCCCTCTTTGGGGCTTCAAGGCCTGACTTCTTACTCCTGGACTGCTGAGAATGGTGACTCCGTCTCACTAGCACTAAAGCGTCAGCTTCAGCCCACTTCACTGCTAATGTTTCCTGTTCATTTTTAAAACCTGTCTTTTTTTTTCCTGACTTTCATGTTAGCTGGCCCATACATTTAAAAAGATTATGGTATTATAATATTTTTAATTTCTAGGTATTTCATAGGTGGGGCAGACATCAAGTTACCTTAGTACATCATTGGTAGAAACAGAAATCCACGGAAAAGATTTTCCTCCCTTTTGTTTCTAGTGTTGGAAAAACACTAGAATATGGAACATATCAAATTTTACAAGCTCCTGGATGCATTTGGAGTAAATAAAGGAGTGGCACCTCTTCACATTAACTTAGACCCTTTATGCTACAGAACAGATTTCTCTGATGCAAGATGGAGAGTAGCTGTGTTGTGTTACTATATGTGCATACTTACTCAAAAATGCATATTTATTTGTGTACATAAATGGATACATATATAGACATTGATATTTCACTTTGGAAATTACTGCTTGTCAGCGCCTACTTCTGTATTACCCAGCTGTGTTTCTTAATTACTTCCCCTGAGGGGTGATACTCACCATGGTTCCCAAATAGCCTGTATTTAGATCAGGCAATATGTGTTTCTCTCATAGCCCCAGTGCACTGAAACCTGGTCACTCCTTCCCTAACCATTGTTCTCAAGGTTTGGGTGCTACTTTTTTGACTAAGACCAATTGCCCTTATCATGACCATTGAACTACTGAGTTACTGCTTTTCCTCATGTGCCCAAGTTCCTAGACTGAGTTCTTTGTGTTTGCCCACTGTCTTGAAATCCCTATTCTGAGATCGTAGCCCTAAATGTGAAATCTGTTCCACTTTATTCTTGCCAGTGTCTCTTTCTAGGACATAGCACCTGCCATCAATTGGTGATAACATGATGGAGGTACTCCAACCGTGGTCAAACCTCTCAAAGAAATCTCCCAAGTATAACTTGCTTGGATTCTCTATGCACATGTGTTGCCCATTGACCTGGGGCCTTGAGACTTCCTCTTGGAAAACCTGGTACATAATATTTTCTGATTTGTGCCAGTCAAGTTCTTTGGACACCATGCCTTACATAGCTTTTCTGTGTTCATGAGAGTTACCATTAATACTTAACCAAGTTTCCAGATAAGTAATTATCAACTATTTGTATAAGGCAAATACAAATATTAATCTCTAGGAGTGGTTAAATAAATGTTTATATTTACATATATATGTGTGTATATATATATACACCCACACAATCATATATATGCTCTTCATTTTACAAACAAAACACCCGATAGAAGATGGGCTGCCAAAATATTCAGCCAAGCTAATAATTTTGATATCTATTTGTGAATTTCACTTAGCTATTCATTCTTAAAATAGATTTAAGACCTTCATTCTCTTTGAATTTTTATTTTACAGTAATACAGTACACCATTTTTTCCATGATTATTCTTAATATGAGCATTCAATTCCTATTTTCTCATCAATAAATTAAAGTAACTATGGAAACTCTATAAGAAAAATTGACCACTTAAGATGTACAGCCTCAAAAAGTAGATATACTCAGTATTTTAATAATAGGGCAAAATGCTTATTTCAGTCTTCTATGAGTATGGTAAAAGATGAAGTTAGTAGGTGAGGGAATAGGACCGACTGGGATGGGAACATGGTGTCAACAAGGGTAGGAAAGAGAATGAGAGATGCATCGTGAGAGAGCAGGGGGCTGAGGAGAAAATTGGAAGAGAGTGAAGAAGGAGCTATTCAAAGAAAGGGAAGACAGGTTCTGCAAAGAAAGGACAGAAAGAATTGGGAAACATTTTCAATTATCGAGACAAAGGATCTGGGCAAACGCTTCTAAAATGGTAGAAAAGAACAAAGTCCCTGTAGCAGGGAAGGAGAGTCCTTTTTGGGGACAGCAGAGTTCAGAGGTAGAATTTGGTGGAGTTCTTCTGGCAGACATTTATTCAACTGGATCTTGTAAAATTTATTTCTGGAATTTAGAATTGGAAAGTTGGATGTAACAGAATATTTAAGTTAAAAAAAAGATGTAAAATATACCAATTGCAAAAATATGAAGTCAAGTCTTATATAACTTTTAAAACATTAATCTTATTTTTCCTCAGGAAATGATTATAATTCCATCCATAACCACAAGAGTGATTAATTTGAAATTAAAAAAACCTTCACATGCTCAAATTATTCTTAATAATATGGAGATAGAATGTGTTTTGTGGGAGTCAGAAATAAAAATAAGGTATATAAAAGAATGCCATCAAGTGGAAAACCAGCTGAGGCCTATTTCTTAAGAAGTCTTAATATCTGCTAAGCAGCCCACATAAAAGAAGCATGTATCTTAACATAGTTGTCATATTCAAACATATTAGTCATATTCGATGCATTTTTAAATATCACCATGTACTTTATGAATGTAATTCAGAAAAACTTTGCCAATTTTCACTTCCCTAATCTGCAAACCCCCAATTCTCACAAAGAACCCTGCAGTCTCCCTTCACTTCTCAGCAAAGATTTAATAGCTGAGAGCTCTATCGTGCTCTCACATTACTAAGACTTCATTACTTTTACATGCCACACTACAGGACACTTACTAATATACTATTAAGTATTATCATAAATAATTAAAATGCAACTACGCTTGACAAAATGAAAGAACAAAGTGTATTCTGTGTCGCAGTCAACTTGTGTGTATGTTGGCTGGAGTGAGCCAAGCACATATTTTAAAAATAGAAAATCAATTACTAAGAACAACCTCAGTTACTCTTAGCAATGGGCCTACCTCTCATTAGTGTGAGTTAGTGAGGTCTTTTTCTGGCTCCTACCTGCCAATTAAATCATATAACCATTATATCATTATCACTGTTAAATTAAAAAAAATCAGTACCAATAGAACTTTGTCTTTGTGCCAGCCTTGTTCACATAGCCATGCTTTTCATTCCTAGTTGATTCAGTATATTCAGCACTTTTTATACTCCCTCCCTCACACACCCTGAGGTAAGAATTTTCTATCTTATTAATTGGTCAACGTATATTTGGAAGCACACAGCATGTGGTCAGCATATATGAACAGAGTTCAGTGTATATATAAGTGTAATAGTCTTTGACTTCGAGGATTTTACAACACAATTTGGGTAACAAGATTAGCATAGAAGAAAAAAAGAGGCCAGGTGCAGTGGCTCATGACTGTAATCCCAGTACTTTGAGAGGCTGAGGCAGGAGGACCACTTGAGAGCCATAGATTTAGAAAATAAAATGTTTCATTTGGAATATCTTAGCTGAGCCACCTGATAAGAGAGTAAGTGAAACTTTTGGAGTATTATTTCTGTATCAAACAAAAGTATCACTTTTGTTTCTAGAAGATGTGGATCTGGACTTGGAGTCGTGTAGGGGGAAGCACAAAGTGTTTTGGGTTGCAGCTAACTCCCCCTGATACTAGCAGGAACAAGTTTCTTATTATGTTACTCTGCCTGCCTTAAGCCTTTCAGTGGCTCTCCATTGCTCTTTGGTTCGAGACTAGCCTAGCCCACAGGGTGAAACCCCATCTCTACTCAAAATACAACAATTAACCAGGCATGGTGGTGCATGCCTGTAGTCCTATCTGCTAGGGAGGCTGAGGCAGAAGAATAGTTTGAAAGCTTGAACCTGGGAGGCAGAGGTTGCAATAAACTGAGATTATACTCCAGCCTGAGTGACGAGTGAGGCTTTGTCTCAAAAAAAAAAAAAAAAAAGGAAAGAAAAAGTGAAAAAGAGTGACCAGTATGAGAATACATATAATTATGTTTTAGATTGTGTGGTCTTTACTCCCGGGGCAACATGTTAGATGACACTGAATCTGGAAAAACTTCCTAGATGGCATGAGCCTAGGTTAAGTGTAAGTCATATGTGCTCTGCTGGCATCCTGCATTAACTCTGTAAAACCTTGCTCATTTTTATGTAGCTGTAATGGAATTCACTTGGTGTAAGGTAATATTTTTCACTAGACCATATGCATCTTGAGGACAGGGACTGGATCTAGTTCTCAGCACCAACCCACTGCCATGGACCAACAGGCACAGACAGCAATAAGGAGCATTCAGCAACATGAGACGGGAGAGAGGGTGAGGCTGAACCACACCGGGCCTCACTTGTGGTTCTGCTACAGAGTTTGGCCTTCAGCCCCAGAGCGATGGAGAACTGGTGAAGGCTTTAAAGCAGGCAAAATGACAAGAGCAGATTTGAGTTTTGAATAAAAGCCCTTCATCCATAATGTGTTGAAGAACAGAGTAAAAGTGAATGCAGGAAGCTGAGATCATTTGAAATAAACATTTAGTTAAGTAAGGAGGGGTGGCCAAAATTAACATGTGTTTGTGGTGTGATTTACCCAAATCTGGGTAATAGCCAGGCTTTCTTGGCCGGTGGTGTGGCAGTGTGGTTATTGCTCTGTTGTTATGAATCAGCTCATTATTTCTGAAGGTAAATAGCTTAAATGACATTACTATCAGTTTTGGTAATCTTTGATAATCTAGAGTACGTGATGTGTTTGGAGTTGGGTGTAGATCTGGAAGCAAATTAAAAGTAATACAGAAATAATACTCCAAAATTTCACTTACTCTCTTAGCAGGTGGCTCAGCTAAGATATTCCAAATGAAACATTTTATTTTCTAAATCTATTATTAGTTGCTAATCTTGCTAGGTGTGGGGTCCGGATTGCTGCCTTTTTAATACCTATTTGCCATCCTCCTTTGCTGAAGAATATGAAATTGTCCAGTCTGTGTTTAAGAAAACGAAATTTGTGTGAACCTTTAGGATTCTCACAGTAAACTGGGATCACTTTTGTTTCTAGAAGATGTGGATCTGGACTTGGAGTCGTGTAGGGGGATGCACAAAGTGTTTTGGGTTGCAGCTAACTCCCCCTGATACTAGCAGGAACAAGTTTCTTATTATGTTACTCTGCCTGCCTTAAGCCTTTCAGTGGCTCTCCATTGCTCTTTGGATCACTTCCAATCACTTTAATAGGGTCTGCCAAGCCCTGCATGGACTGGCTGCCTCCTACCAACACTCTAGCTTCAGTTCACACCTTCTTTCTCCCCACCTGTCCAGGTGCACAGGTCTTCTTTAAGATCCTTAAATGTGCCCATCTTTCTTTGATAAGGGACATTTGACTTCTTTCTACACTCTCTCTGATATGCTTCTGACCCCATTTTCATCCTCACCTCCGACTTTCCTTAGTTTATTCCTACAGTTTTAAAAAACCTTAGTTTAATAAATGTGTTTTTCAGGCACACCTCTGAAATGCTTCCACCACTACCTCCACCCCAGACTGGGTAAAACTGACTCATTTTATGCTCACATGGCATTATGTAATTATCCTTCACAGCATTTAACACTTGTACTTTTAATTAATTAATTTACATCATTATTTGATTGATGCCTCTCGTTCATCAAACTGTGAGCTCTGTGGGAATAGTAAGCGTATCTGTTTGGTGCAACATCTATCCCTAGTGGTTAGCACAAGACCTGACACATAGTAGGTACTTGATAAATATTTTTTGAATAAATAAAGAAATGAATGAATACATAACTCTAATAATAAGTTTCTTAATTTCCCCCCCTCTCTGTGGTCTCAAAAGCACTTGCTGGAAATTGTATTTTTGTCTGTGTTTCACTTTGAATTATCTACTCTCTAGGTGCAATAGTGAGAGAATGGTAACCACTAAGGCAGAGGCTCAGTTCTAGAAAGTCCCATATAAACTCACTAAGGGAAACATGAAACCTTCGCAATGTGCTCTCTTACAGCCGAGAAGAGATAATAAAACACAAAAAGCAAAAGGGCTAAGAGGCCCTGAAGAGACCTTGTATGTACTAGACCTCTTGGCTCATTCTCTGCCATTTAAAAGGGGGTACTCTGGATGTTATGAGTCTATATTTTATTTTTCTAGATAAAAAGGTGAGATTTAAAGGGAATTAGATGCAAGTAAAAAAAATAGAAACTTCATTAAAACTCATGGAATATAAAGACCTCATAAATTCACTTAAAAACTCATCTTTCAGGCATTTCTAGAAACATAAATAGTGTGAAAGTTCATTCATCCTTCAGAGAAGCACAATTTCTTTCTCCCCTTTCTTGTGGTACACATGTGAGAATCTTATCCTCATAAAGAAAAATTTCTTTAGGGTAAATATAACCTTTGTCTCATTTTGTATTCCTCTTAAATTCAGTCTTGCTGTTCTTTGCAGGAAAGCAGTCACTGTGGTGGTAGAGACAGAAAGATTTGGGGCAGATGGTCACCGGGAAATGAAAAAAGGCAGCAGGTCATTATGAAGTAGGGGCAGTTTAAGTCCTGACTTGTCCAACTATTGGTTCTGTGGGTCAGAGATCCTCCAGTTCCTCTGGCTTCTGGTTGTCACAGATACAGCCTTGGAAGCGGTGGCTGTGGGGTCCCAGGGAGAGTGGATAGGGACTGATTCCAGCAGCATCAGCTGTAGGAATGCAAACATGCTCTCTGGGGTGGAAGCAGCAAAGCTGGCCAGGAGCCTTCTGGGAGACTTGTTTTTAGTCCTCTTTAAAAAGTTGTAATAAAATGGTAGAAAGTAGTTTTGAAACCTCCTTTGAGTAATTTTACTGTCTGTTCCCTTTGCCATAGGAGGGTAAAGTTGATAAACTGCTAAATAATCAACCTTTGTATATTTCATTAGAAAACTTTAAAATTTTAAATACTCACTTTATGGCCCTGATAAAGCATGACTGATACCCATTGCTGTCCTCATTGGACTCCTGGAGTGGGTGGATTGGAGATGACTGCTTTAACGACACGCTAAGGGGCTGTCACTGGCCTGGATTAGACCCCCTAGTCCATGACTCACTGATTGGAAAGAGTTACTACTCTTGGGAAAGCAACTATTCACATATTTCAGGGAAGAGGCTGGGCCCAAGATAGAAGTGGAATCTAGTCTTTCAGTATTGGCTGGGGTATATAAATCATATTTACTGGGAAAGAACCACACAGATTAACATAGATCCCAGATTGGGATGGGAGGAACCTAACAACATAATTATTAACACTTTGGAATATTCATGTATTTGTTTGAATATGGGGATAGGGTCTTATTCATTTTTGTATCTTCAGTGTTTTGTGCAGTGCTTGACACATATTAGATACTTAATAAATGCATTTAATATGTATTATGTTTGATGAATACATAAATGAATGAAAACACAAACTGAGTAAACCTTCAATGGAATTATCCTCTATATTAGTTTCCCAGGGTTTCTATAAGGAAGTACCATGCACTTTGTGTCTTAAACAGAAATGTATTGTCTCATGGTCTGGAGGCTGAAAATCTGAGCTCAAGGTGTCAGCAGGGTCATATTCCCTTGAAAGTGCTAGGGAGGGATCTGTCCTGGTACCCTCTCCCAGCGCTTTAACACTCATCTTCACATGGTGTTCTCTTGTGTGCATGGCAGTCTCCGCTGGCACCAGCCACATTGCATTAGGGGCCCACCTTACTCCAGTATGATCTCATCTTAACTAATTACATATGCAATGACTTGACTTCCAAAATAAGGTCACATCCTCAGGAAGTGGAGGTTAAGACTTCAACAAATATGTTGGGCCAATTTTAGGTGAACACAATTCAGCCCCTAACACTCTCTTGCCTACACTGTGAATACACTTATAAGTTGAAATTAGCTGAACATGCTGGCTCACACCTGTAATCCCAGCATTTTGGGAGGCTGAGGTAAGCAGACTACCTGAGGTCAGGAGTTAGAGACCAACGTGACCAACATGATAAAACCCTGTCTGTACTAAAAATACAATATTAACCAGATGTAGTGGCACATACCTGTAATCCCAGCTACTCAGGAGGCTGAGGCAGGAGAATTGCTTGAATCCAGAGGCGAAGGTTGCACTGAGCAGAGATCACACCATTGCACTCCAGCCTGGGCAACAAAAGCGAAACTCTGTCTCAAAACAACAACAACAAAAAAGAAATTAAAATTGATTATAAAAATATTCAACAAGCATTCATTTGTTAGGTACTTTTCTGGATGTTAAGAGATATATAGGTTCTGGACTCAGCTTAGTTATTAAAAACTGTGTGAACACAAACAAGACTTTCAGTGGGGTTACCAAGAGGGCTGGGATATAAGGTCTTACAGGTATTTTAGTTCAAAACTTTTATAATTTTCTTAGCTATCTATCTGATATGGATTTTCCTTAGTGTTCCTTGACTGTTGCTGCACATTTAGATTAGGCTTTCAGAATTCTACAGCAATTGAGTCTAGCAATATTTCTTTAAAGAGTTGAAGAGCTTGCCTCTCCTGCTTCAAAGAGGTCAACGTTCTGAATTCATGAGGTCCAGAGAACTCAATACTCAATAACACTAAACTTTCAATAAGTATGTGTTGGATAAATATTGAATGAATGAGTGTACTTATTTCAATATTATTTTCATAAGTTTTTCAGATGTGTTCATTCCATATATACTTAAATATTTTTTCCTCCGTATTCACATTCTGCTATAACTACCAATCCTAATGTAACTTAGAGCTCAAAAATTTTATGTTCAATGTCCATAAATCAATGGTTGTCTATAAAGTCCTTTCAAGGTACCTAGGGGATTATATGGAATATTTTGAGCATTGTGAAGAAATCAAGATATAGTAAACACAGCACTGCATGAAAAATGATATGAAGCTGCAAATGTCTTTCACGGAAATCTGGTGAAGAAAATTAGCCCTCTCTATTGACTGTTCTTAATAAATCTTACAGTCCATATTTCTGTGTAGATATGTAGATGGTTCTATGTATTGGGACACTCATGAAATAAAAAGCATAGTAAAAAGCTGAGATTATAGAAAACACCAATTTCTGTGTTACCTCAATGTTTGGATACATTGAACCATGTATAGTACTCAAGGAAGGGTGCATATAAATAGTGAAGAATACTTTATAAATTATAAAAATGTTCTCATTATTATTATTTAAGGCCACAAAGGAAATTGGTCTCTAATACTATTTTCAGGGCTTTCACATTATTTCTTTGTTTTCAGTGCTTGAGATTTAAACTTGTCTTAGTGTATCAGTTTGCTTTCACATTGCTATAAATACATACCTGAGACTGGGTAATTTATAAAGGAAAGAGACTTAATTGACTCATAGTTTCACATGGCTGGTGAAGCCTCAGGAAACTTGTAATCATTGCAGAAGGCAAAGGGGAAGTAAAGACTTTCTTCACATGATGCAGGAAAGAGAAGAGGGAGGAGTGAAGAGGGAAGAGCTATTTATAAAATCATCATCTCATCATGAGAATAACATGGGGGAAACCACCCCATGACCCAATCACCTCCCACCAGCTCTCTCCCTAGACACATGGGGATTACAATTCAAGATGAGATTTGAGTGAGGACACAGCCAAACCATATTACTTTGTGAAATGTAAGAAGAGATATTATTTCCAAAGCTGCTGTGTCAGCTCTGGCTAAGCCAAGGGCCTTGGTAGTAGCCTAAGAATTCTACCAATGACAGGACCGCTAGATGTAATAGCAAGCAACACTTATCAAGTATCCTAATTCTTGAAAATCTTTAATAATTCGAGGGAGAATTTTAAGTTAGAGAGAATAGGATCCCAGAAGTATCTCATTCCTCCTATTTCCACCTAACCAGTAACCCCTTGCTAGTCAAAGCTCAACTAGCCATCAGCCTGAACTGGGGGAACCGTCTGCAAAATCTTACAGGGTATAAGAAATTCCTCATCTTACTGGGACTCTTCCAATAATAATGTTAGAAAATTATATCTAGTTTAATTTTTCTCCTACATCCTGGTTTCATTTATGAGTCTGTCAGTTCTCTGAGGCTATAGCCGAAAATCAGGAAAGCCTTTCTGCCACAGAAGAAAAGTTTCCATTTGACAGAAATACTGTTCAGAGTGATTGATTTAAAAGTACTGAACTCATATTCAGAGTCTGAAATCTAGGAATTGCCAGCTGGGTTGGGATTCAAAATTACTAGGCTGGAGTGAGTTTCTGAGTTGGGATGTGTAAAGCAGTGGGGGCAATTGCTTTTCTCACCTGTCTCACAAGGGAGGGAGAAAGGGAAACATTTAAGAATTAAGAAAAGAGATCTTTGGACTGTTGAGTTATTGCATGTTGCTCTGCTAGAGGCAGAGTCACCGTTTGCATTTAGGAGGGAAACTTTGGTGAGGAATGTTGATAACTATGAATTGTTTGAAAGGGTAGTTGGAGAAGACAAAATAAATAATAGAGGAGGAAAACCGTATAGACCACTCACTTTACCAAGGCTGGACATACTAAATATGTAGGTGTCTGAGAACATAATGGACCTATTTAAAACAAGCAAAGCATTTCCAGGGTGTGACTAAAAGGAGTTGGTCTGCTGGAAAAAATAGCTTTTGAATATTCTGCAAGAAACAGTAAGCACGAACAATGGTGCTAGGAGATTAGGACATGTACTGTTAACTTACTCTTTTAATTTGTGTAACGTGGTTTTTAACAGATGGATTTATCAGTGGTTTGTTTCTTCTTCTTTTTTTTCCTAACTCATGCCAAGCTATTTCCTTGCATGCCATTTTAAATAAAAATATTTTTAAAGGGGACACGATGTTAAGGCAGATGTATAAATAAGACAAATGCTAATTACAGTGTCTAAAAAGAATGTCTTTATCCTGTAAATCGCAGCACAACTGCTTACACAGACAATGAAAGAGCTCCATTCTGGAGCTGCACTTTCTATCAAGTCATGGAGTATAAATCTGGGCAATAAATGATCAGGAGGTACTGTACTGTGTAACTTGTACAATGTTCATAAAAGAAATTAATGAACAAATAAATATTCTCTGATGGACGAGCTGGCAAAAAATATATCTTGCAAAAATGTCTTCCTCTTTAGTTGGAGAGAATGGCATGGAAGTGACATCGCTTTGAACAGCATGCCTGGCTTCACGGAGATTAATGCTTGAAAAGTAATCTTAGTGGCTGATCAGAGAGCCTTGACATAGACCATACCCCTGTGGCTGTCAGTGTGGGATCTGCCTGGGGTGAGGATGCAGGATCAAGCTATTCTCTCACCTTCTGGTCACAAAACCACCAACCTATGTGAAGTTCTTAGAGACCTAAGTATTGATTTGTATCCACAGAAAGAAGTATGTGGGTGTTCACTGTGAATAGAAGTAACCCTACAAGCTCAAAAATCTGTAAAGACAGATGACTTTTCCTAAGAAGTGCTGAGAGAATGACAATGTTGGTTCGTGTCCTCTGAGTTTTGCTTGCACAGTGCAGAAGCATTCTGATCTGGTTTTGTTGAGATAGATATGTAGGGTGTACCACCAGCAACACCACTCGTGGGATGCCCATTTCCTAGGCAGGCATATATGATGGCCTTACGGCCTATGTCAACCAGTTTAAACTCTATGGGGTGGCCTTTAAGATTTTAATTAATATGACTATGTTTCCCACTTATAATTATATCCCACCATCTCAAAACAGAAGTATTTCAACTTTTTTCTTGCCTTCCACATAATCTCTGGCTTTAACCATCATTCTGATTCTCCTGTCCCAACCACTGTGCATATTGCTTCCTCCTTGGCCCTACATTCACCTTCCTCTCCAAGGAGATATTCCCAGTTCATCCTGCAAGGCACAGATTAGGCCGCCACTTCTCAGGGTACTACCTGATGTTGAATTCTCCATTTTTTAAACTTTTGGTTTTAGAACTTGAGAGCTCACTGAGTAAAGTTTCTTGTAATTGTTTAACTTCTCTTCATATTATCTTTCAAAGTAGCCCTAACCCTCTTGAGGTCAGAGGCAGTATCATACAAGGCAGTTACATGTCATGTGAATATTTAAAGTAGGCAATGATATAGTGCAAGTTGAAATATTAATAGCTCTTCACTCTATGCACAAAATTTGAAATAATCATTTAAAATTAATTTGCAATTTTAAAATGTCATCAAGAACCTCTAATTTCAAAGTTTTATGCTTTAGTTTTACAGTAGTATCTCTTTAACTGATAAACAGAAATCTTTTTTTGGTCAGGATTATGTGAACCACACGTCTGTTTACCTGCAACAAAATAAATCATTATGGTAACGATTTTGAAGTTATTTTAATTTTAATATAATTATACTTTAAAAATTATAATATATTAAAATGGAATTCAATTTATCATGTATTAGCATTAATACTTCAGCTCCAAAGAAATATGCCCCAAATGAACAATTTTGAATTGGAAGTTTGATTTAATATGAAGATACTAAGAAATCCAAATAGTTGCCATGATATGCTGTGAATCATTTAAGACAAAGTCCTCTGTGAAATTCTTGAGACAGCATGGTGAACAAAAAAAGCAACATTAAAATAAACACATTTTAAAATTCTCAAAAACTGTAAAATAATCCAGCCAAAAATGATTTAAAAATGGAAAAAAAAAATAAACCCACCTGGTGTTGTGGCTATAAGATCAATACCCCCAATCTGCCCAAGGCTATAATGGCCATATATGTATGAATGAATTCTGGCATACCATACCCTGCTTTGTATTTATTACATTAATTATGTAAATTTGGAATTCTGGGGAAACACACACACCTTTCTTTTGCTATGTTGTTTTCTATAGCATAAGGTTGCCACATAGAATATAGGATAAATTTAAATTAAATTTAGAATTTCAGATAATTTCAGTTAAATTTGAATTTCAGATAAACAACAAAGAAATTGTTGGTATAAGTTTTCCCCAAATATTGCATGAGACCTACTTATAATGAAAAATTGTTCACTGTTTATCTGAAATCCAACTTTAACTGGGCGTCCTCTATTCTAGAACTAGCTGGAGGATTTGTAGTAATTAAAACCCAATGAGTATGTATCTGCTCATGTGCTCATGCACGTGCACACGTGTGCGTGTGTGTGTGTGTGTGCGCGTGTGTGCGTGTGTGTGTGTTAGATTGGAAGATTTTTTATTGTAAGTTATCTGGCATAACCTTCTACCTAAGACCAGAGTCTAGTTTATAACATCTCTTTCAGATTATCTCTGATTTAATGCAGTGATGGAATTTGCTCCACTAAAAGATAGCTCTAATGATTACAATTTTAAAACAAAATTATTTCCACATCTTTCTGCCCTCTAACCAATAGAATATCAGTCTACTCACTATTTCAAGGGACATCTTTATCATATTTAAAGATAGCTGTACTGTTTCATCCTCTAACCCCATATCTGTCTCCCCACTGTTTTGTTTTCTTTAGGCTGAGAAAATTACCATTTCCTTAAACTATCCCTCATAATAATTTAGTTTCCAGAGCCTTTACTAGTTCTAGTAATAATTCTTGGATCTCATTATAATTTGACATTGTATAGCCTTTGAAGTGCACTGCTGTATAAGAATCTCTGCTGTCTGTCCCTCTCTCTCTCCTCCACCACCACTCTGCTGGGTGCATAGTAAATGCACAATATTTTCTCCAGGCCCTTCATGATTCTTCAAGCTAGAATTATTCTACCCTTCCTCTGTTGTCCAAATGCTTTCTCTTGGACACTTACTCATATTGTCAACAAATAGTTATTGGGCACCTACTGTCAGCCAGGTGCTGTTCTAGGCTTGGGAGACCATTTATGAACAAAATAGACAAGGCACTACTTTCATTGAGTTTATGGTCATGTGGTAGAAGAAAATTATATAATTTATCTGGCGACAATAAATAATCTGAAGACAAATAAAGCAGGATAAAGGGATGAGGTTCACCTTGATAAAGCTGCCTTTGAGCAGACACCTGAGGAAGAGAGAATGTGAACCACACAGATAGCTAGTAAGCAAAGAACCACAGAGGCACCAGCTTGAGCAGCACACTTGGTGTGTTCCATGAATGGCAAAAAAGCCAATGTGCCAAGAATGGAGACAGCAGGGGTCGTAGGGCGGAAGTGACAAGAGAAGAAAGATGTAGCCTGAGCCACATTCAAGTTATTTCTGAGTGACTGTTACCTGAAATGCAAAACAATTAATTCCTGTAGGGCCAGAACCATACCCTGGGCAATGTGGGCGCATTGTTTGTATGCAGATCTGGTCAGGGCATTTATTCTCCATGGCTTATAGCTTGATGTGACAAGTCAGAAGGGTTGAGGAGTTGCCCTTCTTTCCCTCCTTGCTCCACTAAAATTTCCTCCTAAATAGGGAAACTTGAATGATTAGAGTGGGCTTGTTATATCTAAGAGATATGCCATTTGGCATCAGTCGGTGCATCTGCTGGCCAAAACAGCCAAAGGAATTCTTGTTCTAGTGACACTGGTAATCTTTTTTCCTTAGCAGCGCCCAAAATTCTGCCTAACCTAGTAAATTGGAGATAAATGATTGCTAAATGGAGTTGTTGAGCCACTCAATCCAAATTTCTTCACCTACTCGTTAGGTTAATGTTATTCAGTAACTTCAGAAGTCTTATCAATTCACTAAGGAGAGAAGCTTCCTAACTCAACCTCTTTTCATGATATCTTTGTTGACCCATTCTTTTTCCAAAAAGATTCTTTCAAGTTTTTAATTCAAATTGCATCAACTAGCCATCATGAGTGACCACTAGAAAAATGGTAATTTCTTTAATTCACTTCCTTCCTTACTTCAGATGATGCTGCTGTTAATAGATAACTCCACACTGTGTTCATTTGCTCTGGTATTTTCTGCTCATTAGCAACAGACACATGTTGACCACAGAGATAATAACATTTTGTCTCCATCTGGTATTTATGTTATACATGTTTGTAAAATTCAAAGTCCTAAATGCTCAAAGCAAGGTGAGTGGCCTTGACCCACCAGTGATCTTTCCTTTTTTCTCAGGAGCCCCCAACTTCTTTCCTGTCTGTTCTAGTCTCCACACTTTTCCTCTGGCAGGCTTTTAGAGTACTCTCAGGACTTTTCTCTGTTGACCCTCTACTCTTGTCCAATGAAGCTTATTCCCATTTCTCTCTTCTATAGGACTTCTTTTCTGTGTATATTGTGATTGATCAGTAAATACTGGTCTACTGATGAGCTTGTATCTGTCACACTGCCTCACTTTCTTTTTTCTCAAGCAGCACTTCCCACAGACACCTATTTGATAAAATGCCTGTCTAAAGCTATCATCATGAATATATTTGGTCATATTTGGCAAATATGCTTAAAGTTACAAACAAAGGGATGAAGTGGGTTAGGGTGATGAGCGAGTTACCAGAAAGCCCTCCATTGAGTTAGACCATTGAAAGTCCCATTTCAACTTAAATTCACATTGCGAGCCATAAAATTGCTGCTTCCAAAAGTTCTGGGTCTATCCCATATGGCAGATGATCAGCAGATACATTTTAAGAGGCACCATGTCCACGATCAAAAAAGTCTTTTCTTTTAGTAACATTAAAAACCCAAAAAAAACAAACAAAAAACCCCACCACATTTATCTCCTTGCTAAGCTTAAAACAACTAGCAAAATGGTGTCACATTTCTTCTTGCCATGACCTGTCCTCTTTCTCTTTTAACCCAATTGTAATCTTATTCCTACCCTGAATCAACATCAAGATGAACAGTTACCTTCAAATACAAATGGAGATGACCAGGAAGGAATCTGGGGACTCATAACTGTTCCCCAGTGGCCAGTCATTTCTAGAAACATGTTCTTCACCTATATTTATTCTTCTGCCCCACATAGATGTTCCCGAAAACCATTCTGTGTCTCCCCTCCTTTCTGTTTTTTCCCTCAATTCTACTCTGGCAGTCTGGGCACACATCCAACATCAGTAAATGAAAACCTCTTCATACAGCCATGTTCAGCATTGCACACTAGCAATTAAATGCTGTCTTCCCTGTCCCACATCCAAACGTGAGCATATACAGTATCAATAAGCTGTTCCTTTCATCTTCCCAGCACTACTGAGGTATTTATGTTTGTGTGGGACATTTAAGCAATTCTAGCCAATGGGATTTTGCATTAGGGTAGGCCCTAGGCAGGGAGCAGCCTCATTGGAATCAGGAACTGAAAGTGTTCTTGGTAAAACTCTCCCTCTGCCTGAATCTAGCTGTCTCACTCAATGCCTGACCTTCTTTAAACAGGTCACCCACAGAATTATGGAGCAGTTTGATAAGCTGGAATATACTAATTTATTGGCCATTAAAAAAAGAGGAAATTTTATTATGGATTACTCTGCTTTCTTGAAAACTTTCTTTATAATTAAAAACATCTGGAAGGCATTTTAATATATCATAAACAAGAGGAAATCCAAAGCATGTGACTTCTAAGAAAATGATGCAAATAGAATTCCTTGCCAAAATTTACTGTAATCTGTTTTTCTTTTTTTTTTTTTTTCCGGGGTGGGAGTATAGAGGTGGGGGAATTCAAGAAAGGAGGGCAAGTGAGAATAGCATTGAGAATTCTGCATAGAACACAGTTATTTCACAATTAGTCTACTGATATTTTTGGCCAGTTTTAGAAGGCATTACACATTGGCAGAGCCTCTAAAATATATTTGGTTTCTTTTTAAAAATTAGTCATTTTACTGGTAATTTTTTTTCTTAAATGGACAAATAATTAAATAAACACAAATTGCATTCAGAGGTTGTAATAAGATTAGAACCAGAAAGGATACATCTTTCAGGATGAACTTAGGTAAAGAACAGACTATTTGCTTAGTGTTTTACTCTTTCTATACACATTTTTTGTTTGTATAATAGCATAATAAGGTTACATGCATTTTAATAGAATCACCTGAAATTGATGCTGCTACATGTAATACTTCAAATATTTCCCAATTTGTCTTTCATAAGATAGGAAATAAGCTAGCTTAAAATATAAATAATATGTTTTGGAACTTTCTTCTTTAGTTAACATGGAGCTATATGAAAAATAAACATTCAGTTCAAGAATTGCCTCCTCTTACAATTGTGTGTAACACACCCTGCAACGTCCACACACTCACCCTTCCATAAAACAGACCTCACAATAACACTGCAGCCAGTGCTTACCTTATTTGGCTTCCAAATATTGGATATACACTCAATAATTCCATGAAAATAATAACATAGTTTGTTTGGTGTAGAGTATATGTTAAGTATACAAATAGTTTATAAAATCTCACTGCAGTACTCTAAATTGCAATTAACTCTAATTACAATTATACAAAATATGTGAAAGAATCAGTGACATTTTAAAAGACACAGGAACTTCTTATTTTTCTGAATAAATTCCAGATTTGGTTTTAAGGGAAAAGCACAGGACCTAAAGGAACATCACCCTGTGTTGAAATCATGAACTTGCACTTGATAGCACTGACTTCTTTGAGTTTCACGTTCCTCATGTCTAAGATGCAAATAATGGTACCTATAGTTTCTAAGAATTAAATGAGATAGTATATACAAAGGAAACTGGTAAAATTTCTGGAACATAATGGAGTATTGAGTGATAACTGCTATTATTATTTATACTGTTGACAATATTATTGTCCAAATACTCTCATAAAGGACCAGCTTGTGGCAAAACATTTTGTTTCTTGTTTTCATCTTATTTTGGGGGGGTTGTTATTCTGTCTTTCCTCTTTCGGCTCAAGAAGTTGATAACTGACTGAATGATGGACTCATCCCTTCTTCACATTTTGCCATGTGGTCGTGGCCTCTGACCCACATGCAGACACATAAGAAGAGTTAGAAATGTTGTCCTAACATTCAAGAATTCTTGGTCTAGTAGGAACTCTAAAATATCTATTCACTTTATACTGACATTGTGAGTGATGCTGAAGACAAGAAATGAGTGAGACAACTTTCCTGCTAGGCTACAGGAATCTGAGGAGTCCTTGTCTTTCGAAGCATAGGTAGAGGTATAAACAACTGGCTAACTCAAAAGGAGGCATTTATGTTGACTGGGAGGTTGAAGGGGTAGGTCAGTAGCCAAGGTATACTTGAATGCAATGTGGGATACTGAAATTAAATTCAGAGGTCAGCTGAGGTCCTATCCACAAATGTCTATAAATAAAAAATATTTATAGTGAAATGTTATGAATTAAAGCAACAAGGGATTATATACGTCCCATTAAGGTGTATACATTTTCCAAATTGTTAGAGTCAACTATGATTTTATATTCCAATTCTGTAACTGTCTGAAGTGAAGCATTGAGCAAGTTACATCACTTTTCTTAGTTTTGATTTCCTCACCTGAATAAAGTAAATAGTAATATGTATTTGGGATGTTAAAAATTTGGCAGCTGGTAGCATTCAATAATTATGTCTGTTGCTGACCATTATTATCATCATCATTAAGAAGGACTTGTTGGATTTACAAATCATTTCTCTGCAATGAAAATATAATTAATATCATTTATAACTGTATACATTCCTCCTGTGTTGTTACAAAATTTAGCTGGTGTGTGGTCATTAGCCATGGAGAAAAATATCTACAGTATTTAAAAATATATATCTTATTTATTATTACATGTGTTGAAAATTTTAATTATTTACTAATTTCCAAGAAACTTATTAATATAATATAGAGTTTAGCTCTTTCAAAGATAATATTCAATATTTTACACACCTTACATTAAACTAATTTAGTAAAAGAAAAGCATCATTTACAATAGATATTTGAAGTAGATGATAATGATTATATTTATCACTCTTCCGATTCCTCTTTCCTTAATAGGAACACAAAATAACCACCTGAAGAATAATTATTCAACTACAGATTAGGTGAGCAAAAGCAAATTTTAGTACAGAAGAAATTACAAGGCTAATTTGCATTGACTGGTTTAAATGACAGTCTGCCAACCACATTAATCTGAGAAAATATTACATGTAGAAATGAAAGGAAAAGACTAAAATAACACTTTTTTAACATTTCTATTTCAAAATTATTATATCTAGGAATAGATTATCAGACATGTTAATGGACCTGACTATTTCATTTTAACACAATTAAAAAAAAAATAGTTTGTGGAAGCTGCAATTTAAAAGGCTTTTGTAAGCCCAAATCCAATAATTGTTAGTTACACAAGAGGCATAGAGCACATTAAAACCTAAAATGAGAGAGGTACATTTAGTAGACCCGGGGATTTCATCACAAGCATTGCAGTGAGGAATGTAGTGTAACAAAAATTAAAGCAATCAACTGCAGACAAAATACTAATATTTAATAAAAAATATGCTGTTTTGAGAGAAGCAAAGTAATATATACCAGTTGACATAAAGAACATTCATAGTTAGTTCACCAATTCTGTTTAAGCCCTGATGTGTTATCTATAACCTTCATGGGATTCAGAAATGCCTTGCTCTCATTTTGCATTTTGGCCTATGGTGATATTTTAAAAATTACAGCATCTGTCCTATGGTTTAACAATGGTATTGTCAACCAGTCTGTGTACATTCATCTTGAAGAGATATTTAGTTTTTGTTAGTGGAGCTATTTCCAGATCAGAGAGTAAAACAACAGGAAAATCTCTCAGATCAGTGTTAAAAAACAAAAACAGGGAAAAAAACAAACAAAACAAAACACTGACAAACAAAAACTCTCTGGAATTAGAGCAAGGCAAGTCTATTTAGAACAAGGTAAATATATTCAATGGTCATTAGCTGTAACCTTCCGTACTTAAGGACTTAAGGATGTCAGCCATCATGTAACAGATAAACAAGGATAAAACAAATTTAAGGAAGTTACTCAAACTGCCTACGTTTAAGAATTACTGCTCTAAGAGGTCATCAGTAAATTTTAAAACAGTGCCCAATTACTCTTTCTCTGTGCTCAGTTGCTGATGCTATCTGCCAAGCTATAGTCAAAGTCTGTAAATAAATAAACCAATAAAGCCCTTGGGGGAAAAGTTATTAATCTACAACACAGTGATCTTGTAACTTTTGAAAATACAGGAGTCTCCCCTTATCCTTGGTTTCACTTCCTGTGGTTTCAGTTACCCTTGGTCAACCATGGTCTGTAAATAGGTGAGTACAGTACAATAAGATATTTTGAATAGTCGCATTCACAGTCAGATAACTATTGTTAAAATATATTGTTATAATTGTTCTATTTTATTCTTGTTATTGTTAATCTTTTACTGTACCTAATTTATAAACTTTATCATAGGTATATATGTATACAAAAAAGCTTATTATATATAAAGTTTGGTACTATCTGAAATTTCAGGCATCTACTGGGCGTTTTGGAATGCATCCCCCATGGATAAGGGGTGACTACTATAAACTTGGAAAATAGTAGTAGGAACAGTGCTCATGTTTCTATCTATGATGTTGACAAAAACAGGTGGTGTGATTGATTTGATGAAATAATGTCAAGCCAAGCTGGGTGCTGGGGTTCTTTTGGAGAACAAGACAGACTGGAGCTCTGTCCTCATAGAGTTTATAGTCTAATATAATATTCCTTAATATCTTTAATATCCAGGGAGACAATCACCCATCCATATAAACTCTGCCTAGAATATAAAGAGCAAGAGCATGCATGGTTGGAAATCATGTTGGAGAGTTGGGAAATCTGAAGATCTAGAGATAAACCTAGTCTTAGCAAGTAGTCCTTAATTTCTCAATGAGTAATACTACAAATAAGAGAAAAGTTCTCATTTCTTCCTCCATTTTAACATGTGAAAAAATGAGAGGGTACTAGGTAATTTTGAAAGAAAATATGCTATATAAATCTCAGGTGTTCTCCATATCAAATCAGTCAACGGATTTTGATTGCATGACCATTAGACCCAAAAAAGAAATTCATCATGCTCTAACCCATTTGTTTTAAACGAAATATAGCATATTCACTAGAAATCTTAATAAAAGGCAGAGAATGATACTATGAAAGTAAAACACTCTGAAATGGGTCCTCAGAAGATGGAAAAATATATTTTGACAGAAGAAGTTGGCACTGGGCTGAACCTTGACATATAGGTAAGATTTAGGTGTGTGGCAGTGACAAAGGGAGGAATCCAGGAAAAAAAGAGACACAGAATCAAAAAGTCCTCTATTTAGTCAGTTGAAAAGTTTCATCCTCCAAATTTTGCAAAGTACTATTTATGATTCAGGTATAAGCTAGGAGCTCAGGATTCTAAGGTCTGTAACAGGAATACTGAGAGACAGGCTACAGTGGGATTGGGAGCCAGATTAGGGCTCATCTTTACTGAAAATTAATGACTCTTAACCTTGGTCAGCAAGGAGAATCACTGACAACTTTTGATTATAGTCCAAGCTGGTCCTTAAGAAGATTAATTTACCAGCATTTGCCTCATGGATTAGAGATAAAGCAAGCACTGGACAGCAATCTGGTAAGAATTAGTCCAGGAGCAATGGAGGTAGTAAGGTTTGGACTGATCTAAAAATTAAAGGATTTCACATCGAATGGATTTAGGAAATGAGAAAAAAATAGTCCAAAATTACTTCCAAACTTTAAGACTCAGGTGACTGGGAGGGTGGTATGACAGTAGTCAGCAAGCAGTGTGCTAGAAAAAGTTCAAAAACCAGCTTTCAGAAAAAGAAAGAAAATCCCTGATTTGTGACATTTGCCATCGTCTGTGGTGTAAATACTCCTCACACGGCTGACTTCAGGGCTGGGAAGACATGCACACCATAAGCCCTCAGAAGCTGGTGTGAGCCAGCTCCAGCACAGCACTGCTAGAGACAGTCACAGGAGGTGAGGAGGAAGAGATCCGAGAAGGGTGTAGGGCCTTCAGCTTTGAATTTAAAGCTAAAATTAAAGTGCTTGGTGGGAGCTCCAAAATGGCATCGTTCAGCCAATAGTCAGAAATTCTGAATTGTAGTCCAGTGGAGAAGTCAGTTGGAGAGGGGGGTGTGTGTGTGTTTATGTTTAGGGGTTGTCTGCACAGAAATAATACTCAAAGTACATAAAATTACCTTCAGAGAGAATGCAAAGAGAAAAACACTGGAGATAATTACAGAATCTTAGAAAATAGCTGCATTTAGAAAGCAAGAGGAGGCAGAAAAAGAATAGTCTGGAGAGAAAGGAGGCAAATCAGAAGAGTGTTACATTCTAGCAACCAAGGAAAAAACATTTGAAGAGGATATGGTTAAAGTGTCAGGGATGGTTGCGAGGTCAAGGAGAATTAAATTGAAATAAAAGTCATTGAGATGGGTCTTTTTAGGCAACGGGAACCTTGAAGAAAGCAGTTTCAGTAGAGTTGTGGATTGAGAGAGAGTTTTAGGAATGTATACATATTCTCATTTTTCCAATATACTTGGCAGTGAAAGGAATAAGAAAAGAAGAAAGAACAGCATCTCTTTTTTTTTTACCTATTATTATTTCAATGGAAATTTAGCTGCAATATTACAAGAAAAACAAACTCTTGTAAGCCTCACTAGTAGCAAGAATGGCTTTATTCCAAAGTCAGAAATGTGCAGCCCCATTAGGAATGACCCTTGGGCTGCCTGTTATTAGCTATGAGCCTCGCTTAGTCAGTCCACTGGGGAGAAGAAACACTCATGGACAGCTGTGACCAAGCAAACAGAAGCAGTGAAATGAGCCAATATCAGTCACTGAAGAGGAAGAATATGACGAAGCATTTGCTTTATGAAAAATATGGGGGTGGGGAGAAAAGGGAAGGCAATGCCAAGAACAGATATCTGAAAAAATACATTTTTCTAGAATGACTCGTTATGTTCATTCAATTTAAAGCTTAACATAACACAGTTGTCCTCTGAACACACAGTGCTTATTTCCCAAGTCGTTCCCCATGTTGTTTTCTTCTTGCCTGGAACAGTCTTCCCTGACACCTATTATTTTCCAGTTGCTCAGATAACCTACACCTTTTTACCTGTAAAGGAACAGCGTAGAACAATAAATACCTATCAAGTAACTATTTCAAGCGACACACACATGTTGACACATTTCTCAGTCTTCCATTTTATTCTGATTATTTAATGTATGCATTTTGTTACTTACATTTGAAGAGCTACGACCTTGCTTATTCCTGTTATAAACCTCTCTTCCCTATATGGTACACAGAATTAGAAGCTAGTTTAAAAAGTCGAGATCGCACCATTGCACTCCAGCCTGGGTAACAAGGGAGAAACTCCATCTCAAAAAAAAAAAAATGTATTAACTGATGCTTGTTGAATTGGATTGAAATAAAAAAAACAAACAGATTTTTATTGAAATCTGAAGGATAGTGCTGAAGATAAACTGTAGTATATCTTTTAAAACGCTTTGTTTTTAAAAGTAGCTCCTCCAGAAAAGAAATGGTTCCTCTTCAGTTATTTCAGAATTTGGAAATAACTGAAAGATAAAAGTTATTTATCAATATCAGCAGTTTCAACTATAACAAGGATAAGACTTTTTGAAATAAATTAGTTGACCCTCCCCTTATTCAGCCAGAGGCATCCATTATCTCAGGCAGGATTTGGATTATTAAAGCAGGAACACAAAGAGGAAAAAAAGTCATTGTTCAAGAAAGCTGTTTTTTGTTTTGTCTTGTTTTTAAATCACTGTTTAGTGAGACAAAAGTCTTGTGAATCAGGATTTGTGGCAACAGAAAGAAGATTTCTGGCTGGGTGTGGTGGCTCATGCCTTTGGGGGTCCAAGGTGGGCAGATAACTTGAGGTCAGGAGTTTGAGACCAGTCTGGCTAACATGGCAAAACCTCATCTTTACTGAAAAAAAAAAAAAATTAGCCAGGGGTACAAGAGCATGCTTGTCATCCTAGCTCCTTGGGAGGCTGAGGCAAGAGGATCTCTTGAACCTGGGAGGTGGAGGTTGCAGTGAGCTGAGATTGTGCCACTGTGCTCCAGCCTGGTGACAGAGCAAGACTCCATCTCAAAAAAAAAAAAGAAAGAAAGAAGGAAGGAAGGAGGGAGGGTGGGAGGGAGGGATGGAAGGACAGATAGAGGTAGGGGGAGAGAGAGAGAAAGAAAAAGAAAGAAAGAGGCAGAGAAAAAGAAACAGAGAAAGAAAGAACTAAATTCCAAGAACTTCTTACGTATCCAAATTAAGCCTTGGCGGTATTAAAATATGCTTTAGTGTAAAGAAGAAAAAGAACTTGATGTATGGAGAGCTCAACTTTACCCTGCCCCCCAAAACAACAACAACAACAACAACTAAAAGGTATAGTACTGACAGTAGTTCTGAAAGAATTCAAGGGAAAGGAGGCAAGAATTCAAACGGAGTGTCCTGGCTTTCCCCTCCGGAAAATGCAAAAGGGAAGAAAAGTGAGGTCTGAAACTCAGATAGGTTTGAGAAATTCTCAGCAGTTGATGTTTCAGGGCATTGCTCAGAAAAATTACAGACCTCTGAAAAGAAATATCTCAGGTCAGCATGATGATAACCACTCTATGTCACCTAGGGCATTTCTGGCCTGAAACTAATCAGAGAGCACCTAAGAGGAGTCTTTACAGGGTGGTTGACGTTGGCACTGGGGCAACCTTTAAGGAGGAGAAAGGGCAGCATGGCACACTGAGGCAGAGAAGGTGGCAGTGTGGAAGGGATCTCCAAGTTCTATTATGGATCCAGGAGGCACAGGAAGGTAGAATTGAGACAATAGACCTTCCACACAACCACCATGGTGAGGCTAGGAGCAGATGAAAGGAAGCTGACCAGAGATTATGCACAATCAGTAAGAACTGAGTAGACCAGTGCAACTTGAGGTAGACATTTCCTTGAAGGTCATCAAATATAAATTTCAGCCACAGTGCAATGCCTGTCCCTCTCCACCACTCCCTTACAAAATGCAGTATCAGCAGCAATTCGGTGGCCATTAGTGTCAGATGCCTAATAACTGGAGGAGACCAAAGTGCTTTTGTCAGATGATAGACCAGCAAGGATGTGAAGGATAGCTTGAAACCCTCCTTCCTCTTTGCAAGCAGGACACAAAAGCTTTTCCATGAATTCAGACACCATCTTGAGTAATAGAGAAATATCACTGAGAAGAAGCTAGACTGTAATTTAGCTGAATATTTATCCAGAATACTTTTAAGCGAACAAGTCTGGGATTCTTACCATGTTTAAGTTTGCATTCCCCAATACCCAAATAAGATAGTGGGATTTGAAAGTTTAGACCAGTCATAAAAAAATAAGTGGCAGCAATTCTTTTGCACATTTTGAAATACAGTTTATACATTTTGATGTAAAAACTAACAGAAAAGCAACAAAATATTGGAAAATATTATTTAGTAGAAATCATTTTTAACTTCCTATAATGTTTTTGTTATTTTAAATCTTTCAGTGAAAAGTGGAGAAGAAAATAATTGAGGAGAAAGCATTTTTTTTTTGTCTTGTGCAAGACAGTAAAAGACACAAAGCAGTGAAACCTGAGTACCAGTGGTAAAACAAGGCATGACGTCATAGGACAAGGTTCAAGCTAAGTTCAAACTGTAGTGCTACTTTTAGGAAACTGAGTATAATCCAAAGAATTTTCAGCATCTGAAGCATTACAAAGGAAAGAAAGTTTATTTTCTAAAACAAAGTAGTTGTCAAGAAAATAAAATAGAGTAAGATTTATTGAAAATACAGTATCTAGAAAGTTGTGTTCATTTAAATCTTGCTCCAAAATTGTATTCTTGTTCTAATAGTTTTGGAAATGTTAAAATTTAGCCACGTGAATCTGTATATCACTTAACGACTAGAGCATGTGTTAAGAGAAATGCAACGTTTGGCAATTTCATTTTTGCGTGAACATCATAGAGCATAGTTGTGCAAACCTGGATGGTAGACCATACTACACCCGTAGGCCATACGGTGTAGCCTATTGTTCTGACCATCGTCATATATGTAGTCTGTCTTGAGGTTGTTATGTGGCATATGATTGTATTTACGTTACTTATTATAACAAACATTTTATTTTATAGGAAAACACTTAATTGAGGAAAAATGCACTACAGTAGTATACCCTTATCTTCATGGAATACTTTTCAAGACCACCAATGGATGCCTTAGACTGAGCATGGTACCTAACCCTATATCTTATACACAAATTTATTTGTCTTTCTACAGTTTCATACATAGAGGATTCATTCTTACTGTGGATCTTAGCAACCTTAGCACATGATCTTTTCCTTTCCTTATTAAGTTGATAACTTTTACCTTTTAGAAAAGTCTAGGAAGCACTTTATGGCTTCTTTTTAGCATATGCAAATTGCCAGCATCACTACTCTTGCACTTTGGAGCCATTATTTAGTAAATAAGGGGAACTTGAACTCTGTGATGTGGCAACAGTCAGTCTGATCATCTAGATGGCTACTAAGTGACTAATGGGCAGGCAGCATGTCTTGCATGAATACACTGGACGAAAGGAGAACTGAGCAGGACGGACTGCATGAGGTTTCATCAGTTTTGGGAACAGTGCACAATTTAGAACTTATATATTTTTATTTCTGGGATTTTCCATTTAACATTTGGATCATATTTGACTGAGCAACTGAAGCCACAGAGAGCAATGCCATGAATAAGGGTGCCACTGTATATGACATTCAGAATTTTGTGACTGTACGAAGACTTGTAGAATGGGCTCATATTTATAAGCCAGGCATCTCCAATAACCTGTTGGCAGTTACTCAGACAAGAGATGTAGTTTCAAGGACAAGACCCAAAGCTGTCAGGTGGCAACAAATATCACATAGTAACGTCATGATATTATAAATAATCTGTATAGGACATTCTGATTATTGTGGAAGTTGATGAAAACTTGTCAAATTTGAGGTGTTTGTTTTTTAAATTATAGAAATAAAACATTACCTTGAATTACTTCTAATCTGACTGAATCTTCTGGTTTACTGAAAACAAAATTTTGGAACAGGTAGTGAAAATTTTGTATTTATTATTGCACAGTTCTTTCAAGGCAGTTGAAAAAGTCATGCATATTTATTGTCATATTATTTTCCTTAAGAAAAAAAGTCACCATTCATAGCTCTACAAGTACCACATAATGCCACAAAGATTTTTACACTTCAATTATAAAAATATTTAAATAACTTGGGAATTCTATCTTCTTTAAAATGTTTTCTTTCTCAATCCCCTTTTTTTTCTTCAAAACATTAAGAAGAATTTTGAAGTTGAAACTTCACCAGAGTTGTGCCTTAGGTGGAGAAATGGAAAACTATAGAAGCAAAACCCAGAAAGTTAAAAGAAGAAAGATACACGAGTTATATGAATCTGCAAACATATTCAACTTCACTATCAATCAACAAGTAAAAACAAGATTTCAAATTTCTGTCCATTAAGTTTGTGGGTAAATTTTCTGCTTTATTTTTGTCAATACTTAATGCTTGCCACCATGCAGAGAGAGAGATCTCATCCATAGTTAGTGGATGCAAAATTTGGTGAAACCTTCCTGTAAAGCCCTTCGAAAATGTGTATGGAATGTCTACAAGTGTTTGTAGGGCTTGGTCCACAATTGCCATACCTGAGAATCCATCTTAAACATATACAGGTAAGTCAGTGTTTCATGTACAAGCATTTTCACTGCATAATTAAATCAAATAAAAAGCAGTTATTTTGTTTTGTTTTGTTTGCTTCAGTTTGGAGATGGCAGCACGGACTCCTGAGTTCAGTTTGGAGATGGCAGCACGGACTCCTGAGTTCAGTTTTCCATTGGGCAACATCAAACTTGACCTAAAGGCCATTTTATGCTATCATTAATATATTTGTTAATGAAATAGTTTGCTATTAATTAAGAACATGTTTTTAAGGAATATTTAAAATAACAGTAAAATGCCAATCATAAAATGTTGTGTTTGTATAAGTGTTTATTTGGGTGGGAGGGCAAGTGAAATAGTTGAAAATACTAGTAGAGATTACCTCTCAGTAGTAAGAAAATACGGTTTTTGTTGGCTTCTTCAACTTCTCTGAATTTTACAGATTTTCTACTATGAGACTTTATTTCAAAGTTGAAAAAAAAATAAGATTATTAAAACCAAACACAAAATAGGCCCTGAAAAGTCATACTTGACATATTTTACAAAAAAATTCAAATTTCCCAAACCCACCTATTTGTATCTAATATTCTCTTATTAAACATTCTCATGAAAATAGAAATAAAGATCAGAAACCTTCCAAAAATGATGTTAGATGTTACCCTCAAATCATGAATAATGAAAACAATACCTCACTTTTTTATAGAAATCCACATTTTTCAAAGTGGTTAAATATAAATGCATTATCTGCCTCTTCTGCCCCCAACCTGTTTCATCAGAGAATCAGAGAATCTGAGTTGGAAGAAACCCTAGGAGCCAACCAATTGAAATCCCTCTTAGTGCAAGAGAATGTATCATATGACACCCCTGAGAGAGGCTCTCTTCAACCATGTGAAGGTTTCTAAAGCCCAATACCACAGGACATTTTTGCTTTCTGGACAGTTCTGGTTATTATAATGTTCTTAAGTTGAATATGTATACACATATATGGAAAAACACCAGCTGGCTACTTATCTCATACTTCCTTGTTGAAAAAGACATTGTATATCTCCAGCCCTGAGCTTCAATTGCTGCTAGAGATTAGGGAAGACAGCTAGCATCAGGGGATGGAGGTTAAAGCTGGTTACTAAAATTGTGATCCACAGAACACTTTCATCAAACCAACTGAGAATCTTTTTTAAAACAGATTTCCAGGCCCTACCTGAGACCTCCTGAACCAGAATATCTGGAGATAGAGCCCAGGAATATGCCTTTCCACAAGCTTTCTAATTAATTCTTGGATGTCTAGATGGGTAGAAGGCCCTGCTAGAAAGGAAGTCATTATTGATCTAAGGGTCATTTCATTCCAGCATTATAAACTATCATTCATTCAGCATCAATTATCCATAATGTCAGGCACCATGCCTGAAAGCTGAGGATATAAAGATGAAGAACATATGGTGCCTACTGGTGAGGAGCTCATTGCCTTCATGTAGTATGTGCTCTGTCTAGCTGGTATTAGAATTTGATGAGTTTTTCCTTCCTTACCTTGCTTGAAGAGGTAATATCAATTGATAGGTATCTGCTGTTAGCACAGATGCTAGAATTCATTTAGCTAAGAATTGAATCTGATTATTACAATCAGGCTTTGCCCCTTCTTTATTTTGCAAATTATCCCAGTTAGGAGTCTCCCCATACTTGGCCTTGATGTCTTTTAGGGCCTTTATATATCTTTGTTTTATTTGCATCACATATATAGGATGAAATGTACAAATACACAAACATACACATATATACATATACACATGTATAATTTACCAGATGAAAATTAAATTTACATATATAAGTTATAAATATGTAATCATTTTATTTATTTATTATATCTTAAGTTCTGGGATACATGTGCAGAATGTGCAGATTTGTTACATAGGTATACACATGCCATGGTCATTTGCTGCACCCATCAACCTGTCATCTACATTACCTATATCTCCTAATGCTGTCTCTCCCCTAGTCCCTCATCCCCCGACAGGTCTTGGTGTATGATTTTCCCCTTCTTATGTCCATGTGTTCTCATTGTTCAACTCCCACTTATGAATGAGAACATGCGGTGTTTGGTTTTCTGTTCTTGTGTTAGTTTGCTGAGAATGATGGTTTCCAGCTTCATCCATGTCTCTGCAAAGGATATGAAGTGATCCTTTTTTTATGGCTGCATAGTATACATGAAGAGGAGTTCCTCTTTTTCTATTGTTTGGAATAGTTTCAGAAGGAATGGTACCAGCTCCTCTTTGTACCTCTGGTAGAATTTGGCTGTGAATCCATCTGGTCCTGGGTTTCTATTTTTTTTTTAGTTGTTAGGCTATTAATCACTGCCTCAATTTCAGAACTTTTTATTGGTCTATTCAGGGATTTGACTTCTTCCTGACTTAGTCTTGGGAGGGTGTATGTGTCTAAGAATTTATCCATTTCTTCTAGATTTTCTAGTTTATTTGCCAGAGGTGTTTATACTATTCTCTGTTCGTAGTTCATATTTCTGTGGGATCAGTGGTGATATCCCCTTTATTATTTTTTATTGTGTCTGTGTCTATTTCATTCTTCTCTCTTTTTTTCTTTATTAGTCTGGCTGGCAGTCTATCTATTTTGTTGATCTTTTTAAAAAAATCAGCTCCTGGATTCATTAATTTTTTGAAGAGTCTTTCATATCTCTGTCTCCTTCAGTTCTGCTCAGATCTTAGTTATTTCTTGTCTTCTGCTGCTTTTGAATTTGTTTACTCTTGCTTCTCTAATTCTTTTAATTGTGATGCTAGGATGTTGATTTTAGATTTTTCCTGCTTTCTTCTGTGGGCATTTAGTGCACTAAATTTCCCTCTAAACACTGCTTTGGCTGTGTCACAGAGATTCTGGTACGTTGTGCGTCTTTGTTCTGGTTGGTTTCAAAGAACTTTTTTATTTCTGCCTTAATTTTGTTATTTACCCAGTAGTCATTCAGGAGCAGGTTATTCAGTTTCCATGTAGTTGTGTGGTTTTGAGTGAGTTTCTTAATCCTGAGTACTAATTTGATTGCATTGTGATCTGAGAGAAAGTTTGTTACAATTTCTGTTCTTTTGCATTTGCCAAGGAATGTTTTACTTCCAATTATGTGGTCAATTTTAGAATGAGTGCAATGTGGTATTGAGAAGAATGTATATTCTGTGGACTTAGGGTGGAGAGTTCTGTAGATGTCTATTAGGTCCATTTGGTTCAGAGCTGAGTTCAAGTCCTGAATATCCTTGTTAATTTTCTGTCTCATTGATCTGTCTAATATTGACAGTGTCATGTAAAACTCTTTCACTATTATTGTGTGGGAGTCTAAGTCTCTTTGTAGGTCTCTAATAACTTGCTTTATGAATCTGATGCTCCTGTATTTGGTGCATATATATTTAGAATAGTTAGCTCTTCTTGTTACATTAATCCCTTTACCATTGTGTAATAACCTTCTTTGTCTTTTTGATCTTTGTTGGTTTAAAGTATGTTTTATCAGAGACTAAGATTGCAACACCTTTTTTTTTTTTTTGCTTCCCATTTGCTTGGTAAATATTTCTTCATCCCTTTATTAGAGCTTATGTGTGTCTTTGCACATGAGATGGATCTCCAGAATCCAGCACACTGATGGGTCTTGACTCTTTATCCAATTTGCCAGTCTGTGTCTTAATTAGGGCATTTAGGCCATTTACACTTAAGGTTAATATTATTATGTGTGAACTTGATCCTGTCATTATGATGGTAACTGGTTATTTTGCCAATTAGTTGATGCATTTTCTTCATAGTGCTGATGGTCTTTACCATTTGGTAAGTTTTTGCAGTGGCTGGTACTGGTTTTTCTTTTCCATGTTTAGTGCTTTCCTCAGGAGCTCTAGTAAGACAGGCCTGGTGGTGACAAAATCTCAGCATTTGCTTCTCTGTAAAGGATTTTATTTCTCCTCTGATTATAAAGCTTAGCTTGGCTGGATATTAAATTCTGGGTTGAAAATTCTTTTTTTTTAAGAATGTTGAATATTGGCTCCCACTCTCTTCTGGCTTGTCAGGTTTCTGCCAAGAGATCCACTGTGAGTTGGATGGGCTTCACTTTGTGGGTAACCCGACATTTCTCTCTGGCTGCCCTTAACATATTTCCCTTCATTTCAACCTGGGTGAATCTGACAATGTGTCTTGGGATTGCTCTTTTTGGGGAGCAATATCTTTGTGGTGGTCTCTGTATTTCCTGAGTTTGAATGTTGGCCTGTCTTTCTAGGTTGGGGAAGTTCTCCTGGCTAATATCCTGAAGTGTGCTTTTGAACGGTTCCATTCTCCCCGTCACGTTCAGGTACACCAATCAAACAGGTTTGGTCTTTTCACATAGTCCTGTATTTCTTGAAGGCTTTGTTTGCTTCTTTTCATTCTTTTTTCTCTAATCTTGTTTTCACACTTTATTTCATTAATTGATCTTCAGTCACTAATATTCTTTCTTCCACTTGATTGATTCAGCTATTGATACTTATGTATGCTTCACAAAGGTCTCATCCTGTGTTTTTCAGCTCCATCAGGTCATGTATATTCTTCTCTAAACTATTCCTCTAACATTTTTTTAAGGTTTTTAGCTTCCTTGTATTGAGTTAGAACATGCTACTTTCACTGGGAGGAGTTTGTTATTACCCACCTTCTGAAGCCTACTTCTGTCAATTCATCAAACTCATTCTCATTCCAGTTTTTTTCTCTCACTGGTGAAGAGTTGTGTTTCTTTGGAGAAGAAGCAGCATTCTGGTTTTCTGAATTTTCAACCTTTTTGAGCTGGTTTTTCCTCATCTTTGTGGATTTATCTACCTTTGGTCTTTGATGTTTGTGAGCTTCGGATGGAGTTCTGTGTGGATGTCCTTTTGGTTGATGTTGATGCTATTTCTTTCTGTTTGTTAGTTTTCCTTCTAACATTCAGGCCCCACTGCTGCAGGTCTGCTGAAGTTTGCTGGAGGTCCACTCCAGACCCTGTTTGCCTGTATCACCAGTGGAGGCTGCAGAACAGAAAAGATTGCTGCCTGTTCCTTCCTCTGGAAGCTTCTTCCCAGAGGGGCACCCGCCAGATGCCAGCTGGAGCTCTCCTGCATGATGTGCCTGTGAACCCCTGCTGGGAGGTGTCTCCCAGTCAGGAGGCACGGAGGTCAGGGACCCACTTGAGGAGGCAGTCTGTCCCTTAGCAGAGCTCCAGCACTGTGCTGGGAGATCCACTACTCTCTTCAGAGCCAGCAGGCAGGAACATTGAAGTCTGCTGAAGCTACGCCCATAGCCACCCCTTCCCCCAGGTGCTCTGACCCAGGGAGATACGAGCTTGATCTGTAAGCCCCTGACTAGGGCTGCTTCCTTTCTTTTAGAGATGCCCAGCCCAGAGAGGAGGAATCTAGAGAGGCAGTCTTGCTACAGTGGCTTTGCTGAGCCATGGTCGGCTCTGCCCAGTTCCAACTTCCTGGAAGCTTTGTTTACTGTGAGGGGAAAACTGCCTACTCAAGCCTCAGTAATGGTGGATGCCCCTCCTCCCATTAAGCTTGAACATCCCAGGTTGACTTCAGACTGCTGTACTAGCAGGGAGAAATTCAAGCCAGTGGATCTTAGCTTGCTGGGCTCCATTGGGGTGGGATCCACTGAGCAAGACCACTTGGCTTCCTGGCTTCAGCCTCCTTTACAGGGGAGTGAATGATTCTCTCTTGCTTGCACTCCATGTGCCACTGGAGTATGAAAAAAAAAAAAACTCCTGCAGCTAGCTCAGTGTCTGCCCAAATGGCTGCCCAGTTTTATGCTTGAAACCCAGGACCCTGGTGGCATAGGTACCAGAGGGAATCTCCTGGTTTGTGGGTTGCAAAGACTGTGGGAAAAGCATAGTATCTGGGGCAGAGTGCACCATTCCTCACAGCACAGTCCCTCACAGCTTCCCTTGGCTAGGGGAGGGAGTTCTTCAACCCCTTGCACTTCCTGGGTGAGGTGACTCCCTACCCTGCTTCAGCTTGTAGACTGAAGTGGGCTGCACCCACTGTCTAACCAATCCCAGTGAGATGAGCCAGGTACCTCAGTTGGAAATCACCTACCTTCTGCATTGATCTCACTGGGAGCTGCAGACTAGAGCTGTTCCTATTCAGCAACCTTCCCCATATTTAACCATTTAAAAGTGAACAATTAGGTAGCATTCATAATGCTGTGCAACTACCACCTTTATCTAGCTCCAAAACATTTTCATAACCCCAAAAGGAAACCCTATATCCATTGATCAGTTACTCTCCATCCATCCTCCTCCCTGTGGAAAAGAAACCATAAATTGTATGGTTTCTTTTTCAGTTAATTTTTCACACTTCTTTACTCCCTGCTGAGTTAAGACTTTTTAATACTGAGAGATTGTTTCTGGCTCCATCCACATGCATTCTGTGCAATGTTCTACATTGTGGGCAACTAATCTTTTTTTTTTAAACTTCTATAATGAACACCTAACTTCCAGATTATCTGATGTAGTAAGACATTTTTGTGATACTTATGGCATACACTTTGTTAGTTATAAAAGTAATTTCTGTGTGTTGTGAACATTTAAATATTATATAAAGTAGAACATGAGAATCTCTCATAAGTCCCACATTTATCAGAATACCAGTAATAAAGTGCTGTGTAATATTTTAGATATTTCTTGACTCAGTTACATGCCTACCCCCCAAAATTATATTATAATATAATTATATCAATAAACAGAGTTTTAAGACTTATTCATTAATTTTATGTTTCATTTATTCATGTATTAATTTAATCAATATTTATTGAGTGCTAATTACATGCCAAGATTTCTTCTAAGAGACAAGGATACAGAGGTGAAAAACAAAGGTAGTGTTTGTCAGATTGTTCTTTGAAATAAGAATATGTCATTTTATTACCTAGATGCAGCATGATTTAACACAATTTATTAATTTTTCTACTGATGAACAGAAAATGTTCTTTTAACTGACATTTATTGAATATTTACCACATACCAAGCAGTAGACTGAGATACGTACATGTCTTTCTTGTTTTTTAACTAAAATTCAAATAAAGTAATATTTAGCTTCACTTCTGTAGTACCAACATAACCTCTCTTTCACATTGGAAGGAAAGTTGGGGTTTTGAAGGTCTGTGAGTGAAGCAGACTTAATCATTCCAACTATGTGCTCAGGACTATGGGGAATATATTTGTCCATCCCTAAAATATTGTACAGCAGAAGAATAATCAAAATAATTAAAATCTTTCTGGCCAGGGCACCAATCATTCAAATGGACACCTGACCAGTGAGAATGGACAGAAGCTATAAAAAATAAATGCTTATCAGCTTAGGTATATATCCTAGTATGCACTGTAGGAATATCCAAGCCTCAGTTTGGTTGAGTCTTTTCTGTGTCTTTTTTTTGTGTGGTTTGATTATTTGTTTTGTTTCATGGGAAATAGGCAATATTTTCGCTTTTTCATTTACATATTTGGCTATGTGGAAACCCAAGGGAATGAATCATTCTGGTTAGCTGAAAATTTTAATCATTTTTGATGGAAATCTTTCTAAAATGGATTTCACACTTCCCTGCCTTCTTAAACAGAGTGGATGGAATGTAATTAATCTTTTTTGATGACTTGGTTTTATCATTATGAACATTAATAACTGTGTGTGCTATCCAGAAATGATGTCCTCAACACTGATGGTGGTATGCAGGATAGTCTGGGGTCCTATCTGTCTTGGAATATTTATCTCTAGGTTATATTCTTCCCTTACTAGTGGACCATCAGTTGTCATTTCTGCTGACAGTGAAGCAGCACAGTATGGGTGTAAAAAGGTAGGCTTGGGAGGAAGAGGAAGTTGTATTTGAATCCCAGCTTTTGATTTGGGGATCAATTACTCTCTAATTTCAATCTCTTCATCTGTAAAATGATCACCGTAACCCACTTAACAGAAATATAATAAAGATTAAATGATGGGTCTCATGCATAGTGCAAAATAAACATATGTGAGTTCCCGGCCCCTGTCAGGGTGCTGACTTATAAAAACATATTTTCTGACTACACTGCGTGTTCTACTTTGCTGTGGGACTGAAAGCTGGGCAGTACAGTTGACAGGACTGTATGCAAAATACGATTAATAAAGTTTTTTGGGGGCAAGGTACCAAGATCTCTCAGTTTTATTCCGTATAGACTGTGATATCGACTTTGAGTCCTTAGAAATAGTTACTTCTCCTTTTTTTTTTTTTTTTTTTGGGGACAGGGTCTTGCTGTCACCCATGCTAGGGTATAGTGGCACAATTATGGCTCACTGTAGCCTTGACCTTTTGGGCTCAAGTGATATTCCCACCTCAGCTTCCCAAGTTAATGGGCCACAGGCATGTATAACCATACTCTGCTAATTTTTAAAGTTTTCATAGAAATGAGGTCTCACTATATTGCCTAGGCTGGTCTCAAACTCCTTGGCTGAACGGATTCTCCCACCTTGGCCTCCCAGAGTGCTATGATTTCAAGTGTGAGCCACCACACCCAGCTGCTACTCTTACATCTTGACTCCTAAGAAATGTTCTGCCTCCACAAAATAGAGTACTAAAGGGAAAAATGAAACTTAGGTATTTTGAAGTCCATATATAATATCGATAATGTTTTACATCAAGTGAGTATTTAATTTTAAATATAATAGTCAATGAAGATCCCATGGGAAAGTGACATTTGAAGAAAGACTTAAACAAGTGAACCATAGATATTTGGCAGATGAATCTTTCAAGCAGAGGAAATAGTAAATACCAAAGGAGGCAGGAGAAGACTGGCGTTCAAGAAATGGCAGAGTCCCAGAGGTGGAACAGAATAATTACGTCAAATGTTGATAAGAGCTAATGACAAAATCAAGCAGAAAGGGACATTGGGAGTACCTGGGCCAAGGTGAGGACAACATTAAGGTACAACTTTAAATAGACAATTACATTAAAGTGATTGGTCTAAATGCTCCAATTACAAGACAAAGATTATCGAATTGGATAAAAGTAAAAGGTCTTGGTTATCCCTATAAGAAACACACTTTCAATATAAAGACACAAGCAAATTAAATGCAAAGAATGGGAGAAACCTATGCATATCACGCTAGTATCAATCAAAAGAAGTTTGGAGTGACCATATAAATATCAGATCTTAGAGCAAAGATTATTACCATGGATAAAGAAGATATTTCATAATGAATTAAGTGTGAAATCATGAAGAGGATATAAGATCCTAAATATTTATATATCTAATAATAGTATTAACACCCTATCTATAGAATTTCAAGGAGAAATAGACAAACACATAATTACAGATAGAGATTTTAATACTTTTCTCAATAATTGATAGAACAAGTAAGTAGAAAACAAGTGAAGATATAGATTTCAAAAACATATCAACAATCTAGACCTAGTTGACATTTATTATACAATTGTCTTAGTTTGTTTTTGTTGCTATAACAGACTACCACAGACTGAGTAATTTATAAAGAAATGAAAAGTTTAGTTAGCTCATGGTTCTGGAGACTGGGAAGTTCAAGAGCATGGCACTGGCATCTTTTGAGAGACTTCTTGCTACATCATAACATGGTGGAAAGCATCACTTGGTGAGAGGGCAAGAGCATGCATGTGTGTCAAGTCAAATGTCTCTTTCTCTTAGAAAGTCGCCAGTCCCATCATGGAGGCCCCACCCTGATGATCTTATCTAATCATAATTACCTTCCAAAGGCTCTACCTCCAATCAACATATAAATTTGGGGATTAAGTTTTCAAACCATAGCAACACCCTGCCACAAAACAGCAGAATATACTTTTCCCCTCACTGCACACAGGGTATTTATCAAGATAAGTCATTTGTAAGGCAATAAAACAAGTGTTAAAAAACCTTAAAAGGATTAGAAGCACACAATGTATGTTTTCTGATTACAATGTAATAAAAGTAAATAATGGAAAGATCTCTGGAAAATCCCCAAATAGTTGAAACGAATTAACACAATACTACATGCATCAAATATGAAATCAAAATGGAAATTAGAAAGTATTTTGAAAATCAATAGTCATAAAACACAGTATATCAAAATTTGTGGGATGTAGTAAAAGGTGTGTTTGGAGTAAAAGTTACATCCTGAAACACGTAATCAGAAATAATAATAAAATGTTCAAATCACTAGCCTTAAAGACAGTAGGAGAAAAATATAAAACAAAGCACATTGAATAAAGAAAAGTGGTGATTATCAGAGCAGAAACCAATTTAGAACATTTTAATAGAAAAAATTCAATAAACCAAAAGCTAGTTGTTTGAGCAGATCACTAAAATTGATAGACCCCTAACTAGGTGATTAGGAAAAACATAAATGATACAAATTTCTAATATCATGAATGAAAGAAGTGACATCACTACAGATTCCACAGATATTAAGAAGATCACAAAGAGAAAGAAATTAGGAAATCTTACTCCTAATAAACCTGACAACTTAGATAAAATAGAAAAATTTATTCAAAGTAACAAACTATGAAAGTTTAAGAAATAGGGAACCCACATAGCCCTATATATATTTAAGGAATTGTTACGCACTTAAAAATCTTCCTACACAGAAAACTACAAGCCCAGATGGTTTTATTGGACCACTGATAGAAGAAATAATACCAATTTAAGAAAACGCTTCCAAAATACAGAGGAGAAGAGAAGGGAATACTCTGAACCCATTTGAAAGCCAGTGCCAATACCAAATAGAAAAAAAAAAGCTACAGATCAATATACCTAACAAACAGGTCCAATTTTTATTATTGCAAATTTTAACAAATTTAATCCAAGAATATAGAAAAAGGAAATATATCATGACCAAGTGGGATTTATGTCAGGCATGCAAGTTTGATTTAACATTTGAAAATCAATGAATAGAACTCATTATATTAGCAGACTAAAAATGAGAGATCATATAATTATCTCAACAGACCAGGAAAAGCTTTGGGCAGATTCAATATCCATTTGAATAATAATAATAATAAAAGGCTCAGCAAACTAAGAATAGATGAAAACATCCAAACTGTTAAATTCCATTTGTGGAAAATCTATATCTAACATCACAATAATTTTTAATAATGAAGGACTGAATGCTTTTCCCATAACATCAGGGACAAGGAAAAAATATGTACTATAATTACTTATATTTAAATTTTACTGAGGGCTTAGATAGAGAAATAAGATAGAAAAGGAAAAAGACATCCAGATTGGACAGGAAACAGTAAAATACTTCTTATTCACATATGAAATGGTTGTTTTTGCATGAAATCCCATGGAAACACAAATAATTAGGAAGGTTGCAGGATACAGGATCAGTATACAAAATCCCTGTGTCTTTATATATGAACATCAAGCAATTGAAATTAAATTAAAAATCTGTGTCACAAAGCATACAATGAAACATGAAGATATATATATACACCAAAAGATGTAAATGATATTAAAAACTGGAAAACATTGTCAAAGTAGACATAAATAAATTGAGAAATATAGATTCATAGATAGAAATACTTGATTTTTCTAAGATGTTATCTTCAAATTTATCTAGATATATAATATAATCCTAATAAGAATTTAAGAACAATTTTTAATGTTAACAACCTGATTCTAAAATTTATATGAAAATGCAATGAATCTAGAAAAGCCCGACCCACTGCAGAGAAGAATGAAGTTGAAGAACATACAGTACCTGATCTGAAGACATCATAAAATTGAAGACGTTATCACAAATAGCAAGACAGTGTGGTACTGGTGTAATGACAGACAAATATATCAATGGAACAAAATAGAGCATTTAGAAACAGATGCACACTTAACATGGTTAATCAATTTTTGACAAAGGGACAAAGGTAATTCAACGGAGAAAAGATGGTCCTTTCAACAAATAGAACTAATTGAATATCCACATGTCAAAAAATAAACTTCGATTCATACACCACACTATGGAAAAAATAACTTAAAAATGGGCTATAGGCTTAAATAGTCCATATGGAACCCAATTGTGATGGTTATTACTGTCAACTTGATTAGATTGAAGGATACAAAGTATTGATCCTGGGTGTGTTTGTGAGGGTGTTTCCAAAGGAGATTAACATTTGAGTCAGTGGGCTGGGAAAGCAAACCCACCCTTAATCTGGGTGGGCACAATCTATCTGATCAGCTGCCAGCACAACTAGAATATAAAAAGCAGGCAGAAAAATGTGAAACAACGAGACTGGCCTAGCCTCCCAGCCTACATCTTCCTCCTGTGCTGGATGCTTTCTGCCCTTGAACATTGGACTCCAAGTTCTACAGTTTCGGGACTCAGAGTGGCTTGCCTCACTCCTCAGCTTTCAGACAGCCTATTGTGGGACCTTGTGACTGTGTTAGTTAATAATTACAAATTCATATATATATATATCCTAATATATATACTCATACATATATTATATATTATATAGGATATAAATATATCCTATAAGTTCTATCACTCTAGAGAACCCTAATACATCAAGACTATAAATGTCCTAGGAAAAAAACACAGGAAAAAATAATGTCTTGGCTTAGATAAAGATTTCTTAGGTATATTAAATGCTTAACCCATAAAAGAAAAAAAATAGAAAAATTGGACTTAGTTAAAACTTAAAACTTCTATTAATGGAAAGGCAGTTAGGAATGTGAAATATGATATAGACTGGGAAATATTTAAACTCAATAATGAGAAAGCAAACAATCCAGTAATACATTGCAAAAGATTTAAACAGATACGCCACGAAGAAGATATATAAATGGCAAATAATCACATGATATGCTCAACATTTTAAATCGTTCAGGTAACGCAACTTAACACCAAAATGATACATTTCTAAATATCTTATAGAATGTCTAAAATGAAAACGCCGATCAATCAAGTGTTGGGAATGTAAAGGAATGGAACTCTGCTGATGGGAATGTAAAATGCTCCAGCCACATTGGAGAAGTTTAGTAGTTTCTTTAAAAGTTAAATATATTCATATATGATCCAGCTGTTCTGCTTCTATGTATTTACCCAAGAAAAATTAAAGCATGTGGCCATATACAACTTCTATATAAATGTTTACAGTATTTTTATTTGTAATAGTCCCAAAGTGGAAACAACTCACATATCCATCAACAGGTAAGTGAAAATACAAATTGTAGTATATCTATACAAGTAGTATCACTGGGGAATACCACTCAGCAATTAAAAAGGATAAGCATGCAAAAAAAAACATGGATGAATTAACATAATTAACCTAATCATGCTGCATGAGAGAATCCAAGCACCATCCCCTACAAGAATACATATTATGTAATGTCATTCAGGTAAAACTGTAGAAAATCCAAACCAATGTGTAACAACGAAAACATATAGATGATCACCTGGGGACAGTTATGTAGGGGACAGGGATATAGGGAACAGCAATGAACATGGGGATTACATTGGGGCAGGAGGAAACTTTCTGGAGTGGATATATTTACTATCTTGACTGTGGTTATGATTTCACAGCTGTTTATATGTCAAAATTCTTCACATTTTGCACATTAAAAATGTACAAAATTTTTTATTATATGTCAGTTAAAACTCAATAGAGATATTGAAAATTTTTACATATAAAATTAGAATAAAAGAGGCATATAAGAAAGTTTATTCTAAAATTTTCTTGATGACAGATATTTTAGAGTATTTAAAAATTAGGCGAGCAGTTAAATTTTCTTTTAGTAACTACTGATAAAAGGCTTGGTTTGTGGTAGGTACTGTTCTAAGTGCTTTATAATTTTTAACTCATTTAGTCCTTATCATAATTCTACTACGTAAATAAGACATTATCCATACCCATTAGACATGTGAAGAAATGGAGACACTGAGAATGGCACAGTTTGTAAATGCAGAGCTGGGATTTCAACCCAGGCAGTCTGGCTCCAGGGATAGAGCTCTATTTAATCTTGCTTATAAAGAAAGAGTTTATTTTGACAACTTCACAGATTCAGTAACTGTACCATAGGATTTTACTTTCATTTTGTTACCACCACATTTTTTTGAATAGATTTTTGCACACAGGTTGAATTATTTACTGCCTTTTATAGGATCACACTTTAGCACATACTAAGCACTGCTTTGATTAGCACACACTGTCCTGCCCACCAGGCCCCTGCCTTAAATACCTCTGTGTCTCCTGATTCTTCACTTCTTTTCCAAATTGTTTCCATTCTACAAAGCACAAGCCTTCAGGTTTTTAAATAAATACAGCAACACGTCACTTACCCTCATTTCCATCCAAATTTGTTTTCCCCATTGTAAAGTTTCCTTGGCATTTATTATCCAAATAAAATTATTGAATACATGATTGCATATTGCTTCTACTGATTCTTGTATAAAGAATGTAAATTTTGTGTTGCCAATTAGATTACGTGTCTTCAAAATCAGAAATCATCTTTACCTTTGCCATTCATATGCAAAAATACAAGTTTTTGACACAGAATTGCCAACGTCTCTGTACTCATAGGAACACACATGCCCCACTTAAAAATACATTCCTACTGTCCTTTTTAAGCACTCATAGAGAATAAATAGCTCAGAATATGAAGGTTGGCAATACATCCATTCCTACCTCCACTGCTATCTCTAAGATTTGCCCAGGGTGGGTAACGAGAGATGGCCACTCGGGTATGAAACACAGAGGTTAAATGAATTGTGTTTGAATTCTGAAAATGGCACACTTTATTGGTTAGGGCAAATTCCAAGCTTCGTTCTTCTTTAAAGAATGTGACATTTGTATTGAACTGATGAAGAGTGGGTGTGTGTGATGGGGGGGTCCTCTTGGAATGGATAAAAATTCATTAAGCTAGTTCAGTAGAGAAAACCAGGATCCACATTTTACCTAGTCTTTCCTCCTCAAATAGTTTTCATTAACTCTCTGAGTTCTAAAACAAATTACTCTTATTTTTTCATTACATGTTTCATATAATTTATTGTACATAATAAATAGTTTGCAAGAGTTGGGTTTATGAATAGCTTGAAACAGGTTTTCCATGTCCAAATCAAGCTGCCATAGTAACCATTTTTCATTTCTGCCAAACGTATGGTCTTTTCCTTTTTTTCTGCCTTGAAATATGTTGTTTAAAAAAATCCCAAATTATTCAGGAAAGTTGATCAGGTTTCATTAAAATAATGACTTCATTGTTAGCAAGTGCTCCTTTCAATCTCTTATTAAATGACTGTTTCTTGCATTATGATCTCAAACTAAAAATATTGAGAGCATTAAATTTTGATTTAGTGATATTTATCACAAAAATAAATTAAAACACATTTTTGTTCTCCTCTCATCTCCCCATAAAAGATCCCTCTATCCTTTCAAACAATAGAGCAGAAGCAAGGCCAAGTGAAGATTCTGCCAGCATAATCCCATGTAAAAACATCCAGGAGGACAATAGAGTCACCTGAGTATTTATATCCAAATCACCTCACGAGCTTCTATTTCTTTGGCAAGGAGGATTTAAAGCTTGTTTCCACAGGTGCTTTCCTAACTTCCCATTTTTATCATCTTTTGCCTTTTTTTAGTAACTAGCATTGCAAATCAGAATCCTCCATCAAGTATCCAGTACCTCCTAGACAAATCTACACGTTCCAAAAGCCAACTCAATTCCATAAGGTTTACAAAACCTGCACTCAACAGCCATTTACCCCAAATCCTCAAGCAAAAACTACCTTCAGAAGTTACTGTGATATATGTCCATGACTACAGCAAATGTCATGGAAGTTGAAGGGAGTGACAGGGCTTTGGCAAGTAGAGAAATATCTGCTTTTATGGCGACACTCTTTATGTTAATTATCTACTTTTAGGGATTCTTTCTTTTTTTCTCATTAGAATTTTAAAATGTTTGGCTACCTGTTTTTGTTCTTTCAATCTTTATACACTAGTGTTAACCTTAGAGAAAGATTATTTATTTATTAATCAGTCCTGATAATATTCTTCAACTCAGCAGCATCAAGAGATGTACAGAATTTTACCATGCCAATTAAAATGCCTTGCTTTAAAGTACTTTCAGGAAGCCTTATTGTTTTTCAGTACATGCTTTAGATTCTTACATGTCTAACCTAACTGTAGTTCCTTTGCAACTTTTTTCATTTATTCAACAAATATTTAATGAGTGATTTCTCTCTGTAGTATCATATAGATTCTATAGAGTCATATATTTGAGAGTAAAATCTGAACTCTATCATCAAGGATGTAAATTAAACATAAGACGAAATGGAATATAATGTTAAAGCCAGATTGTGTGACACTTTGAGTGAGAAATAAGAGTTTGGATTACACCACCACTATTACTACTACTGCTATCATCCTTACTCTTACAATGACTACTACTCATTATATTTTAAAACGTTTTTTGCAAGCTTCAAAAACCAACTGCAGATAGTTTAAGAAAACAGGTGGTAAGCAGATCTGCTGGAAAGAGCTATATATCTCATGGAATCTAATAAGCTTTGAGTGTAATAGGAGCCAGGGGCTCTTTGGAACCTGAATTGTAAGTTTCTGAATCTTGTCTCTTGATTGCTGTCACTTATATGAAATAACTCCCAGCTACTAGTGTAAGGCTCTTGAGTCACAACCCAAAATTTGGGAAAGCAAATCTACTTAGTTCAGCTTGAATCATCATCTAGTCTCGACTAGCTATGGTTAAGTGGGCAGGTTCAAGTACTATAGACATTGTTGAGGTCCACTCCTGGGTATTGGGTGAGTGGAGCTGAGGGATGGAAAATCACAGTGAGATAATTAACAGAAGATGGTTTCTGTAATACAACCATCATTCTCTAGGTGAGGCCTCTCACTGTCAGGTCAGAGCTCAGCAATGGAAAAATGTGCAAAGCACAGTGCTATTTCTCACATACCATCTCAAATAATCCCCCAAAGCCTAATGCAGTAGATTACAACTCTCAACTTGCCTATAAGAAAATTGAGATTTAAAGAGAATAAGTCAATAAGTAGTAGAACCCAGATCTAAAGTTTGCTCTTTCTGGCTGCACAGCCTATAATCCATCCCTTATCTGATGTTGTCAATCCAATAGATTACCATAGAGATTGAGTCTGGTGTCTCTGTCCCCAGGAGATTTCCATCCTCAATTCTTTATTTTGAATACATGAAGAGTTGATTGATTGAAAGAGTAATTTAAGGAGCCAGTAAACATCGGATTTACTAGTACCCTAAAAGTATTTCACTTTTCTGGTCATGTTCTAATATGAAAGGAAAGGAAAATGTGTTCTAGGTATGTATGAGTGTGTTTCCCCAGTGACTCTATGTAATGCATTGAGCCTAGATGTAGAATAAATGCTACTATTATATTGCATTCTAGTGCATCATGAATAGAATAGAACTTTCTGTGGGAAACCAACCACCACTTACACTGTTTCTATGGGAAATTCTAAACATTTGACTGAGAAATAAAGCTTGAGTATGCATATGATTAGCCAGTCAGATACTGCCTGTAGATGATTTTCTTCTGGACACAGAATAAAGCATTTATTTCTCTAGCGAGTTGAAAATGAGACATAATCTATATCTCTTTTCCAAACAGAGGAGTAAAAATTCCCAGGGAGCTCTTGGAGGTGGAGTGAGGACTCGGATGTTGGGAAGGTAAATCCAGGACAGTAATGAGTTATCTGTACGTGTTTGTAGAAGATAAGGTAACACTTTGGGTCTGGCACTCAAACTTGTTAAACAAAGCCCAGTTTATTACCCAGCAAGGGTGGAGTAGATGGTGAGGGTGACAGAAAGGTGAAGAGCAAGCAAACTTGTGTTGGCTATGGCCTAGTCATATTCTCAGGTTATTACTAAGTCTTAAATTCACAAGTGTCAACTGAAGAAGCACAGGTTTGTAAATTTGGAAAGGAGAGCTTTATTTCTCATAAAGGGTTGCAGCCTACAGGCAGCCATTCTGACAGGCTGGAGAAGTGTGGCCTCCAGTTAGGAGGCAGAAACAGGCACTTAAATGGTAGAAAGAATAAAAAAGGGATTTATGCTGAATGGGATGGCCAAATATACATATTCAACAACTTATAGGAGGAGCTATGAATATTCACAAAGGGGAGGCACAGGTATGCGTAGTGGGTTAATAATCATGCAACATGTGTCGGTTTGGGGTGGACTTAACTAAATGTATTACAATTAGGCCCCAGTACATCAAAAAGTGAGCAGAGGACATGAAGGGCCTGTGCACACAGCTTCTGTAGACTGGTCAGAAAACTACCCTGTGGTTGGTGTTTCCTTGTCAGGAAGAAAAGCTGGTTGGCTGTTAAGCCAAAAAAACAAACAAACAACAACAAAAAAAAAACACAAAAGGGAGGGGCAGCATCAGGTGGTTGGTTGACATCAGAGGGAAAACAAATCTTTTTAAAAGGGCTGGTTTTGGTTTAAGTCTTATGGAAGAAAGCCTAATGACAATTAGCTGTTATAGTGAAGTGTGTCCAATCTCTGATCAATCACGGCTGGAAACTCAGTTTTTAAGGTTTCTCTGTAGTCCCCTTGGCCAACAGAGGGTCTATTCAGTCAGCTGAAGGGAGGTTGATTTCAGTTTTATTTCTCACAAGTTAGGGACTTTCTATGAGGAAAGTCATCCTACATTTAAATGCTACATAAAATGGAAATTCCCATCGGGTTTAGCACGTACCACCTATAAAAAGAAATCGTGAGCTTATCCTTTGTGCAGTAGACCTATTCTTGAAGTAAATCCTTTATGAAAGTATTGATGTTGATTGCATCTCTTTTGGGATAATTGTAGGCGATGAATCCTTTAAATAAATGAAAAAGTTTTGTCCCAAATGGGGGCAGAATTCTAGTTTGGCAGTGGAATTCTCAGTAATGGGAAGACGAGCTAGACTCCCTGTGATGAATAAGTCAGACTGACTCTATCAAACTTGATTGTTTGCCTCCGTTAGTCATGATGTCTTCATAAACACAGCAAAAGAGTTGAGGAAAAGCTAAGAATGCAAAAATATCCAAATTTACATTGATGACTGAATTAATTAGGACACGACTAATTCAAAAATTCTGCTAACAAAAATAGGAGCCGGTGGGAAAGTAAATGAGTCTCCTATCACAGAGGGAAACACTTTCAGAGCTTCTCATCTTAAATTCCGTTTAAATACAGCCAAAACATAGTCCTGATTATTTTTCTTTGTGATCAGAGAGTGTGCTTTTGACTAATTCTGGCTTGGTTTCTAAGAAGATTCTGGTGCAATAACGAATCATTGTTTTCCGAGAGATGCACAGAATGCACCCAAATGGCTTTGGTGCTAAATGGCTCAGGCAGAAGGGTGAGGCACCTCCACTTGTCAGGTCAGAGTGGGAAGGAACAGTGAGCAATTGCTCACATTCTCTCACTGTAAGCATGATGCAATACCCTCTTAGGAGAAAGAAGGAGAGGGAAGCACAGGGAGAGAGGAAGGGAGAGATTAGAGAAGAGAGAAGAAAGATAAAGGGATAGAAATTAAGAAGAAATTTGCTGTGGACACTAAATATTAAGATGCTGTGCTATGGGAATATTCCCTTTCCAATTTTTAGGATGTTAGAAAATGATCCCTTTTTAAAGGAGAGAGAAGCTTTCTTAAAAGCTAAAAACATCTCCCAAGAAATTGGCTACAACTTCCTTCACACACACACACACACACACACACACACACACAAGTTTGAGAGATACGAATAGTCACAGGAGGAATATTTTATGGAACAAAATATTTATTCTTGTTTCACTTATGAGGATATCAAGACAGAAAATTGTCTCTGGAGGAAATCATGCCTCTGAAAGATATTTTAAGATCAAAGTTTGCCTGACATATCAACCAACTCACTAACAATGAAAAATATGAAATTTTGTTTTGAAAGCCACTGATTTTTCTTTTATCAATTTGGCCCTTTTGTCTCACAAAATATACATGCAACTATAATAAAATGATCTTAAAACTTGAAACTTGTGATATGATCAGAGAATTCAAGCCCCACATGGAATACTAGGAACTTAGTTTCCTTGACATACTTCTGACAATTTTTTGAAACAATGAAATTTATCTCATACTAAATGCCATCAATCTTCCCATTTATATATACAATGCATGCTAAATTTTTGAAAAAAAAAACTTCTGAATAGTATAATATCTTTTTGTGGCTCAATTTCTTTTCAGTTGATGATGAGAAAATCAGAAATACATTATTCTTACTAACTTGAGCTGAATGAAAGTCTTCATTTAAAGTAACTTAATTATATACAGAAAGTATGTAATAAAATAATGACCTCTATTATAAATCATAAGTAGCAATCAAAATAATGATCAAATCAGATAATAAGTTTGATTATGTGTAGAATTCCTCTTTCCTTAGGTATGTTATTACTCCCAGAACAGGATGGAAACAAAAGGACTTGGCTGGAAATAGGCTGTCTCTTGATCACATGCTTAGTGCAGTTCTCTGTGCCCAGTACGTTCTCAATAAATATTCAGTGATGATTATAATGAGTCTTCTGGAAAACTACAATGTGCAGGTATGCACAGATTTCAGATTAGAAAAAAATTGGCCAGTGCCATTGATTGTATACAAAGAAAAACCCGATATCCAATATCCATCACATAAACTGTTCACCCAGAAAAACACAACTGATCTATGCTTTTTTCTTTCAATTTTTTTTTTGGCCACCCTACATACTAAAGGGAGACCCACTGGACACATGCATTACTTGATCAAATTATTAAGGGGAAGGAAGAACAGCAACTCTGTTGCCAATATTTCTGGAAGGTGTAGCTTGTTTCCTGAAACAGGTCTTTGACTTCTAACTGTTCTTTTCCAAAGAATGGCCCTATGGAGGCAGTACTTTGGAAGGTCTTGAGATTGCTATTACTGTGCCAGACTTTAGTCCATTCTGAAGTTAGAGAACAAAGTTGCACATGCTGTAAGTATTTACATTAAGGAAATAAATGCTGAATTTAAAAAATAATCAAGCATGAAACAGCTCTGATTATTTGCAGATTGTGATGGTATCTGGGAAAGGTTTAATATTAGGCCAATGGAAAAGTGGGCCAGTTATTTTGTTCTATTGCCACAGCTTAACAACTGCACCTCCAGCAAATGTGAATCATAGCTTCCCAAAGGGGGAAAAAAAAAGAGGAGATGGTTGGATTGTTCAGTGTAGGAAACCGGAAGTCAATCTCGACTTTCAAATTTCCTTCACCTATACTCTTCTAATCTGTGACCACGTTTTTTCTACCATCTAAAAATATTTGAAATCTTCCCACTTCTCACTAGCCTGCTGCCACTTTCATTCCTTATGGAGAATATGCAATAAACGTGTAACTGACCACCTACACATGTCTTTAACCTCCTTAAATTCATTTGCCTCTTTGTGGTCTGAGTCATCTTTTTAAGTGTACGAACATAGTCAACTTACTTATATAAGGCACTGTTGTAGGGCTTTATACATGTTTCTTTTTCTCATTCGAGACTCTCAAAAAATTCAATTTGATAAATGTAATTATACTAACTCCCTATTGTTTCTGTTACAAATATGATGAACTTGCTGGCTTAAAACATAAGAAATTTATTACCCAAAGCACACTGCCATGTGTGTACCTACACAACTGTCTTGCATGCTCTGCTAATGTACCCCAAAACCTATAATCCAATAAAAAATTAAAAAAAAAAAAAAAGAAATTTATTACCAGTGAATTCTGGAGGCCAGAAGTCTGAAATGAGTGTATAGGGCTAAAATGAAAGCATCAATAGCCTCCTTCCAGAGGTTCCAGGGGGTAATCTATTTATTCCTTCTTTCAGCTTTTGGTGGGTATCAGAATTCCTTGTTTTGTGACTGCATCTGTCCAACTTCTGCTTCCATTGTCACACTGCCTTCTTCTCTTTTGTAATGAAATCTTCCTCTGCTTCCCTGATATAAGGACACTTGTGATTACAGTTAGGGCCCACCTTGATAATCCACATGGTCTCTCCATCTCAGTATACTTAATTTAATTGCATTTTTTTTCACCAGGTAAAGTACTGTAGGTTCCAGAGATTAGGACCTGGCTATCTCTGGGGAACTATTATTCAGCCTGGCACAATAGTTCTCTGTTTTCACATATGACAATAAGGTTTCCATGAGTTAGGTATCATGCCCAAGTTTATATATCCAGGAAGAAGCAAAACTGATATTCAACCCCAAGTCTTTTTGATCCTAGAATTAATGTTCATGTATGATGAAGAAACTGGATGTAGTAAGCTTGAAGGAGAAAAATGGAAAAGAGGCAAAGGGAGACATCATTGTTACCTCCAAATATTTGAAAGAACTATCACATGATAAAATAGCTAATCATAATAGCTAATATATTTTGAAGGCTTATATATGCCAAGAGGTGTCATAAGCCCCTTTACAAGTATTAACTCATTTAACGTTTACAACTCCAATATAATTTCCATTATTAGTGGTTAAATTGATTTTTCAAAATGTCATAGCTAGTAAGTGATGGATTGGTATTTGAACACTTGTGGTCTGGCTTCAGAGCCTGTGCTCTAAGCCTCCCTGAGATGTACTGATCTCCTCCTATAAGTCCTGGCAGAAAGAATTTGAACAAATGGAAAAAAAGGTAGGTAAAGACAAATATTTAGTTCAGTGTTAGAAGAATGATTAACAATTGGAGATGTTCAAAAATGAAATGGGCCTCATTTTGAGATAGAGCAGTCTCTGTCACTGGGAATAATATAAGGATTGATGCTGCCTCTTCTACATACTGAAGCCAGTGATAACAAATTAAAGACAAGTTAGACTGATAATTTCAGTTACTTCCAACTTTATAAGCTATGGTTTTAGAATTTCATAACTTCAAAGGCTTATCATCAGTATGGAGCCATTGGTAGATGAATGGTAGTGTGCTTTAGGAAGATTAACCTAGCACAGGGCCATCATGAAAGTGAATAGAGAGAGTAGTTTAGGGTGAAATCAGGTAGGAAATTATTTTAATATGGTTAATAGAGGAATTGAAACAGTGATATGGGGATGAAAAGAAAGGGATTATAAATATAGTCAACTGATATTTGACAAAGGAGCAAAGGCAATGCAATAGAGAAAAGATAGTCTTTTCAACAAATTGTGCTGGAAAAACTAAATATCCACATCTAAAAGCATGAATCTAGACAAAGATCTTATACCTTTCACAAAAAAATGACTCAAAATGGATCATAGATCTAAATGTAAAATGTGAGAATATAAAACTCTTAGAGAATAACATAGGAGAACATCTAAGTCACAGTGGATATGATTTTTTAGATACCACACCAAAGACATAATCCATGAAAAAAACTAATTGATAAAGTCAACTTTGTTACAATTAAAAACTTCTGCTCTGTAAAAGACCCTGTTAAGTGAATGGGAAGACCAGCCTCAGACTGGGAAAATATTTGCAAAAGATGTCTCTAATAAAGGACTGTTATTCTAAATATACAAGGAACTCTTAAACCACAACAATGAGAAAACAAAGAACACAATTAAAAAAATGAGCAACAGACCTGAACAGAAAATTCACCAAAGAAAATATACAAATGGAAAGTATGCATATGAAAAGATTCTTGACAGAATAGGTCATTAGGGAATTGCAAATTCAAACAACAATGAGATATTATTTCACACCTATGTGAATAATCAAAACCATTGTGGAAGACAGTGGCAATTCCTCAAGGCCTTAGAAATAGAAATTCCATTTGACCCAGCAATCCCATTACTGGGTATATATCCAAAAGACTATAAATCGTTCTACTATAAGGACACATGTACATGAATGTTCATTGCAGCACTGTTTACAATAGCAAAGACCTGGAATCAACCCAAATGCCCATTGATAATAGACTGGATTGGAAAAATGTGGCACATATACACCATGGAATATTATGCAGCAATCAGAAATGATGAGTTTGTGTCATTTGTAGGGACATGGATGAATCTGGAGAACATCATCCTCAGCAAACTGACACAAGAACAGAAAATGAAACACCGCATATTCTCACTCATAGGCGGGTGATGAAAAATGAGGACACATGGACACAGAAAGGGGAGTACTAAACACTGGGGTCTATTGGGGGGAAATGGGGAGGGCCAGTGGGAGGGGGAGGTGGGGAGAGATAGCATGGGGAGAAATGCCAAATGTGGGTGAAGGGGAGAAGCAAAGCAAAGCACACTGCCATGTGCGTACCTACGCAACTGTCTTGCACACTCTGCTCATGTACCCCAAAACCTAAAATCCAATAAAAAAAAAACATCCAAAACACAACAGCAAATGCTGGTGAGTATGTGGAGCAACAGGAACTCTCATTCATTGCTAGTGGGAATGCAAAATGGTATAGTCACTTTTGAAGACAGTTTGGCAGTTTCTTACAAAACTAAATGATACTTTTACCACTAGATCCCAGTCACACTCTTTGCTATTTACCCGTTAGTTTAAAACTTATGTCCACATTAAAACCTGCTCATGGATGTTTATAGCAGCATTATTCATAATTGCTAAGATTAGGAAGTAACCAAGATGAACTTCAGAAGGTAAATGTATGCATAAACTCTGGTATATTCAGAAAATGAGATATTATTTAATGCTAAAAAAAACGAGCTATCAAGCCATGAAAAGACATTGAAGAAACTTAAATGTGTATTATTAAGTGAAAGAAGCCAATCTGAAAAGATTATATCAACGATATGACATTCTGTAAAAGGCAAAATTATGAAGACTATAAAACTATCAAGGGGGAAGGGACGAATTGGTGCAGCACAGTGGATTTTGAGGGCAGTGAAACTTCTGTATGGTACTATGGTGAATATATGTCATTATATATTTATTAAAATCCATAGAATATATAGCACTAAGAATGAACTTTAATGTAATCTAAGAGACTTTGGGTGATAATGATGTGTCAATGTAGGTTTATTAATTATAACAAAAATAAATGTAAAAAAGAGATTCAAGTGAGACATTGAAGAGACAAGATTCTGAGTTTTGATCTAGGCAAGAGAATGAAAATGGGGCAGTGATCTACATGAAAAGTCAGACGTTTACACCTTCTTTTAGACAGAATGGTGATGTCATTGGTAAAAATAGAGAAGTCTGAAGTCAATACTTTTTTTAAGGAGGAAACTGTAACCTCAGTTTTCATCATAAAATTTAAGGAATAAGCAAGATATCTAAATGATTGTTGTAGGTAAGGACTGGAACTTGAGAAGATGCCTAGGGTTACATGTAAAGTTTGGCAATTATTTAGATAGATAGTAATTCTCTGAAAAAATTAGCCTTCATTAAAAAGATTTCATTTTACATGCCTTATCCCATTTAATTCTTGCATCAACCCTATAAAATAGATATCATTGTCCCATTTCATAGATCAAGAGACTTAGACTAAGAGAGGCTAAATAACTTCCCCAAGTTCATATAAGTAATTGGAGCATAAAACTATACGTCAATTTGTATACTGTCATAAGAGTAAGTACCAGCAGACTTCCGCCAAGATGGTCAAATAGGAACAGCTCTGGAGCACTGTTCCCAGCGAGAGAGATGCAGAAGGTGAGTGATCTCCCCATTTCCAAGCGAGGCACCAAGTGCATTTCAGTGGGACTGGTTGGACAGTGGGTGTAGCCCAAGGAGGGCAAACTGAGGCAGAGCAGGGCACTGCCCCACCTGGGAAGTGCAACTGGACAGAGGATTGAAAACTTTACCCCCTCAGCACTCCAGTTCAGATACTGGACTTCTCCCATGGCCATTGCAATCCATAGTCCAGGAGAACACTGCCAGGCTAAAACGTGCTGCAAGTTACCAACACAAATTGGAGCAATGGTCCCAGTTGGCCTGGCGCTGCAAGTTGTTGGCACAGATCTGGGTAGTTTTGACTAGTACCGAGAGCACCTGGGGGACAGATCTACCTGCCCCCCAGGAAGAGGGAGAGCTGAAAGCAGGGAGACGTGATACGGATTGGCAGGCCCCACTTCCACAAAGACCAGCAAACTGAAGTCCTCTCGTTTGAGAGTTTCACAGTCAGCACATCAGTCCGAGCTCAACACAGGATGATGGAGCTTGGTGCGGGGGAAGGGCATCCGCCATTGTGAAGGCCGGTCTAATCTCACCTGTGAAAGCAAAAGCCAGAGGATGCCTACACATCAGTCAGGTTGAGTCTGAGGCAGCACAGCAGTGCCTCTGCAGGCAGGCAAGGGAGAGAATGCCTCCTCAAGTGGCTTCCTGACCCCGGAATAACCAAAAAAATGCCTCAATCAGGAGAGCTCAGGCGGTACCTTACTGTGACAAAGCTACCAGAGGAAAGATCAGGCAGCAATCCTCCTCACTGCTCTGCACCCTCCGTGGGTGATTCCTAGGCAAGCAAGGACCTCTAGCAGTCCTATAGCAGGGAGGCCTGACTGTTAGAAGGAAAAATAAAAAACAAAAAGACACAGCTTCAACATCAACAGACAAGACATCTACTCAGAGACCCCATCCGAAATCACCAACTTCAAAGATCAAAAGTAGATAAACTCATGAAGATGGGAAGAAACCAGTGCAAAAAGGAGGAAATCATCAAAGACCAGAATGCCTCTCCTCCTCCAAGGGATCACAACTCCTCACCAGCAAGGGAACAGGATGGAGAATGAGTTTGACAAATTGAGAGAAGCAGGCTTCAGAAGGTGGGTAATAACAAACTCCTCTGAGCTAAAGAAACATGTTCTAACCCAATGCAAAGAAACTAAAAACCTTGAAAAAACGTTAGAGGAAATGCTAACTAGAATAATCAGCTTAGAGAAGAACATAAATGACTTGATGGAGCTGAAAAACACAGCATGAGAACTTTGTGAAGTATACATAAGTTTCAATAGCCGAATTGATCAAGCAGAAGGAAGGATATCAGAGATTGAAGATCAACTCAATGAAATAAAATGAGAAGGCAAGAAAAGAGAACAAAGAGTGAAGAGAAATGAACAAAGCCTCCAAGAAATATGGGATTATGTGAAAAGAACTAATCTACACTTGATTGGTGGACCTGAATGTAACAGGGAGAATGAATCCAAGCTGGAAAACACTCTTCAGGATATTATCCAGGAGAACTTCCCCAACCTAGCAAGACAGGCTAACATTCAAATCCAGGAAATACAAAGAACACCACAAAGATACTCCTCAAGAAGAGCAACCCCAAGGCACGTAATCATCAGATTCATCAGGGTTGAAATGAAGGAAAAAATGCTAAGGGCAATCAGAGAGAAAGGTTGGGTCGCCCACAAAGGCAAACTCCATCAGACTTTTACAGTGGATCTCTGGCAGAAACCCTACAAGCCAGAAGTGAGTGGGGGACAATATTCAACATCATTTTTTAATTTCTGAGATGGAGCTTCGCTCTTGTTACCCAGGCTCAACATCCTTAAAGAAAAGAACTTTCAACCCAGAATTTCATATCCAGCAAAACTAAGCTTCATAAGTGAAGGATAAATAAAATCCTTTATAGACAAGCAAATGCAGAGAGATTTTGTTGCCACCAGACCTGCCTTACAAGAGTTCCTGAAGGAAGTGCTAAACATGGAAAGGAATAACCAGTACCAGCCACTGCAAAAATGTACCAAATGGTAAAGACCAATGATGCAATGCAGAAACTGTGTCAACTAACGGGCAAAACAACCAGCCAGTAACAAAATGGCAGGATCAAATTCACACATAATAAAATTAACATTAAATGCAAATGGCCTAAATGCCACAATCAAAAGTCACATACTGGCAAGCTGGATAAAAAGCTAAGACCTATCAGTGAGCTCTATTCAGGAGACTCCTCTCACATGCAAAGACACAGATAGACTCAAAATAAAGGGATGGAAGAAGAATTACCACGCAAATGGAGAGCAAAGAAAAGCAGGGGTTGCAATCCTAGTCTCTGACAAAATGGGCTTTAAACCAGCAAAGATCAAAAGAGACAAAGAAGGACATTACATAATGGTAAAAGGATCAATGCCACAAGAAGAGCTAACTATCCTAAATATATACACACACAATACAGGAGCACCCAGATACATAAAGCAAGTTCTTAATGACCTACAAAGAGACTTAGACTCCCGCACAATAATAGTAGGAGACTTCAACACTCCACTGTCAATATTAGACAGATCAACAAGACAGAAAATAAACAAGGATATCCAGGACTTGAATGCGGATCTGGACCAAGCAGACCTAATAGACATCTACAGAACTCTCCAACCCAAATCCACAGAATATACATTCTTCTCAGCACCACATTGCACTTACTATAAAATTGACCAGATAATTGGAAGTAAATCACTCCTCAGCAAATGCAAAATAATGGAAATCATAACAAACAGTCTCTCAGACCACAGTGCAATCAAATGAGAACTCAGGATTAAGAAACTCACTCAAAACTGCACAACTACATGGAAACCGAACAACTGGCTCTTGAATGATGACTGGATAAACAATGAAATGAAGGCAGAAATAAAGATGCTCTTTAAAACCAATGAGAATGAATACACAACATACCAGAATCTCTGGAACACACTTAAAGCAGTGTCTAGAGGGAAATTTATAGCAATAAATGCACACATGAGAAATGAGAAAAGATCTAAAATTGACACCCTATTGTCAAAATTGAAAGAGCTAGAGAAGCAAGATAAAAAAAAAACTCAAAAGTTAGCAGAAGACAAGAAATAACTAAGATTAGAGTAGAACTGAAGAGGATAGAGACACAACAACCCTTCAAAAATTCAATAAATTCAGGAGCTTTTTTTGAAAAGATCAACAAAATAGCCTGCTAGCTAGACTAATAAAAGAGAAAGAGAAGAATCGAATAGATGCAATAAAAAACAATAAAGGGGATATCACCAACGATTTCACAGAAATACAAACCACCATCAGATTACTACAAACAACTCTATGCACATAAACCAGTAAACCTGGAAGAAATAAATTCAGATCACTACAAACAACTCTATGCACATAGACCAGTAAACCTGGAAGAAATGAATTAATTCCTGGACACTTGCACCCTTCCAAGACTAAACCAGGAAGAAGTCAAAATGCTGCATAGAACAATAACAAGGTCTAAATTGGAGCCAGAAATTAATAGCCCACCAACCAAAAAAAGTCCAGATCCAGACAGGTTCCCAGCTGAATTCTACCAGATGTACAAAGAGAAGCTTGTACCATTTCTTCTGAAACTATTCCAAACAATACCAAAAGAGGGAATCCTCCCTAACTCATTATATGAGACCAACATCATCCTGATACCAAAACTGGCAGAAATACAACTAAAAAAGAAAACTTCAAGCCAATATCTATGATGAACATTGATGCATAAATCTTCAATAAAATACTGGCAAACCAAAGGCAATAGCACATCAAAAAGCTTATCCATCATGATCAAGTAGGCTTTATCCCAGGGATGCAAGGTTGATTCAACAAACACAAATATATAAACTTAACCCATCACATAAACAGAACCAAAGACAAAACCACATGATTATCTCAATAGATGCAGTGAAGGCCTTCCACAAAATTCAATAGCGCTTTATGCTAAAAACCATCAATAAACTACATATTGAAGGAACATATCTCAAAATAATAAAAGCTATTTATGACAAACCTACAGCCAATATCATACTGAATGGGCAAAAACTGGAAGCATTCCCTTTGAAATCTGGCACTAGACAAGGATGCCCTCTCTTACCACTCCTATTCAATAGTATTGGAAATTCTAGTCAGAGCAATGAGGCAAGAAAAAGAAATAAAAGATGTCCATTAAGAAAAGAGGAAGTCAAATTGTCTATTTGCAGATGACATGATTATATATTTGGAAGACCCCACTGTCTCAGCACAAAATCTCCTTAAGCTGATAAGCAACTTCAGCAAATTCTCAGGATACAAAAATCAATATGTAGAAATCACAAGTATTCCTCTACACCAATAACAGACAAACAGAGAGCCAAATCATGAGCAAACTCCCATCAACAATTGCTACAAAGAGAATAAAATACCTAGGAATACAACTAACAAAGGATGTGAAGGACCTCTTCATTGAGAACTACAAACCACTGCTTAAGGAAATAAGAGAGGACACAAACAGATGGAAAAATATTCCATGCTCATGGTTAGGAAGAATCAATATCATGAAAATGGCCATACTGCTTGAAGTAATTTATAGATTCAACGCTATCCCCATCAAGCTCCCATTGACCTTCTTCACAGAACAGGAAAAAAACACTTTAAACTTCATATGGAACCAAAAGAGAGCCCACATAGCCAAGACAATCAAAAAGAACAAAGCTGGAGGCATCACACTACCTGACTTCAAACTATACTTCAAGGCTACAGTAATCAAAACAACCCGGTTGTGTTACCAAAACAGAGATATAGACCAGTGAAAAAGAACAGAGGCCTCAAAAGCAATGCCACACATCTGCAACCATCTGATCTTTGACAAACCTGACAAAAGCAGGCAATGGGGAAAGGATTCCATTTAACAAACGGTGTTGGTAAAACTGGCTACCCATGTGCAGAAAGCTGAAATTGGACAGCTTCCTGACACCTTACAATAAAATTAACTCCAGATGGATTAAAGATTTAAACATAAGACCTAAAACCATAAAAACCCTAGAAGAAAACCTAGGCAATATTATTTAGGACACAGGCATAGGCAAGGACTTCATGACTAAAACACCAAAAGCAATGGCAACAAAAGCCAAAATAGACGAATGGGATCTAATTAAACTTAAGAGTTTCTGCACAGCAAAAGAAGCAACTTTTAGAGTGAACCAGCAACCAACAGAATGGGAAAAAAAATGTTTGCAATCTACCCATCTGACAAAGGGCTAATATCCAGAATCTACAAAGAACTAAAGCAGATTTACAAGAAAAAAACAAACAAACCCATTCAAAAGTTGGTGAAGGATATGAACAGACAGTTTTCAAAAGAAGACATTTATGAGGCCAACAAACATATGAAAAAATGCTCATCATTGCTGGTCATTAGAGAAATGCAAATCAAAACCATATTGAGATACCATCTCATGCCAGTTAGAATGGCGATCATTAAAAAATCAGGAGACAACAGATGCTGGAGAGGATGTGGAGAAATTGGAATGCTTTCACACTGTAGGTGGGAGGGTAAAATGTTAAACTATTGTAGAAAACAGTGTGGAGATTCCTCAAGGATCTAGAAATAGAAATTCCATTTGACCCAGCAATTCCATTCCTGGTATATACCCAAAGGACTATAAATTGTTCTATTATAAAGACACATGTACACATATGTTCATTGTGGCACTGCTTACAATAGCAAAGATTTGGAACCAACACAAATGCCCATCAGTGATAGACTGGATTAAAAAAAATGGCACATATACACCATGGAATACTATGCAGCCATAAAAAAGGATGCGTTCATGTCCTTTGTAGGGACATGGATGAATCTGGAAACCATTATTCTCAGCAAACTGACACAAGAACAGAAAATCAAACACTGCATGTTCTCACTTATAGGCAGGTGTTGAACAATGAGAACACATGGGCACAGGGAGGGGTAACATCACACACTGGGGTGTGTTGGGGGTGAGGGGCTAGGGGTGGGACAGCAGGGAGTGGGGAGGTTGGGGAGGGGTAACAGTGGGAGAAATGCCTGATGTAGGTGACAGGTGGATGGAGACAGCAAACCACCATGACATGTATATACCTATGCAACAATCCTGCAAGATCTACACACTTACCCCAGAACTTCAAGTCAAATTAAAAAAACAAAACCAAACAAACAACAGCAACAACAAAAAAGAATAAGTACTGTTATCCTGAATGGTGCTTCGTGATAGCTGATTCTAGATTGTGCCTCATGGCACAGTAGACTGCCGGCCTATTGTGCCTGTGCCTGAGTGAGGAGGGTAGATGGGAGGAAATTGATGGCTACCTCTCAATAACACACTGAAAAAAAGTCCATGTCTTAAACATTCATCCTAATATTGCATTAATTTAAGCAAAATGTTTTCTCCTCCCCAAGTTTCAAACAAACCTGATAAGTTAAGGAGCTATGCCCTATGTAACCTCTGCCTTCACTTTCAGCAGACTCCTACATTCTGGGCTGAAAAACATAGGCCGTAGTAGAACACAGAGGGCTAGGGACGGGAGCATGAATACAGGGACTGAAATGTCAATATTTGGGAAATGAAAGGAAGAAGAAGGACTTGTACAAAGAAGGAAAGAATTGTTAGAGAAGTGAGGCCAAATTGTCATGACAAAGAACAAGGCAGGGTGCCAATTTCCACACTATCAAGTACTACAAGGAAATGTCTAAAAGGTTAAAAATAAAAAACAAAATTCCCCCAAAACAAAAAAGCCTTATATTTAGTAATAAGTAACTGTCAAAAATGGAGTTTAAATGGGGTGAGAATTTGATTACAAAACGGTAAGAAACAATAGGTACTCAGAAATTGGAGGGGCAATCAGTGACTGTTACTGATTTGTGAAGTTTGTAGGAGGAAAAAAGGTGCTAGATCAAACAAAACCAGAAACACTACATTGATGAAGGTGTTTCTGTCACTTAGTACAGGAATGAATTTTGCACAATTTAAGTAAAAAGGGAATTTAGTGCAAAGATACAAGATAGTTCTCAGAATTGAAAGAAAGCTAAAGAGTAAGACTTTAGAGAGTACAAGAACTGCACCATTTCTAGCAGGAACTATTAAATAGGAACCAGCAAATGGTCTCTTCAGGGCAATACTATCAGGTGAATCTCATCTAGATCTTTTCAGTTTTTGTGTTGTTGTGGCTCAAGTCATAAACACCAGGGAGAATGTCTGACTGTCCTAGTTCCGGTCACATGCTCCCCCTTGACCAGGAAAGGTTAATGTCCTTGAATTACAGTTTATCTGCTAAGGAAAGGCCAGTCCTTCAAAGAAAACTGGACAATGAGTTCTAAAAGGAAAAAAAAATCTCCACCCCATGTTCACTACTAAGCAGGAGAAAAATACAGGCTGCTCTCACTTTGCACTGTGCAGTGTTAGCTGAAACAAAGGCATGCTGGCTCTGATTCTTTACTCTGCGTGGTTTTGTGGTAACTGACCTTTGACCTCAGACCCCACGGAATGTGGCAAAATGAGGAACAGGTACCAGTACACATCAGTTTCAGTTAACATGGTGGTGTGCAAAGCAAAGACTGCCTGCATATATGACCAAGAACAGCTATTAAAAATCAGAGACTTCAAAGAGTTTTATAGAATCGAAATATAGTATATTATACTACACTATAATATATATAATACATTATGTCTAAAATACAGATGATTCTAGAGAACATCAAATATCACAGCAAAGGAAAGGGAGGCACATTGACTTATCCAAGACTTCCTTCTTGGACAAACAAATTATATTAGCTAAAGAAGGAAGGAAGGAAGGGAGGGAGGGAGGGAGGGAGGGAGGGAGGGGAGAGGAGGAGGAGGGGAAGGGGAGGGGAGGGGAGGGGAGGGGAGGGGAGGGGAGGGGAGGGGAGGGGAGGGAAGGGAAGGGAAGGGAAGGGAAGGGAAGGGAAGGGAAGGGAAGGGAAGGGAAGGGAAGGGAAGGGAAGGGAAGGGAAGGGGAGAGAGAAAAAAAGAGTGAAAGAAAAGAAAAAGAATGGCATAGAGCGGCTACAACTTAACAGGGAAAGCAATCTGTGGGAAGTGAGTTTTGACATAGGTTTTGAAGGACTACTGAAATGTGTTTCCTCAGGAGTAAATTGAGGAGGGCTGGTCTAAATCTCTAAGAGCCTTTTTAGCTCTGACATGCTATGATTCAGAGCAAGATGTACTAAAATTAGCAAGTCATATACAGAGAACAGTAAGCAGGTTGGTTTGATTGGAGCAAAGAGGCATGTTGGGAAATTATGACAGTTCCAGGAGGGTCAGCTGATGGATGCCTAGTTGGGAGGCAGGATTAATAGTTCTCTGAGGGGGCTGAGAGACTATGCCACCTCCGAAATGTTATAGTAAGCTCTCCATTGTGAAGTAACAATTCAACACATTTGTTAAAAAATAGTACCCCATATACTTCCCAAGGAATGTGATTAAAACATTATGGGGAAAAGTTTTCCTACAGGACTGAAATAACTGAGATTCCCTATTATCTTATTGGATGAAGCAGCTATAATTTTTAATTCTGATTCTCATGGAGTATATGTGACTTCTAGCAGATGTGTGGAGTCCCTAAGGCCAGGGTTTAAAGATACACAGAATGAACATACAGATTGAAGATGGAATATAATCATTTTAGTAACCATATGAGAAACCTGCTCATAGTTGCTAAATGATGTTTGCTGAATGTTTTATTCCCTAGTGGGAGCATTTACTTTTCATATGTATACAGGTTAGATGACATTTTTAAAAAGAAAATTACCCTAGTTCTTTTGGTTCTATTATCTATTATCTTTTCACAAACCCATATGCTTTTTGATTAGATTACCAAAACAAATGGACAAGGAAATGTATTCCGTTATTTCACTGAAGTCCTGTTGTATTATTGTATCTTAATACATCACAGCCAACATCTTATGCTTGCTTCTCTGCCTGGCCTCTTCTTTTTTTGCAAGTTTCAGCATCCTTTTCTAATTTCATTCTTTCTTTGTCTCCTTGTGTATCTTTCTCTGCCTCTCACTTTCTACCACTCAATCTCTGCACTACATTAGCATTGTTTACCTTGAGTTAATCAGAAAGCTTTATCTTCCTCTTATTTCCTAGCCATCTTGCCACACTTAACCAAGCCTCTACTGTATTTTTATAAATGAGTTGAGAATATTTTCTCTGTCCATAACTGCATGAGTTCATTCCAAATCAAAGTGATTCTGGGAGTTATAAATGAGAGCTAGGACCAGACCTGGAGTGGACAAATGTAGAGACTATTTCTCATCTAAGTTGTTCATCCTTTCTGTGATAATCCTATATTGTCAACTGTGGAACACATTCTTTCTCATCACCTGCTTGCCTGTAGTCACCATTTTCTCTAACACTTTATTTATTTTATCACATTAAAACCCAACTTTATCCTCCTGATACTCATCAGAGTCTGTCATTCTACTCATTACACACTAGTGCTTCATGGATTTGTCCAACTATTTCTTTCCCCTCCTCCTTTTTCTTCTTCTGTTTAACATCATAAGTCTATGCCAGATTTTTCCCATTAAGTTTTTATCTAGATATTCTTTCTTCCAGATGACATAAGGATGTCACTTCATCATCAGCAATTATTATTCTCAAAGATTTAAGCATCTAAACTAATATCCTAACCTCAAATTTCTTCTCCAAAACTCCAGTGATCCCCAAACACAGCCATTTCTTAGATTGCATTCTTACAGAACTGTCCATCTCTATACCTTAAATTCTGAGCTTCCTTTCTTTAATTTTCACTTTCTTCCCTTCCACTTTCTAATATCTCCTTTCAAATGTAAATCAGATTTTATCATTCTCCCCCAACCCTCTTAAAACCTTCCATTCACTTTTCATTGCACTTGAAATGCAAATGTCTTACAAGACTTGCTCTGGGAATGGCTCTGGCTTTATATTCTTCTTTGATATTATCACACACAGCTTTCTGTCTCCCTTATGGCTTCTGCAACATAGGCCTTCTTTCTCTTCCTAGAACAAGGCAATCCCAGACACTTACATGGCTTAAGCTCAATATCACCTCCTTGTCAATATTAAGTCCTTCTCAGAGAGAACTTCTCTGATGCCCTCTCCAAAGAATCTCCTTACCTGATTTTACTGTATCTTTTTGCTCATAGCACTCTCTGAAATAATCTTTTTATTTATTTCTTTACTTGTTGACTTTCTGGGATAGAGGGTCCCTTGTCTGTCCAATTTGTTATTTTCTGTCCTGGAGATATTTCAAAGATCTAGACATTGTCTTTGCTTTCTGGGAATTTCCAGTTAAGAAGAGAAGTCAGATAAATAAGTAGATAATTATATTCTAAGTAATTTTTCTGAACTAGTACAAAATATTTATTAAGAATATAAATTCTGCAGTCAGGTTATCTGGGATCAAGCCTCAGTTTTCCCACTGATTGGCTGTGTAACCTAGCTTAATCAGGCCATGCTCAGTTCCTAATCATTAAATTGGGATAGCAATAGTATCTACTTTATGGGGTAGTCTGAGAGTCATAAATGAGTTAGTATTATTCAAAGTACTTAGAATCTGGAATGTAAAAAACACTTAAAAATAAGAAGGAATTATTATTTATCAAATCTGTCTTTTCCTCCTCATTACAGGCATCACAGTCATTGTTCAGAACTGTGAGTGTCTTTCTTCAACCAATGAAGTGGCCTTGCCTTTCATGTTACAACCTCTTCCCTAATCCACTCTACATATTGTCTATACATGGGTTCATTTCCTAAAGCACTTCAATGGCTTTCCATACCTTAGGATAATGCCTAACTCATTAATGTGGTTGGTAAGGCCTTGCATTGTTTCATCTCTGCCTTATTTCCAGCCTTTTAGATTCTTACCTTCTATTTCCCACATTATGTTTCATAAATGCCCAACTTCCTGTAGTCTCCTAACCAAAACCTTCTATTTCTTTTTTCCCCTTTTCCCATGCTGTCTCTTCTTCAGAGAACATCTATTCCCTACATTATACTTGACCTAAAGTCACCCTTATTAATAATAACCCAGCTTAGAGTTTCATCCTAAAAGTGCACAATACTTCTTAAAGTCAAGTTCAAAACCCTTATATAAAATCCTGTATATGGCATTATCACTGCACTGAACACATTGCTTTATCATGTATGTCTGACCCCCTGAGTTGCTTGAGGACAGGTACTACTTATTGATCATTTTGATATCCTTAGTGACAAGTGTAGCTCATGGAAATTATATGTATTAGTCAATGATTGATGTACTAATGCTTTTTAACAAACAACCCCAAATTTGAGTGGTTGGACACCTGTTGCTTGCCATCATAGAAAAGCATCATTCAACCAGACTTAATTTCCCATTACAGTAATTAGAAGGTTTGACAAAATATATGAAGTAATTGTTTTTAGACATTGGACAACAGGCAGCATAGCACTATAATCCCTGAGAAAAGGGAAACAAGAGAGATGAGCCTATAATTCTCTTGTGTTTCCCCCTGGAGTCAGTTTCTAGCCTGTGAGTACAGGGAAGGAAACCTAAGCAGAACCAAGAGCCCTCTGGGATTAGGACATGAAGTTGAAATTTAATGGAAGCAGACACAGCTGTAAGTTGTAGGACAGACTTCCACAAGAAGGGATTCGTTAAGAAAAGGTTTTCAAAAATTAGTCATGTTGATTATTAGGCCATGCATGTATAAAGCTATATAAAGAACAAGTAGAGTATGCTAAGTTAAACAAACAACTTCCAGAGTTCACAAAGGACAAAACGATGTTCTACCTCCCAACTGCTAGAGTTGAGAATCCTTAGTGACCATCTGGGACTCCAGAGGGGTTACGCCTTAGAAATGGGGTTGAGTAATTACTAGAGTGAAGACCTCCCAAGAGGTTCTAACAAAGCTTAAAACACATTCTGGAAGGATAAAATTCATAAAGTATATTTACTAGAGTTCCCCATAGAAACAGAAGCAATAGGATAGAATAGAATGAATAGATAGATAGATAGATAGATAGATGTAGAGGTAGAAGAGAGGATTTACTATGGGAATTGGCTCATGCAATTATAGAGGCTGTGAAGTTCCATAATATACCATCTGCAAGCTGGAGAACAAGAAAAGCTAGTAGTTGAACTCTTCAGTTCGAGTTTAAAGGCCTAAGAGGCTATGAGGCTGCCGGTGTAAATCCAAGAGACTGATGGCCAGGGAACCTGGAGTTCTGATGTCTGAGGGTAGGAGAAGATGGATATTCCAGCTCCAAAAGAGAGAGTAAATTTTCCCTTTCTCCATTTTTTCCTTCTACCTGGGCCCTCAATGGATTGCTGATGCCTACTTACACTGGTGAGGGCAGATCTTCTTTGCTTGGTCTACTCTTCCAAACACTGATCTCTTCCAAAAACATCATCCTGGGCACAATTTAAAATATTGTTTTACCAGCTATCTTTAATATCCTTTAACCTAATCAAGCTGACACATAAAATTAATTATCAAAACAAGTAACTTAAGGACACACACACACACACACACACACACACAGAATCAGAAATATATATGAAGACAACAAAATCCATATAGTCACACAATGTTCAGCACCCAATCCAAAATTACTAGATAGTCCAAGAAACTGAAATATGTGATTAAGAGGAAAAATCAGTGAATGGAAACAAAATAAGAGATGATAGAACTAGCAGACAAATATGTTAAAGCAACTGTTATACTATGTAAACTACTTAGAACAAAGAACATATTAAAAAGAGATACAGAGAAAAATTATAAGTCCAAACATGAAAACTATAACTGTAATGAAAACTTCACTGAGGTTACTATCAATATATAATAGACATTACAGATAAAATAAAATATTCAATAGTCTTTGATATAACAATAGAATAAAGCAAAAGAAAAGAACCAAACAAAAACCCCAAAGCTTCTGTAATCTATGGAATGTTATAAAGTAGTTTAAAACATGTGACTTATATCCTGGGTGTGAGACGGGGCAAATATTTGATGAAACCATGGCTGAAACATCTTCAAATTTGCTAAAAACTATAAAGTCACATTTCAAGAAGCTCAATATAAACTCAATGCAGAACACACACACACACACACACACACACTTATACATATACACTCACACACATACACACACACAGAGTGAAGTGGAAGGTAGAATAATATTAAGAGAAACAGTGATAATCATAAAATCTTAAAAACAGAGAAAAAAGACACATTTACATAGAGATACAAAGATATGAAACTTAAGACTTCTTGTGAGACATGAAAGTCAGGAGAAAATGGACTGGCATATTAAAAGTACTAAGAATGCTGACAACCTATAATTCTATACTCAATAAAAATATCCTTACAAAGGGGGTAAGAGAGTTTTTGAAGAAAACAAAAACTGACAGTGTCATCAGCAGACATGAACTATAAGAAATATAAAACAAAGCTCAACAGTAGAAATAAAATGATATCAAATGGAGACACCGATCTCACAAAGTAACAAGATTGCAAAAAGTTGTAAATATGTGGGCCAGTATAGCAGAATATTTTGTGTTTTAAAATTCCTTAAAATATACTTGTTTAATTTGAAATGATGGTAACATATTGTGGGGTTTATAGTATGCTGTTTAGGGACTTTATATTAAACATGAAGAGCGGGATGATCTATTTCATTCCTGTGTGCCTGTGACCTGGTTTCAGTGACCTGGTTTGGTCACTGAAAGCCCTAAAAGCTGGGAACTCTCTACTCCTATCCTCAGACCTTAGCAAACAGGAATGGTTATCCAAGGTGGAAAAGCAATTGTAATACATTAAAAGTGCATTTTGTAAGCCCTAGAGAAACCACTGAAAAATGAAACAAAAAAGCATGGCTCATATGTAAATAGTAGAGAGAAAATGGAATACAAGAAATACTCAGTTAATCCAAAAGTAGGCAGAAAAAGAGTAAAAAGAGATGATACAAATAGAAAAAAGAAAGCAAGCTGATAATTTAAACTGACAAATATCAATAATTACATTAAATGTAGATGGCCTGAACACTTGGATTAAAAGACAGAAATTGTCAGAATAGATCATCAAAGACCTAATTTCATGTTGTTAACAAGAAACTCATTTTAAACATAAACACAAATAGGTTAAAAGTAAAAGGATGAAAAAGTTATACCATGCAAACCCTGAGCACTACAAAAAGGTGGAGTGGATGTAATTAATATCAGAAAAATGAATTTCAAAATATGGCATATTACCTGGAATTTCATAATTTTAAGGGATCAATCTACTAAGAAGACAAATAATCCTAAATATGTATGCGTTTGATAATAGAGCTTCAGGAACATGAAGCGAAATCTGAATAAACTGAAAGAATAGATGTTAATAGAGCAAACGGATAGATAGTAAGATACAGATGCCTGGACAACACTGAACAAATTGGTGAAAATGACATTTACAGAACCCTCTAACCAGTATTAGCAATAGACACATTTTTTCAAGGCCATTTGTTCTCCCTACCCACTACCCAGATAGATCATATTCTAAATCAAAAAGTATTTTTCAATAAGTTTAGAAATATAATTGAAATAATACAGTACATGTTGACCTAATGATAAATAAATTAAATTAGAAATGAATAATAGAAAAACACCTGAAAATATTCAAATATGTGGAAATAAAGCATGCTTTTAAATATTCGTGGGAACAAAGAAGAAATTAAAGGAAAATTATAAAATATTTTAAAAGAAAAGAAAACTAAAAACATATCAAAATCATCAGTTGCAGCTAAAGGCTGGGGAAAATTTTATAGCTTTAATGGTTATATTGAAAAAGACAAAGATTCTAAAACCAATAATCTAAACTCCCACATTAAGAAACTAAAAAATAGGAACAAATTAAACTCAAAATCAGCAGAAGAGAGGAAATAATAAAGGTGAGAAGAAAGTAATGAAATAGAAAAAGAATAAGGTCACCAATGAAACCAAATCTTGAAAACAAAAACTGAGAGTGTCATCAGCAGACATGAACTATAAGACATGAATATTTGTCAGTTTAAATTATTAGCTTGCTTTTTTTTCTATTTGTGTCAATAGATTTTCTATTTGTGTCAATGGCTAAACTGATTAAGACTGAAAGAAGAGACAAACTAGTAAAATCCAGAATGAAACAGAAGAGTTCACTATGTATCTTACAGAGATTCTGGTAATAACATGAGAATATCACAAAAACATCCATTCCAATAAATACAATTTAAATTAAATGGACAAAATCTTTGAAAGACACAAATTACTAAAACTGATGCAACTCTCCTATTTCAATCAGTATCTACAACAATCACCATGAAACTATTTTGACAAGATCACTGATGATTGCCCTGCTACTGAATGCAATAAATCTTTCAGTACTGCTTTTTCTATTTGATAGTACTGAGCACTTCCTGAAATTTTTCTTTCCCTTTTTGGTGACATAATACTTTCTTTAATTTGTTTCTATCTCTATGGTTATTCTTTATCATAATCTTCCATGGTTTAATTTTCTTTGTCCACATGTTGGCTCTCTCCTGGGGTCTGTCCTAGACTCCACTCTCACTTGAAAACCTCTCTGGGTGATCTCATTTATTTTCAAGACTTTATTACTCTCTGTAGACTGATGAATGCCATATTTATGACTCATCCGTCAATTAAATATCTGCTCCTGAGTCTACCACAGGCACCATGAACTCAACATTTCCAAATGGATTTGACTTGCTGTCCATATTGAAACTTTCATCTTTGCTCTTTCTTTCTCAATAAATGTGTGAATCATATCTGCAATTTCGTTATTTTCTCAAGCAAGGAAGTATAGAATCATCTTTCCCTGCCTGTCTCTCTCAGTATCATAATGCAGCCTGTCATCAAGTTGTACAGACTAAACCTACCTACCTACTGTTTACATTATTACTACTTAACTTTAGGTCACTACTCCTTCTTTAATCTACTAAAATATCCCCCGAATTATTCCCTCTTACTTCCTTTTTTTCCTACTACTCTATTCCTTTGTCTACATGTGCAAGAATGATCTTTCAGAGACATGAATCTGATTATTCTCTTTCTTAAAACCCTTGATCACTCCCCTTTACAGTATAAAGTATACTTTATTCTATATAAAGTATAGATCAAACTTTATTTGATCTATAGAATAAACAGAACAGTATAAAGATTGCAGTGTGCAATGTCTTTTGTAGTGTGATCCTTGCTTTTCTTTTACCTTATCACCTCTTGCTCAGCCTTTACAATTTGCCTTTTAACTGTGATTACTTACAGTTTTATTCATTTCTTCTCCCTACCCACTGCCCTCAAGCTCTATACATCCCCGCTGTCTCAGCCAACAGAGATTTCTCTCAACACCTTTTCCGTATTACTTCTTGTTTTTCAGAACTAAGCCCAAACATTACTTTCTCCAGAAACCTCATTGGATCTCACCAACCTGAGCTGTTCTCTTTCCTAAGTATTCCTATACCACCCTACAAATAAAGCTTACATAATACTTACTACACTTTGGAAAAATACTGAAAACAATGACATTTGGAAAAGCAAAGTCATAACTCTACAGATACAGGAAATGGAGAGAAAAATGTAAAATAAAATATTAACATATAGAGCTTAGTTACATGGAGGAAAACACTGGAGATAAAAATAATTGTCTATTTTAATATGAAAAAGGAAGAAAGAAGGAAGGAAGAAAAAAGAATGAGAGAAATAGAGAAACGGAAGGAAAAAAGAAATGAATGAAGGAAAGAAGAGATAGAAAGAAGGAAAAGAAGAATAGAAGGAAGGAGGGTAAGAAAGAAAAGAAGGAAGGGAGAAAGGGAGGAAGGAAGGCAGGAAAAAGAGAAAAAAAGTGTTTATAGTAGCATCAGTGGGGGCAGTGGAATGAAATTAAGCAAAATGTAATGCAAGCTGCTTCTCTAGAGGAAAAATCTTAATAACCAGATCCATTGGTCTATGGATAGAGCCACTGGAGAAAAGTTGTAAGTCCCAACATTTGAGACATTTTATGCTGAAAATACCTAGCATGTGAAACATAAACTGAGTGAGGGGAAAATGTTCTGCTGGCCAAGGATTTCTGGGATCTTACAGATCTTTCCTCTGATTTTTGGATGCCACTATATTTTGTGATTCATATCCAGAAAGCCCAGCTCTGATGGGCCAGAAATATTAGAATCAAATACAAATAGTTTGCCACACATCTTTCATAGGTTTAGAACTTTGATTCTGTTTTGCTTCAGAAGCAGTTCAGGTCATAGTCAATGGACACAAAGAAGATGTGTCTTCAAACCAGGATATGATTGGAGGAATAAAGACTTGCTATTCTCCAGGTATGGTGCAAAGCACTTAATATGATTCAGTAGAAGCCTTGAAGACAAATTGAGCATTTGAGAACCACAGGGTGCAATTACTTTTACAAAAGATTTGTGTGATTAACCACCAGAAACTTTAAGAGTCTGTTATTTAAAAATTAAACATTGAATTTACTTGCTTTTTGCCTTGCATAGGCAGCTGCTAGGAAGTATTTGATAGTAAGTACTGGGAATTATGGCATGTGCCAAAAGGATTTTAGAATTGGGATCCAAGTTGTGATCTAATTAAACAATAAGACCTGACAAAACAGTCATTACTGGTCTGTTAATGACTTCCTAGGGCAGTTCAACTTCTCATGTCAAAGCAGAACAAGGGCAAGGTCATCTGTCTTTGGCTAAGGCTTTCCCCCCCCTCTTAAAATTAATGCTTTTACTGTTCCCCTATGCCCCCTTCCTCTTCCATTCTCTTTTTTCCCTTCATCAGTCTTTCTCTTTCTTTGTCCCTCTGTTTGTTACCAAAAAGTCTGATTCAGAAGTCTCAAAACAGCAAGACCAAAAAAAAAAAAAAAAAAAAAAAAAACAGTCCTTAACAATCATCTAAAAATAAGCAAGAAAGAAATAGCACACCACAGCCCACAGCTCTACCAAATAGAGGCATAAAGTGAGGCAGAGAAGTCCGACAGCTTGAGAACATGCCTGTCCAGAATGAATGACACAAAGAAAAAGGCAAAGGCAGCAAATAGATACTCAAACCCCAACTCCCACATGTGGAAACACCTGTTCTAATTGTGGCCACACCTGTAGGCCTGTGTAGAGCACCAGGACAGATCTCAGTTCAGGAGAGAGGCTTATCTGCATTGCCTACTTTATGTGTGACTTTCGGACCACTTTTATTGAATAAAAACCTAGTTCTTTAAAAAACGGCCACTGACTACATTAAATTAAACGTGAATTAAGAAAGGTAATAACAAGTCTATAATAGAAGCCGTTAGATTATTAGGGCTCCTTTGAACTCTTACTTTCTAAGCAAAGGAAATATCTTTTAAAATTTATATTAGGTACATAATTTTAGGTGACAAATTTAGGTTTTTCTGCATCAATTCACATGAGAGGTCATTTGCAAATGGTTTACTAGCTACCTTCAGGCTGCGAGTTCTGCCTTTTTTGCATAGAGCAGCCAGATAAAATATAGGACACCCAGTTCAATATGAATTTCAGATAAACAACAAACACTTTTTTAGTATAAGTATGCCCCATGCAACGTTTGGGATATTTTTGCTTTCTAAATCCAGAAACCCTATTTTATCACTATTTTTGTTTTTAAATAATTTTCATCATTCTCTCTTTATAAGGAAAGGAGATACAGAAGCATCTTGCCAGTGATGTGTTTGATACAGACCAAATTAACTGAAAATACTAAAATTCTGTTTGAAGAAAATAAAGACTTTTTTTTTTAAGGGATCTGTGTCTGCCAGGCATCCTCATATTGTAGACAGAAACTTACAATATCTCAAGGAAACGATTAGGAGCAGAGCCCTGGGTCATTCCCCAGAGACTGGGGATTCAGTTTCTTTTTTTAGGGCTGGGGTAGACACAGCATCTCAGGTTATTTTAATGCACAGTTTTGTTGGTCATGGTCTTCAAAAACGTTTGTCTGCCTGTCATGTGTAAAGCATTGTTAATTATTACAAATTCCCTCTCAGACTTTTCCCGTCAATATGATTGCATCTCAAAAAACGGCCAGGGAGGTCCAATTTAGACAGGTAAAACCGATTCACTCGTTTAATCTTTCTAGGAAGGATTTATTCACCTTCTTGTCCTCTAAAACACTGAGCTTTCTTTTTAAGTTTTTAATGCAGCAAACATTATCCTACCTGCCCTCTTCCGTTGGGATTTCTGCATGGTTTACTCTAATTACTCCCGATGCCAGACCTGGTGGGCTATGAACAACTTCAAAGAAAAAAACTAGAAAAGGAACAGTGTGTTTCTTTTCTTTTCTTTTTTAAGACACAGTATCAAGGAGACAAGATAGCATTTTGTTCTCATAATGTGATGGACAAATCATATGGATAATCTATTAAGATGACGGATGGTATAAATTTTAATATGAAACATCAACTGTAGTGAATTTCTCCTAGAATGTCTTTGAAACTAAACAGTCTTTGGTCCAAATTTAATAGTCAGGTCGCTAAGTTTAAAGCTTCTCTGGACATTAAACATTTTTTTGATTAATTTTAATTATGTATATTGCAAGAACCGTGAAATCTTAGTTTAGAGCAATTGTTGCAGGAGGAAGTATCAGAAAATGAAACCCGTTTCCTGCCTCAAGGCAAAATAAGTATCTTACTTTCAATATCCATTTACCCGACTGTCCTGAGAAAATGTTGTTTCCTTGTTCTCTGTTGTTCTTTTTTTCCATGAAGTCCAATTAACTTAATGAAATTGTTTTTGTCTTGTTTTGTTTTGCTATAGACTTTAAATTTTCTTAAAATATATGTCGTTCAAAAGACATCTCCTAGATGTCTACTGTGTGCCCGCGTTTGCGTCTCTTAGCTTTTGTAAACCATGAACCTCGTCTCCAAAAGCTCACTCTCTGTTGTGGGTCAGAGACGAGTAAAACAACAATTAAAGTAATAAGATATGATGAATGCTTTGCTAGTTATATGCATAAAGGGCTTTGGGAGCAAAAATGATTGAGCAACTAACTCATAAGCATCATTTTATAATTCTAATCAAAATAGGATTTTCGTGGAATTATAGAGCTTAAAAGTATGCTACTGGTTAAAATTAGAACAAGTTTCAAAATCTGTTACTTCCTAGCCATATGACATTTTAAAAATTACTTAACTTCTCTGAACTTCAGTTGCCTCTTCTATAAAATGTGGATATTAATCTATAAGGTTGCAAGCTGTGAGAATTAAATTAACGAGCTAGTTCCTGGGCACCACTGCTGCCACTGCTACTACCGGCTGACTTGCATTCTTGAGTCATGGCCAGCACCGTATGTATATTATTCAGTTAACTCTCATAATGGCCCTCTGAGGACCGTATTCCTCATGTTCCCACTCTACATGTGAGAAAGTTAAAGCACCCAAGGTCACACAGCTCATTCTTTTAACTCAGGCAGACTTCAGGGTCCCAAGGGTCTCTCCCTTTTTATAATTATTATTATAACTATTACTAAGGAAATCTGGCACCATGTAGTTAAAGTGCCCCCCCCCACCCCGTCCCTGTTTTTTGAGTAAGTGAAGGATCAAAGGACAGAGTAGTTAAGACACTTGGGGAAGCACAGCCAGTAAAAAACCGAGACTCAATATTTCAGTCTGTTCATGCTGCTATTACAAAATACCTAAGACCGAGTAATTTATAAAGAAAAGAAATTACTTCTCACAGTTCAGGAGGCTGGGAAGTCCAAGACCAAGGCACTGACAGGTTCAGTTGTCTAGTGAGGGATTCTCTCTACTTCCAAGATGTTGCTTTGTTGCTGCATTCTCTGGAGGGGAGGAATGCAGCGTCCTTACGTGGTGGTAGGCAGAAGGGCAAACCGATAGGACTCCATGTGAAACCTTTTTTGTAAGGAGCCCTTATGGCCTAATCACTCTCAGTGTCCCACCTTTTAATACTATCTCATTGGCCATTAAGTTTAGACACCAGAGTTTTGGAGGTGGCACATTCAAACCAGAGCACTAAAACTTCTAAGTTCAGTACATTATATTGCCACCCGTTTTCATATTGAACATTGGTTGTTAAATTGTAAAATGATAGAATAATTTTTTAACCAGAAGATTCAAGGTACCTGGCTTGCCTTACACCAATCCTCACACACAAATTAATCTGAGGTAGACTTAAGGTTATTGTCTTTCCAGCGGCTAACTGAGGCAGCGTCTATGAACACTCCTATTACAGGTGATGTCTGTGATCCTGAGTGACTTAACTATATGAAAAGAAAGGTCCTTCCTGGGTTCAGAGAGCTCAGAATGGTATTTCCCCGTCTGTGTGCCACAGAATCATAATGCCTTCAGAAACCAAAGGGACTTTGGACATCACCCTGACTTAACACTGTATTTTGCAGAGTCTTTGAGTGTGGCTTCATATTCGAAATGACAGAGTCAAGTCCAAAGAGCTAATTGGTGTTCAGAATGTTCTTTATATGAGAAAATTAAAATAAATTACTACTTTCTAAACTGCCCATAAAGCATTTTTTAGGACTTTCTTTGGGACTCACACAACCATTCAATTTCCTTACTGTCCCACTCAATGTTTGTGTCAAAGAAGCTGAGAAACAGATTTAAACTTCATTGTTATTTAGTAAAGAGGGAAAGCACCTGGTAACTAATTTTCTTTTTAAAAAATCGACATTATTGAGGCAAAATGACACAGTTATTGTATATATTTAAGGTGTGCAACATGTTTTAATATATGTATACATTGCAAAATGATCACTGCACTAAACCCAGTTAACACATTTATCACCTCACATAGCTACCATTTTCTTCTCTCCTCCCTTCCCTTCCCCTCCCCTTCCTTTTTTAAAAAAATTATTTATTTATTTTGAGATGGATTTTTCCTCTTGTTGCCCAGGCTGGAGTGCAATGATGCAATTTCAACTCACCACAATGTCCACCTTCTGGGTTCAAGCGATTCTCCTGCCTCAGCCTCCCCAGTAGCTGGGATTACAGGTATGTGCTACCATGCTCGGCTAATTTTTTGTATTTTTAGTAGAGACGGGGTTTCTCTATGTTAGTCAGGCTCGTTTTGAACCCCTGGCCTCAGGTGATCCGCCTGCCTCAGCCTCCTGAAGTGCTGTGATTACAGGCGTGAGCCACCGTGCCTGGCCCCTTCCTTTTTTTCTTTTTTTTTTGTCAAGAACACTTGAGATGGATCCTCTTAGCAACTCTCAACTGTATAATACAGTGTTGTAAATGGTAATCGCTGTGTTATGTATTAGATCTCCAGAGCTCATTCATACTGTGTGGCTGAAACTTTGTACTCTCTAATCAACATCTTCCCATTTCCTGCCATCCCTTTCCACCCAATCCCTGGCAACCACAATTCTACTCTCTGCTTCTATGAGTTTGCTTATTTTAGATTCCATATATAAATGAGATCATGTACTATTTTTTTTTAGGTCTGGCTTATTTCACATGGTATAATATCCTCCAGTTAGTTCATCCATGTTGTCATGTGTGTTTCTGTGTGTGTATATGTGTGTATACCACAATTTTTTTATTTATTCATCTATTGAGAGACATTTAGGCTATTTCCATATCTTGGCTATTGTGAATAATGTTGCATTAAAACAGAAGTGAAGACATCTTCTTGAGATCTGGATTTTATTTCCTTTGTTTATATAGCCAGAGTGGTATTGCTGGGTCATATGGTAGTTATAGTTTTAATTTTTTGAGGTACCTCCATATTGTTTTCCATAATGGCTGTACTAATTTATATTTCCACTAACAATATATAACTATTCCCTTTTATCCACATCCTCACCAGCACTTGTTATCTTTACCTTTTTGAAAATGGCTATTCTAACATGTGTGAGATATTTCATTCTGGTTTTAATTTAATTCCTGTTTCATTAGAAAAATAACATTTCCCTAGAAGTGACATTGTACTCACTGAAAAAAGAAAAATGCTAGATCACAATACATTATGTTTTAATTTATCTGTTTATTTTCCTTTATTACTATCATTGGGCTCCTACAATGTAAGTTACACTGTGCTAGACACTATATTTGTGAAGTTTTATTAAATTCTCACAAACAACTCTGCAAGGTAGACAATCTTATTTCCATTTTTCATTGAACAAATCTGAATGTCCAAAAAGATTAAATAATTGGTCCAAGGTCTCACACCTTATTCTTACCAGAGTCAGAATCACAACTCAGGTACTTCTGAGTCTACTGTGCTAGGTGGACTTTGAGAAATGTATGAGTTTAAGTTTTAACTGAAAGAAAAGAAATATAACTAGAAAAATGAGTATGCTTTGGCTGGTCCAGAAATGAAATCCAGATCTCTGAATGCCCTTTGCTAGTAACTGTGAGCATCAGCCCTCATCGCTAGGTCTGGGGAGAGTAAGCAGCACTCAAAGCAGGAAGGAGGCCAAAAGGACCTGTGGAGAGCAACCACGGGTCCTTCAGTCCATGTTCCTTTGGAACAGACCTTCGCTATGACTGTATCACAGTACCTGGAGCATATCTTCCACCACATAAGTTAGTCAGATAATACTCAAAGATAACTGACATCATCAGTTCACCTCTCCGACTTCTGACCAGAGAGAAAAACGTTGTGTATCTTGCCCTTGGTTGGTAATGCAAATAATGTTGTTCTTTAATCTTTGAGAAACAAAGGCCATCCTCTAACAGCTATATGTCAAACATATTCTCACCAAAAGAAATTATAATCTTTCACGTTTGAGTTTTCTATAGGAAGTGTGTTTTTTTGGTATGTGTTCTAACATTAGTTTGAACATGTATCAGTCAGGTCAGGGATGGCATCATGGTTAACCAACAGGCATTTCCATGTTTATATAATGAGTTTTCAAAAATGACGTCAATGCATCTCATATTGTCTAAAAGTATTTTTAAACTTGAAGGTAGAGGGAGAAAAAAAATCACTCCAAGTCACTGCTTCTATATTTCGCGGAAGAGAATTAAATGGTCTAAATATTGCACAGGGAAGGTCACCTATGTACTTTTTTCACCTGATGAGTTTTTAAATCCTCCACCCAATGTCACGAATTTTTCTAAACTCTAGAAATTCAGTTGAGATGCCAAAAGGTCTTTAAGCAAAGAAGAAGTAGAAATCAATGCTAGAATTATTTCTGAACAGCGTATTGACAGATATAATAAAGTTATAGCAACCGGACCTGAAAATGTAAAGTCAGTTAATGGACTTTATTTAGACAACATCAGATAAGGACATTAGTAATAACTGTTATCTTGATAGGTAACCTTAAATTCAAGAAAATGTTTCCCCAAACACAAGTTGTTGTGAATTCCTTTTCCTTTTATCTTATAGTAGGCAGAAGATTGCGACCTCCCATTATGAAACTGCATCATATAATGCAGAGCACAGCTACCTTGACTAAAACCACCTTTCTCCTCTGCTGATACAGACAAACTAGCAGTAAATGCTTTTTGAGCTCCTGGCGTGCAGATAAATTCCTACGGACATCCCCAATTGGACTGAGAGATTGAGAGACACAAGGAAGAGAATAGCTGAGGCCAGGAGAATTTAACATGGCAATTAGCAACCCACAGCACAAGACAGGATGCTAGACCCCACAGCACAAGACAGGATGGAAGTAACCAAAAATCTCTCCAGCAGAGTAGATGATGAATTGGTTGCGTCCCAGGGGTTGCCGGACAGAGTTATTATCCAATGGCAGGCCCGGATGGTGTGTAAGTCTATGCAGTGAGGTCAGACAATGAAACAGGGCTTTAAATTTCCAAGGACAGCTCCTTTGCCTATGTATCCACTGGTGCACCCTTTCCCCTGATTTTGGAAGACTCTGAATCACATCAAGTCGTGTGTATTATTCTCTCTATCTGAACAAATAAATTCTAAAACATAAAACATTTAAAACAACTGTTGCCATTGTCACCAATGATTCTGTTCTTAAGAAGTTAGAAAAGTAAAATATAAAATTAAAATTGAAAATATTTAAAGACTTCCAGAATTTTTTTTTAAGCAGAGGGAGGGTGTGTGGGGGAAGAGGAATTTTAATCCTCTTTCTGTATCAATTCTGATGGCTGCTTTTAAGAATTTTTTTAACCATCACATATGGATCATAACGACTTTAGCACTGTATTTAAATTAACTCAACATTTCTCAAATTCTTAGGGTCTCAGTTTTTTCATCAGAAAAGTGGGGCCAATAATATTCCCTATTTACAACATTGCTATGATGATGGAATGAATTAATAGGTGGAAGATGCTAAAATTAGTGGCTGGTACTGAGGAGGTTCTCAATATGTCTTAGCTGCGATGATGATGATGATAGTTGTGGTGGTTTTTAAATGTTACTCTGGCTAGATTTTATAATCTATAGAGCAATAACCATGTCTGCCTTGTTTATGGCTAAAACCCCAGCATCTAAGCACACTGCCTGAAATACAGTTAATATTTATTGATTGATAGAATGAATGATTGAATGAGTTTTTAAATGCTGATTTCCATACTTGTGTTACTACTGATTTAACTTAATTGTGAGGATTATTAGGAATCACTAAAAAGGAAGTGGGAAATGGAGTTAGCAAAATCAGCCTAATATTATAATCTTCTACCAGGTATAATGAAGGGATCATGAGAGAATTCTACAGATATTTCACTTCTATTTTTCTTTTTGTAAACTTCTAATATTTTTCAAAATATCAATGTCAACAGTCTGTCTCTCTTCTTCCCTCCTCTCTCCCTCCCTGTTTCTCTCCTCCCTTCCTCTCTTTCCCTTTTCTCTCTCCTGCTTCTGTCTCTTCCCCCCTTTTTTCTCTTTCCCTCCCTCCCTTCCTTTCTTCCCTCACTTCCTGCCTCTCTTTCTCACTCTTTCTTTTTTCTTTCTTTTCTCCCTTTCCTTCTCTCCTTCCCTTCCCTTTGCACACCTTCCTTCCTTCCTTCCTTCCTTCCTTCCTTCCTTCCTTCCTTCCTTCCTTCCTTCCTTCCTTCCTTCCTTCTTCCTTTCTTCCTTTGCCCTTAAAGGCCACATATGCAAATGTTCTCAGCAAAAAACAAAACAAAAAACCCAGGAAATGCTAACTTTTCTATTGAATTGGCCCTTGAGATTTTCCATTTAGACATAATTTCAATGGAAACTCAGAGCAATTTCTATATGAAAGGGAATAGCCCACTTACACTGGAATTCCTTTGAGGGTTACACAACTTTGTCTGCAGGATACTTGATTGGGTTGAGCCTCCAGATTAAAGGAAGACCCTGCTTTTCCGTCAGTGTCTTTCCATTTCTGAAGCCTAAGGTAATACCTGGTAGGTTATTCTGCAATGCCAGCGTTAAAATTGAAGGGCGTTTAGTTGTGTCGAGCTTTTTACCTTTTGTGATATTTTGGTTTTACTACCTTTAAAAAAAAAAAAACTTCCACTGGCATTTCTAAATACTTCATCACCAGTTCGGGAAATATTTAAGAAGTTGGATACCAACCATGGAGGAGCAAACACTGCTTGGTCCAAATTTAATAGTCCAGTGTCTATGTTTAAAGTTTTTTTGAACTTGTAAAATCTTAGTTCTGTGCAATAGTTTCAGGAGGAAGTGCCTAAAAATGAATTGCATTTCCTGTTCTAACAAAGTGTCTGAAGTGTAATGGCCTTTTTTTCTTCGCTCTGATAACCATTCCTTAGCATTCTGTTCACAAAGCCAACAATTTTTCAATTGGTTTTGCTGCTTTCTATTTGTTTGTTTTTTTGATTGCTTTGATCTGTCTTGAATATATGATTCTGTCATCGCTCAATTTGCTTGACATCTATTAATTGAGACTGTGAGCTAAAAACTCAGAGTAAAACTAGACATGATTCATGTGCTCCATAGACACGCGTGGTAACCCTCCATGTAACACAGCTACCCTCCCTGCACTTCACCTCATGTCCCTTAGCCTGTTCTCTTTGTCTTCATGTCACACCTCTGCTGACATGTATGTATTTATTTGCTTATAGTTTTTCTCACTATATTGTAAGTATGCCTAGGGCAGTGCTTGTCACAGAGTAGGGACACAAAAATTATCTTTTGAAATAATGAAGGAACACTTTAATATGCATTATATTCTTTGAGCCTGGGGTGTGTGATCACAAAGGTGTGTGTTTGTTTTGTGATAAATCATTGAACTATAGATTTTTGAATTATGGGTTTCTTTGTGTGTGTGTTATACTTCAAAATACTGAAGATTTAAAAAATCCCAAATGTTTTTAAAGCTTCAAATCTCATCATATTACTTACTTGTTGCCTACACCACCTAGTACTTAATTGCCAATGTTAAAATGCATTGCTTGAAGAAATAGTTTCCTTTTGTGTTGTCAAAGCCTAACATAGGTCGGAAAGTGATTGCCACTATAGCTGAGAGTTACTGAGTATCTACTCTGTTTACATCTCACTATGTAAAAGTACGTTTAGGGGCAGAAAATTCTCTACATGACAACTCTTCAGAGGCCAAGTGATATGAAGAAATCTAGACTAGCAATCTAACTTTCCAAGCCTTGAGACTTGCATACAGAGCTGCAGATTCTGGAGAGGTTCACTCAGGTGAGGGAGTCGAAATCTTAATAGTGGCTCACAGAGGAAGGTGGGTAGACCAAATACTCAGTGGGACAGATCTTTTTCCAGACTGAAAGTGGGTGCAGAACTATATCCAGATTTAATGTAAAAAGTCACAGATGCAATGAAGAAATCCAGTTTGGCTTCAGTATTGAAAATAAATTCATTTGATGAGTGTGTTCTGCATTTAAGACTATAAATCTGTTTCATATGAAGTGTGGCTGCTGAGGTTGCTGGGTATTCAGCATGGAGAATGAAGTGCTGCATGCTTTGGGCATTTTATCTTTTGATTCTCCTCCCCAATGTCTTTCAACAAATGATGACCTCCACCTGCAGCTGACATCATCCACGTGTAGGCCTATGTACCAATGCCAGAGTTTTATGTCTAGGGCTCAGCTATATTCGATAAACAGGTTAGGGTCAATTGTATTAAATAAATATTTTTATGGCTTATAAAAGCCAATGTTTTAGGAACCAAAGAAATTAATTATGTCCTACTTAAGGAAGGTTTATTTCAAATCCCAGCTAGGGCCCCACTGTGGCCACTGCTTACATTTTCCAAAATTGATTTTCCACCAGAAAAACAGTTATTCTGAAGTTACGAGTGGCATTTTCTCCAAGTAACAAAGATACCGTGTCTCTGAAACATTTTCTGGTATTTCCCATTTTTCTTTCTTTCTGTGATACTCATTTCTTTAACACATTCTTCCCAGGAGAATTTGTTCCATGGTTCTACCATGCTAACTGTTGCCCTGTATGACCCAGACAGATAAGGAATCCGGAATCTTTACAAGTAGAATTTTACTTACTCCTCGGAAATGAAGGTTTGCTTGTATTAGTCTCCCCTCAATAAGTCTTATTCACTTTCACATACAAAGCATTAAGGCCTGCACTAATCGGTTCTCATTGTATTACTCCCCAAGGCAAACTTGGGAAGGAGAAGTTGGTCTTTAGAGTTTATCCAAGCTCCCTTGCTTTCTCCTCTCACCTCTCCTCTATTAGGAACATTGACTAACAGCTCCTTCCCTGAGACCCAGGCCTAAAACTCTATGCAGCCCTCCCCCATGACTTGATGTCATGGCACAAGTCTGCCCGGCTTCTTTCAAAGTCACCTATCTGTGTCCCCATCTGTAAGAATTCTGCTGCTTGTTTTCCCAAAGTGGCTACAAAAGAACTAAGGAAAGTTGTTAATATCTGTCAAAGGACATATATGTTTTCAGAGGCAGAAATCAATGTATGTAGAGTGAGAAGATCTCAATTCATATTGCAACTCTCCCACACCAGATCTGGGTGACGTATCTCATAGTTTATAAGCCTTGGTTTTCTCACCTGTGAAATGGGGTTGAATATTTTGCAGTATTTTGAGGCTCAAATTAGTTGAAATGGATTAATTTCCTTACAAACTGTAAATTTTGCAGCTTTGCCATATTGTTTTAATTAATGGCATTGGGGGAGAAATGTAATCCTTCCCTACTGTCAGCATAAAGGCTGTGGCCTGCTACGCCTGTGTGCAATGCGCAGCACTCTTCCTGGAGAGTAGAGGATGATTTGTTTTCATGATTTCAGAAACAGGTACTCAGTTTTTCTGTTTGAATCTCACACCCACTTCTCTGCCCCCAGTATTTCCATTCATAAATGCTTTAGCTCCAGCATACCTCCAGTATGAAAACTATCCAAGAAACCCAACCCTCCCTGGGTAGGTGGTTTACCTTAGAGAATCAGTACACACACAATGATAGTATTTATAACCAGGGAGTAAGAACTCTGCCTCTGTTCCAGGCCTAGAGACTCACTAAATAAATTCAGGGCAAGTGGCACTTGAGAGGGATGGAACATGCCTCAAACTCATTAGGAAACTCTGGTCAGAGAGGCCGAATGTAACTGAATATTGCGTGGCACTATGAAACATCTAGGTGAAGCTAGTCGTCAAAGACAGCCCTCTCTGTGGAAAGGGGTCAGAGGGAGTCCACTCACCCATGTCTGGACCTTTACTTACTAAGTGCTGCCAGAATGCGTTAAGTGTATATTTTGAGATGCCAGAGAAGAGCAGAGAAGAAATATTCCAAAAGCAAAATCACTGAACAACTCATACATGACTCAGTCTTTATAATCTGTACCTCTAAATAATATAACACATAACATATTAGGATTCTGAAGAGGTGAGAAACTGAGACAAGTCTTCATACCGTGATGCTCAGGTCAATCAAGTTTATGTGGTCAAAACTGTAGAATCCTGCAAGGAATTCCAACGTGAGTGGTCTTTTTGCGCCCATCCCCCCACCCCTCACCGCCGCCACCATATAGAATTGGCGCTGCATTTCAATTAAAATGGAATCTAAAAGGAAAATCCCCAAAGGCCAATTTCAGCAGAAAAAATATTTTCAGTGATTTTTATTGGCTTGAGACTTTGCCGCCAATACTTCTAGCCATGTCTTGATATGATTTTGCTCTAAAAAAAAAAAAAGTCCGAGTGCCTCAAATCTCTAAGCTAAAACTTCTTCCCACTGGTTGAATTTAAAACACATTGGGGTAATAAAAGTACTATTTAAATTTATCACGAAAGGAAAATTTACAGAAATAGAAGGTCCTGCATGTCAATAAAATAATTGCTTATCGATGTATTTATTGAATTGGTTACGATCAGTGTATCCATTTAACATCATATAAATCTGTTGCTGTCTTATGGCTATCAGTTTCTGATAATGAAGATATTGTGGGTAAATGTTTTTCCTTAGCTTCAAGGATTGTCAGGAGACTTCCTCACCAACTCTTTGAATTACTGTGGTTCTTAGAAAACTTTATTGGAGAGGCATGTGAGCAGGGCAGCTATCTCTGTTTTTCTAGCATTACTGTGGCTTCAGAGCAAGAGCTCATGGGCTCATTTGAAAATTCTTTTAGTGTTTTCATCCTCGCTCATGGCATCACATTATATTTTGGTGGATAGAAAGCGCAGTATGTGAGGAGGATAATATCATATCAAAAAGAACCCTGGAGATAGCTGTAAAGTATACCAGTTAGCAACTCGGCAGAGAACCTTCCATCAAATAACCTGTAGTGAGGTTGCTTTGTTCATTAAACTGACCTACATGAACCATTATTGCTATTTGGCTCTGAATTATTAAAAATCAGTAGCAAGATTTAGCACACCTCTAACTCCAGGCTCTCCTGTTCTCCAGGATAAAAACAGTCTCTCTTTGTGCTAGTTAGAAAACATATGTGAATGTACTAGCACTCAGCTTCTAGTGATAACCTTGTTAGTGTCTATATAACTGCATGTAACCACTCAGCATGACATCCTTTTCCATTTCTCTTTATGAATAATTTTGTTATACCTCATCCATTTTCTAGTGCTCTTTATTACAGCATGCTACTACATTTATTAGAGTTCCCATCAGAGAATTCTTCTTCTTGTTATCCTTAATAGTGCCATGTACTGCCCTCTCTTGACTGTAAACCTGGAGCTGTTCAAAGAACATTTATTAGTTTATAACCCTTACATTTTAAATTCCTGCCAAGAACTTCCTAGGTGAAGAATAAGTTTGCAATAAATACACACACATACACACACACACACACACACACACTCCACTACCACCACCACCTTCACCACCATCACTTCTACCAGAATTATAGAGCCAAGGGACTACATTTTAATCCAGAAATATCAGAAAACATACGGGCTAATAACTCCTTCATTTAAACCCATTATGACCCGGCACTTCAGCAAGCTCTAAGGAGCAGGTGCTTTCGATTGATTCTAGAACACACACTTGGACTGGAAGCTTTGAGCTAAACTGAGGCATGTTGGTTTTGGTGCAACAACATTGCTGTCCTGGGTTTTTATTGTGCAGACCACTTTAATCTGACTAGAGGCAGAAAGAATGCTGAAAGTAACTAACAGCCTCAGTTTATGATGTTTTCTCAACAATCTAATCCGAAATGCTTTTAAGGCTGGCCTGATTAGATATTAGCTGCTTGACTGTGGCAATTGTCTTCTTTGGGTTTCCTGTAAGATCACCTTTGAAATATAGAGATATGGAAAACGCATGAGCATCCTGTCCATTCGTTAATCACCTATATGTGAACAAAAACTTTCCTTCCCAAGGGACCAAGTGGTCAACCTCTGTTTATCTTATGTTTTCAGAGGGAAGGATGAATAGTTAGAAAGAGCCAGGCGCAGTGGCTCATGCCTATAATCCCAGCACTTTGGGAGTCCCAGGTGGGTGGATCACTTGGGTCAGGAATTCAAGACCAGCCTGGCCAACATGGTGAAACCTCATCTCTACTAAAAATAAAATACCAATAAAAAGAGGTTAGAAAGATAAAAGAAACACTGCCAATAGGAGAAAGAAAAGAAAAGCAGGCAGGAGGAGAAAAACAGGGAATGACCGCTACTACCATACTAGAAAAGGCTTTCATCCGTGGAATTTGCCACATGTGTATTCACGCATAACCATAAAAATCACTGAAAGCTTTCTAGACTTTTGCTTCAAGTGGATATACTCTTTCTTTCTCCAAATAATAAAGTATATCATTACAGGAAGATGTAAGTGCAGAGATGCCAAATATAATTTTTGGAGCTCACAAAATCCTTATTATGCAGCTGGCTCTCAAAAGTCCTAATGGATGGCAAAAGGCAGCCATAACCAATAATGGGACCAGGTCACTAGGGGAAATCCACTGGGCTTCACTCATAATTAGGTTCTGTTTTGATTCCCAGAGATGTGTATTTTCTACTACCAGTCCAGGAACTGTTATACATATCATCAACAGCAGTCCATGGACAAACAGGCAGCATGCTCTCTCTTCCTCCTCTTATTCAGTTATTATTATTCTACATTAAACTTTCTTTAGCTACCTTTAAAATTTTGTTTGCTCTTTTTGCTGTTGGCATCTAGAATACACATACTGTTTGCTTTATATGAGAATTAACACCCACTAGCCTTTGTCACTGTTGCTACCATTTCAAGATCACAGGCTGAAATGACAGATTTAGAGACAAAATATCCAGAGATAGGTAGAGTCTGAAACTAGATATACACCAGTTGGTTATTTTTATACTCATATGCCATGAATGTCAAAAAAGGGTGGCAGTTTTTCTTTTTGTTTCCTTAGTCATTCAGAAGAGACAAACAATATTTCACACCCCTCTTCTTCTGCTTCCTGATACTGAATTCTCCACAACTGTATCTATGTGTTCCATTTTTAGCAAACTAAAGACAGTTTCTTAAGTGTCCAGTTAAGAGATACTGCCTTCTGTATATGTCCATTAAAAAAATCCCATGCCTGAAGTTCTTAAGACATGAATTCTGGAATGTGCTAAAACACAGGACTTCCATAATGTCTTAGAGAAGGGCATGATACCAGCATTTGTGGTCTAGGCACAAGAAATGGCTCATACAATTTTGGTGTCAGAAGGAGACTTCTGGAACTAGAACTATGTCATCTAAAAGAGACACTAAATGCCAGGGGTGAAGAAGTGCAAGAAAGATTGAAAACCTTTCAGAAGATTCCTTATGATACTGAGAGGAGAAGACAGATGAGGAGAAGGTAGAAATGTCAGGAAGATCAAAAGACTAGTCTTAGAGAGAAGAGTAGCTAAAGGGAACTAGAGGCTGGTGTTATATCTGGGATCAAAAGCCAGCAAAAGGAGAACTAGTCAGTGACTTGGCATGAAGTAAGGAAGACAAGTGCAGGTAGTTTTATTTTTAATATATTTCATTCAGTGTAGGGATTGTTGGTAAGGGTAGAATACAGCGAAAAAGATATAGAAGAAAAGAGTTCACATTTAAACACCAAGTAAATCACAATCAATTGTCATTATAAAATTGTTCAGATGGACTGAAGATGAAATTGATTGCTATTTGACTACAATTGATTTGTGCATAACACAAAGTTTGCAGTAGACACACAAAACTGCCCCCTGATGTTCATGAGGTTCCGGCTTAGAGGCCTTTTGACACCCAAAAAGTATTCCATCTGAGGCCTTCTCATGGGTAGTCTTTGGATGAGACATAACAACCCCTTCTATTTCACTTTCCAAGTCCTCCTCAAATTAGAAGATTGTAGGCTTTCTTCCTTATTTTTCTCTCTTATCATCCTGTTAGTTGACATAAAGTATTATTAATCCAACAAAACATTTTTCTTTCCCTTGGTAAGAATAAGTGCATATATTGTGGATCCCATATTTGGCCCCATGGCTAAGGTTCTTCCTGAATGATAATGTCTCCAGATTTTTATATCAGTTACCGTTGGACCTGTCCAGAGGTGCACTTGGGTACTAGAAAAAATTAAGTACAAATTGTAGATTTACTATTTATTATTTATTTAGAGAGATTCTTTCCCTCAACTTCTTGAGCCACCTGGGAAGCGTGTTGAGACATTTTATGGTTAGATAAACATCTGAATTCCTGTGATGATTGTAAGACTTTTCCTGTAACTACTTGTATGTGTCACTGATGGTAGTTAATCATTAGAACGGGCCAGGGAAGGTGGTTTCGCAACATCCTCACGTCTTTGCTTTTCGTAAGCGTCGCTCAGCTTCTTAACCTCATCTATCCAGTAAACATGCCCCATCAGTACTATGGGTCTTCTCCACATTGGGATTTACCTGTCTTTGCCAAACCCACCTAGAATCTCAAATGCCAAAAATACTTCTGGTAATATGTCACCCACGAGGCAAATGCTATTCATTTTTATCTCCAGTTTTGTAGAGTGACTTTTTTCCCAAAAAATGAAGAATATTTATTTTTCAAAATGAAAGCCAAATTTACCATATTCTAAATCTTCCTCTTTAAATTGTGTGTCATTTTATTTATCAATCATCATCTAATTCTTAGATATTGTTATATATGCATAAGTAACAGAGTCTTTGAAAGTTTAGTTTTGGGTTATACTGAGTGTATTGTCACTATTTTCCCCTAGCCCTTACTTAACATGCTGGAAATTGCAATCCATGAAAGCAATTCAAGCACTGAAAGTAAACGGAGTTCGCACTACATTTCTATTTTGGATTTACCCCCATAAATCTTTAACTCTAAGACTGCTGGTGAAGACTGTGCTTTCAAATCACCCAGAACAAACAGAGAGTGAAAAAGTCGGGAGGGAAGATTCATGAATCCTAAGGATGACCAGTATTCTGGCAGCTTGCAATAGATTGCTATATTATTCCTATGAAAGTTTACACAATTAAAAGGAGGCATATTGACAAATATGGGATAAGTCAACTTTTCTTCATGGATTTCTTGTTATGAAAGTCTTTTATGTTACCTGAATCAAATAAAATAGTCCAAACAGAAACAATTGTTTGCTTAATGGTCTGTGAAACTAGGACCAATGATTGCACTTTTAATTTCTGGCACTAAGGCTCTCAAACATTTAATAAAATCATCACATTGCTAAAACTTCTTATTTCACCTCTGTACCTTATTATGGCTCAGGGATTAAATTTCGATAATGTAATCAATAGTGTGATGAGGAGATTGTGGCTTTATTTTCAAGGATGTATTGCACAGAGAAATACAAAGGACCACTTTCTCAGCTAGTATGGAAAAGAGATGTAAGCAATGGCGATCCTTTCTGACTGCTTAGCCCTGCTCAAACTCCTCCACCCTTTAACTCAGCATTCTTCAAATCCTGTTCATTGCTCATTGATATCTGTGAAAATCCAAAATACCAGAAAACCAACCATCTCTCTATATGTGCTTTGTGTAGCAATTATATTACCTCATACCCTCTGAATATATTACATATATTAAAATCTATGTACAAAACAGAAAATTATAAAAATGAGATAATAAAATCAATATTATTTTTAAGATCATTAGCTAATATCTTTTTTTTTTTTTTTTTTGAGACGGAGTTTCGCTCTTGTGACCCAGGCTGGAGTGCAATGGTGCAATCTCGGCTCACCGCAACCTCCGCCTCCTGGGTTCAGGCAATTCTCCTGCCTCAGCCTCCTGAGTAGCTGGGATCACAGGCACGCACCACCATGCCCAGCCAATTTTTTGTATTTTTAGTAGAGACGGGGTCTCACCATGTTGACCAAGATGGTCTCGATCTCTTGACCTCATGATCCACCCGCCTCGGCCTCCCAAAGGGCTGGGATTACAGGCTTGAGCCACCGCGCCCGGCCCATTAGCTAATATCTTAATCCATTGGGGTTTATTGTTATAATTGCACATAACAAGTCCATATTTTCAAGTAATTTTTCTTGACTTTAATATTCAGAAGAATTATTGGAAAAGCCAAATAGATCTTCATTGCTTTCAGCTCATGGAAACAGTTTATTCTGTAAGTGAAAGTGTCAGCTTTAGACTTCCCCATACTCACCTGGGCTTACATTACAATCAGCATTATTTCTTGGTCAGAAAATTTGTGAGCCACTGGTCTATTTTGGGAGTTAATTTAGTTAAAACCTGATAATGCAACCTATAAATTTATATCACTGGCCATATATAAAAAAATTTTATGTATATACTGCAATATGCTGAAAATGAACAAATGAGTTGAAGATAACTCTATTAACCATTTTGCCTTACAGAATTATGATCCTTCTCCCAGGGATAGTTACATAACGTGGTCCTCTGAAACATAGTCTGAGTGAGAATCATTTAAATCTGTTTATTACATCATAGTGAAGGTTAATTACAATCTTATTATAAATGTAGATGATAAGAATATATAGAAGCTGTAGTGTTTTCTTCTCATACTCCAATGGATCATTTTGTACAATGGGTCATGTCAGTGTATCCAAGTTTAAAGACTACTGTCCTAACTGAAAAACCTGAAGTTTGGTCTCACGCTTTTCCTCTTCTAATTTTTAGTACTCTCTGATTTTATACATCCTGAAGATGCCAGATGTACCACTAGCCCAGACTTCTCTTCTGAGCTACAAGTTCATATATATAATAATAATCTATTGGATATCTCCATAGGAAAATCCTACATTTTCAAAACTGAACTTATATTCTCATCAATCGTTCTAATATTCATCCTTTGCCCAGGTAAAAACCCTTGACTTCTCCTTCTTTGCTTGCCACAGTCATGCCAATAGGTTCCTTTAATTCCACCTTCTAAAATCTCTCCAAGCCACCATCACTAGTTCCTACTTGTATTGTTTCTACCCTAAATGATGGGAAATTACCTGCTGACTTCCTCCAGTCTTACTCAACAAATTCTCATACTATTGCTGGATGATCTTTTTAAGAGTCAGAAATATGTTTTTCCACATTTTAATAACTCCATGTTAATGGTTCCCCTTTGTCCACAAGACAAAAGAGTTTGCTTTTCAAGGGCACAAAGCTTTCCAAGCTCTGACTCCCTCTCTGCTCTCCTTTGTTGCTATGTGTCACTCTCCTTTCACACTGTGAACTCTGATCCTCCCAAGCAACATGAATTCTGAAGGCACCATGATTTTTCATAAATCCATCTACTCTAGGCTTTTGTATCTGCCTCAGTGGCCTCTAAATTCAACCCACACCCATCTGAAAACTCCTACTTACTTGAAAGCATTAATTTTTCATCTCAAAATATTTTCCTGCTGCAGGCAAAATTGCCTTTATTCTACCCCAAGCATATCTCTGTCACTTCATTTTAGTTACTTTCTTTATTTTCTCCTCCACCTGATTGTGAGTACCTACTTAGCAGAACCCATTTCTTATTAGTGTTCATAGAATGTAGCACAAAATCTAGCATGTAGCAGCAAGGCATCTCACTAACAATGTGTGCTAGGAACTATTCTAGGTGCTGAGGATTCAGGAACAAATAAAATAGACAAAAATCTCTGAATTCTTACAGAATATATTGCAAGTTTTAGTGGATGTTATCCATATTATAGTCTGTATAACAATATACTATGGTTTATATCACATTGATTTGAACTGAATTTTGCCAAGTAGTAAAAAACACTTCAGTGTCATCAAACTGATCATAGACTGAAAATTCACTCTGCCTTCTAAGAAGAAATTTATTTCTTGTAATAAGATGATGTAAAATGCTTATTGACACAATTTACATGCCATCAATTTTTAAAAATTAAGAACTGGAAAGATTTGCATAAAAAGAAGTGCATCATCTTTTAAATGCCTGTTTTGATAATGTTTTCTAACTGCTACCTTTTGAGAGTAATTTCTCTGATAAATAGCACCTGGGTAAATAGTAAGTATGCAGTAGTTGTTTATGAATGTGACTACATGAATGGTAACCACTTAATTTAGGCCAATAATTGATATGATTTTTATGAGTTCTCTTCATGAAATACAACTAGATTACAAGTTGAATAAACTGGAGCTAAGATTTAGAGATGAAAAATTAAATCACATTTCATGTGATGCTCAATGCTCTACTTCATACTTCTCAAATCACAGTTTCACTGTCACAATGCTACTAGCTTCTACAATTTCAAGTTTTTCCAGAAATAATAATAATAGGTGATTATGTGCTAGATCCTGTAAAAGTGTTTACAAAGTGAATTATTGCATTGAATCTTCTCAACTTCATGAGCTATGTGTTATTATTCATTCTGTTTTACAGATGAGGAAATTGAGACTTAGATGCTGATAATCTTCCTATGGTTATACTGTTAATAAATCGTAGAGCAAGAATTTGAACTCAGATTTTGGCCTTGAAAAACCATAGGTCTGTCCTATGCTGCACTCACTTGGGGCACTGATACTGAAAGTAAAGACTAAAGGTCAATAAAACAACCAAACCCTGTCTACTAACATACCTATAATCTGCTGGGATTGAGGGCTGTGCTCAAATTCAAATGGAGAAGGACAAAAGGGCTAAATATGCGCTGAACACAGAAGTCTTCAGTCTTCAACCTTAAAAAGTTTCGGTCCGGGCGCGGTGGCTCAAGCCTGTGATCCCAGCACTTTCGGAGGCCGAGGCAGGTGGAACACGAGGTCAAGGGATCGAGACCATCCTGGTCAACATGGTGAAACCCCGTCTCTACTAAAAATACAAAAAATTAGCTGGACACGGTGGCGCGTGCCTGTAATCCCAGCTACTCAGGAGGCTGAGGCAGGAGAATTGCCTGAACCCAGAAGGCGGAGGTTGCGGTGAGCCGAGGTCGCGCCATTGCACTCCAGCCTGGGTCACAAGAGTGAAACTCCGTCTCAAAAAAAAAAAGTTTCGAAAAGGAACTTGTCATTGGCTCAGGAAAAATGAAGAGGAAAGAGTACCACACTGGTTATTGTTAAATTTGTTTATAGGGAAATACATAAACAATTTTCTGCCTCTGCTTCATGTCTGTTTTAAATTCATCCTGGCAAGCTCACTGTTAAAATGTCCTCATGGTGTTGGGAAGCAGCAAAGCAGGCTGGATGTTAGGGCCAAAAACATGTCACTTCTATTTGAGATCAATATATTTAGTTAAATGGATCTATCAGGTTAGCTGTAGTGACCAAGCATAGCCATGATGTATGAGACTTACACAATCAGGTTTTGAAGGAACATTGAATTTTGATTTGGTGAGTTTAGAACAGACTTAGAAAAATGGTAACCAGGGTAGATGACTGAGAAGGATGATAATAGGGAGATTGAACAAGAAACCTACAAACGAATTCTACCTACTTCTATTCTTTTTTTTTTTGAGACAGAGTCTCTCCCTGTTGCCCAGGCTGGAGTGCAGTGGTGCAGGCTCTGCTCACTGCAACCTCTGCCTCCTGGCTTCAAGTGATTCTCCTGCCTCAGCTTCCCGAGTACCTGGGATTACAGGAGCCTGTGTTATGGCTGTTTCTATGACTTAGCAACTTAGAAACTCCTAGAGTTATTCACACCTCGGAAATTGGTTCTTGAGGATGAGCAATATCATCAGTTTTGGAGTCAAGCCTATGCTCAAATGTAGGTTCCATATCTTGCTAGCTCTGCAAGTTTAATGTATCTGAACTTCAGTTTTCTCTTTTTTTAATTGGAATAATCATATTTACCTCTCAAAATTATTGTGAGGATCAAAGAGATAATGCATGATGTACTCGGAACAGGCCTAGGAGGCCTAGAACACAGTAAGTGCTCAATATTTCAGTTCTCTTACCCGTCACCTGGTAATCTCACTATAAAAATAAATGCACCATCTACAGATTCATACACATGCATACAAATGCAAATTACTGGCTTAGAAGAGAAAAATAGGAAATAGGCACCATTCAAATGTGGAAAATATTAGCATTATGCTCTGACCCTCTTGCTTCCTATATGTACTGCTAAAAATTTAACGTGATCTTGAGAAAAGAAGATATCAGTCAACAGTCATAGACCTCATAGGTCGGCTTCCTATAAGAAGCAGACTACTATGGAGCTATGAGGAAAGTGCTCTGTCTACCCACTAAACAGATTCTTCTTTGGGAAAGTTTTTTAGAAGAGCCTTTAGATTTTCTTTAGAGTCAAACACACCTAATCCTAAATAATACCTTTTGGAAAATAAGAACTAAGGCTAACATCTGCTTGGATTCAGGATAACCAAGATGGAAGCCATAATTTTTGTTAAAGATGACACCTTGCACTCCAGTGTGCATACTCTGTCTCACCTGGGATTAAAGTTATTCTTCACCTCCCTTTCTGTAAGTACTATTGCATTCCAAAGAATTCTGCTTCCTGTCCCTGTACTGTGAAGAGAAAAACACTATTAGTAGGATATCATATTCACAGTCACTGTTTGACTGCATGTGATGCGTAATGACTATAATAATTATATTTTATGTTTTTTCTAGATACTTCAAAACAGTACTTCATTATCAGTGATGATGTCTAGACAAGAATTTAGAGAATTTAGCCAGCCCTTTGAGAAAATATTAAGTAGCAAACATAGTTTTTTATATGCCTGGCACTATTCCAAAAAGGATCAAATACAAGGTAACGACTTATAAGGTGGTTACTATTATTATCCCCATTGTGCAAATAAAAAGTTTTGGACCAGAGAGGTTACATAATTTGCCAAAGAGGTACATATTTACCATTTAGATGGTAAATATGAAAGCTGTCCTGTGTTTCAATCTATTCTAATATATACCACCATTACTCGTGGTACTTAGAACACTTCGTGCAAAGTAAGCCACCTTCTTTCTCCCAGTATCAAAATTGTTCTAATACAGTAAAATCTTGTCCTGTTCCACCCTTTGCCCAACCCCTTGAAGATGGGCAAATAACTTTCTTACAATATGGAGAGGTATTATTGCAAAATTTACTGCCAGGTTGAGACCTTGCATGCCACACTAAATTTTTATGGCAGTTATAAAAGCCTAAAAAAATCTAAGTCTATCATGGGACTACTTATAAATCCTAATAATAACTCTCTGACCAAGCTGCGTCATAAAAGAGTCCAGTGGCTAAAGTCAAGTAAGCAAGAACAAAGGTCTGAATGATTTCTTTAGTTCGATGCTTGACTCTTCTTCCCTTTTTCTGCAAGAGAATTAAGAGAAGAGGGAGGTAAGGAGAGGCAGAAGAAAAAAGGGGCTTCCCATAGGAGTCCCAGTAGATCTCATTTTCTGAACTCCAGTTTTCTTTTAAGTAAAATGGTATTCAATACATTGTGAAGTTCTTTGAAATTCCATTTTACTAAACCCGCTCAGGATTTAGGAGGCCAATTTAATAAGTGATTGTAGAATTCCTGCCATCTGAGTGCTGCCTCAGGAGTTATTCCCCTGTTGTGTGTTTCTTTTTAAGTATTGGAAGGCCTGGGGAAATACTAAACAGAATTACAAAAATGAATTATACAAAATGTGACTTTAAAGTAATGAGACCAATTCTACAAGCCACACCTGAAAATCAATGATATTACCAAAATTATACTTACACTTTTAGTCAAAAGGACATAACACAAATCCATGGGATTAGGGAACAAAAAAAGGATTGGAAGAAAACATACAAACTCAAAACAGTCGTTACCTCTGAAATTAAAGGGCACTTTAGTCTATTATGTTCTATAATATTTTAAGTGCAATCTGTTCATGCATTTTTAAAATTATTTAACTCATTTTGGATAAAGAAAAGCACCAAAATCAACTCAAAAATTTGGTTGTTCAATTTCTTTTTTTCAAGAATATTCAAAGAATGAGATTTTATGCTTTCAAGAAGTAATCATTCCAAGGCTTCAGTTCTTAGCCAATACTGCATTCTCACAGCCCTTTCATTTTAGGGTTAGCATAACGATCATGGCTGAACAGAAGCAGAAACAGAATAACTGTTGGCCGTGACTGGGATCTCATTGGTTTCTTTGATGTACTAATGGAACCTTGTCACAGTTCACACTAGACTTCTTTCATTAATTTATATAGTCAGTCTCTGCAATATGTAGCAGCCCCATCATTTATTTCATTTCTTTCTGTTGATTTATGACATTATCACCAATTGGATTTCACCCAATGGTTGGGTTTCTTCATATATTTCTCAGATATGCAAGAACAAAATTCACTTTCCCCCCTTTGAGAGAAAAAGCAAGGAGAAAGTATTTGTTCCTAAGCTTGAATTTTTCATCATAAACGAGTGCTAATGGATGATGGTGGGGATTGGACTGACTCTTGGAAGAAGTTGAATGTATACCCTAGAATGCCAAGTGTTAAAAAATACATATATCTTGGTTAAGATTCAGGAAAAGTATATTTCAATTTTATCCAAAAGAAAAATATTGGTTAACGTGAAATTAAAATGAAAAACAATACTCCTCTTTATTTCCTCCTCCCCCCAAAACAATTGCAACCTCCTATAAAGTCTTCAAAAACAAAATAATATAAATTGATGTGTTTTGCTCCTAACATTCTATTGACATTTATAATTTAGTATGGAGAGACTTTTAAGAGGGAAAAATGGTGAATTACAATGTATCAAAGGGTTTAGGGCTGAGATTGCAGAGGGTCTGCACTCACACTGTGGTACCATCACTCAGCAAGCAGGCAGAAACAGAGAACAGGAAGAGAAAAGAGAAAAAGAGAGCCTTTCATGCGTACTGATCCACATGCTGGCTCTAAAGCAGAATAACAGCTTTTCAGAAAAATCACCTGAAAAAATAAACTTGCAACTCTTCTCATTTGGCACAGGTAGGCATCCATAAATATATTCACATATACAATAATTGACAATACTATATCAGTACAGTGGATCGTAATCATTAAGAAGAACTTAGCAAGCCCATAACAATGAGTATGAATTGGGGAAAAAAAATCCCTGTGGAAGGACCTGGGATAAATCATTCTTGACTCTTTATCAAATAGTAAAATTAACTGAGAATGCCTGGTATGACTGCGCCCTGAAGCCAAGTGATATTCATATGAGATATTTCTGGGTTAACACTGCAGCCCAGGGAATTAAGGTATAAATACTAGCCTTAATCCCTCCAGCTGCTTGCTCCCATTTGACTGGAAAGCCTTGCAATACTCTGTGCTAGTAGGGGCAGTATATGTGCATTAGCAAATGAGGTGTCTTGGGAAAATTAACTCCTGAGAAAATTTCAAATCTATGTGTTTGTACATATAATTTAAAGTTGATTCCTTTTACCAAAGGATTTTAAGAGAATTAAGAAATAAGATGTTTACTATTCAGAGGTGAGAGGTACAAGAAGGAATGTCCTGATGGTATTAAAACATCGCTAATGCATAAGCACTTTTGATGCTGTCCACTCTTAACGGCCATTTGTCTAAATCATAATCTCCTGACTGATATGTGTGGATAAATAAGGACTTTGGAATCAGAACTAGAATCACTTGCAGCTTCACTACCTGGTTATATGCCCCTGGTCAGGTCATCTGTCCTCTCTGGGTCTTAATTTCTTCATCCACAAAAATGGAGATGGTAAGATTTAGTTCACATAAATGTGCAATACAGAAATAATGCATTTATTCAATCGAGACAAAGTAGGTAATCCATAATTGACAACTTTTGTATTCCTATTATTGGTAAAATAAATGCCGATAGACAAACGGTCTTACCTTCTGGGAGTAAATCATACAAGTCACTAACAAGAGTGGAGAGAATTCAGTATCTACTCAACTCCTAGTATATGCCTAGAATTTGATTTTTCACTTTATATACTTTATCACATGAAATTGTCCAAGTAATCTAAGAGGCATGTATTCTTAGCTCTGTTTAAAGATGAGTAGGCTGAGACTGGATACGATTAGGTAACTTCTTTAAAGTCACACAGTTATAAATGTCAAAGTATCATAAAGTGAGGATTTCTGGAATACTGCTAGCTTGTCATTGCTTTGCTAATTGAGTCCTTGTATCTTTCCAAATTCATTTTTAACCAAGAGATTGTGTCAGGTGTAATGTCTACGATCATAAAATTACAGTTCTCACTAAAGTCTTCTGGCAAGCTTTGCAAAGAGCTGCACGTATGGCTTAGGGGTTTTGTGATGATGTCCAGAAATCTTAGTAATGCAGAGCTTAGAATTTCAACATCAGTGTTCCATAGATCTTCTCTATAAGGGAAAGGTTTATTTTTCTTCATCATGGCAAAAGAGAAGACCTTGCATTTTCCGGGTTCAAAATAGACCCTCCATTTCCTGTATTTTCTTCAAATTGCCTTGGGTGACAGTTGATCAAGTATTCTGTACTATGTCAAAACTGTTTGTAGAAATGCTCCAGGAAATTGTAAATTTCAAAACATGTAGGTTTGTTGTCTTCACAGTACAATAGCTAATAAAGTCATGAGGGCATCAAGGGCTTATTTTTATCTTGTGGGCTTCCAACTTACAAAAAACACACAGTTACACACAGATGCTCCCACAGTCACATGTGAGCTCTGGGAATTTGCCAGACCACTGGAATATTTGTATGTTCAAAAGTTTGAAGATATTTTATTCAAAAAGACTAATCTTAGAATTGTTAATGTGATTGCAAAACAATGCAGTGTACAATTGTCTCATCAGTCACTGGATGTTTAAGAAATTCTTGAAAGAATGAATCATCATATAATGTGCCTGATGTAGGACCTTGCATTACATTATCTTAATGAATAGTTGCTCAATGAAAGACTACATTAATTCAGAAGCTAAACATATAACAATACCTTTTCTCCTGTAAAACACAGAAAAAAATTTTTTTGTTAAGGTGGCCAAAGGAATCACATTAAACACATGCTTTCAGAATTAACAAGTTTATTTTCATAGAGCTAATTCTAAAAGAAGTTCTCCTCAACATTCAGACATAGAACATATAAAAGCATATAAAAACCACAAAGAAGAAAGCATACACATTACTGCCATGTATTTATAAACATCCTACTTTAAGTAACAATTATTATCTCAAGTTCTGTATATGAAAAAGGAAAGTATAGAGTGTTATTAACTCAAGATTCATTCACTCATGAGTAAAATTAAGTCATTTGGAAGGCTACATTGGCTTTATTAGTAATAGAGTAATAACAGCTATCCATTTTTTTTTTGCCTTACTGAAGGCCACTTATTTAACATTATACCTCTATGGAAAATTTCAGATATTTATGAAGTTGAATGCCTAGACATTTTGGCAAATCACTTAACCATTTCATTGACGCTACTATCTCTATTACAATACTTTATTGCCTTCAAAATGAAGTCCAAATTCCATAGCATAGTATGCAAAACCTTATAGTAATCAGAACCTTGCTTTCCTCTGATATTAGCTAGAGAGCTTTGCTTTCAGGCAACTATCACCGAATATGACTTACTTAACCAACTATTGAATTTGTTGGGAAGATGAGTGAGGTGACATGTTGGAAAGGAGGACTGCAGAACCAGACCCAGTGCTGGGAGGAACCAGGCTGTTTCAGAAGGTCTGAAGGTTTGGTGCTGCTTGACTGTTCCATGTAGGGATACCTCTGGAAACCCAAGGACCTCAGAGATTCTCAGTCTTTTTGTCATTCCTCTTGAATCTAGTTGAGCAGAAAGGAGGGCACCTGATTATTAGTCCACTGAATGGTATCAAATGGGGAGAAGTCACTACCTCCAAATAAAGTCAGGTTCATAGTGCCATAAGATAGTAAAATGAATAGCAACAAGTATCATTAATTGTCCATCTCTCACTTCCAACTTATTTTCTTGCTCCTCTTTTTTTCATTTCTTATAGCACGTAGAACTTGCAATTACACGAATCCTCCACCATTCATTTGCATACACCTTTCTTTCAGTCTTCTAAAATGCCCTCTTTTCTTTTTCTACCCTAATGAAGTAATTCTGACCCAGCCTCTGAGGCTCAGCTTCTTTTCCAACAGCCTTTGCTCCCATCTCTTTCTCCTTCTTCACGCCCCAGTTGGGCTGGGTGTCCCTTCTGCCTTTCCCTAGCATTCCCTGTTCATTTTCATATTTGTCACCACAGGCAACATTGTAATTGCTGACCTCTCTAACTCCTCTTCTCAGGCCTGTTACTACATTTGCCTGGAGTTCTCCAATTTTCTCTCCCAACCCTTGGCATGGTGAATGGTGTGCCCTTGGGAGGATGCCCTTGGGAGATGCACTTCATAAGCCTAGGAAGGAGGGCTTCCCCACTGGGTGGGGAATTCTGAGTCTCAGGTAACTAGCGAGTGGTCTAGATGTGGGGGGAGATGGGAAGATAGATTGCTCAAATTCTGGGTATATATATATATATCTCCTTGGCCTCATGGATTCCTTGCCCCATGGAGAGAATTGTGGTCAGAGAGGGCCAGGCCAGGTGGGGCTTTCTAATGCTCAGTGCCTAGTGCAGAGACCCCGATTACCTGATTCCAAGGGCAATGCTGTCTCAACTAGGCTGTCAGTTACTCGAAGAGAAACCATGTTTACTTTGTAAAACCAGCAACTCCTGTAGCTTATGCACAGTAGCACCCTATATGAATTTGATGAGGACCAAGTGAATGGGTTTGTGAGCCTTAGTTTTTCCTGAAAAAATGGAGGTTATGCTACCTACCTGTCCTGTCTACTTTCCATGCTAATATGAGAGGGAGGAAGTAATTGATGTGAAAGGAATCAAAGCTTTTAAAGATTGTGTCTAACAGCTTCTCAAACAGACTTATGACTCATTCAGTTGCCCTCCCAGAACAAGAAACAGCAAAATGTTTTACCAAGTCATTTAGAACACAGTTTAGATTGTGTGTATATACGTATATGTGCATATATATATATATATATATTCATATGTATACTGAGTCCTTGGTACAGAATCTTAAGAATTGAGTTATTATTATGAATAAATAATACAAATAGAATCATTAACATTTTCAATCCCTATAATTTATACTTCACCCTTTCCCTTTAAAAAATGTTAGAAAATCTCTAATAAGGGTCTGCAAACAAGAAGAATAGGAGCTCACCAAGTGGCATAGGACACGAGTTATTCTTAAGATACTCAGTCACATACAAGCTAATCATCTTAATATCGCAATTTTAGGCTGAACATTCTGAGTGTGATTATAACGTTTTTTTCTTTAATCTTATTTATATAGGAAAGATTGTCATCGGGGGTGTGAAGTGACCTTAGTAAGGTGAAAAAAAAAAGTAGGATTTACTGCATATTAGATCTTCTCCTGACTGAGCTGTGTTCATTCAGTCATTCATTCACTATTCACCCATTGTGAAACCATTATTGAGCATCTCTCTTGTAGAAGTTGTAGAACATGTGGGGATAAAAGAAGAAATAAGACATGAGATCTGCCCACAGGAACTTGCAATCTGGTGAGAAAGACAAAAGTAAGCTGTGCATTGCCATAATGGTAAATATAAGCATAAATCCTGATATAGAGATAGTCACCTACTCTACTTTTCTCAGACCCCCAGGACTGCAGAACTTCCAGCATTACAAAGTTGATGATAAAAGAGAAATCAGCCCTTTAATTTGGTTCCTGATATGCTTTCTGTTTGCTTGATTTTCAGTTTTATTTTACACTTCTCATTCACTTTTGTCAACAGACTGATTGAGTAGCTACCATGTCACAGATGAAGATGACTGTGGCTTATCCAGTTTTCATATCAGCAAGGCTGACACAGTTCTGCAGGACAGGGACAGTATGTTTAGTTTACTCCACTTGCTATTAGGTGCGTGCCACTGAGACTTACTTCATGAGTGTTACTTGATGAATCAGGCATTGATATTTATTTCTTAATTGTGTATCCAAGATTCCTATTAAATAGCCAAGAGCTTTGAACACCACGTGCCTGCTAGGAGAGAAGCATAGTTAACAGAAGATTTTATTCCCCACTCACTTTTATCTCTACCCAGAGCTCACCTGAGTGTCAATGAAGTGCAAACATGGTTTGAGGAAAAAGTTATGTCTCATTGATTTCTCAAGATACGATTACAGTAACCTCACTTGGAGGTGTATAAAATTTAAGAATTAGAGCCAACAAAAATGAGGAATTATAACATAATAGCTTTATGGTGATGAACGTTTTTCACAATTGTGTGATGCCCTGCTAAGAAAACTCTAGCAAAAGAACCAACATAATTCCAAAGAAGAAACAAATACCTAGCCTTAAAAATATCATTGGCTCTGACACCCCAACTTTTGACCCTTAATACCTGAAATGATCATGAATCCCACAGGGCCTCTTGTCACACTGTATATGTAAGATTTTCTCAGTTCCTGATACTGGCCTATATTTGTTTAATATCAGTCTGCATTTACTTCCCTTCAGCCAGAGGGATTGCATGCACCAGCTGTTTACACATCTTCAGGAGGAGGAAGGGAGTGGTTATCTAGTTCTGCACACTGTCTCGTGTCAGAAAAGTTTCCAAGTCACTGAGGGATGTGTGAGACCACAGAGTTGAAGAAAAGTTCGGTCTTTAGTATTTCCTTTTCTGTCTTTTTATGTTAAAACTACTGAACACAGGCTCACCCAGGCTCTCTGTTCATGGGCCGACTGCACCGTCTGTGCTTCCTAAAGACGGGGACTGTGGGGAAGTCAGTTGCTGAAATTGTAATGACTCCAAAACTTTTCGTAACCTCCCAAGCTGTCTAATATAACTTAATATGCAACCATTCTTGGGGCTTTTGTTTAGCAGCTTAAAAGATTTCCCAGGAGAAGAGAAGGGAGAGACAGAAAGCATACTGATGGGAAAGAAAAGCTGAAGGTAAGATGTAAATTATACAAAGATTACACAATGGTGTAGAAAGGGTAGCCCTTAACACTGGCCATCTGGATGGCCGTTCAGAGTCCTCCACCCACAGCGTACTCCTTAGGACTCTAGGCCATGCACCACGTTTGTGTGCCACTGATGAGAGAAGGTCAATTGTGAAAAGATAGTGCTTTTGTTACTTAGATGGTAGACACAAACTGCATGAATTAAAGCCCTTTAGCTTGAGTTTAGTTTTTATGGTCATTCTGAAACGAGCAAGATATGTAAAACAGACAAAATAATAGAGCTGTAAGAAATAGGAGCAGAATGCTGTGCACCATGCCGGAAGGACACGGACAGAAGACCGGTTCACCCAGACTCCACTTTGGAAGCCTTGGCTATATAGAAGGCCCTGTGCAAGCATGTGCAAGCAGCATCATAACCCACATCTATTGCTGAAGGAGTTTTATAAGCAAGTGCTAACCTACACTAGACATTCACTTTACAAAGGGCACTCACAAATATTAGCTCATGTAATCCTCTCTGTAGCCCTGTGAAGTAAAGAGGGCATATAGGGAATTAGACCCTGTTGGTTTAAGTAGTGTTTCCCAAGGCCATGGGAGTAAAAGGTAGTGGAGCCACGTTTGTCTTCAGATTCCACTTTCTTGGCCCTTTGTGCTTACAGTTCGTGACTCTGAGACATTTACACCTAGGAAAGGGAACCAATATGTAATTGCTGGGCAGACCCTAACCAGGGCTGTGATACCGTAGGGATATTGTCTCATATTTTTTTCAATTTTTCTTTTTTTCCCTATTCATCCACAAATATATTAATAATATTACTTATTTTCCCAAACTGTTGGACAATTAGAAATTCACACTACTTACCTCCATTATGTCATCATTGTAGTATTACTAGGAAGGGAAGATTTCTTAAAATGTATCCACATGCTTACATTTTGCTGTAAGGATTGAAATAATTGGATCTGCATTGAACTTCTTAAATTTATTTATTTATAATATAAATATAGGCCTATAATTGCAAATCTTCATAAAAATATTCCTGCTGAAAGCAGTGGAAATGCAAAGAATATGCACACACGGGAACGCACAATCCCATAATGTCTTGCTGACATCCTGCAACATTCTTCCATCAGCTATGTACTAAAGATGCAAACTACTAAATAGCAGAGGATAAATCATAGTTCCCTGCCTGTTTTCCATTTGGTACTCCTGTATTCACAACCTTGATAGCAATAAGTAAACCTTCTGTTTCTTTTTCAAAAATTTTATAGGATGCTCTCATGTCCTTTTCTTCCCCTAATCCTCCTCCCACAATTCAGCTCACTCAAAAAATGCTATAAAGTTTCAGAGAAGAGGTTTGCTCAAAGCAACTACAAATAAAGTGCATGCACATAAATAACTTAGCCTGACTTTTTGTTTAATGTCCAAGATGATTGGAACAGATTGTATCATGAACTACTTTCCCTTTGGCTAATTAAATAGCAGTACCCACTTACCATAAAGCATATTCTTATTAAAACAAGTATCTATAGTCATTCTGCTGGATAAATTACTCCCAAGTAAGTGCCATAAAGCCCATTACATTCCTGCTTTAGGAATGGAGCAGGTCCAAACAGACAATCAAAGGATTTCACTGGGATTATTTTAGATTAGAAAAACTAAGGGAGACATGCGGCACTGACAAGATCGTAAAGGCATAAAGGATAAATTAGGGATTCCATACCAAACAAAGTGCTCTAGTGTATCACAGTATATCCAAAAGTAAAAACAAATTCCTACTGTATTAACCTTCGCCAAAATGGAAATCTGTTTATGCAGAAATAAAAATGTCACGAACAACTGTTATCTCCTGTACAAATCAAAATGACTTTTGAATAATAATTTAAAAAAATTCTTTCAAACCAACGATTATGGAAACATACCATAGGAAGGAACACACCTTCATTTCAAGAAATTGCTTTTTACATTTAACAGAAAAGGTTATGTTATGGTTTATCATATTAATAAACTATTATTTCATAACCATATTTTTATTGCAATATATTACCTGCTAAGTTACGCCCTTTTTTTTTTTTCAGGAAAAAACATGGCAGACAAGAGATTCTATGAAAGTTTTTCTTGCTGCCAGTTGTTAAATCTTTCAAAAGCTGTCAGCAGCCTCAGAAATCAAGTTCAAAATACCATAGCCAACATGAGCATAGACATAGGCTAGTCTATTTTTAAACTGTAATACAAAACTGCCAGAGAAATACCTAAACACAAACGATTATTTAAAACGAGATCATCTTATCTAGCTTGTCAATGTAAAGGACAAAGTCAGTGAAGTGAAATTTAACCCACAACATCTATAAATATCACTAGACATTTGGAGCTAAGTGATTTTTGCAGGCTAATTTTTCCTTAAACTCATTATGCACTATAGCCTTCATGCTGTAATCCCTCACAGATCCTTTCCAGTCTGGCCACAGGAAGTATGGGACACTAACCATCCAACGCAGGTCCATGGGCTCGATTCCCTACTTTGCCTCAGTCCAGCAAGCCCTTTTCCTTAAGGGTGAATGGATGGCAAAGACACTGGCATCTGCCCTGGAAACTCAGGCAGGAAAGGAGCCATACTTGTTTGTACAAATGTTATTCTGGGTTTACCTTGTGTGTGCAAAAGTTGATTCACCATATTGCTTCTGAAGGAGAAGACTATCCTTGACATTGCACTCAGAGCAGCATCAGCTGGGCCAAATATCCCACGCTTATGACAGGGAGCTAGTTATCTGATGGAAACAGAGGTGAGTTATTTGGATGTATTTTTCCTGCTTAAGCTGCTGCTGCTGTCATATTCTTGGCGGTGAAGCCCTGAAGAAACAAGGAATGCACTGTCATTTCTTAAGGTACTGATTGCCTTTGCTGTCAGTTCATGGGGATGCCCACCTTTGGCTGCTGCTGATAGATGTTACAGCCCATCATTCATTTCACACATATTTTTTGAGAGTATAATATGTGACAGCAATGAATTAGGTGCTGTAGACAAAAGGGAACATGACAGGTGAGGCTCTTACTCTCAAGGAACTTTAAGTCTAGTGAAAGAGACAAACATTGAATAAGTATTCAAAGAAAGTAGGTATTTGGGATCTGTAAAAATATAGTTTGGAGAAAATTCCTACTACATTTTTTTCTTTTAAAAATATGATACATTTAATATACAAATATATGTATGTTGCAAAATACCTAAACAATACAATACTGTGAAAATTTTCCTTCCTTTTCCCTCTAACTTATACCCTTCCTGTAGGTAACTACTACACTTGCATTTGAAAGTAACATCCAGATAAGTACCTACCTACATATATGTACACACATATAGGTTGGCTTTTCTTTTTTATATAAATGAGATTATGGTATAAATATTATGCAACTAAATATTATATCAGAGAACATTTTCCATATAAATATAGAGAGACACACCATATTTTTTTACAATTATTAAGTTCCCATATGTGAACATAACATAATTTACATAACCATTCCCCTTTTGACCAGTGTATTTGTTTGGAGAATGTAACAAACTAGCACACGTTCGATGGCTTAAAACAACCGAAATTTATTCTTTCACAGTTCTGGAGGCCGGAAGTTTGACATCAGTATTCCTGGGCTGAAATCCAGGTGTCGGCAGAGCCGTGCTGCCTCCAGAGGCTCTGTGGGAGAAATCACTTCTTGCCGCGTCCAGCTTTTGATGTTTGTCAGCATTCCTCGGCTTGTGGCTACATCAGTCCCGTCTTCAAGGCCAGCATCTTCAAAGCACTTTCTGTTCCAGCTTCCCATTGTGTGTGTCAAATCTCCGTCTGCCTTTTTCTTACAAGGACACTTGGGATATTACATTCAGGTCCCACTTAGATAATTCAAAATAATCTCACCATCTCAAGATTCTGAAATTATTTCTACAAATAATTTCCAAACAAACAAACAAAGTCCTTTTTTTCCCCCCATATAAAGTAACATGCACAGATTCCAGGAATTAGAACTGGATAATTTTGGGGGCTATTGTTCAGCCCAGTATAGTGTATGTTTAAGTTGCTTCTATTTTCAATACAAACAATACAGCTATAATGATCATTGAACATTTATATTTGTGCACTTGTGTAAATATTTTCGTAGGTGAAATTTCTAAAAGTGAAGTTTCAGAACAAAAGAGTCCATGCAACCAAATATTATTAAATAATGCCAACATACACTCCAGAAATAAAAAGTGCCACATCACTGTGTACTCTCCAAGAAACTTGATGTAGAAGCTCATTTTCCTCCATTTTTGTCCAGATTACATATTTTATCTGTTCTTGTCAATTCGAAAAATAAAAACTGGCAACACATTGTTGATTGAATTTTCTTCTTATTAATAGGCTTAAAAATTCTTATTTGTAATGGGATAAGCAGCAGGGGAATTAACTGAAGGAAGGATTTAGAATAACAGCATTGTGCCTCATTCCCACCACTTTCTCTGCTACAGAGAGGACAGAGGGCAGGGGCTTTCTGACTGCAGGAGAAAAGAACAGCTCACTATATAACATATGATATATTTACGGTTTGCAAGCATGGAGTAGGTACGTAGGGATGTGTAAGAGGTACAATGAAGCTTGACATTTTAGTTGACCTTTATATCAGACATGGCAAGGTGGGGGTGGATGGGCAGAAGGAGAGCCATATCTGCCCAGCAATTAAACAAGGACATTGAACTCTCCATCCATATGGTGAGTCCTCCTTATTTAGTGAATTTTGATGGCTTCTTGTTTCTAACACTCCTTGCCTGCTAATCCAAGGCTCATGACCAGCCCTTGCTCTTGAGGATGACAGCTAATGGAAAATGAATCTCTACAAATCTAAAAGGAAACTTACGCCAGCTACCTATACTAACTATCAGTAACTCACTTATAAGACTAATCTTACAACGAAATGAAACTAGAAAGTTGAGGAAAACTAACACATGATAGAAAAGGATCAAAGCTGACACAGAGAAAAAAGAAAAATTAATCTTAGAGAAAACAGCAATAATTCAAAGAAAAGATTTTAAAATTTTAAATAATTTTTTAATTACAATCCTCAGTTTTCACCACAATGTATCTGCAAAGAAATACAAATCAGCTAATGCCATAAATTATAGTAGACCCGATAGAATGGGAAAACATGTCGCTGCTGGAAAGCATAAGGTGTACCAACACTTTATACTGCCACAAAAGAAAGTCCATGAGTTTATGTTAGGGAAGAGAGTTAGTTGCAGAGTGCTGTAGATGGTGTAATGCCAAGTGTAAAACTTGTAAATACATGGAAGAAGGCGTGGAAGACTGACACCAAACGGTTTAGTTTGGGAGAAGGAAGGAGGGGAAGACTGGATTTGTTTTCCTCCTTCTGTATATTTAAATTATATTTCAGTGGGCATGGATTATATTAGTAGTTAAAAAATAAACTAAAGGGTTAGAGAAATAATAGCATTTTCCATTGACAAAACTTTGGGAAGTTCTAACATACTGGACAGCACAGAGATGATTAACACTAGTTTTTATAATAGCTTGTAAATCAGAATGAACTTAGTACACAAGAGAGTCTCCATTCCTCCCCATTTATTTAAAGCCTTTTTAATCATACATATGGGTGTCATTGCAGGATATATGTGAGACAAGTGACATCGGTGACACTACACTTCTACTTTTGCTTTTATTCCCCCATACCTTCATACCCACCTGATAAAGATAAATTAATGGGAGTTTACAGACATGCAAACAATTGATCATCAGCCTGAAGGCACTGACTTATGAGGATGGATTAGAACAACTGAATATGTATCTGGTAAAGTAAGAGACAACTGGCTCTGGTAGTAGAAAAGAAGAACGTGATTAGTATCCAAAGAGTACTTGAAAATAAAAGATTCTAAAAAGGGAAATCTGATTCTTAACTGGGAGCCAGCAAATGATTAACAAACTTAGTGGTGTACTTATTTATTCTTAGATCCTGCCTGAGGATATTGACCTGAAAGAAGATAGCCTTGGTGGATTGTCTCTGGAGATGGGAGAAGCAGAGTCTTCATCCCCAGGGGTCCCAGAGTGACCAAGGGCCCTCAGAGCCCTCCAGTGTTAGCTTATAGCATGACTGGTGCATGGGTCAGCTTCAGAATGGGGCCAGCAAGCCCATGTCTCCACTTCTAAAGCCTTTTCACATCCTCTCCACCACTGCTCCCACAGCACTTTCTTACATTGCAAGCATGGCATTCGATTTATCATACTTTGTTTCCATCTCTCCCACTAGCCTATAGGCTCATTACCAGCAGGAAACTATTTCTTAAACATGGTCTCATCCGGAAAACACCAAGCTTAGAGCCAGCACACATAGAAAGTACCCCCCACAAATATCTGTAAATTGAAGAAGTCAAGTAAGATTGACTGCTTGTTGCTTTGAATGAGTAAGTCAAAGAAGAAAAACGTGAGGAACCTATTCTGGTACAGACAGAACATAACCACAAAGTTCTCAGAAACAAACTGAAAGACATGTCAAAGGCAGCAAAAGGGGTGTTAAGTAACACCACTTTGAGATACATGACACATATGAAATCATCATAATCTGTTTTTTGTTTGTTTGTTTGTTTATTTGTTTGTTGAGATGGAGTTTCCCTCTTGTTACCCAGGCTGGAGTGCAATGGCACGATCTCGGCTCACCGCAACCTCTGCCTCCTGGGTTCAGGCAATTCTCCTGCCTCAGCCTCCTGAGTAGCTGGGACTACAGGCACGCGCCACCATGCCCAGCTAACTTTTTATATTTTTAGTAGAGACGGGGTTTCACCATGTTGACCAGGATGGTCTCGATCTCTTGACCTCGTGATCCACCCACCTCGGCCTCCCAAAGTGCTGGGATTACAGGCTTGAGCCACCGCGCCCGGACCATAATCTGTTTTTTAAAATCTGCTTTTTATTTCTTTAACAGTATACAGTAGATATCTTAGTGCAATGATTAAAAACACAGACCCTGGGCTGGGTGTGGTAGCTCACACATGTAACCCCAGCACTTTGGGAGGTTGAGGTGGGCAGATCTCCTGAGGTCAGGAGTTTGAGACCAGCCAGCCAACACAGTGAAATCCCGTCTCTACTAAAAACACAAAAATGAGCCAGGTATGGTGGCAGGCACCTGTACTCCCAGCTTCTCGGGGGGCTGAGGCAGAAGAAACACTTGAACCTGGAAGGCTGAGGTTGCAGTGAGCCAAGATCATGCCATTGCACTCTAGCCTGGGTGACAAGGGTGAGACCTTGTCTCAAACATACACACACACACACACACACCCTGGAGTGAGACAGGTTAGGTTCAAATCCCAACCCTACCACGTACTGTGTGACTTTGGGGACAAGTTACTTAACTTGTTTATGCCTAGCTTTTCTCATCTAGTGATACTAATACTACCATCTATCTCACAAGAATATTATGAGAATTAAATGACAATAGTGAGTGCTTGTTAAATCATAAAGAGAACTCTTACAACTAATCACAGACCTGGTCCTCTTGCCCTACCACCTATTCAGCTTCTTTTACTAATGAAATCCCTGCATGCTTCGTAATTTTTTATTATCTTTTATAACCTCTCACTCCTCACCTTATAAATTTAGTCCAAAATTATCTCTGCAAAGAAGGTTCATTCACATTGTAGCAGGTATCAGCATGGCATTCTTTATATATATATATATATATATATATATTACTGAGTAATATTCCATTGTGTGAATATGCCACATTTTGTTTATCCATTCATCATTTTTAAAAAAGTTATATTTTTTAGAGTCAGAGTTTCCCTGTGTTGCCTAGGCAGGCCTCAAACTCCTGGGCTCAAGCAGTCCTTCTGCCTCAGCCTCTACAGTAGCTGGGATTATGGACATGTGATACTGTATCCAGCTCCATTAATCATTTGAGGGGCATTTGGGTTATTTACACTTTTTGACTATTATGAATAACTTTTCTGTAAACATCCCTCTCCACAGGTTTGTGCAGACATATATTTTAATTTCTCTTGGTATATACCTGGGAATGGGCTCCTAGGTCATATTGTAACTCTATGTTTAACTTTTTGTGGAAGTGGGAAATTGTTTTTCAAAAAGAGTACACTGTTACACTTTCCCACTAATAATAAATGAGGGTTTTAAATTCTCCACATTCTTGGCAAAACTTGTCATTGTTTGTCTTTTTTATTATTGCCATCTTAGTGCATGGGAATTTGTGTCTTGTTATGGTTTTGATTTACATTTACCTAAGGATTGGTAATTTTGATGTCTTTTACTATTTTTTTCCTTGCCTAATTTCTCTGGCTAGAAACTCTAGTACAATGTTGAACATAAGTGAAAAGAGTGAACATCCTTGTGTTGCTCCTGATATTTCAGTCTTTTACCATTAAGTATAATATTAGCTGTCTTTTTTTTTTTTTGTAGATGACTTTCACAGGTTGAGGAAGTCCACTTCCATCTTTAACATGTTGATTATTTTTATTATGAAAGGGTGTTGGATTTTGACAAAAGTTAATTCTATTAATATAGTATATTGCATTGATTGACTTTTATTTATTTCAACTACCTTGCATTCCTGAGGTAAAGTCTACTTGGTCATGTGTACAATCCTTTTTAAAACAGAAAAATAACTGGATTCTTTTTGCCAGTATTTTATTGAAGATTTTTATGACTATATTCCTGAGGGCTAGTGGTTTATGGTTTTCTTTTTTCAGAATCTCTGCCTGGTTTTTGTGTCAGGGTAATATTAGCCTAATAATATGAGTTGGAAATGTTTTCCTTCTATTCTATCTTTTGGAAGCATTTGCACAGGATTGGAGCAAGTATTTTTTTTGGTAGAGTTTACTAGTGAAACATCTAAGCCTGTTTTCTTTGTTGTGGGATAATTTTTTTTATTATTAATTCAGTCTATTTACTTGTTATAAATCTACTCAGATTTTTAAAAATTGATCAGTTTCAATATTTTTGAAGTGTCTTTGTAAGTTACCTTATTTGTTGGAATATAATTTTTCATATTTTTCCTTAAAGTTTTTTGTTTGGTAAGATCATTAGTAATGACTGACCTTTCATTCCTGATTTTAGAAATTTGAATTGATTTTTTCTTGGTCAATCTAGCTACAGGTTTTTCAATTTTGTTAGCTTTCACACACAAAAAAATACCTCTTTTCTTCTTGCTGAGCAGACTGGATAATCTCTGTTGACGTCTTGGAGTTAACTGATTCTTTCCTCTGCCAGCTCAAATCCAGTGCTGAAAGTTTCTAGTGAATTTTTATTTTAGTTATTGTATTTTCTAACTTCAGAATTTCTATTTGGTTGCATTTTATGGCATCTGCGTTTTTATCAGTATTGCCTTGTTAGTTAGATATTATTCTCATACTTCTCTTTAATTTTTTAGATATACTTTCCTTTAGATTTTTAAACATACTTTTAATAGCTCGTTTAAATTCTGTCTAGTAAGTCCAGTGTCTGGGTTTTCTAAAGGATAATTTCTTTTAAGTATTAACTGGTTTTTTTTTTTTCTTGTCTATAAGGATCATGGTTTTCCCTTTTTGGTACATGGTGTTTTTTGTTTGTTTGTTTGTTTGTTTATAACTTGACATTTTAAAAAGTATATTGTAGTAACTCGGGAAATCAGATTTTTTCCTCCCCAGATTTGGTTGTTAATAATATTTGTTGTTCTTTTTATTATTCTTGTTTGTTTGTTTAATGACTTTCCTGAATTAATTATTTAAATATAATATGCTTTCTTTATTGTTTGTGGCCACTAGAATCTCTACTCAGCTTAGTTGGACAAAACTTTCCTTAAATGCCTTGAACAAATAAGTCTTTCAGCCATTGCTAAAGGGTTTTGTGTGTATGTTGGGTTACACTTTCAATGCTTGGGCAGACAGTTAAAAATTCTATCTTAACTTTCATGTCCTCCTTGTGCAGAGCCTCAAGGTCAGCCAGAGATGTGACATTAGAGCCTTTCTAAGTTTTCAGCAGCAGGTGCACGCCCTACACATGTGCATGCCTTCTTAGATTTCCAGGAAACTGTCAGAGCTTTTCAAACCCTCCATGGACCTCTAATTTCCCAGCTTTTTGTTTTAAGTTTTTTGGTCAGTTTCTTATTTGCTCCAGCTGTTATGATTTCAGGCAGCTGTGATCTCAAACAATTGCCATTGATTATTTTCAACATAAGTCTTTGGAAAAAGTCTGTTCTCAGTGAGTAAAAGCTGAGTCAGGACAAACAAAAGCAAGCCCTATGAGTGGGTATTTCCAAGGAACTTCTAGACAGTTCTAATAATCAAAATTCTCTGAAGATGGGGCTTGTGGGTCACCTCCTGTGTCTGCTCAGCTACTGGCTTTCCTGGTTATCATGGTTACAGGACTAATGGTTTTCAAGACTAACATGCAGCAAGGGAGAGGGCAATGGGAATAGTTTGGGTTAAAATACCACAGAGCTCCTAACAGTTGTTCTTGAATAAAGACTGTTAGAATTTTTGCAAGGCTTGATTAATATCCACAGTTTTAAAAAAGGTTATTTTGACCATTGTTGCCAGTATTCTCATTTTTATATGGAGGAAAATAATTTTGGAGGTCCTTACTCTTTCATTCTTACAGTATACTCTCTATTGATACAAATTAACAGCTTAGGGAAATTTACAAACATCAGACAATTCTAAATAAATTATAAATAAATTTCTGGTCATGTCAATACTACTTCTGGTGGTGAGAGAATATAAATAAATAGCAATATAAACTAACAAATTCAAAAGTTAACTGATAAGAATAGCTAATATTTAAAAATCTCTCTCACCACAGTAACGGCTACTTTGAGAATTCTTGTTTTAGGAAATATAATTGGGAGTTTTTATTTGTCCTCAGTTCTTTCAATAAGAAAAGTCCACATGATCAGCCACAGCTTTAGAAAAATACTGACACTTTATTGTTTTTAAGCTTACCTTGTTTCCTGCTGGATACATCTTACTTGTTTATTGACTAGTTTTTCTTGAATCATGATTTTTAGTTGTTAAATGAATTTACTAACATATCAGTATCAGTTTCTGGTACAAGTAAGAGCTGTACAAATATGTAGCCAGTAGGAGATATTTCAATATTGGATTCAAGTGAGGGACGTCTAGGAGGCACAGTGTAAGATAGAAGAATCAAAGAAAGGTGCATATGTGAAATTAAAAATCATGTCTAACTCAGAGTAGGTACGAAACAAATGATATTGCTAATCAGCAAGAGAAGAAGCAGCTTATTGTAAATTTTGTCTAATTCCTCCCTTGATTCTTAACAATTACTTTTCCATGAATTCATGGTTTAAAAATTCGTATGTGCCCTGTAAGTTTATCTTAACCAAATCAAAATGCGTGAATAGAGTTCTAGAAACAAGTTGTTAGAAGATATTCCTCAATGTTGTTTTAAATTGGCTGTTAATAATTCCAGGGTGACTCCTAAGCCCTACTGAAGAAGCTAAAGAGTAATAATGTCAAATACTTATAAAAATGTAATTAAATATAACATGTAATACAGTCATATCAAAACTGCTAAGGTTTGGAAATGCAGGTGCATTCTGATCCAGCAGTATGTAGGAGAGTGAGCACACTCTGACTCTACTAAAGTTAGTCATTCATTGTTACGGCTGGCTTCATTTGTTTGTGATTCTATTGGCGCACATTTGTCACATGACTATTACGTGATGACAATAACCTTTAAAATAATTCGGCTTCATTACTCATCGAATACGTCTTCCAAATGAATTTTTTAATGACCATTCTTCATTTTATATAACAGCTCTTCATATATTGTGTGCCCATCAAGCAAACCCTACCCCTAGGATGTCTCATCTCAAGGTTATAGAACTAATCCAAATTCCGGCCAGGTGCCATGGTTCACGCCTATAATCCCAGCACTTTGGGAGGGTGAGTCCAGGAATCACTGAAGTCAGGAGTTGGAGACCAGCCTAGCCAACATGGTGAAACCGCATCTCTCCTAAAAATACAAAAATTAGCCAGGAATGATGACAGGTTCCTGTGGTCCCAGCTACTCGGAAGGCTGAGGCATGATAATTGCTTGAACCCAGGAAGCAGAGGTTGCAGCAAGTCAAGATTGTGTCACTGCACTCCAGCCTGGGTGACTAAATAAAATGCAAATCAAAACTACATCGTGATACCATCTCACACCAGTTAGAATGGCGATCATTAAAAAATCTGGAGACAACAGATGCTGGAGAGGATGTGGAGAAATAGGAACATTTTTACACTGTTGGTGGTAGTGTAAAAAAAAATCCAAATGGATTTTTTTATGGGGCAGACGATCCTACATAGCTTAAAAAGACAATCTTATCAAATATAGCTGCTCTTTTAAATTAAGATATAGGCATTCTGAAATATGTCTCTCATTGTGATTATGGCTGATTCAGTCTTTATTTTGACTTTTTTCCACCCATCCAAACTCAAATTTATAAGTGAATTGATTTTGTGTTCTTTATCTGTGTATGAGACCCTATATACACGTTAACCTCATCACATAATCACCTGACTTTTCAGTAGAAATGTATTAAGTGACTATAATGTGACATAGCGACCTGAAAGCCTGAACTAGACTCATCTGTGGGCCTTTCTGATCACTGATTTTTCCATCTCTATCATCCTCCTGTCCCATCCGATTCCTGTTCTCCATGAAAACCCACCTCTCCATTCATCATTCAAATATAAAATTGTCACTTGGCCACCATAGTTCTTAAAAATTGCACCAACCTTCATTACTCTTCCAAACTTACATGACTTGAGCTCTTGTTATAATTGCTTTCAATTCATAAATGTGTGCCCATCTAAAAATTAAAGCTCTATTTTTGCCATTCAACTCAGAAACTTGGTTTATTTCTGCTTGAGCTTATTATTTTGTGTTATATTTGCTCTTAAGATGGATTCTGTAGTGTATCATTTTAGCCTAGAATTTAATAAACAATTATAAAATTAAACATTAAAATGACAACACGAGCAATTGCAGGAGTGAAGGAAGCCATCCTGGGATAGGAGCCCACAGCTCCGCATAGCTGTTTCTCTGGTAGATCTTAGACTTTTATGAATCATCCTGCTTATCTGTGTGTTCACAGGTGTGTGAAAGACTATCATTTGCAGAATAAAGTACCCTGTGGCATCACAACAGTAATGGTGACTTTCATCTATCTTTACCTGAGGAGAAGAAGGCTTGAGAACACATAGAAATAGAACATGGAAGAGAAAGAAAAGGCCAAAAACAAAGTTGAAATTGTTTCCAATTTGGATCAACAGAAGGAAATGCCCCACATTGAGCTAGGAGGCACTGACCTTGCAGTTCCAGCAACTGCACCCATAGATGTGGCAAGATGGTCCAGGACAAGGCTACGGTTGGCACAAATGGAGCTGTGAACTAAATTAAGGAAGCAGAAATCACATTAAGAAAGCAAGATAAGAACCTAATCGCATCTTTCTGGGAAGAAAGAGAAAGATATTGTTAATAGAATAGATTGGGGAGAAAGGACAAAAGTACAAAGAAATATCCTGAAAAGTAGTCAAGTTATCTTTAAATACAAACGTAAGAAATCTAGCTGTATGGGATAAATTTGGCCAACTGGGCTGAGTTCATTTACTTTGCTACCATATTAGTTTTATCCTCTCTGATCTATAAAACAATCCATTAAATAGGATGAAGCCCTTTATTATTTTAAAGCATAAGAAAAATTTTAACTTAAGAAAGTGTATTTTTAATGGTCCAAACTATTCTGTCTTTCTTTATATTAAAATAGTAAATGAAATAAATGAATTCTGAACTGAAACTCAGGATTCTTCTCTCATTGTTAGCAAACCAATGCCATTTTCAGAATGAGGATATTCTGAAATCTCTGTAAGGATAGAGAAAAATCTGATCTTCCCTATGTTTCCATCTAATTGTAAATTCCAAAGCACCATTTCCTGAATTTCATTCTGAGTCGTCAGAGGTAGAGTGTAACTGTAACCAGAGTGCCGGGGAGGCCTGAATGATATTATTTCATTTAGGATGACAGTGGCCACCTGAGCAAACAGACAACCAAAAATTGGGCCTGGTTTGAAACAGCATAGCTTCTCTGCAGACATTTAGCCTCCTGGTAAGCCAGCTACTTATTAGACAGAATCTCACAGCTCTGGCATCTATTTTCAAAGATTTCATCAATTCAAAAACAGGAGAAAACACAAATTCTCAGACACACAAAATAAACTTTATCACACTAAAGAGCATCATCGATTTCCTTTTACCTAGAATGCTTATGCTTTTGAGTAAAGCATTCTGAGTGTGAAAGGGAGTACATCATAGAAACAGTGGGGTAGAATGATTTTCACCACAGTAGAGTGAAGTTTATATCATACTGAAGAGCTTTCAAAAGAGAACGGGCTATACATGTGCAGAACGGACACATTTTACTAGGTTTCTCCTTCTCCACAATTTTACCTTCCCAAGCTTGAATTTATAGGCTTAAGTTTCATAGTGTAATTACCAGGTTTAATATCAGAGAGGAGAGCAGCTTTGGTTTTTAGAGTGTGTTTGGTGTTTATTCAAGGGAAGCAATCTCCAATGCAGTTTCATTTTCTTTTCATTTTCTCTGGGGAGGGAAGAGGGGGATGAATACTGATATTTATGGAGTTTAAGGGTCTGGCAGTACTGGGAACTGCAGCACTTTGTTTATCCAGAGTCCAGTTTCAACCCAGAGGGTGCCAATGCAAACTTCTCCAGACCACCACGCCAAAAATGTCTGCCCTGTCTTGGAGGAGCTGCCTCCCCAAGCAAGGAGAGCTACTCAGAGCCAGCTCAGTTTGAAGCCGAATCAAGAAGAAAGCCCAAGCACTAAACCATGCTGTCTCAAGCACAGCAGTTTAAAAATATGCTTTTTATCAGATTTTTCTTATATTTTGCCTCATATTTTTTATGACAGCAGGAACTTGCCATCACCAGCCAAGCTGATTGACTGTGTCCTATACCAGCATCCGCCTCTGATATTCATGTCTTCAGGAAAGCTGCATCCCTTTCACTTATACTCTTGCTGGGGTCTTTTTATGCACCCACCATTACTACAGTTACAGCATCTGTCCTCCAAGGGAAGGAAGATTTAGCTCATCAGCATCACCTGCGTATCTACTAACTGTGGGTGCCATCAGAAATGCAGCCTTGTCAGCATTTCTCTCCATTCTTAAGACATTATATCTCCCCAGTCCTTGCAGCTCTTCTCACAGCTGGAAATTCCTGATTTTCAGTACAATTTGCTTCTTCCTCTTCATATTGCTTAGTATCAGGGCCAACTTTTTAAGGCAGTTCTTAATGAACCTATAACCAGTGTGTTAAATATGTTAGTTGAATTTTTCCATAAAGCTAAGTTAATATAACACGATTGTTTTCTTATACACCCTCTGGGGAGTAAGGAAGGTAGCGGGTAGGAAAAGGGGGGGGTGTGATTGACATACTTGGAATATTGCCAAATTTACCCACCTTTAAGGAACCCCACCCAACAGTGAGCTGATGGCCTTCAAGTTAGCTGAGCTTTCTAAAAAAGCAGTTCATCTATGGACTGAAGTCAAGAACTCAAACATCAAGTACAGGTCTTTGAGAAAAGCTGCCATGCTTGGAAAAGTTAACTTTCAGATGCTGATTGAAGTTAACTCTTAACAACTAGCATGGGCAAACTTCAAAGGTGACCTCTGTGCTTGCTGCTTCCTTTCCTAGAATTCCTGTTATTACAAAACTGTGTAAGATCAACACAAAACTATCTGTGATGTTGATCAAATGCAATAAAAACTGATACAGCCATATTTAAGTTTCTGTAAATTGTATGGTCTGTGGAACTTTATATAGTGCCTAGTTTGCAGCAGATTCTCGTTTTGGAGATTTTCTGGGTATTCCTTTTTTTTTTAAATAATACTATCTTTTCATAAGATAGTTTTTTTAATTTGATTTTACTTTAGGTTCTGGGGTACATGTGCAGGTCATACAGGGTTGTTGCATAGGTGCATATTATATCTGGCATTTCTCCCCATGTTACCCCTCCCCACCTTCCTACCCCCTGCTGTCCCTCCTCTAGCCCCCACCAACTACCCCCAGTGTGTGATGCTTCTCTCCCTGAGTCCACATGTTCTCATTGTTCAATACCCACCTATGTGTGCGAACATGTGGTGTTTGCTTTTCTGTTCTTGTGTCAGTTTGCTGAGAATGATGGTTTCCAGATTCATCCAAATCCCTACAAAAAACATGAACTCATCGTTTTTTATGGCTGCATAGTATTCCATGGTGTATATGTTGCCACATTTTCTTTGTCCAGTCTATCATTGATGGGCATTTGGGTTGGCTCCAGGTCTTTGCTATTGTAAACAGGGCTGCAATGAACATACGTGTGTATGTCTTTATTAGTAGAATGATTTATAGTTCTTTAGGCATATACCCAGTAATGGGATTACTGGGTCAAATGGAATTTCTATTTCTAGATCCTTGAGGAATCGTCACACTGTCTTCCACAATGGTTGAACTAATTTACACTCCCACCAACTGTGTAAGTTTGTTCCTATTTCTCCACATCCTCTCCAGCATCTTTGTGATCTCCCTGTTTAGTTATGTGAGAGCTGGCAAATATTGTCAGTAGCTTTAGCAGTTAATTTAAATTCAAACCTTCAAAACTATGAAGTGGAAAGATAGTATCCAAAAAAGATTTTTTAATGAGAAATCAAGTATAATATATTAAGTTAAAATCCCAGATTCTGGATACAGACTACTTGTGTCTTTATTTACTAGCTATACAATGTTGGACATGTTATCTTAACCTTTCTGTACAATTGGAGATAATAATAGTAGTTACTCATTGCATTAGAATGAAAATTAATTGAGTCAATGTCTATACATGGTTTAGTGCTTTGCATACAATAAGTGCATTTATTAAATAAAATACTCTCAGGATGTCGTCATTGATTAGTGGGTATTACTTCCTGGTCAGATTCAAAAGCACTGTAGATGGAAAGAATACATACATTCACATAGTTAATAGATTTAGTCCATTAACAATAAATCCATTTAATTACAAAGTATTTCAGTACCATGGTAAATATTAAAATTAAAATAAAATTTTGAAAACTGAGCATTTACAGCCTTGGCACTGATACTATTTATTAAAAACCGGATTAAGTTTGCAGACAAATGAACAAAGATTTTGAATTCCAACTCTGACATTTACAAACTATATAATTAAGATTTCTACTGCCTACTTTCGTTACCTATAAAATGGGTTTTTGTATTACCTGATGCATCAGGCTTATGTTGAGGACTAAAGAAATCAATATCTAGAAAATGTTTAGCACAGTATCCAACACAATAAAGTAACCACACAATAATATGGAGAATTTTTCTTTTTCAATTAGGAGGCCATAAAACATTTTTGGCCATGAAATTTGAATATTCTGTGGTTATTAAAAAATAGCATTTGAAGAACACAAAAATCCCAGACATTTTAAAGATTTAAAGCAAAGACCAGATTTAAAGATTAATTCTTGAAACTTGTTTTTCTTTTGTGGTATAGTTTTGGACTTGTAGCTATCAAGCTATTGTACCCATGAAAAGGAAAGGTTTTTTTCTTTTATGCTAAAATTTTAAAACAGAGAAGCAGCGAATATTATATGAGATGTAACAATTGCCCATGGTTAGCAAAGCTCTATGTATTTTTCACATATTGCTAAAAATGGATATAAAATCAGAAATTGCTGAACGAGAGTACATACCATTCTAAAAAGATGTTAAATAATTACAAGTTTCTAAAGAATTTAATCTAGAGTTTATATTTTTATTCATATTTTTAGAGTCACACAAGTTCTATTTCCTGTCAAAATTGACTTGTCTCCATACTTCTTCAAACTCCTCACAGGGACAGAATTCAACATCATAAAATCTTAGAGTTAGAATACGCCCTATAAATCATTGGGTCAAATGTCCTTGTGAGGAAACTGAGGCTGAAGGAGGTGAAGGAACTGTCCCAAGGCCACAGAAAGGGTTAGAGGCAAAGGTAGGCCTTTAGGATCCTGGTGCTCTTTTTGTTTAATTCAATGGAATGAAAGAATTTCGTTAAAGTTGCTGGAGAAGTGACAACAGCCATCACTTTTAGGTTTTGTTTGCAAGGTTTGCATGTGTAAGGCTGTTTATTTCCTTTCAGATACCACATCTACAACTTGGGTACCTGTCACCAGGTGAATAATGGTGCATAGATTGCAGCCCTCTGTGTAGGATTCCCAAACAGACTGAGCATCTGGTTTTAATACCTGCTTCCATTGTGTGCATGTGTATGTGTGCATACAATTTATGCACATATATACACACATATGACACTTCTTGCTGTTTTCACCTTTGGTTATTTTAACACTTACTAAATTTATAAATATGTATATAATGCACAACTTAAAGAAATATAATACTTAGGTGTAAATATATGCAATTGTTAATGATCCCAGCTGAATCCAACTTTAGTCTTCCATTCAAATAGAAAACAACATTACAATAACTTTGAACTTAATCTTGGAGCCTGCTGGGGTAAACACACAGCTATCGAGTCTAGCATTTGGGAGCCTTCAGTTAAAGGTATTTAATCTTTCTGTGAGATTCTACTGATCTCAATTTATAACTCATCACAAATATAGTATGATGTTTCTGTGCCAGAACTATCCAAAAGCTTTCTTACTACCTAACTTTACAGCTCTACTATCTTATTTTGAGAAAGAGAAACACTGGTTTGGTTAATATATACATATACATATTTATATATTTGTATGTATATGTATATGTGTTATATAATATATATGAATATATGTATATATATGTGTGTATATACACATATATGTACACATATTCAACATTACATAATCTTAGAGTTAGAAGATGCCCTATAAATCATTTGGTCAAATGCCCTTGTGAAGAAACTGAGACTGAGAGAGGTGAAGGAACTATCCCAAGGCCATAGAAATGTTCAGAGGCAAAGATGGGCTTAGAATCTGGGATCCTGGTATAGATACTTGCACATATATACATATATACACACACACATATATATATACAGATGTAAATATATATGTGTAGGTGTGTGTGTATATACATATATACGTGTGTGTGTGTATATATATGTGTGTGTGTGTGTATATATATATATATATATATATATATGTATATATGTAAAAAGAAGTTTAGTCCTTACAACAACCTTGTGATGTGGATTCTGTTATTATTTATATTTTGTAGTTGGGAAGATTAAGGCACAGAAAGGGCAAGTAATTGTTCACTAAGTAACAGATTGAGATTTGAATCCAGATGTTAGGCCCCAAAGCCCACATTGTTAGCTACAACACCTACAGTGTTTCTAATAAGCTGGCTGACTCTCTAGTAGGGTCAGTCCTGTTTCCTTCCGTCTGAAATGTGGTCAGAAAATCCAATTGTTTACCAGTCTTTATGGCTCCCTAAGTCATCCTTAAACCTACTTAAAATTCAGAGAGCAAGCTTATTCTCTGTGTAATAAATTATGCATTGTTTTAATATTATATATTATTCATATTATATATTTTATAATACATGTAGGTAAAGTATCATGGAGTTTCAAAATGTGTATACAAACTACATATATACATGTGTGATTTTGTCAAGGATATCTTATGTTACCACTAAACTTTAGATGCATATATTTAGGTTTTAGAAATAGTGTTTTTTGAGAGTTGAGGGTAATCATGCTACATTAAAAAATTTGAATTATATTTTCTGAAAACTGAAATAAAGAGAAAATAGTATATAATTAAATTAAACATATAAAAAGTTTGATGTAAACTATGCATAAGAAAACTAATAATTGCAGTTTCACTTTTGCTTTTAATGGCAAAAACTGCAAATACTTTTGCACCAACCTAATAGTATGATAGTAAGGTATAAAAACAAAATAGCACATTTTAATTGCTATAATGATTATTTCTCTTACACAACAAAATCATGCTTTACAATTCCCCCCGCCTCACCATTTTGCTAGTTCCCTGAATCTATAAGCATCATCATTTTTAGCAGATTTTTCTATCAGGTTGGTGCAAAAAGTTATTGCCGGTTATGCCATTGAAAGTAATGGCAAAAACCGCAATTACTTTTGTACCAACTTAATATAATAATACACATAATTAGACCCTCTTTGCCTATTTGCATTGACATGCACATTAGAAGACAATGTCCTAAAGTTGACGAACTAGTATCTAGGGTGCCTTTACACGTAGGCTTTGCTGCAACAGAGAGACACTGCTCTGTGCAGTGTTCCTCCATGATGCTTCTAGGACATCCACTGTAGGCTGCCTAGGGTCACATATGGCACTGCTTCCTTCCCAGGCTGTAAAAGTCATCTACCAATGGCTCTGTGTCCCCAAAGCCTCAGGCCAGTGGGATTTTAGGCCATCAGTATATAGAGATGGAAGCTCTAAATAATGCCAGCATCACCTCTATGTTAGTTCCATCACCACCTTGAAGAAATAAAACTAAGCCATTGAATGTGGGATGATAAAAGCAGAATGGAGAGGACATCATGAGAATAAACACCCCAGAGCCTTGTAGAAATTGGAGGTCAGCCTTCTGTGTGAGAGTGGTGGTAGAGAGAAATTCAACATTAAAAGCTCTGAAAGAGAGAAGAAAAAGGATTGGGAAAAACAGTGGTTGGCGTCAAGTCCATGAAGAGGGTATGATCTAGGACAATTGAGAATAGTTGTGGTTGTTAAGCTGTGCTCTGTCCAGGAACTATGGACTTCAAGTCTCTGATCTCCCAAGCAAGAAGCTGAAGATTCCACTACACTTTTTTACTGCAGGTTTTCTTCTAGCTTCCCAGAAATCTTTTAATGAGATCCTGTTGTTTCATGGGCAAGGGTTTGCAAATCTAAGCTAATTGTTAGGTGGGGTTATTGCTCTTTGATTCTCTCTGCATTCTAAAACAATAGAAAAATGTAAAAAAAATTCTACTCTTTCCAGATAGCTTACATTATAAACTCTTTACCTTCATAGAGAACCTAATGAGTGAAAATATAGGTAACGTCCAAAATCCTAAAGCTCTTCCTGCTTTAATGCCAAGGTACACACAAAATGCAATGCTTCTCTTATTTACTCACCAGGAAATAATTCATTTTAAAATGAGAGAAAAGGCTTAAAATGCCATTGCCACCAGATGTGGCAACAGATAAATTATATTCTTACTAAACAACAGCACATTCTTCTGCCAAAATTTCAATAAAGAGGAGTGCAAAAGGGGAGAAATTCAGATAACTGAACCACCATAACAGGCATAAGGAGGATCCTGAAAAGGTATGCTGGATATCTTTTTTTTTTTTTTTTAGATGGAGTCTCGCTCTGTTGCCAGGCTGGAGTGCAGTGGTGCAATCTTGGCTCACTGCAAACTCCTCCTCCCAGGTTCAAGCAATTCCCCTGCCTCAGCCTCCCAAGTAGTTGGGACTACAGGTGTGCACCACCATGCTTGGCTAATTTTTTGTATTTTAGTAGAGATGAGGTTTTACCATGTTGGCCAGGATGATCTCTATCTTCTGACCTTGTAATCCACTTGCCTTGGCCTCCCAAACTACTGGAATTACAGGCATGAGCCACCACACCTGGCTGGTATGCTGGATATCTTAAAGAAAACCTTATCTCTTCTGCACTTTCATCTCAGACTTCTTCCTCAATGAGCCTGGCAAAGACAAGCCATGATCATAACCAGTATGGCAGAGAGCACTAGCCAAGGACTCAAGGACTCTCTCACCTTCCATAGGCCTCACTTTCTCATTAGTAAAATTATGGAATTTTGGTAGAAGACTTTTAAGGTCCATTCAAGTTTTAATATGATACTTGCTTCTGGTTTATAGTGTTTTTTATTTTTATTTTTTTAACCAGTGAGACCTCACCATGTTGCCCAGACTGGTCTTAAACTCCTGGGCTTAAGTGATCCTCCCAACTCAGCCTCCATAGTAATTGGGATTGCAAGTGTGCATCACTATGCCTGGCAGTCTGTGGTTTTCAAACATTTATTTTGAGGCCAGCGGAATTATTTTGTTCAACAAAATCCAACATGATTAACTAATAAATAAAAGTACTATTCTAATTAATTATGGAATTGAGAAGCTCAAACTCTGTGTTCAGCATCCTCATGTTCTCAGGTAACTCTGAGGAATCCTCAAGGGGTCTGAAGGAGAGGCCCTTAGCATTTACAGAGCCCAGGGCAAGAGGACAAATGGAGACTATTTGTCTAAATATTTAAGATAAATTGTTATAAATAAAACTAAGCAATCATTAAATAAAACATAGTCTATCCCCTACTTTGTCAAATATATCTTCATAATGATGGAGAAGACTATGTTTAGATCTAGAATTTTTGTACTCCTCAGTTTGTGATGGAAAATTCTGGAATGAGAAAGACCAGCTCCTGGCTCCCTGCCCCTGACACCCAGCCCACAGTCTCCCCAACTTTTCTTACCATTCCAAGTTCCACGCCCCACAGTGGGACTTCACATGTAATCTCTGGACACCCTACTCACAGTTAGAAACACTGGTCACAATCTTGTCCACAGTCCTCACAAACTGGCCTTGCAGTACACCCTTGGGAGGTAAAATTTAAGAGAAATACTGTTCAGGTTCAGGCCACTTTTTTTTTTTTCCAGAGAAATTCAGGGTCCCAAGTACTCAGATGATGGTATAGAAAGCAGGCATAGGCTCCTGGTGGGCATATCCCCTCAGCCCCACAGATTACAGGCTATAAACCTATGGCAGGGGTTATAGCCACCAAGACGAAGTACTCTACAGTACAGAACCCTGGCTCAAAGCCTCTCTTGTCTAAGTCTGAGAGCAGTGCTCACTAGACAGAGTTTGAAAACTATGTAGTGAGTCCCTGAGGGTCTCTTTTGAGTGCTCTTTGAAGGAGGTACAGTGGATCCCTAAGTCAGGTCCCTATAATCAACCTATTGTCTATGCTTCAAGGCTGCAATGTTTCAACTCCTGTCAACTTTTCAGCCTGCCAGCCTGCCCTACAGATGTTACACTTGCTAGCCCCCACTATAGCATGAAGCTATCCCTTAAAATAAATCATATATATCTTCTATTGGTTCCTTTTCTCTGCAGAATCCTGAAAATACATCTCAGACATGTAGTTTGAATCACATTGTTGATGTAGATATCAGAGGGCCTTTTTCTTGATGATTGGCTCTTATTTAACAATAGATAAGAAACAACAACAAATCATACTTGTAGGATTTGGTGAATTCACACAGGCCTAGTCCAATCATATAAAGTATTCATTGTCATGGTGGGAAAGGCATGGCCTTTGGAATGTGTTAGACCTGAGTTCAAACTCTCTGTTTGGCACTTACTTTGTTGTATGTCCTGGGGCTAGTTCCTGACTCCTCTGACAGTTCATTTTCTAATCAGCATCATCAGAGTAATAACAACAACCTCTGAGCTAGTGAAAGGTTGAAATGAGATAAAGTATGGCAAGTACATAGTATAAACTTGAAGCAGAATAACAACTTCAAAAAAATATAACAACCGCCCCTAATGACTGTTGCCTTCAACACCGGAACCAAAGTTATTATGCTGGAAATAAGTTAACATAGAAATATGAAAACACACATTCAGTACAAATGCAGTGACTAAGAGAACAGGTTTTGGACTTAGGCCACAGCCATTGGCGTGTTTGTTCTATCGCCTGCTTCAGCAGAGATCTTGGGCTAGTTACTTTGCTGTGCACCAGATTTCTTCATTGTAAAATCTATGTCATAGAAGTTTAATGAGAAAAAAAAATGATGATGCATGTGCAGCACTGAGAACAGGGTCTTGTGCCTTATAGGCATTCAATATATGTTATCTATTGTTATCACCTTAATAAATATTACTTTTTTTTTTCTTCGAGGAGTATCGCTCTGTCGCCAGGCTGGAATGCAGTGGTGCGATCTTGCCTCACTGCAATCTCTGCCTCCCGAGTAGCTGGGAATACAAGCATGCACCATCACGCCCAGCTACTTTTTTGTATTTTCAGTAGAGATGGAGTTTCACCATGTTGGCCAGGATAGTCTCAATTTCTTGACCTCGTGATCTGCCTACCTCAGCCCGCTAAAATGTTGGGATTACAGGTGTGAACCACAGCACCCAGAAACTAGTTTATCTGATGAATGTTCATTAAATACCTACAGAATATGCTAGGAACAGTCCCTGCCCTACCAAATCGTGGCCTGACTTTCATGAATGTAAAACTCATGAAGGATCGCCATGACTAAGTTCATTTTTAGTGTAGGCTATTATATTTGAAAGCACCAAACAGTTCTCAGCGAGAGAGCACAGTCATTAAATAGTAAGAGTGTGGGGTAGATTTGGCAAACTCAACCCAGCAATTGCAGACACACATAATTTCTGAACAACAGTGTGGAAACTTGGAGGTAATAGTTTATTGTCTCAAACCATGATTACACTTATAACTAGAAGCAACATCACAGTCAATATGCACACAAATCTATAATATTTCTAACCAATGAAATCTTACTACATTTAGTTGGGAAAGTAATTTTACTGATGACTTTTCAGAGCTGCTGTACTGGAAGAAATAAAGTTTAAGTAAACGGATTGCTTTATCCTGACTAGTAAGAGACATTTCAGGGTATGACATCTAATATGATAATGGCATAAATTTCTCTGTTACTTATCAATTGAAGGTTATTTTTTAAACATAAACATTATATTTTTATGAAGGAAAGGAAGATCAGGAATGACAATTGTCATTTTTATGGAAGCCAGATCTCTCTAAGATAATTGCATGTGTACAGTCAAGGATAGAGATTTATAGCTGAAGCACACTTTGTAGATTTCAGTGACAGATACAGGCCTTGAAATACATCTCCAATACAGGAGATCAAACAGATTTTTTTTCTTTTTTAGTTAAAGCTCATGATAGCACAGTAAGAAAATGAGCTGACAACTTACTGAGTTAATCTCTCCCCTTTCACCTCCTGTACAATAGATTTTTCACAGTTCCTACCACGTTTATTGTCTCTTATCTCAGACATTCTCCCACATCGCACCTGGAATTTGTGGTCACTGAGTCAGGCCCCCAAGCTTTTCCCTGTTGGTGAGAAGCTCTGGCACTGAAGGCTGCCCTGTTTGTAAGAGTAATAAGTGCTGCTAACAGGAAGGACTCATCTCAACCAAGCCCCAGGGTTCTCTAATCCCAGAAAAACTGGTCTGATGCCTGGAGCTACACCCCTGTCTGTAAGTGTTAAACCTTACAACAGCCTAGGGAAACATTACAACTGCACTTCACTGAACCTCAGAGTTCATCAGATGTGGAGTGGCAATTGCTGTGAGCATCCTACATTAGCATGCTGAAGAGCTGAATCAACACCCAGGCTTATTTTTCTGAATAAGAAATTCTTGGAATCTCAGTCATGCAAGGGACTTTTAATAGTGAAGGGAAAAAAGTGGATAAAGAAGGATAAAAGGGGTAAGAATGACACAGAGAGGAAGGAATAGACAGGTGTGAATCCTGTGGAAAAGGTACAGTGAGAAATGAAACACCAAGCTGTACAACTTAAATCTTACCATAGCAAAGAAAATTTCCAATCCCCCAAAATGTTTCCAAGTCCTAGCAAATGGTTCTCTTGTGTTAAGGGAGATGTTATATTGTAAAAATTGCCTATAGCAATGGAATTTATATGACCTTTTGGTGTGGTAGTAGAAAAAGGACTGCATGGCAAAAAGGAAGTACATCTTTGTGGCCAGAAGGACCCATGTTCAAATTTTATATCTACTAACTCAAAGCTGGGTGGTCTTGGATAAATCTCTTAGCTTACTAGCCTTAATTTCCCTGTCTATAATAAAGAAGTACCTTATTAAACAGTCCTCTATAGGGAGTGCACTGTAAGTGGTGATTATTATTAAAGATATGACTTTCATTTAGAAAACTAGGAGGCTATAAATATCAGGCAAAATATACTAGGTTAAGCAATCAATAGGCAGAGTCATCGTACATCTCAGTTTGCTCACAACAGCCCCAGTTTATACTTGTTGTCTTGGCATAATTATTAACAGTGCCTTATTTTACTCTGTAATAGATGATATGATCACTTTGGTAATAGATGAAATACTCATTGGTCAGACAAGGCAGAAGTGAGCTGGTGCAGGCATCAGGCAACCAAGAGAGAGTCCCAGTGAAGGAAGCCGAGTGGTCCTACAAACTGAGTGGATCTGATGCTAAGCTTTTAGCTAGGTCAGTCATCTACTCAGCACTTTGGGAGGCTGAGGTGGGTGGTTCACTTTGCCAGCACTTTGGGAGGCTGAGAAAATGTCCTTATGTATAAAAGCTTCTGGAAATAGTTTTATTTCATCAAATGTTTTCGGATATCTACTAGGTGCCCAGCATTACCCTAAAAATGCCTGCCTTTGAAAATTTCAAGTATAATAACTAAGAAAAAACGATAACATTTATTTTATAATTGTTAAATTTATTTTGTATTATAATTGTTAAATTAGAGGCCTTAACAAAAGTCTATGGGAGAGTTTCAAAGAAACTTTTCGCTTTGCCTAGGAAGAGAGAGGAACAATAGGTAGACTTAGACTCAACTGAAATTTGGGTAGATATTTTCCAGGAAGACAAGTATTTTCACTATGTTTTCCAGAGTGAAATGCATAAGGATGGATACATAAAGATGCCCAACATATCTACACAATTCTCAGAAAACAGAGTCGCTCTGGTGAATGGCAGATGAGGCTGAAAATGTTACTTGAGTCAGGTGAAGAAGGCTTTGTATGACAGAATAACCTTGAGCCAACTAAGGTTTATTATATGTAATGAAATTATTGAAAAAGGATGAGAACTTCAGCATGCTGTCAAAACAAAACTCTTGGGTTTATTTTTAGTACAATTCCTGAAAATGCATATTTGAGAGGGGGAAAGGCTTCAGGGAATATAACACACTGGCAGATATTTGTTCAAGTTGAATTTTACAACCATTAAAAATAAACAGGATTAGGTCTTCATTTTGTTGCTTTCCATGTCTCTTTATTTTTTCAGAGTGCTCATTTTCTTTTTCTTAGTTTGGAGTCCTCTTTTTATCTAACTGTGAAGCATAATGTTCCTCTGCTATTAGTGGATAAGCAAAATTCTCTCTAGACTGCCATCAGGAAGCAAGTATGGAGCCAGTATGAACCATGGTATAGACTTGGAAGCAGATAGAATTAATACCTTCCTGAATGCTTTGTTGTGTTTTATTCAGCATTATCCATCTGTGGTACTAGACAAGTTGATTAACAGAATCTCAGCCATCTAGAGATAATAAATCTTGCATGAGCTATCTGTCTAGATAGAAATATTCACCAAAAGTAGGGTGTGGCAAAAAAAATTCTGTCCAGTCGTCTAATCCTTTAATCAATGCATTTATTCAACAAGATTCCACTCTGGGCCAGGAAATATTACGGGTGTCATAAGGGATTCAAAGTTTGATGAGCTATGCCTTAAAAGTAGAAAGAGACCTCATATAAACCCAGGAATATGTACGTGGTAGACAGTAACATACAGCAGCAGCATTCTGGGACAAACTGGTGATGTTAAGAGCATTTAAAATACCCTTCTCTTCTGATGCAAGTGCTTAGAAATGCCAAAGAAAATAGTTAATTTTTCTCTTCAAAAATATACAGCTGAACTCAAGTGCAAGAAAAGGAAAAAACTTCAAGGTACTATGTAAGTTTAAGAAACCTATTGTGGGCCAGGTGTGGTGGTTCATGCCTGTAATGCCAGCACTTTGGGAGGCTGAGACAGGAGGATCATTTGAGGTCAGGAGTTTGAAAACAACCTGACCAACATGGTGAAACCCCTAGTCCACTAAGAATATTAAAAAATTAGCTGGCAGTCAACTACTCAGGAGGCTGAGGTACGAGAATCACTTGAATCTACAAGGCAGAGGTTGCAGTAAGTTGAGATCATGCCAGTGCACTCAAATCTGGGTGACAGAGCAAGAGAAAGAAAGAAGGAAAGAAGAAAGAAAAGAAAGAAAGAGAGAGAGAGAAAGGAAGGAAGGAAGGAAGGAAGGAAGGAAGGAAGGAAGGAAGGAAGGAAGGAAGGAAGGAAGGAAGGAAGGAAGGAAGGGAGAGAAAGAAAGAAAGAAGACTATTGTAACAATAAGTCCAAGGACTTGTTTAGGAAGATATTAGGGTTGGTGGGGTTTTAACATTGACATGTGATAATAATTGAAACTGCAACCAATGTGTAGAAAGAGGCAAAACAGAGATCACAGTCTAAAAGTGGAGCCAAGAACAAGCTGACTTCCATAAAGGGGAATTTGAATATCTCTGTCCTCTAGCTAGGTTGAAGCATAAAGCTAGCTGCCCACTTGGGTCCACAAATATAAATAGCAATCTGAGACACACAGAAATCTACATTTGAGAATTGCACTTGAATTTGAGTCACTTAGTATGGAAATACATAGATCAGAGATGTTAGTTAAAAAACTGTAGGACCTGGGTACAAAAGTACTTTATAGTGAGCCACCACAGTCTAGGCCACACATAGGAGAAAACAATCATAGAGTATGAGAAATTCTGCTGTAAATGAGGTACAACGTGTTGCAAAGGGGAAAATCTACATCAAGGAAATTAGAGATAAGAGAGATAAATCAGAAAAGTGAGGTTATGAAACACAAGCTGCTATATAGACATGAAAAAGAACCAAGAATAAATGGAGATAACCAAAAATAAATGTGGTTAGTTAAATAAAGAGACTAAAGAGATAGGTTAAAAGATATGGCTAAACAGAGAATTAATTAATTGGAAGATAGAACAGAGGAAATCTTCTCTAAAAGAGCACAGATATATAAAAATGAAACAAATAAAAAAGTCAAAAAATTTGAAAAATGGATTTAGAATTTCCAACAGGTATCTAATATTTTTTAATATTTTATTTTAAAATAATTACAGATTCACAGGAATTGTCTAAAGTAAATACCTCAGGGTTCAGCCACAACATTTTTGGTGCACAATGTAGAGTGACCCTTACAGCTATAGAGTAGAGAGACAATGATAAAAGCACACATTTAGAATTATTTAAATGAAGAGAAAAAACAACTTAAAGCTCATAAATAGGAAAATATATAAATAAACGTGGAATATTCAGATGAAGAAAAACTACAATTGTTTAAAAAACCTAATTAGCCTGGCTGTATCTCATTTACATAATTATGCATTCCCTAAGTATGGGTGAAAAAACAAGAAGCATAACATTATATCTGTTATAAGATTACAACCAGAAATGTTACTTATTATTTATGGTAGCATATATAAGTTTTGTTTTGTTTTTGTACCAAAATATGAATAGGAAAGAAACATAGTAAATTCATGATGATGCTTGCCTCTGGGGAAAGAAAAATAAATATTATTTAACATTTAATTAAATAAATAAGCAATATATATTTTTGTATAATATATACACAAGTAGTTTTATTTCTTTAAATATAAATAGCACATTAAAATTTTTTCTGATATTAGCTTGAATACGAGTATTTGCTTTGTTATTTTTAAACTTTTTCTTACCTCTTAACTTTCTCAAAATAAGAATTGAGGGTTATGTACAGTGCTCATGACTACAATCCCAACACTGTAGGAGGCCAAGGCAGGAGTATCACTTGAGCACAGGAATTTGAGACCAGCCTGGGCAACACACAGTGAGACCTCATCTCTACCAAATAATAAGAATTGAGAGGAAACTTTTAAATTAGAGAAGAGAACATAGAAAAGACCTTTGAGTTAGGCCTTGGATGACATAAAACAGTGAAAAAGGCCTTCTAGGAAGAAGCCAGCAGGAATATGACAAATCATTTCATCTAGTGATTTTTCTAAGGAGGTTTATCGATGCTGAAGTGGGGAAGATGACATGGTGTGAGCAGAGCTCATCTGAACAAGGTTTTAGACACCCATCCCCATTTCAGCCCCAACAGTTCATTTTGTGTCTGTTTTTTAAGTTGCATTTGGAGATAGGGTTCCATTCACAAAGAATTTACAGTGCAATTATCTTATTGAATCTCAGAGGAAAATGACTCAAGGTTAACATTGGGAACTGATGGCAGAGGCCCAGTTAAAGGTTGAAAGCTGATGGTAGAGGCCCATTTGTCACAATCTCCCCTCTGGGGCTTATCTTTGCTAGTTTCCCTCTGAGTTGAGGAAGTTAATCAGTGTTATGGACTGGACCTGAAGTTTATTCCTAAAATGATAAAGAGATGCAAAATTCTCAGCATTTAATATGTTGGAACCTATGAAAGACTACTAAAGTGTTGGTGGAATATCTATAGATTGTATTACATTGTTGCATATAGAAAGCCACTGATTTTAAGAATTTTTTAAAAGTAGCGGCACTATATAATTTTGGTTAATTGATACCTTTAAGTTGATAGAGCATGTTATTTGTTAACACAAATAACCCAAGCCAAAGCTTTGTTTATGAAATTCAAGTGAACATACCTTAGTCCCTATGAAACTCGAAGAATAAAGACTATGAATATGTTATGCTTTGCTTTTAAAGCAATATTCATCATTATTTTGCACACTCTTTTCTGTTTATAAAGTGTTTTCACATGCCTTTCTCCTGTGATTCTCATAACATTGCTAGGGATAGATATTAATGTCACCTTTGTTTTATGCACGAGATAACCAGAGCCCAGAGAGGCAAGTGCCACCCCTTGAGTACAATTCTTACATTTGTATTTGCATTGTCCTCCCAGTTAACAAAGAACGTGCCTATATTTTATCTCATGTTATCTGCACAAACAGATCAGGCAGGTCTAACAGAGAATGTCCTCTGAAAGTAAACTAATTGTTGTGTGGTTCAAGCTCTTTTTCCTTTTTTTTTTTTTTTGAGATGGAGTCTTTCCCTGTCATCCAGGCTGGAGTGCAGTGGTATGATCTTAGCTCACTGCTACCTCTGCCTTCTGGGTTGAAGCAATTCTCCTGCCTCAACCTCCCGAGCAAGGCTTTAGACACCCACCCCCATTTCAAACCCAACAGTTCAGTTTGTGTCTGTTTTTTAAGTTCCATTTGGACATAGGGTTCTATTCATAAAGAATTTGCAATTCTATAATCTAGTCCAATTCTTTCACTGAATCCCAGAGGAAAATGACTCAAGGTTACAGCTGCGTGCCACCACACCCAGCTAAGTTTCATATTTTCAGTAGAGACGGGGTTTCACCATGTTGGCCTGGCTGGTCTCAAACTCCTGACCTTGTGATCTGCTGCTTTGGCCTCCCAGAAGTGCTGAGATTACAGGTGTGAGTCACCATGCCCAGCCTCAAGCTCCTTTTACAAGGAATTTTAGGAGAAGTTTTGTCTTTGTAAATTTGCATGGTCTACAAAATATAGCAAGTGAACAGAATCTGCGTTTACTAGCTGCATCTAACTTCAGTTCACAAACTGAATCTAACTTCAAGTCATTGTTCAATTTTTAAAATTTTTTTGAGTTTTAGAAGACACACACACACACACACACCACACACACACACACACACACACACACACACACACGAAATCCTTCAAAATTAAAGAACATCTGATACCACATGGAGAACTCTGAAATATATTTTGTTCAAAAGAAAGCAAATAAGATTCAATGTAACTTTCATTTACAGAGCTTCTTTCATGCTAATCATTGCCCCCAGAAGCTTTACAGATCAATATAATAGGAGGCAACGGCAGAAAGCATATGGTCCACTGTAAATTACTATAAAAAAAGAGTTCTAAAGACATTATATGATGAATAAATTAAAGTATTCAGTCATAAATCCAGTAAGAAAGGGGGAAATTAAGAAGTAGTGAATAGGAGGAAAGAAAGGGCTCAGAATAAGCTGTGAAATGAAATAAAGGATACACGTGACAAATGTGTGTCTCCAAGGGGCAGCAGAAGAGAAAAGGGAGTGTGAGGGCCTTGAACTCCTTCAGTAAAGCCTCCAGGAGCCAGAGTGAAATATTGGCAAGAACAGGGCCCCACCAGGAAAATAAATATTGGGTCACTGCCTAGGATCTAAAAGAAATAAGGTTAAACCTAATGAAAATCAGACATCAGATCTAAAGAAAAATGTATAATATTCTGTTCTTTCTATTTTCCATTTTGATTGGTTTTGATAGGAACATGTGTTTATGGGAGGGCTCTAATCTATGCATGCAGATGTTTGTTTTCTTTTAAAACCCTGAGATGTTGAGGAATAGAAATGGGAGAACACAGGGCTGGGAAATTTGCTTAGGCCAGGGCAAATTTTGTGGGATGTTAAATGTTGGCATGCAAATGATATTCTTACAGTATTTGTATGCTCTTTATATGTTTTGGAACCAAGAGATCCAGGATTTTGTCTTTGAGGTCCACAGATGAGGCAGGTGAGCCAAGCACATCTGTTAAGTTCTTTATTTCAACAAGATTAGGAGGCTGGAGTACCAGTACCAAGGGAGAGTTTGTGCAGGTGGCTAGATCCAGGTTCCAGTACTGGCTGCTACACCAGGGAGGCAGAGCAGATTAAGTCCTGATGGTAGATGATTGTTGTGCTCATAATACACAATTCATAATTACATATTAGGAACTGAGTAATTTTGTAGTTTCAACTCATATACGTTTGTCTATGGATTTTAGTATAATTATGAGCACATTATGTGCATAGTGTATGATGTAGAAGAAATACGAAAACTGATGTCAACATGCAATATGTCCATATATACATAAACATACATGTATGTACACACATATAAACATGCATCATAAAGTGATCACAGGGAGTCAGAAGGGACCTTCAATAGAAAAAGACTGTCTTGCTAGAAGAGACAAAGGAGAACGAGACCAGGAATGAGAATACAGCTCTCCGCATAGTTATGAGTGACAGCTTCCAAAGTTATTTTTCTATTTACTCATTCATTCAATCACTACACGTATATTGAACATGTGCCAAACATCAGGCACCGTGCATACAATGCTGGCATACAAGATGAATTAGGAGGCACTGACACCATCTTTGGGCTACTTGGAATCTAGAGAAGTTACTTTCAAGCGAGAAGCACTGAAAAGAGGAAAGGAAGTTGTTTTTTTTTAATGGTGTGATTGAAAGTGAAAAGGAGGTCAGCTCTAATTGAAAGTCGAAAAATAAAATGTGTTCAAAAGCATTCAAATGCAGGAAGAGACATCAACCACAATGGAAAGTGAGTTTAGGGGTGCCAAGGATAGGCCTGCTATTGCTTTCAAATATGAAGAGGGTCAGATTTTCATAAAGTGAAACCAGCCTGCGGAAAAGGAGAGTTGCTCACCTTCCTTGCTCTGTAGCCTGAAGGAAGAGGGCAACAGAGGACAAATGCTGTCTGTTTGCCTTTTGGTCTAGCACTGAATGGAGTACCTAGTTTAGGGCAGATACTCACTCTGTGCTGGTTCAACAGAAATGTCCACCAAATCCCACTCTTGCTGGGTCAGAGCACTAGGAAGCAATGGGTGGAGAGGGGAGGACTGGCATCATTTTCCTGATGGCCACTAAAATTCTCCAGAGAGCCATCTTCTGTCACACACGCAGCATGCATCTATGCTTTGGCTTGTAGTGCAAAGCTTCTTGGTCACAGGGTGAAGCGGCTGGCAGGATACAGGTGAGTAGTGGGCAAAAGTTGAGGTAAGAGAATGGTCTGATTTATATAATCTAATATCTTTTTTGATGGCTTTCTTTGTTCCCTTCAGAACTTTATTTTTTAGAATAGCTCTTAGTTAAATAAGAACTTATTTACACTACTGCTTATTAATGGCCCTTTATATTCTCCACATTGAGTAGCTTATTTCCTTTCTCAGCCAAGATCACTTTAGAAACCATTATAATTTAGGTTAGAAGAAAAGCTATAAGGAGGGCCAGAAATAGTATATATGGAAGAATATATTGACAAACATAGTTGTTATATTGAAGAGAAACAAGGAAAAGAAAGAGAATAAGGAAATATGAATAGTATTAAATTCACATTTAATTCACTTAAGGCAATGTATGCTAATATCTATGCAAGAAAGAAAGAACATCAACAACAAATCAAATGCTTCTGCACATTTTCTCCGATAGTAGAAAATTATGTTGCCTTAAAAGGTAACTGTATTTTTTTCTCAGAAATCTGAGTGAACAAGTTGACATTGAACATGAAAAAACAAACAAAACAAAGTATTTAGAGACAGCTCAATACTTCTACTGTTTGCTCTTAAGAAGTTTTCCAGAAGTGGTGTTTTGGTATTCACTGTTTTGGATGGTAACGAAAAGAAAAAAGAAAATGTGCACTTGCCTTCACTTCCCCAGCTTTAGGAAAACAGCTCTTCTTTTTTCTCCTTCATCAAACTTTTTCTTCACCTGCAGAGGTCTCTCTCTTGCTTTCTGCTCATTCTGTGAGCATATCTCCTAGGGTCATCTTCCTTCATTCATTCCAACAAGATCTTCATTGGTGCCAAACTTCACTGATCCAGTGGAAGCATTTTGAAATCTGGGTTTCTCTTGGGGTCTAAGTGCAGATCATCACAATATGAAACAAAACATTTGACTGCAAAACTGATTTACAGCAAAGAAACTATGCATTGCAAAGTCTCATGATCTTCAATCACATCACCACTTAGTCATGCCATGCTTGGCCTGATAACATTAACCCATTACTGTGAACTACGGCAAAGCTTATGCCCAAACTGTAACAAATGTTCTAGAAATAATTATCCTTTTGCCTGTTTCACTCATATTGGATATCAGATTGTAAAAATGTCTGAGAGTCACCCACACTGTCTGAGGGCATAGTCAAATTAGAACGGGTCAGGGGGAAGTGCAGGGAGGGAGGAGAAAAACACAACCATCCAACATGATTTTCTGTGCAAAACACAATATTTCCAATGTCTAGATGCCTATTTAATTATTCCACTTAAGTTCATTCTTAGAGGGGTCTTGTCAATAAAGTCAAACCAGGCTCTTGGTGTGTAACAGGGTTTTTGAGGGTCTTTTTTGAGAGCTTCATTAAAAGCAGACAGTTTCTCTAACCTTTTAGCAGAACCTGTTATCTGATGACGTGAATTAAAGTCTCTCAAATGACTAATAATTATATCAGGGCTGCCATGTCAGCTTGTAGATTTGAATAAGAGGGTCTGAAAACATTTGCATGCCTCAATGTGCCAGTGCTAAGAAGCTAATGTGATAGTGCTGTCATAAAGCACTGGAAAGACATGACTTAATGTAATCTGTCATGTCATATGCTAATCTTCAACCATTACTTGAGTGCTGTAAGTAAGTAGAAAGCATTTGGGAGAAATCCTTTCCAATTTCTCTGAGTACCACTTCTGCTGCTGGTCAGCTCAAATGGGTTTTGTGCATTTAATGCAGAGCTCAAGTCAAGTTGGTTTAGGTCACACTTAATTAACCAGCACACGGATGGGCTGGGCTATGAGAGTGCTATGGGTAACTGTTATTTCAGAGGCGGCCTAACAAGTAAATATTTCATATGCTGAAGGAAATGGGAAGAGGACACGTTCTTATTCCTTGATAAAGAATATGTTCTTGGGAGGAAGGCAGCAAATCACACTGCCATGTATCTACCTATGCAACAATCTTGCATGTTCTTCACATGTACCCCAAAACCTAAAGTATGATTAAAAAAAGAGTATGTTCTTTTCAGAGAAAACACTAGGAATCTTAACAAACATCATTTTGATCTCTGCTTGCCTCTTTCTATATTTGAGTTGAATTTAAAGAAAGCAGATAATAAATAGTTAAAGGCATCACTCTCACTCTGATACCAAGGACTCTATTTGGCAGATGTGGACTTATCTCTCAAATAATAGAAGCTGCTTTGACTCTAGGTCCAGAGAAACAGAGGACAAGCAATCGAAGGGAGATATCCACTTGGCATGCTCTTTAACAACATGACAGTGTCTCTTAATATACAGTCATTAAGACAGGAGGCTGGTGTCAGGGCTAAGTACAGTTTGTGAAATAGACAGTAACTGAGACTAGAGAGACTGACAAATTTTTGTCCAATTTTTTTAGGAAAGTGTGCAAGGGATTGTGATTCAAAATATGAAGTTTATTTTTATCAGCCACACTGAGTCAAGTCAAAAAGATGCTTAAGAACTTGAAGAACTGCCTTCTGGAATAGCATTTTTGAGGATGCTGAGCAGATGGCATGAGATTGGCCCCAACGATACTGCCTGAATTTCCCAGCATTCCTACAAGGCCCGCTATTGGTAACCCAAGGGAACTTTCATGCATGTGGGAACTGGCTTTTTATAGGTCTAATTAGAAAGCGCAGGCAATTCCCACCTACAACATTAAAAAATGCTTCTGTGAAAGCATTTTTTGAAAAATGTGTGTCAAATTCACAGAAAAAATTATTATGAATCAAAGTTGATAAAGATGTGGTCATATTTTCCTAACAGTTAAGGGTTGTGCTAAATTAGAGGCTATTTCGCAGAAAAAGAATGAAAACCTTATTACAGAAGTGGTGTGTATGCACTACTTACAGCTCTTCCAGAATATCATGACCATTGATCATGAATTGTTGGTTGCCCAGCATAGCTTCATCCTCCTTTATGTCTGCTTATAAAATTGACATTTCAAAGAAGTTAAGGTTGAGGCTGATTCCTGGTGCCAGTGAAATGTGCTTGGAATCTGGTTCTTCGCTTCTGACCCAACCTGTTCAGACCCTTCATCTGAATTTTTCAGCTCTCAGTTAGTTTTGAAAGCTAGTCACATGACTTTGTTTGGCTGGGTAGAAATGGTCTCATTGGCACCAGTTTCCAAGGCCAATCATCTTTTGGACCATCTTTTTTGTAGAGCACTTTCAACTCAGTCCAAGCATCTTGCATTTGTACATTGCCTTCCATTCGTTATGATTATTAGAAGAACAAAGTAACACATTCCTGGCGTTTGAGGTCAATGGCTTCACCTTCCAAATGAGGGCAGTAAAATGTCTTCCAAGTCCTCTAGGGACTTATCAGCTTGAGTTTAACATCACGGAAATCTGTATGACTAGGTCCCAGAAAATGATTCTTCCTAAGAACATTCAGCCAAAGCAAGCTTTTTAAAAAGTATCTGACTGCTCCTGAAGGACTATCCAAATAATCTGTTTGAGTTTATTTCACCTAACTGATGTAACTTCCTGATGGCCTCTCAAACTTTTGACTCTACCAACTTAAATTATTCTCTACCCTTGCTCTTTTTTTTTTTTTAGACGAAGTTTCGCTCTTGTGACCAGGCTGGAGTGCAACGGTGCCATCTCGGCTCACCACAACCTCCGCCTCCTGGGTTCAGGCAATTCTCCTGCCTCAGCCTCCTGAGTAGCTGGGATTACAGGCAAGTGCCACCATGCCCAGCTAATTTTTTGTATTTATAGTAGAGACGAGGTTTCACCATGTTGACCAGGATGCTCTCGATCTCTTGACCTCGTGATCCACCCGCCTCGGCCTCCCAAAGTGCTGAGATTACAGGCTTGAGCCACCCTTCCTCTTTTTATACTCACCTCTCCAATGCTCACACTTTCTGGGGTTCATGATCACCCTTCCCATATACCATTTTTTTAAGCTTCCTTTCTTAAAAAGACTTCTACTCTCTTTTCTTCCTTATGATTTCTTAACTTTGCCTAAGCAGTCTCACTCATAACTTTGCCTACACAGTCTCACTCTGAGAAGCCTCAAACTATGTCCCTTTTCATCATTGAGTTAATATTTTCTCAATTTATCTGGGAAATGTTCCCATGTTAATCCAGCCAACTGTTAATATTATCCCTGACCCTGGAATGGGCATTTTCATACATTCATTCATTCGACACCTGCTGTGTCACATGTTGTGCTAGACGGTGGTGATGGTGATGAACTGTGGAAACAGTTCTTACTCTCATGTTCGTTTTGTGTTCAATCTTATGAGCGCTATGTAAATTATGGTGGCTGTGTATTCCTCCGATTGACTTCTTATGTTATATGTTCCTAAGGGTCCTGTTCAGGGAAGACTTCTTGAGCAGACCTACTATTTTATACATAAACACATGTACTCTTCTGCACCTTCCCTGTTTACTGCTTTCCAAAGCCGTCTGCGCAGTTTTCTTGTGGGGGAGCTCATTTCAGTTCTGCAAGGACTTGCTGCCCTTTAAGGACCTATTGTGTAAATAGCACTGCGTGAAGCAGTACAGAAGACAAAAATGAATTGTGATGCACGTGCCTGACATCAAGCAGTTTCTAGTCTTCAGCAAAAGTTAATACTTTATACATTAGACAATGGAATGACTCAAAGACAACATAAAGTGCCAAAGTGAATATTATTTATTTGGGTCAGGAGGCATGGCAGAGCTGGAACATACACAAGAGAACTCTGGGTAGAAGGACAAATGAGCATTGGCTAGAATTTTTCAGAAAAGTCTCACAGAATATTGGTGAGGGACTACATGAAGTAGCCCATAGGTTTCTATAAATTTGTCATGAATTGAGTTCCATTATAGGAGATTAGGGAACTTGAATGCATGGTATGGATCCTGGTGGGTTAGAAAGGGAACAACAGAAATTAATAGGAAGATGAGATCCTTAATGTGAAGGGAGCAGAAGCAGGGAGAAAGCAAGGTGAAAAGCATGGGACCTTGGAACTCTGAGATAATATCACACTGAAGTACTGTATTTACTACTCTATCTCCAAGATCAAACCTCTTGCCATCAAAAATAAACCAAACGGTGAGGCAGAAGACACTAGGGTACCTTATGCTGGCTCACCAACTAGGATTTTAAAATTAGGCAGGTACCATTCCCCTATTTTATCAATTGTTAAAATATATATTTCTAGGAATTATTAACTTTCTATTGTCTTCCATATTACGAGCCCTATTTCATAGACTCAACCAGTATCTGCTCTTCATTCTCAGTTGAGAAATGTGAGTTTTCCTGAAGGCTCACTAGTAAAGGCGGTTCATTCATTTCTGAATCAAGTTTTTGCTTTTTAGAGGCCACAGTGCTCTTCAGCCCCTCTTCAGCTTCCTGCTGGGTTTCTGTCCAAGAACTTAATTGTTAATGGCTCCCAGCTGTGTCACAAATTTCACTTCTTTAACCCTTTTCTTCCTGGCTGCCAGTCTGTATCCTGTGCTTAAGAAGTCAAGTCCTCGGTGTGCACTCTTGGTGGAGGTAAGGAGTTGATGTCTAGGTAGAAAGATTCAGGAGAGCACACATGAATTTTACTATCTCTAAAGCTGTGTCATATATACACCTCTGTCCAGTCTCTTAGCTTTAGGGAAATATGTCAACTTTCACACTGAACCTTGGACAGCAGCCTCAAAAGATCTCTTTTCTTGTTCCCATGTATTCCTGACTCATGTATGTATGTATATATGTACATATCAGCTGCCTCCTTAAGCCTGTAATTTATATTATCTATACTTGATCTTGGATGGCAATTCTTCAGCTCCACTTCCACTTCTCCATCTTGCCTTGATGAGCTATAATCTTTCATGCATTTCAGCTCAAACCCCCAATGACTCCTGATGTCAAACCCTATCCATGTCAGCACACTAGCGTCTTAGCACCTGTGAAAATCATCCCAATTGTCTTTTAATTCTTCTACCTACTCATTGATGGTCTACGTTACAAAGGAATAGTTCATGTAGCCGAGGAGGCAGAATTGGTTTCATTCTTCATTCTGTGCCTTTTGTCATGAGGAGTTTCTTTTTTCTGAGAACTGCCAGGTATTAAGAGTCTACTACCTCTCCTTCTTGTTCTTCAGATTCCCCTGGAAACTTGTTTGTTCTCTTCTGATTTCCTACTTCCAGTGTTCCAAGGTCTGCTTGGCCACAGCTCTTTTTACTATGTCTGTTCCAAGTTTTCATTTGCATCAGTCAACAAATTCCAGTGGCCCTGGCTGTCCTCACACACAGTGTGCCACTTTCACCTGTCATTCATACCAGGAATCTGGCCCCCAAGCCCTCAGCTCACCAAGGCACTTTTCCCTTACCAGTCTATTGCTGGAATCTAGACTCAGTGGTAACCATCCTTAAGATTTTCTCCCTCAGAAATGACCTCAGTTAGCATCTTAGGAGTCAGCTGCTTAGATACCAACAAGCTCCCTATCTCTTCCTTATGACTCTGTACACTCAACATTGCCTTCAGCTTCTTTGGTGACTCCAAAGGAGTACTTACAAGATTCTTTAAATACTGAAGGAAGGATGGTACTAACACTTATTGTCTATTGTTATTCCAGGCCTTGTATGTGGCTCTTTACAAGCCTTATGACATTTAATCAAAAATTTATGTATTTATTTAACCAATATTTATTACCTACAACAACTGGTATCTATTATTCCATTACAAGCACTGGACTATCACATTTTATTATTTATTTTCTCATTTTATCTTCATGTAGCCCTAAGAGGTAGACACTCTTAGTATCTTAATATTTACAGAGAAGAAATGAGGTACAGAGAAGGGAAGCAATTTTTCCAAGGTTACCCAGCTGGAGGAATTTAAGTGAAGGGAGCCTAACTCCAGTAACCATGCTTTGAGGTAACAACCAAAAATAGTCACTGTTCCTGTTCTCCTGGATTTTAATCTTTAGCTGAAGGAGTATATATTAAACAAATAGTTATACAATTATTCAATTACATCTGTGGTAAGGGGTCTAAAGACCAAAAATAGGTCTCCATGATAGTATAGAATATGAGGACCTGACTTGGTCTAGGAGTTTAGGAACATCTTTTTTCCTCAAGGTGGTAACATTTACATTGAAACCTAAAGGATGAGGGTGGTAGAATTGGAATTGTGATGAGATCATTTCTGCAGAAGAAACAGCAGTGTGCACAGGCTGCAAAGGGTAAGGTGTCTGAAGCCACAAAGAACTCAGTGAAGACCTCTAGATGTTTGCAACAGAAGGAGAAAAAGTGGTATAAGTTGAGACTGGAGAGATGGGTGGGAAAACAAAGATTTTGGTTTATCTCAAATGCAATGAGAAACCATGAAAGGTTTTCAGTAGGAAAGGGACATAGATTTACTTTTCAAAATTGGCACAATGAGAATAAATTAAAGGCAGTTGGAAGCAGATACAGTATATCAATTAAAAGGACATTTTAATTGGCCAGTGATATTTTAATATAATATAATAATATAATATAATATAATATAATATAATACAATTCAGAGAGGCTGTATCACTAGCCTAAGTTGATACAGTTTGTGCCAAAGCCAGGATTTGAATCCAGTTCTGTCTGACACTGAAGGTAGTGTTACTTTCCACTGCACCCATCTTCTACTTGTGAGAATGACTTATGTTTCTCTACTCACAAAATTTAACATGAGGCTAGAGCTTAGAAGACCTTCTTAAGAACACACACCTGGAAATTAACACACCACAAATTTTAGTACATGTCTTTGAGGCCAGATCCGGTACTCTGTCCACATTATGCTGCCTTTTGTCTTTAGCCAACAACAGGTTTCAAAATGAACCCTCTTTATCCTGAAAACGGAAACAGTTAAGTCTTAAATGGCATTGCTATCATAAACATAATGTACAAAAATACCCGCCCAGTGTATCTCAAAGGATTGTTATAAGGTTGAGGTAATATGCATCAAAACACTTCATAAAGTACTAAGTACTATGCAAGAGTAAGGCTTTATTGGTGTTTGTTATATAGGAAACCAGAATTTCATGGCAATTTGTCCAGTAGGAATGGGACCTCGACCTTGAATGTTGATATCAGTTAGCAAAAGATCTTACAGATTATGAAGTCCCGGTGTTTTTCAAAAATTGTTGCACATCAGGAACAGGGCTAGGGAGAAGCAATTGATATCGCTGTTTCTACCTTATCTTATTTATTACATGGTTATGCCCATTTGGAGTTCTATTGGATAATCTTCAATATAATTATTTGTTCTAGAAAAACCTGTGTGTCCCAGGGTGCTGCCTGATGTGCCATTATCGGAAACTCTATTTTAGGAGACAATGGCATTTTTTTTAAACTCGCCTGAAGCTGGGAATATATCTTTGCAATTTAAATTCTTATGGAGAATGAAACATGGGTACACAGACCCAAATCAATAGTCATCTTTCTTCCATTAGAGAACTTTTAGAGTCTTTTATAGGATTCCATCTCTTATTGTTAGGCCACTCCTAGAGTTACTTTTGGTCTGACTTGGTATTTGTCAAACTGTAGGTCATGAGCTGTTGGTAGCCTATGAAATCAATTTAATGGTCATAGGCAGTATTTTAAAAAATGAAATAGAAGAAAGAGAAAGTATCCAAATGTGTTGTATACAGTACAGGTATTGCTTTAAGAAGCTTTTGTCCCAGCCATAAACACGTGTACTTGTCTACTGGGTCACAGTAGAAAATATTTTTCTTAATGTAGGTCACTAGCGAAAAATGTTTGCAACACACTGGTCTATTGAATTCAGAAAAAAGGGTAGTGTCTTTATGCTTTTATAAGCTGGACTTATTCAAGTCTTAGCTTGATTTCAGGATGAGGAGGTGCTACCCAGATCTGATGCAGGCTGTACTTGCTTCAATTTAAGCATTCCCTAAAAGGTTTCTAAAAGCTACATTTCATAGAGAACGGGGTGAATGTAGAACCAGCACTACCCAGCAGCTATTCACTAAAAGAACCCCCTGAGCTGATGGCTCCTCTAAGAGGGTTGAGGGATTTTCAAAGCAATAGCTAAGAATAGGACTTCTTCCATAGCACATATGGGGGATGCACCACGTGCTGGGCAATTGCTTTACATGTTTATCTATTTACTAAACACTTATATAGCGCTTAAAATGTGCCAAGCCCTATTCTCAGTGCTTTACACGCATTAATTCATGTATCCAATGAGGCAGGTACTATTACTAGTATCATTCTAAAGAAGAAGAAATTAAAACATGGAGTAGATGGAACAAGGAGAGAATGTTCTTCAATAATACGTTCTTCTGCTTTGGTGCTTCTCCACAGTTCCCATCACTAATAAGGGTGCTTTACCATCAATTCTAGTTCAATGTCCATCCCCAGCTCATGGGTGTGTGTGTGTGTGTGTGTGTGTGTATGAGAGAGAGAGAGAGAGACAGAGAGACAGAGACAGAGACGAGGGAGAAAGTGCGTGTTCAACACATTCATGGGTAGGAGTGGTGGGAAAAACTGCCTGTGAGAATCCTGCCAACACAATCCTAGAAGAAAGCCAATTTGTAGTAGAATGCCAAAAATGAGTGGCTTCCTGCACTTACCCTGGCTCCCTGTACCCCGTTTTTATATTCCAGTTATAATAAACCCAATAAAACTGTGGGACATAATCCCCCATTTATACCCACCAGTATCAGGGTAAGGTTGGAAAGAAGTTTTCTGCCACGGGACTAAACTTTTGAAATAATTGGGCTGGAGACTAGAAAGGAAAGTGAAAAGCAATTTAGAGAGAGAGGACTCATATGCTTATAAGATTTTTTTTTTGAGACAGAGTCTCACTCCGTCACCCAGGCTAGAGAGTAACGGCAGCGATCTCAGCTCCTGGCAACCTCGGCCTCCTGGGTTCAAGCGATTCTCCTGCATCAGCCTACTGAGTAGCTGGGGCTACAGGCGTGTTCCACAGTACCTGGCTAATTTTTGTATTTTTAGTAGGGACAGGGTTTCACCATGTTGGCCAGGCTGGTCTCGAACTCATGACTTCAAGTGATCCGCCAGCTCAGCCTCCCAAAATGCTGGGATTTTGTCCGGCCTGCTTACTAGATTTTTATGAGGCCATGTCACAAGCAAGGGAGGAAGAACAAAGCCTTATGATTTGGTCACAAAGGGCTCCCAAGGTTTGTGAACACATTTAAGCATGTTCCACAATCAGAAGACAAAGAAAACAGAAGAAGAAATCACCATAGGACTAAGGGGAGGAAGAAATTATGGTGAAAAGAACGACAATTAGGTTTATCAGTGTTTATAAGATGAATATTATCTATTTATTTTTTGCATGTGAAAATCTTACATAGTGACTTCCAGAAAAGGCACCAATGTACTTAGGCATCATTTGCAAATACATTTTAAGAGAAGAAGAAAAACCTCAGGTGCAAAAGGTCTGAATTTTTTCCTTGAATCAGAGTAGATTATAGTGATATTTTGATCCTATGGGAAAATAAAAGATAACAGAACACCCAGAGCCCCCAAATTCCAGTACATAAGTTAGTAAAAGTTGGTCATTGTTTCCATATGTTCTTTCCTGCCCTGGCTGGCAGTCATTTATTCTTTTTCTGACTCCCTTTATATTTGTTTGTTTCACTTATGATTTTTTTTACCCACTATTGAAGTTTAATTGTTGTCACTTTTTATCATCCTTATTAGGGGAAAGCTCCTTGATGGCAGGGACTGTATTATTTGCTTTGCAGTATCTGTAGCAGAGAATCATGTCCTATACATATTAAACCTTCAATAAACGTTTATCAATTGGCTAAAATGCAAAATTTCACAAAGTTTCAGACAGGAAGACTTTGTGAACCCCTGGAGCTACCACTTCCCTTCTTTCAGGGATTTTATATTATTTTTAAAGCTTTCTGAGAATTTATTTGAATTTCATCTCAGTCTTCGGGGATATTGGCAGGAAACCACCTTCCTACAACTCCAATCAAGAGTTACCACGGATAATTTAAACATATGTGGAAAATGGTTGTCTCGAACACATAATTCACACTCTACTATGTAACCATCCTTTGTGTTCAAAATACAGGTGGAGATGATGGACCTCTCAAAGGCAGTCTGCCTGTTTCTTTGCAAGTGCCATGCACAGCTTTCCTGGCATTCAGATCAACCTCTCAGGGGTGTGATTACCAGAGGCTGCCATAGGCACGGTAGGAAACAAAGGTTGTCTACTCAGCTCCTATGCTTAGGTAATGAATAAAGACATAGATCCAATGGTCCTAAGAGGTGTGACATTTCCATACAAGTCACCCATCTGTATTTAAGATAGTGCAGGCTGAAGGCGAATATCAGTATAGACTGTGCAAACTACTTTGTTACTTACAGGTAACAAGGTAAATTAGGAGATAGTGCAGAGAAATGTCATCTGTTCCCCATTTAGTACTTCTTCATACATAATGTTCTAGTATGAAATGTCAGCTTTAGCTTCTACAGGTTATCTGCGTGTGGGTAATTTATGAAGTTATCCAGTTTATAAAGAAGAAGTGGGTTCTGGAGCCCACCCTCCACCCCCAACCTATGGTCTTGTTGCTAAAATTACCGGAAAAATGATGTTAACAGAGTGACACAGCAGAAAGGAAGAGGGTGAAAGGAAAGAAGAGCTCAAAACTGTATGTACAGTTAGGGTCCTAGACACCCTTTTCCACACATGCAATCTTCATGTGGCCTGTAAGGCTCTTTAAGAATATCCTACATCCATTCCTTCTCAGGAAGCATGGATCAGCCTCTAGTTCTCCAGTTTTCTTCCTTTGGATTTTGTTGAGAACAACCTGAGACCTAGTGTGCCAGATGCCAGACCTGTGCTTTCCTCACTAAGTGCAGGAGTTAACAAAGCTCTCTGTGACTTCATGAACCTTACAACCATCCTTCTGCCCCTTCTAGCCCCAAGCTTTTTACTGTGTGTCTCACTTGCTTATTATTCTTTTGCATAGTTCTTGATACAAGGTTGGCTCATTTGTTCTTTAATTCATTCAACAATTATTTTTACTGAGCATCTGTTTTGTAAGCATCACTGTACTAGGTTCTGGTGACTTAAAAGTAAACAAAATACATTTTCAGCTCTCAATATTCACCAGGAAGACAAAGACATAAGTAAATAATGTGAGCATTATCTTAGTAGTTGCTATGAGAATGGATAGAAGAGGCATTTAACCTTGTCTGGGGAGGAGGTAGTCAGGGAAGGATTCCAGGGGAAGTGAGGCTTGGGCAGTGGAAGATGATTAAGAGAGTTAGCTTGGGAATTGGTAAGAAGAAGCAAAAGGGAGAGGAGGAAGGAGGGAATACCCAAAAGCTTCTGCAAAAGCTTGGAATGGAAGAAAAGCACAGGCAGTCTGGGGAATTGCAAGTAGTTGAATATGGCAGGAGCATCATGTGTAAGATAGGACAACTAGACATAAACTAGTAATGAAGGGCATTTGAAGTTATATCAAGGAGCTTGGACTTTATCCTGAGGGCCATAGGGAGCCACTACAGGGTTTTAAGTGGGGGACTGATGAATCTGATTTGCATTTTATAAGAATCTCACCAATTGTAGTGTGGGGAGCAGATTGGAACCAGACAAGAGAATGGCTAGATGGCCATCACAGTAATCCAGAGGAGAATCTTGAGGGCCTGACCCAAGATGATAGTGAGGGATGGAAAAAAAAATGGCGAGATGCACCAGGCTCTCTGGTGCTGATTGGATGTGTGATGCAAGGCAGGGCAGCCAAGGATGACCCCTGGGTTCTGATGAGGCCTCCTGCCAGCTCCCCTGTATGCTAAGAGACTGAAACATGCAGCTATCAGGTATCTGTCTTTCCTTTTCCTCTCATTACCGTATTAATAATTTTAAATGTTATTTATTTCATTTGTTTTTCAGACTGGTTAAATCCTTGATTGTGGTGTTCTTTCTAACTTCGGAAGCTAATAATCACACAAAAAGATGAGACTAGGAGAAAAGTTGGAAAAGAATACTATTAATTTTTCTGGGGTGGGGGAAACATATGCCATATGCAGAAAGTTTCCAATTAGGTTAATGTACCTTAAACTGTATTAGTAATTAAGTGCTTTGGGTATTAAAATACCTAATCTAGCTTCAGGCTGTTTTTAATAAATCCTTTGACATTTTCCTAACTGAGGGGGAGAGAGAGAGCAGAGGACGCCTCGCCTGGGATTATAGAGCTTTTGGCTCTATTCCCTAGCTCTTAGCAGCTTACTGCGTGACCTTGGTAACATTGCTTTAGGTCCCTAGCCTCTAGTTGCCCTATCTGTGAAATGGCAAAAATAAGAAGGTGGCAACATTATTGATGATAAAAATGAGTCCCCCTCCACAGGGCTTAGAACTCAGTCAAGGAGTTGGTTTTTAGAGTTTTTTGTTGTTTAAAAAAAGTCTATTTAGAGACATTAACCTGCAAGTAAACAGAATACCTTCTATTTCTGGCATACACACACACACACACACACACTTACATTCACATGACTATATACATAGGCTTATTTATTTATTTATTTATTTATTTATTTATTTATTTATTTATTTATTGTAACATAGGCAATCCAGGACATTCTGGATTGTATGTATAAAAGATGTATGGACCTCTGGCAACTCTACCAAATTATCAAAACCCAAGATTCTTCTGTAGTTCTACTGATAGCCTTTGTTTATTGCCAGATAGTGGCTATACCTTCAAGCATCATACATATTGGGCAGGAAGAAAGTTAGAAGGGTTGGTGCCAGCCTCATGTCTCCCATTTGTCAGAAAGGAAGCCGCTTTCACAGAAGCAGTACCATGTCTGCCTGAGACCCTCATGGACAGAATTGCACCCCACTGGTAGAGCCAGAAAATGCTGGAAATACATTGTGGAACTTTTTCTGTTTCCACGGTGAAAGGGGCAAGAAAGAAAGGGGCTGGGGAGGGTGCCAAGTGAGAAATCAACAGTAGCTGTGGCACCTGCTAAACAGGGCACCATCCAGAAGTGGGAGAGTGAATCATTTTTCTAGAAGCAAAGCACTGAAGGTTAGACTGGAGCTGAAACTTTGGAAAGACAGCCTTCATTTGGGAGTTTGCTTGAATTTTGGTGGAAGCTTTGGGTAATTATTCTGGTTCAAGTTTGTGAAAATTTGGACCACCCCAAAAGATGAATTAGAAAGAAATTTTATTTCTTTATCTAGAAGGTAGACCTGACTTTGATTAAAAAGCCCATGCTTGAAGGGGCAGGAGAGAGAGATGTATCTATAAAAATGGAAGAGCCAATTCTTAAAGAAGCCTAATTTACCTGTGTCCATTCAGACTTAGATATTGTGGGGTGTAAAGCAAAGAAGCTAAACCCAGGAAAAAATTCAAATGACATATTTGTATGAGACCCTTGAAATATTTACTGACCCAGCATTTTGGGAAACAGGAATACGAGGTCAATATAATGAAATGTGTCCCCAGTTCCCATATTGGGTGATCCCTCCAAGGTACCTTGCTCTTTCACAGCTTCCCTGGAGAGATGGTTCCTCTGCTTAGGTTGAAACAGTAGGGAGTGTGCCTGTGTGCTTTCTCCATCAAATTTGAATAAGGTCTCAGTTTTCCTTTTCAGATGATCATTTAACAAGGTTTATTGTTCATGCTTATGTGCTTCAGGCAGCCTATTAGGACGATAGGGAAAACCGTCCATTTATTATTTTTTTAAGCCTGAAAACAAAACATGTAGAATTGTCCTTTCTATTCTTGGAGAGGAGGAATGGCTCCCAGGTCTGACCACCCACCCCCCTCATTTCTTAGACTCTGATCCCCCACACTGGGGAGCTTCCACTGGGCTGCACTGGGAAGGCTCTCAAACTCCAAGCTACCTTTCCTTTGAGTCTGGACCATTATGTAAGTCTCTGTAGTCACTAGGACTCAAAGAAAAAAAATCTGTTTTAAAAAGTCAGCTTCCTTAGTAAGATTGTCACTTCCCCTTTTCTCAGATGAATTGTTTTCCCAAAGAGGGGAGTGTATGTGTTTTCAAATGTTCCAATCTGACTCAGGATGCCAGCTAGATTCAGCAGAGAAGGGGTGGAGCCTGTAACTCTCACACAGGAGAGGAAGGCAGGAGCGCTCGGCAGAGCTCAGTGAGGAGAAGCAGACTCCTTAGCTGGTATAAGTGAACTGGCAACTCAATTTCAAGGACACAGGAGAATCACCAGGGAGGCTCCAACTACAGAGCGAGGCCTTGTCTGTGTGTTTTTTGCATGCATCTGTGCCACTACTAATCTGTCTGCTTGCAATTCTATAGCCCAGTTCCTCTATTAGATTGAGTGCTTCCAGGAGAAGAGAAGCAAACACACAAATATATTGGGACATATTTGTGAAAAATAGAGTAAGTAAAATTAAGGTTAATAAGCTCTGAATATATTTTTACATCAAACTGCTAGCACTTGCTCCAATGACTCAAACCTATATATTTCATACTCTGAAAACCCATCAAAGAGACATCAGGATGCCCCTTCACGAAGTTCACATGTCAATTGTCCAAGAGCTTCATCAACTCATGGCAACACATTAGAAGCCCATAGCATCATGGCTGTCAAAAATTTTCCCTTTGAGGAGAAAAGTTCTTGTTTTCTCCTTCTTCAGTTCCTCCCAGAGATGAATCTCCGGAAGCAAGGATAGAGAAGAAATTCTAAAGAGATTCTAATTGTGTATAAAAAAATAGCATCGAATACTCATTACCCTACCCCTCATGACTTCTCAGATCAGAGTTGAGGAAGGAGGATGAACTGGGGGCATGATTCAGAGTAGTTGGGATAAAGTGAAGGTTTCTTTTTTCTTTCTTTTTTTTTTTGAGATGGAGTTTCATTCTTGTTGCCCAGTGCAATGGTACAATCTCGGCTCACTGCAACCTCCGCCTTCTGGGTTCAAGTGATTCTCCTGCCTCAGCCTCCCGTGTAGCTGGAATTACAGGCATCTGCCCCCATGCTCAGCTAACTTTTTGTATTTTTAGTAGAGATGGAGTTTCACCAGGTTGACCAGGCTGGTCTCGAACCCCTGACCTCAGGTAATCCACCCGCCTCAGCCTCCCAAAGTGCTGGGATTACAGGAGTGAGTCACTGCACCTGGCCAGGTTTCCTATAAAATAAGTTGGTACATTTAACTTTGAGTCCTACTTAAACATCTTCATATGGTTATAGAAAACATCATGGTCTAAGGGTCTGAGCTGCAGCAATTTTGAAAATCATCTCAGGCTTGGAAAACAGCCTCTCTGGATTTATGGTGGGGGATAAATTGGCATCCTGCCCTGTTGTGAATTTTCAAAGAATTTTTTCTTTCTAGGATTTTTCGAGTTTTCCTCAAACATAACATTGTCTGGGGGATTCCTGACTCATAACCAAACTGTATGTCCTCTAATATAATTACAATCTAAGTTAAATGGTATTTATTGGCCTGACATATACCCATTTTAAGTTGGGAAACCTGAGGACTGATATAAAAATTCCTATTCAAGTCATTAGCCAAAATTAAAAAGGGGAGCTCATTTAACAAGGCTTATTGTTCACGCTTATGTGCTTCAGGCAGCCTATTAGGACGCTGGGGAAAACTGTCCATTTATTATTTTTTTTATCATAGCTGTTCAGTACATCTTGAATGAGAAAGACCCTTCAGGAAGATGAAACTTACTATTGATGTCTTCTTGCTGAACTATACCTTGATCACACTGACTAATCCTGTGGCCCCTCTTGGTTGTCTTTGCAGCTTTGGGTCTGATGAGCGTCTGCTGATTTCTGATCTCGCTGCTTTCTGCATGCCTAGATGGGCTATTCACCCAGACTCTGGGGTTTGAGGCAGTAGACATTAGCTTTGAGGTGAAGAGTTGTGAGGATAAACTTTCATATTTTGGGGCAGTTCACAGGCTGCTTTTCCTGGTAATCATAGCTCCCCCTGCTGCCCAGTCAGGGGCAAGAGAGGCCAGAGGAACTGAAATGAGACAAAGTAAAACCGACTTTGATGGAGTCAAGTCATCTCCAGGAGCCAGTAACTGAAGACAACTCATCTTAGCTCTAGAGTCTAGGACCCTAAGCATGCCCCGGAGAAGAGTTGGCAAATGTGAGAAAAGGCATTGAATGATTTAGGAAGACAGTGTTAGGTTGTTGTGGGTAGGGGAGTGCAAGATGGGATTAACATTTTTAAATGGTATTACCAAACTGTTGGTTAAAATCAAATATACAAATAGAAGAAAATCTTGAATTCACACACAAATGCAATTAACCAGCAGGTTCTCCACTCCTCCATCATATATCTTATCCTAGAATATCAGCTCTCTCATCTCTTCCTGGGGGCAAGTTACATAATCTCTGCCTTATTTTCCTGGTCTGTCTGTGGGATTTACTATAATGATTCAATGAAAAAAAGCATATATTTCTCACAATGCCATGTATTTGTATAGAAGAAGCCAACACAAGTTGGCTTTTCTTGTTTGTTTGTTTCTCCTTGTGTAATGTTTATTTAAGCTATTGGTTCTCAAATTCGGTTGTACACCGGAATCACGTGGACAATTTTTTTTTTAAACACTGATTCCTGGGTGCCATTCCTAAGGATTCTGATTTGACTGATATATGGGGTATGGCCTGGGTATTGAGAGTTTTCAAATCTCCCAAGGAATTATAGCATGTAGCAAAGTTTAAGGGCCATTGCTCTAGGGCCCCTCATCACCCTTCTTCAGAAACCAGTGTTTCACAAGAGGTTGGGATGTGCCAGGTGGAGTGAGGGGGCCTTTTGCAGTGTCAGATTTGTGGGAGAACACAAGGAAACACTAACTCTTTACTGAAATGTGGTCCTGGGCTTAGCAGCATCTGAATCACTGGGGAGCAATTTAATTTTAGACTCTCAGATCCCACCCCAGACCTGCTAGGTCATAGTCATCATTTCAACAAGGTCCCTAAGTGATCTGCACACAGACTCAAGCTTGGGAAGTCCTGCTCTAGCTCATTCACTTGTTCCCTCTCTCTCTTCCTTCTTGCTTTGGTTTCTTTATTAACCATGGAGAATAGTGTTGAGTATTTCTGACAAGGAAGCAGCCTTGCAAAAAAAGCTCCAGGTCTTTATCTCAATAATCTCTTCAGATTCAAATCTCCTTAGAGTTAATTTTCTTTTTAGCTGCCAAATGTAGTTTGAGTCTCTAATACCTGTCTCAACTTACAAGCACCCACTTCAAGTCTGCTGATATATGTACCCTGGGCCTCTTATGTACCTTCTAAAAATATTCTTTCTAGGGCTGGTGCAAATGCCCTGATCAGGCCAGCTGTGGCCTATTGTTGAGAAAGGGTCGACATTTGATTATGAATCTTTGGTATATCACAGCGGTGAGACCAATAATTATCATTTACTAAAGGTCCAGAAAGGAAATAAAATCTGCCATCAGAATCTGCTTATTAAGGTTACCTTAACAGTTAACCATAAAATGAACGGTATGTTGGTCCCGTGGACTGGTTCTTAAAAAAGACAATGCAAATATTTTAAACTAAAACGTAAAGAGATGGGACAGGGCCTTGGAAGAATGGGAGTGGGGCAGAGTGAGTGATTTAGTAAAGAGAATAAATCTCAACAGGAATTTTGTTTCTATGACATTACCATAATTCTACAACATTAGTACTTCTTCCTCAGTCTCTCCCTCACCCATCTCATTTCAAGAAGGAAAATATTTAAACATGAGTTTTAAAATATTCATTTTGAGATAGAAATAATACAAGAATAACTATTGCTGTCTTCACTTTTTTCTCTCTTATTTTCTTTCCGGAGACACTACGTCCTATTTATGATGCTTTTATATCTATAAACGATTTGGGGAAAGCACTGAAACCAAATCTGTAAACATGCAAGGCTCCCGGATTGGTGGGGAGGGGGTGGGATGGGGGGAGACACAAATTGCAAAGAGCAGAATAATCAGATACAGAGGGACTTTGATCTTCTGGAGACCTAAGCTAATAGATGTTAAGTGCAGTTCAGTGGAAGTAATAACCCATGAAGAAAACAAAATCTGCAAAATGATAAAATGCTGCAGTCTACTGATCAAGGAAGACATTGGAAAATTACTATGAAAGCATCCTTAGCCCAGCAGATCCAAGGTGAAAAAAGGGCTGCGTCTGCCAACCAGCAGCCAGACATTCCAAGCAGACTTAGCCGTCTCCCATTTTGTGGCCAGATTAACACTCTGTGTAACCCGAATGCTTTCTCACTGAAAAGGCATGAACTGGCACCACTGCAGCCCTGGGCTTCATCTCTCCCAGTGACGCCACAGTGAGTCACCCTGAGGTTGGCCCCGGACTCTGTGGGGGCGTTCCAGCGGCTGTTATTACTGTTAATCAATTAGGAAGAGTTAAGAATTTCTGAATAGGTGCCAGATGAAGTGCTGGTCACTTTTTTTTTCTTTTTTGACATCAGTAGAACATACTTGAGATAAATTTGACATATGTTAATAAATTAGAATTTCACCAAGCAAACTATTTAGAAAAAAATGGGCAATTTACGGACCTCGAAATGCACTTAAAAACCCCAGAAATTTTATAAAGGAGAACTCCTTAATATTAGTCTATTTAAGTTATATTTTATTATGAGTATTTATTTATTGAGCAATGACTACCATATGTTATATAAGATAGGGCAGAATTAATGTATCTGTCTATAGAACAAACTAAGTTTTTATTATCCAAAGAAAATGTACAACTTGAAGTAATCAGATGCTTTTCCTGGAGACAGATTCTTTATTGTGAAAATAATTAAACAAACAAACAAACACCATCAGAGAATGTGAGTTAACAGTCAGGAAACTGGGAGGAATGGAGAATGCATTTTAAAAATCCCACCTTCCCACATTTCATATAATGGCTAATTAAACATATGGAATACATTATCTAAACCACAAATTAATGTGTCTGGATAGGGTAGGAGCAAACAAATGAAAATAAAGGAAAGCTATGCAACTGGAATCCAGGCATGATGTGAACAAGCTCTGCTGGGCACCAGCGTTTGGTTCATGTTTGAAAAAATTACATTAGAACACTTAAAGGCAACATCTTGCTTAGAGGCTTCTCCTTTTCAACAGAAAAAGTGAAGTTGGCAAAGATCAGATAACAATATATACTAGTATTATTGATGGCCAAATATAAGACAAAAGGAAACTACACTACTGATGTATTCTAATGCATTTAAACTTTCTGCACAGTTTCTACATGTTAAAAGCACCTCGGTGAGCATCTACAGGTATCTTATTAAGCATTGTGCTGCCTCTCAATACAGATATTTACAGCAAGACTGGCCTTTTAAAATGTTTTTTACTTATGGGGAAAATTGAAACTGGACCTACATGATGCCAATGGGACTTAATAGAAAAGGAAAACTCAGGGCTTCGTTGTTGGAAAAGATATTTTTTATTATAAATGTATGTAGTTTTGAAACAAGTTGTGTCCTTGTCTTAGAGTCCTGTGGGTACAGGCTTAGCTCCCAGTGTAGACTAACCAGGTGGTGAAAATGAGAACTTCCAGCTCTAAGTTACCCATCCATTACTCACCCCACTGGCCACGCTGCATCTCACCCACATCTCTCCTTATCTATTATATACATATACACAATTTAGACTAAGCATGCTGGGCGGATTAACTAATGATTGCAGACCACTTTGGAAATAGAAAATACCCCATGTGCACAGAATTAGTAATGATTAAATAATAGTCTGTCCTAAATTTTACATTTAATTCAAACAAACCTTTTCTTGATGAAAGTTTTGCTATTAAACAAAGAGTTTTATTTTAATACTAGACGTTTTCATGGTATTTTCATTTGAGTTGAATTTCTGTTCTTCAGACCCATATTTCTGCCAATTTCTATCTCTTTTGCTTTCTCTGGCACAACTGAAAGAACAAAGTTAATAACAGAGAAAGGACAAGCTTTAAAAAGTGCTGCATTTATCGTCGGTTGTAATTCTGCTATTAAACGGTCTTGGCATTTGGGAAATTCTTCTCAATCTTGCTTTTTCTCTTAGAGGTAAAAAATGGAAAACATGGAATTTATACTAAAAATAATTATCTTCTGTGTCCTCAGTCTTTGCCTCTTTGCATTTTGTGTGTGACCTCCTACCTCTGTAAGACAGTGTGCAAACGAGCACCAAGCCTTTGCTCCCCTTAACTTTTCTAGAAGTAACACACATTCGCGTCCTCACAGACACACACTTACACTCACAATTTGTGTAGAATTATTTTTCACTCTGATTTCTGTGGAACAGATTGAAGATTTTACCATCCAAAACCCACAAAGAGAAAACTCCTACTGTGGTCTTCAGAATTTCCATTCAGCTGATTTGCCTGCCAAGTCCAGTGACCAGTACCGCCGCTCCTGATGGTGGGGAGCATATGGTACTGCTGTGAATAGTTTTGCTCTCACTGCTGTGAAATCCCACGCCTTCCTACAGAATGTGTTTGGAGGAGCAAATGGTAAGTGTCGCTATTCAGCATAGCTCTGTCTCTGCCTATGGAACCCAGTCTTTTAAACAACAAAGTGAAGATAACGGCGAGTCTTTGCAGGCCCTGGTTTAGCGTGAGGCTTCAGGGTTAATGGTCATTTATTAACTGTTTCTTCTTCACAGGAGAGAGGATTATCTTTCACACATCCTGGATTTACCAGGATCCACAGCCGCAAACCAACCACCATCATTTTTGTTTGTTTGTTTCAATCTTCCTCTTTCTTCTCCTCCTTCTAAAAAAATCATCTTAAAGTGGGACACAATTTCTAAGTTAAATTGGGGCTCTGAAAAGAGCACTAGGCTTGGTGTTAGGAAGTCTGGAATATCAAACGCTGACTAGCCTTGTAACCCTGGGCAAATTTATTCTGTGCCTCTTCTGAGAAACAGATGGTGCAGGCCCTGAACGTCCCTTCCAGTTCCAAGATTATATGTGTTTGTCTAGTCCAACTCCACCCCACTCCCAACCTCATCTCCCAGAAAGTCTTTCTCTACCATTCAAAATAAATTGTTATTTCTCATTTTACAATGCAGCTTTCAAGAACTTGTGGGCTTGCTTGCTTCTGGGTTTGTTCATCTCCACTGTCAAGTGGTTCTTCTGTATGTTTAGCAAAACTCTCTCTCACTGCAGTATAAGGCCATTTTTTCCTCTGTTTTTTTTTGTGAAAATAGAGAACAATCTTTTGGGATTTGCTTATGGTAATAATTTTTCTTGTTTATACTGTTACTTAAGTTGCTCTTTTATGTTGTGGCCCTTAGATGTGTCTTCTAATATTCAGATTGTCTTTTCTCCCTGTTTGCTAATGCATCCATGTGCTGGGTGAGAGGCTGGGGTGTGGCCATTTGGGGGCTTAAGTGTGATATCATGTGTACCACATTAGCTGGTGTGCAATCGAAGGGAGGAGGGAGCAGCCGTTCCTGCTGCTGAAGAGGGCTGTGGAAACTTAAGTCGTAGACATGCTTCAGTGAGAGGATGAGGATTTGCCCAGATGGGAAGCTTCAAGTACAGAGGCACTTGTACATCTACTTATCTTGAGTCTCAATGATGCTGTTTATGAGTGAGCTATTCAAATGGAGGAAGAAACCCACAGAGAAGGAGAAATAACAGGTCGGAATGATTATATGCAGAAGGATAGGCTCTAGTAGGAGTCCAGTGGGAAAGAAAGAAGGGAATAAAATTAAGAATGATTAATGACAGATCTCTAATGGTTTCACTGGATCCAAAGGAACAGGGCAATACTGAGTAAGAAACACTTGATATACGAAAAAACACAAGTGTGAAGGAAAATACATCATCTACAGATGTTGACGAACTCTGAGAATGGAAAAGAGTCCCTCAAGATTGAATTGGAGTAGAAGCTGACCCTCCCACTCTAGCTGATATGGCATCTTTTCTTGGTCTTTCTGGGAAATTTCCTTTATCTGTATTTTAGTAAGGTCTGATAGAATAACTGTGGCCATAAGATGGGAGTGAATCCATAGTAACAGGCTTCAACTTTTAGGAAGATTTAATTTAGGGACACACAGGCACCTCTTCTCATAAACGTGCTCTTAAAAGTGCTGTAAAGGATGTGCAGGTATACAGTGTATGTGCAGGTTCTATGTGTGCGTGCATGTGCTCTTTGGTGTCTAAGATTAAGAAAATAAATTTTAGTTGCATGAGACCTAACATTACTCTTCCTCTGATCCACTCCCCACCACATCCCACCTCTTCTAGATCAATTTTAGAACTGCTATAATGCTTAAGGCTACCCATAGTCAGTTAATAATAACCTATTGAGAGGTTCTTCATAGGTGCCCACATCATGCTTAGCTCATTACATGCATTTTCACATCGAATCCTCCCAGCAATATATGAGATATTCACAAACATTTATACAGTGCTTATTAAATAGCAGACAATATATTCACAAGTATTT